>NC_090780.1:16901250-17525000 GCF_040054535.1 Antennarius striatus | reverse complement strand
CAAAGCTAGTAGGAAAAGAGCTCATTCAGATAGAAGACTGGAATTCGTGGTATTTTTAAATTGTTGCTTTTTTGTTCATTTAATGACTTAAAGGTTGTTTTATAGAACTCAGTCCTTAAAAAGCTTGAAGTGCAGACTGGATTTGTGTAAAAGTAACTTGAGCACTAATGTGTGTACACATCCCTATTCCTTTAACAAAGTCCTCTCCACAACATTTATGTGTACTCTTCACAACATTCATGTGTACACACACACACACACACACACACACACACACACACACACACACACACACACACACACACACACACACACACACACACACACACTGTCCTTGTCTGTTGAGACAGAGAGCGCGGATGAAAGCCGGAAAGCGGAGTACCTCGATGACATGTATGACCTCACGGTGAGATAAAGAGGACCAACATGACAATGATGCTTTGCACAACCTGACAACAATGCAAATGAACTGTGATCCTCACCGTCCCAAACTCTCCCCAGTCCCGCTTGGTTCGAAATGAAATGACACACTTCTACTGGACGACACGCAGAGATGATGTGGACTACCGCTCTTTGAGGCATGATCAAATGACCAATCACTACGCAAACGCTGGAACATTTACCACTAAGGTCTCATCCTGCAGACATTCTAATGACTGATCATCAAAAATACAAGTTCCTCAGCTTTGGCTGTAAAAAACCAGTAGTTTGTATCCTGTGTGTGTATTGTATTTCAGGTGGGGCTCTGTGTCAATTTGCGCAACCTCCAATGGTTTGATACAGCAGATCCTGACACCTTCTTTCCGAGATGCTACAGGCTTGGGGCAGAGGATGAAAAACAAGCATTCATAGGTCTGCCACATGGTTCTATTCACTGTGTCTCTAACAAAAATAGCCTGATGTGCTCACATGTAAAGAACTTGGACCAGATATAACTGGACAAGATATCCGTGAATTGTACAACACACTCTATTTAAGTAATTTTAAAGACATGACCTTTCTCTTTATGTCTATTTCCTAATGACAAGAGGATTTCCGGAGGACGGCGTGCACTAGCCTGCTGCAGCATGTGGCTGAGATAAATGGATGGAGGAGAAATGGAACAGAGGGTGAGGAAGAAAAAGTCAAGAACCACTTCTCTGAAAATGATCAACCGGGCCATGATATGAAGTGATGGGCAGGATTCAGCAGATTCTTCGCTGTTCATCTTTTTTCCATCTCTAGAGTCGGAAAATGTGGAGCTTCCATTTGTTGGTCCTGGAATAATTGGCATGGCTTTACAAGTGTGTCAGCAGTTTCTCAGTGCTTTGGAGCACCATGACATTGATGCAACTGTAGAAACATCCCCTATGGTCAATGAACAGAAGTGGGCAGATTTTTTACAAGACTACTACAAGGTGGTGCAGTGAGTATAATTTGTAGGACCTTTCTGGGTTATCAATAGTAGTCCTGAAGTTATACTAAATATTTCGACAGTGCTGAATACTCAGGTTACCTCTCAAATCAACATATTTGTTCAAAAAACCCACTATTATGTGTTTTAAAAATAAACTAATATTATCCTGTTTCAGTTTGAACCCTTTAGACTCCGTTGGGAGATAGGGTCACTTTGGTTGAGCCTATATGTAAAATGGTCTGTGTGTTTTTTCATAGTGAAGGTGCACGGATCAGGGGCAGTAGTGTGTTTGTGGAGCGCTGCCAGGCCATGTTAGTCAGACTGCAGATGGTTTGCCCTCAGCTGGATACAGATGGACTAAATAACATCTGGATCATCAAACCAGGGGCCAAGTCCAGAGGAAGAGGTGACCCTTTTATCTGTAATGATGAAAAGTTATCATAAATCAGACTCTTTAACTTCCTCATCATCATCATAGATATTCCTGAATACTGTACTTCATTTTACATTTTTCTGTTATTGTTTTCATTTAATTTGATAAATTTAATTATACTGTCTACCTTCACAGTGATGTGACGGAATGTTAATCTGGTATTTCCTTAGATGGCCATCAGAAGCATCATGTCTTCTCATTGAAGGCGTTGATATCAATAATTCTGTTATGATTTGTTGTGGGACTTTGTTTACCGATGCAGGGATTGTCTGCATGGATCGGCTGGATGAGATCGTGGCTCTGGTGGACACTGACAGATCTATGACCAAGGAATGTAAGTGGGTGATCCAGAAGTACCTGGAACGTCCTCTGCTAATCCACGGAACCAAGTTTGACCTCCGTCAGTGGTTCCTCGTCACGGACTGGAACCCCCTGACTGTGTGGTTCTACAGAGAGTGCTACCTGCGATTCTCCACCAAGCCCTACTCAACCAAAACTCTGGACAGGTCAGCGAGTGGGTCAGACATAAGAGAAATTTGTACGTAGCCTTTATTGCATTGTGTCGGTTGTGCTTATTGGATAAATTTTACCCCTATCTCCTTGGCCTTACCTCTTTCATCCTTTTCTTCAGCTCAGTCCACCTGTGCAACAACTCCATCCAAAAGCACTTTCAGCCCGCTCGTGATCGGCATCCAGGAGTTCCAGAGGACAATATGTGGTCCTGCTCTCAGTTCAGGGCTTTTTTAAGGCACCAGGGCCGTGGGGAGGAGTGGGAGTCTAAGGTGGTCCCGGGCATGCAGCAGGCATTGGTCCGGGCTCTGCTGACAGCTCAGGACCTGGTGGAGCCCCGCAAGGCAAGCTTTGAGCTTTACGGAGCTGACTTTGTATTGGGCAGAGATCTGAGACCTTGGCTTCTGGAGATCAATGCTAGTCCGACGATGGGCTGTTCCACGGCTGTGACTGCTCGCCTCTGCCCCGCCGTGCAGCTGGACACCCTGAGGGTGGTGCTCGACCGACGGACTGATCCCAGTGCTTACACGGGAGGCTTCAATCTAATCTATAAACAGGTTGGAACATCTTTACACATCATGCCAAGAGACGGTAGACGCTCATTTCGTGGGGATTGTTCTGAACCATGGATATAAACCAAATGCATTCTTCTCTTTTTTTACTTTATTGTCCTCCCAGGCTGCAGTTGAAGTTCCTCAGTACATGGGATTGAGCCTGCTAGTGGAAGGAGCCCGTTTAAGACGACTCAGACCTGCTCATAGACAAACCGTATTATCCAACCTACCTATCACCATTCCTACAGATCAGTCCTCGTCACAAGAGGATGAAACAGCACAGAAACCATCAGGTCAGATCTTCCCAGCCTCGTCTTTTCATTGCTCATGCAAGGGGAAGAAGAAGCAGCTCTCATCAAAGTCAGCGTCTCCTAAGAGAGGACACCGAGGGACAACAGAGGTTCACAATACATCTCATGTTTGCAAGTCCCACTTCAGTCTGGCATTTGAACAGCCTTTAGTGATACAGTCTGAACCTCAGAGGAAAGCGCAACGCTTAGGGGTTGGCACCAATGGGATATCTGTAGTCCCATGGAGCCTTTCCTTTTCCCTCAGCTCCCGTCACGGCACGTCTGGTTGTAAACGTCAAATGAAGCCAGATCACGACCTACATATTTCCAGAACCTTCCTTCGCCATACAGCTGTCGAGCCTCGCCAAAGGACTTCCTCCCAGGTAGTTCCGTCACTCCAAGTTCCCCTTCCTGCTTTGAAGGTCTTCAGTTTGCGGCCCAATATCGCATCTGGAATTGTGGCAAACAGGTCACCTCAAACCTGCATCCACAATCATCAGTCATTCCTCTGCACTAGAAGGCAAAGCAAGTTCAGATTCAAAGGAGAGCACAAAGAGGAACACACAATTTAATGTGATCCAAGAAGAAAAGTAGACAAGAAGGTGCTAATGAAGTTTGTTAGTATTGGTATTAAATTTGTATTCTATTCAGGTAAAGGCTAATGAGCAACTTTTCATAAGCAATTCAACATTAAACTGTCGAATTGATGAGTTGTTGCCTCTGTCGTATTAATCCAATCATGTGTAACAGGAGCTGATCATTACACATTACTTTGACTGTTTTTTAATGATTTTCATAATTACCACTGCAGTAAAATAAACAAATGTGATTCATATATACGACATAATGCAATGATCAGAGGAAGGACCAGGATGCTGGTATTTTAAATACCCAGCAGGGGGCATTAAAAGCTAAATGATTTCGCTCTGCAACTTAAAACCAGTCTTTTATCATTTCTGTCTTCCTAAAAAAATGTAGAAATAATTTCTGTGCTGATAAATATTTGAGAACAATGGGCCAGAGCTAATATGTTGTCCAAGCTTACAAAAAGCTCAATCTCTACTTAAAACGTAGACCTTTCCTGAAAGATATAGACAATAATACCCTTTTCGAGTTCATGAACCAGTTTGATTTATAATCATTTGTATCTGGGGAACAATCTCTGTATTTGTTAAAGAACTACTTTAATCTGAGCTGCAAAACTAAAACAGTATCTGAAATTTCTATGATTCAAATGATCATGCTGACACAAGTGACATTCTATGCAGTAAAGGTCAAAACAGATTAACCAATAGCCTCCAGAGTCCAACTATTGATATCATTTAATTAAAGAAAATAGTTAAACTCCATGACATGATGGTTGATTATCTCTAAAATCAGCTTGCAAATGGAATCTCATGATGGCAATAAAACATGGAAGTCCCCTGAAAGGAACGGAAATCAATTTAAACATAATCAGGTTAGGAGGAACTAATGACATTTAAGTCACACTGACATTGGATGGGCCAGCACAGACATGTAAACGTGTTGATACCTGCAGAGTTAAATACAGTGCTGTGAAAAAGGATTTTGTCCTACTCAGACAGACATTTAAATCATAGGAGTGGCTTAGATTTGTGCAAAAAGACTTTGTGAGTGACCACCAACAGCTTTTACATAAACATTAATTCAATGAATGTACAAAGTTAGTCAAAAACAAGGGCCACAAACCTTATGGTTGTGTGACCCTTTGCAGCAGCAGCTACAGTCAAACATTTGCCATAACTGGTAATGAGTCTGTGGAGGAATTTTGGCCCACTTTTCCTTGAAGAATTGTTTTACTTCACCCACATTGAAGGAATTTTTGAGCAGGAACTGCCTGTTTAAGATCATGCCACAGAATCTCAATCAGACTTAAACCTGACTTTGACCAGAATATTTTCTTAATTCTTAGGATTAAGATGTTTTTTTGGCAATAGATGACATGAGCCTATGTATTCTTTTTGCTCAGCAGTGGTTTTGTCTTGGAACTTCCCCACGGATGCCATTTTTGCCTGATCTATTTCTTCACTGAAGCAAATGAGGCCTGGAATTCTTTAGATTCTGTTCTGGGTTCCTTTATGATATCTTGGATGAATAGTTGATGTGTTCTTGGAGTGCTTTTGGTAGTTTGGCCACTCCTGAGAAGGTTCATCACTGATCCAAGTCATCTCCATTTAAGGTAATAGCTTTCATTGTGGTTCGTTGGAGACCCCAGAGCATTAGAAATTACTCTGTAACCATTTCCAGACTGATGGATGTCAATGACTTTCTCATCTGTTCTTGAATTCTTTAAGTCGTGGAACAATGTGTTGAATTCTGAGATCTTTCAGATCACTTCCGTTTGTCAGACAATTTCCCGCTGAAGTGATTTCATAATTCAGCAGGTCTGACAGTAATCAGACCTGGTTTCCAAAAAAAAAAAAGATCCATTTGTAGTTAAGTCACAATTCCCTTTTCACTTAGGGCCAGGTAGGTTTGGATTTCTTTTCGTCTTAATAAATGAAGTTATCCTTGAAAAATTCAATTTTGTTTTGTTATCTAATATTAAAATGTGTCTATCACAGGACTGTACATTGTAACAGTGCTATCATGTAGCTTGTGATATGTTGTGATTGCACAATACAAAGCAGATTGTAGCGTTACGTAGCAAGTCCTCGAGTCCTAGAGCAGAGCGAAGAGCAAACGAGTTTCTTCACCATGGCTGACAAGAGGCATATTGATCTCATATTGATGCTTCAAGAGATGAACTGAAACTGTTTATTCTTGTGTTTACTTGTTCTTGTATTGATCAACCCAGACGGTTCACCATCAGGAGAGCCTGGCTACTCGTCTGCCATTACATAAGTGTTCTCGGTGTGAGCGTTGTGCGCTATAGAACAGCTAAATCTGAACAGATCGAATTTCATTGTAAGACATTTTCGCACACGTTCTCCTCAGTCACAGACATTCAAAGGGATCTTCCACAGGAAAAAAATATTTTATTTATACACTTATGTATATCAACATTTATAGACAAAATATGTACATCAAACATCTTTCATGTAGGTCCCAAAATATAAAATCTTAAGTACCTCTTTCTATAGAAAACTAGTCTTCTGATAAAACGTATACATTCACTTCTCCTCCGCACTCCTTTGACTCCAGTATTCATATGGTACAGAGAATAAACGTCTGAGATTTGTAGCTTTTCACAAGGCAACAGCAAGAACAAACACCAGGTTTGACTCAAGCAGAAACAGATGTTGAGTATGCAGACCAGGTCCAGCACAGTGCTACAGTATGTACACAGTTTCTGAGTACACAACATACAAGTTTCCACATTTGCCCACCATCTATCTCTTTGGATGGATAGAGTGCAAGAACGGGTATCAAAAATAGAAATGTACACAAAGTCTATGAACAATACTTACAGGAATTCCATCTAAACTGACTGTTTTCATGAAAAGCAAGACTTCCCATTCAGTGTGGTCATGTGGCGGCCCAATCCTTCATCCATGCATGGAGAGTACCTTTACCCATGTCTGTACCAACATGAGGAAACCCCTTGTATTCTTGCCCGTCATCAAAGTGTCTGATTCAACGGGCGTTTTCAGTGATAATAGTGGCAACGGTGATGTAAAGGGCATAGGCAACAAATACTGAAATATTACTACTAACATTTGAATCATCACTTTGTAAAGTACAAAGATAGCATGTCTCCATGACAACGAGTACAGGTGAGATGCTTCAGTGTCACCAGGGTTTATACTTTTAACAGCAGCATCCAAAAAAAAAACATCTTTCTTTACATTCAACCAAGGTGTGTGTGTGTGTGTGTGTGTGTGTGTGTGTGTGTGTGTGTGTGTGTGTGTGTGTGTGTGTGTGTGTGTGTGTGTGTGTGTGTGTGTGTGTGTGTGCAGAACTTTAACATGATACATTTGCATTACAATTGCAGTAAAAATCACTGAGCGTTAAACATTCATCCAGAGTTATGCGTCTGTCAGATGTACATGGATATTTGTCCGGCCTTCACCCCCCCTGCATCTTTTATGAAAGTTCTATTCTTTGATTTTTGACCTCCAGGCAGAAGAAGAGTGAACACCAGTGAGGATGGATGGTGGAAAAGTTCAGTCATGTTCTCATTCTGACTACTGTCCAGGAGCAGAGGTACTCGAACAGGATCATCTCTTCACCCCTTTGTGTTTTAGTCTTTGGTTTCCAAGTTGAGGGGTGGTACCTGCTTTAATGCCTGAAGGAGGGCAGGAGAGTCCATGGGGGTCTGAGAGATGACCGGAGCCGGAGACCCTCCCCTGGGAGACAGCACGAGCTGAGGTGGAGGTGGTCTTTCGCTGGGTGAGGAGCCCCCCATGCCTGGGTAGAGCATGGGCACACCTCCAGGGTACCAGCACTTCTCCAGCATTGGCAGATAGGCTGCAGCAGAAGGTGGAATGAGGTAGAACGGCATGCAGAGGGGATGAGGAGGAGGTGGGTGGTTGGGCGATACGCTCATGTAACTACCATAACCACTAGAGGGCGATGATGACTCTCCACCTGAGAGCAGCTCGTCCTCAGACGATTCCACCCGGGGCCGTTTGTGGCGCAGCTCTTCATCCTCCTGCTTGATGCTGGAGCTCTTCCTCTCGCCCAGCACTCGCTTCAGGCGGTTCTCTTGACCGTAGTAATCTGGACGTCCCTGAGATGCCCCAGACTCCATCTTCTCCAGCTCTCCTCCATAACCACTGTCTGTGTCTGTGTCACTGCCACTTTGTTCACTGCTGGTCGGTGCGTACGCCCTCTGGATGACAGGCACGCAGTTCCTTCCGTAACCTTCGCTGGGTTTGGGGGGTAGGCTGGTGGGGGTTTCCTTGTGAGGTGGGTGCTGGCGATAGGCAGCGATCTCCTCAGGTTGAGAGCGGAGCGGCGTGCGAGGTCGAACAGGACTCTGCAGCACTTCTGAAGCTAACTTGTGAAGGTGATTGATCACGTGGGAAGGTGTGAAGTCTTCATCTGTCTCGTGATTGGCTAGATACTGAAGAATCTCCCTGGTGCACACGTGGAACCCAGAGCGGAACATCTCCTCGGATTTCTCTTGGTTGACAGGAGGCTGATCTGCAAACACAACAAAAAATATCAGAAACTCTGCCGTACTTCCCAAGGCAATCATGGATTATCTCGCAGTTATGCATATTCCTGTCGTTACACACTCAGCCTATCCATTTGCATTCTTTTGAACAAACCTGTCATGTGCCACATGAATATTTATGTGCGTGTATGCACTTGTGTGTATGCCTCTTACCGATCTGCATGCCGTTCTGCAGAGCGAGGATCTTCTGCTGCTGCTGCTCCAGAAGACAGGTGAGGGCTTTCACGTGTTTGAGCGTCAGCTCCAAAACCACAGCCTTCTCCAGATGGCCCAGAGTCTGTGGGGAACACACACACATACACACACAGAGTCAGCACAGCCTCACCTGTTACACAACACATCAAACTAAACTCCACTATCACGTATACATCATCTATGGCCGTCTGTGCCGTCGTCATAAGCAACCATAAAAAATAATCAATGAGAAAGATCATAATATAGAATAACTATTATAGATGCCTTTCTGCCTTTAAAACATGATGTTTCAGTTGTGTATTTATTGAACTGATTTATTAAAGAAAATTGAAGCAGTGGACACTGGTCCATGAAGAGAGGCGCCTCACTGCTGACGCACTACAGCCGGTGATGTAATACTACCGAACAGCCACTCGATGGAGCAGACTGCTGAAGGCAGCCAATCAGGAAACCATCCCGACCTCAGCTCCAGCTTACCGTGAGTTTCAGGTGCTCGGGTAATAAATCTTTCAGCTGTGCGATGCATTCGTTTATCCGGTCACGCCTTTTCTTCTCAATGAGTCTGTGAGGCAGCTTGTAGGTTTCCTGCGTGGACAGACGACATTGTTGGTTTAATTAAGACGATCAGACAAGAGTTATGTCATAGTTCAACCATTCCAGACTAGAGTCGGCTCACATTCTTTGTTAAAAAGAAAAAAAAAAAAAAGCGGTAAGAAGTTGAGATACAGACCTTGCTCTCCTCTCCTCTCTTCAACCCTCGCCTGGGTTTATAAACGTACATCGGGAAATCCATTCTATATAAACACACACGAACAGATATTAAAATGTGAAATTTTAGTACAGCAAAAGCACGAGATAAAGAAGAAAAAAAATGACTTTTTTGTTGTTGTATTTTTTCTTGCCCTAAGCGTAACTTACCCCTGCACATCTGACAGATCCGCCTGGTGTTTGGACAGAGGAGGTGGTTGCGCGCTCGGAATTCGCTCCATTCTTCTTTTTATTATTACTCCACTTAAAAAAGTCAAGGTGCTTTTAACCGCCGCAGTCACAAATAAATACGCATTTATTGACGCCTGATTTAAAAAAAAAAAAAAGCAACCTTTAACTAAATTTACTTAAAGCCTTTTTGCCGCCGTGTTGAAATCCAGCTGCTTAAAGCCTGTTTTTTTTTTCCTAATAGAAGTATTTGTCTTTTAAAGGTGTAAAGTCTGTTTGATATCCACGCCGCGGTTCCCGGTGCAGAAACGGAGGTAACCCTCTTGGTAGCGCGTTGGGAAAATGGGGGAGGACTGGGAGACGACTTAAATAAACCCTCTGACTCTCCGCGCAGCCTGACCTACCACTGTCACATGAGGCTCACGTGTTAAACGGCGCTGTCTCCGCGGCGGAGTGACCGCCCACTTTTCAGCGATAAGCAGCCTCAGTGGGCGGACGGAGTCTGACGTCACCGCGAGAGGCGGGGCCAGCCGGATCCCGTGTACCACCATGCTGAAGTGTGTGGAAATAAGGCTGAGCTCGCCACCGCTAGTGGAACGTGCTGACGGGGAACCGGCGCAGAAGCGCAACAGACCCGAAGCACGGGTGGATCTGGTTCCCGCTATAATTAAAACAAACCACACGAAAATAAAACTAGCCGTGGAAATACCCAGATGGTTCATCACACGGCGGAGTCACAGCATGTCCACCAGTATAATGACCTCTCAATAACAGCAATAATAACACACAGCATCTATAGACATATAAAGGTGGTGTAACCTACAAGTCTGCACAAAGTAGGTGATTCTTTTCCTAGTTGGGTCATGGTGTGTGTGTGTGTGTGTGTGTGTGGGAGGGGGGGGGGGCACGTGTGCCTTTGCGTGGCTGAGGACGGTGTTGTTGTCAAGAGGCCGTGCCAGCAGTCACGTTGATCGGCTCATGGCCCCGGGAGCCCGCTGAGTGCTGAGGGCACATGCAGCACCAGGCGTCTGCACCAGCCGGCTGCAGGCTGGAAACACATGTTGCATCCCTCTGGACAAGGTTTATGTCTATTTAACGTTCTATGATAAGTTCTCCTTGTTAAAGGATATTTTTTATACACCCTTAGAAAAGATTAAAGTACGATTACCAAGGCCTTAAAATCACCCAGCATTTATTTACCTTTTTTTTCCCATATTTACATAGAAAATATAAATAGTTTGTCTCAATAAAAATAATGCACAAGGTAATGCTCTTCATAAAAAAATCCCCTGAATAGGGATAGCAGCGTGTACACTTCCAATATAAGGAAGTATGTGTCATTTCACAATTATCAGTTGGTGATATTGAATGATTTTGTTTGAATTGTTTCCATTGACTGTTTAAATCAGTGTAGAGTGATGATTTTTTTTAATGACATATGGATAAATGTGCCTTTTTGGAGATTGTAGGTAACCTCAGTCAGAATTATGTGATTGGTGAGAGTATTTTTCTTTGTCTGTTTTTTTTTTGTCATGGAAATAAATATTTATTAGCTGCTTGGGTTGACTGATTAATTTTAAGTTTATTTATACAGATATGGGAGGCTACACAAAGTTTGATAAGGTTTGATAAGGCCACAATTCTTAATGCTTCCATCCTACATTTTGAAGCTATCTTGTAAGTCAGAGGCTGATTTTCCTTTGGTTTTAAAGTACATGAAAATATCAGCATTTAAAGGGCATTCCAGAATAAAGAGATTTTCATGGGTTGAGAAAATAATCCTATGTAGAAACAATCAAGGATCTTCATTACTTCATACTATGAAGGACTTGCATCCTCTGACCACATGCAACAAGTTGAGATGAAGTCTTGTATTGAGTTTCGGGGAGAAGATATGATGATTAGAAATTGACAACCGTATGCCTGCATGATTCACTGGAAATGGAATAAGGACAGAATACCCCTCAAATATAATCTAAGGTAATGTAAGACTGATGCTTTTATTTTTACTCACTTAACAACTTTAGCCATTTCTCGTTTGACAAATTATTCTGTTGTTGGTAAGATTCAATTATCTCAAGTTCAAAAGTCATTTAGTATTTTTTATGTAGCTTTCTGTCCGTATAAACAGCTCATTTCACTAGTATGAAACCATTTTCTCATGAAAATCAGTGTTTATTTCTTGTAATTTACCTTATCTTTGTAGCTGTGTAAATTTTATATATTGCCTTCACGCTCTGGTAATATCCAAAAAGAGCAAATGAAAACTAAATATGTGCAACCCTTGCATATGATCAAAGTACTAATATGTTTATCATGCAAAGTGTTTATAAGATAACTGCACTTCCTTGTTTGTAGAAGACTACAGATAAGGTTTAATAAATAATCTGTAGTCAAATACAAAAGTTTATTTCCCTGCAAGTCCATTCACTGATGGGACAACAGAATTGCAGGCAATCCCATCAAGGTTTACCATTTGCCCGGATAGTTAGATATATTTTAACAGAAATTCCAACATCTTCATAAGTACTCATCTTTAAGCCACTTCCTCACCCATGCATACTGTGTTAAAAACTCACCAATAGACTATTTTCCACACTTGTTTATTCCCAGAATGGAATGTTTATTTCAAACACAAACCACATATTTAGTATAAAAGTTCCGTTTGGTCAGACAACACTCCATAACGGCATGTATTAGACCTTTTTTTTTTTTTTTTTTCATCAGACAAACATTCATTCTCTTATGGATGATTTACGAAGTGATGAACCAAAATGTAACAATAATTTAGGTGCTACACAAAATATCAGTGCTTTAGGACTACATGAATGACAGACGGATTACATATGTAAGTGCAGACAAAATATTAATCTAATTTAAAAATTCTCCCAGAATCCTACAAGTTTGTTTCTACATTATGATGTACTGTATGTCACTGCTGTAATTAAACACATCATGGAGCAAACTTCAGAGGGAAAGAATCACGCTTCATTCCTTCTTCACTGTAGTTTTAATATGGTTCCTTTTTCAGACTGATATCTAGTAAAATGGGTCAGTATTTCCCTGACATCTAGTTTCAGTGTACCCTTTAATCATTTTATCTCAAGTGCCCTAGAACAACTAGAACCTTCTCTTGGGTTGAAAAACATTAATTAAAATGATAACGAATGCTTGCCCTGAAGATTAAAAAAAAGTAAGAAAAAAAACCACAGGTTTTATAACAAAATTAAATTTTGCAAAACTGAGTTGCACAACCTTTTCATGATGTTTGGAGGTGATATTTGTACCCTTTTTAAAAAATAAAAAAAAAGATGGATTTCAAACATAAAAAAAGCAAATCCTAGTTCCCAAAAATAGTTTTCTTTTTGAGACTGCATATAATTAAGTCTTCCTATTGCTGCCAGACAGAGACAAAAATTTAACTAATGTGTTGAATGGTTTGAACAAATCAAAGTGTGAACTGAGTTTGCTGGTGTCACAGAGAGAATTAAAACCTCAATACAAGATCACCTCAGAAGACTTCTCCGGAGAAATGTCAAACCTTTGGCAAGATGACAGACTCATAAGGCATTCAGGGTAGTAAAGCTGCAGTTAACAGATATTATCTCCTGAACCTACAGGACTGGCTTCCCAGGACCTGATGACGGTGAACACTCCACCCACACATCCACACTATAAACCATGAGTAACATACTCAGACAACTTCCACTTCACACAGACGCGCAGAAGCACATATGTTGTTATTGCAGGAGCGTCTGGTGAAGCATACAGACATCAACCTACATACATACTGGAGACGGGCATGTTTTGGCAGTCTCCTATCACAGTCAAGAGTGCACAGGCACTAGAGATGCTGGCCCCTCAAGGCCTTCAGGCAGGCTGCTGGGGATTGATGTTCATGTGAGGCGGATGACCAAGAAGACCAATGCGTTGCTTCTGTTTCCTCTGCTCCGTCATCTGCACAGAGAAACGCAGAATCGATTCCATTAGCACTCAGTTCTATAATCTCACCTGGGTTCAAGAAACTGTACACAAATAATCAGATTGTAGATTAAATGTACTCTGAACTGGTGGTAGTAGCAATAAGACATAATATTTTGTGCAGATGTTGGAGTGTGTGAGCTAGCAAACATGACTGTAAACAATGAAAGAATTAAAATATAGGTGCATTGTAAAAGTAATATATTGTGGAGGTAGAATGGAATTTACACTGCAAAGATATTAAATCCTCCAAAACAACATTCTGACATTTTTATGTTTGTTTTATTCTGTACAAAAAATAATCAATTTCTATTCTGAGTAATAGGTAATAAGGTTATTTTATTACTCATTGGAGATTCATGCAGACGTGTGATTTATTGTCTTTCTTCATAGTGCACCACTTTTTATTTTACACTCAGTACTCAATGATGTCCAAAAATTCTCAACATTTTCCTACATTGAAAATGGTCTCAAAAAATTTGCAATATCCCGTTGGAGGAGGGCAAATGTGGGTGAAAGACAAATGATTCATCGAAACGAAGGAGTAACTGAGTCACTGTCATACGATCTACCTGCTCCTTGAGCTCCGTCAGCTGTCCAGACAGGTTGGACACCAGCCTCATGGTGGACTCCAGCTTCTCCTGCAGGTTCCTGATTTCATTCTGCTCCCCCTCTCCGTCGCTGCTCACCAGCGACATGGCTCGCATCCGTGGGAACCAGTCCAGGTTGTGTTCCTGTCATCGATCAAACATATCACATCTCAACTCTCTTTCAGTCAGTTGCAGTGATGTAGTTTTACAAGGATAAATAAAGTTCTGTAAAGTTATAATAGAAGGCTGTTACTGTTTTGGGAATTAAGATATGAAGAATGAACTCTAAATAACACTGGGTTATAACCATTTATTTCCAAGGAAGATACTTACATGTAGTGATTGCCACAATACTAACCAAGAAGTGTGAATAATCTAACAGAAATCTTGGTGAGAACTCCTGTTATCATGCCTAGATCAGCTTTATTGTGACATCGCTAATGTCTTGCTCCAATTACTTCCCCTTTTTCCACCTACGTCTGTTAGTGTCATTAAATAGTTATAAAGGACATGTCTGCTAGTTGAAATATTAGAAGATAAGCACATAATTTACTTTGTATGTATATTCGGCATCGCCGTTACCCCTCAGGCAGCATGGTCTCATAATAAACCTAACACGCACAGGAAGAAACCCACTATCAACTCACGAAATGGAAGTGTGTGTCAGTACTTTATATTTACCTTGATCATTTCAGCCACATAGCTCTCAGGGCCTGTGTATTCAGTAGAATCTTTGACTTTAACCAGCACAATAAAGAACAGGTAGTGCCACATGTTGTGCTCTTCTTTAATGTGCTCCTCAAACGTCACCGTCTTGTTGTCAAACTTGTCCCGCTCCAGGCCTGTCGAGGGGCGAGAACAAACACCATTTGTGGTGAGTTATGAAGAAATAAAAATTTGACGGAGGTGAAAAAGTAGATTAGTTACACTCGTGTATTCAGTAAAACCCCATTGTCAGATGCTTTAGAATGAATAAAATGATGTGCAGCACACTCTGAGGAGTCTGTGACTATATTTTGTGTCCATGAAAGAGACGAATCTGTGCATTGACTTATTTTTGCAGCATCTTGCAGACATTAATGGAAAAAAGATGCATGGGATGCATTTCATGTGGGACATTTTCTATGTGGATTTTATTAGTCAAATATTACTTTTCTTTAAAAATATTCCAGATAGACGTTTAGATAAGCCCAATGTTGCATGTGCATGTTGCTGG
Source organism: Antennarius striatus (assembly GCF_040054535.1). NCBI lineage: Eukaryota > Metazoa > Chordata > Actinopteri > Lophiiformes > Antennariidae > Antennarius > Antennarius striatus. The sequence goes on along the minus strand of NC_090780.1, from coordinate 17,509,756 downwards.
TGATGCGCTGTCTTAGTCACAGTGTCACAGTATCATTATCAATCATCCATCTTTATGGTAGAGAAGAGAACAATCCTCCCTCAGTCTACCAGCAGAAAAGTGCTGTGAAATAGTCGGACAATTCAAATACAGTAGAACTGGAAGTTTGGCGAGTTTCTCATTATCAAGAAGAGGAGACACTCCTCAGGAAACCCAGGAGCTGGGATTCCACTTTCAACCCACTGATGGCAACGCTGGCAGAGCAATAGTACAACTTAGCCACACTAAGCGCTTCTGAAACACTCTGGAGCCAAACAGGTAAAAAATATCCCCATCCTTACATGTCACAAACACACCTTCAGATGTTTTTATGGGACTGTTAGTGAAATAATTGCATAAGTGATCACAACTAAACAGAGTTTTATCAAGCAAAAACTTATACATTATAACATTATATAAAATCCAAATAAATGGTTTACAAAACAGCAGGAGGATGGTCAAACACTAGCCTGTCGAGCTCAATGCCTATTTTTTGCATCTCTGGTTACGAAACTCCTGTGGCCTGACCTTCAGCAGCGATGGTTGGGTGGGTGACATAATACTGCCCTCATTCCATATGCTTACCACTGAACACAATGCACAGCACGTATAGCACATAGGGCTCCTATGCATTGCTGCACGGCAACCCTTACTAATTTAGACAGTCAGGTATGTCATGCACATATAAGGGAATGCAGATGAGGCTACACAGGGACAGGGTAAAGGTAATCCGTGAAGTCAGACATAACATATGGAATGAAAATTAAGCTTGTGCATATGAAAATGTGTGTGTGTGTGTGTGTGTGTGTGTGTGTGTGTGTGTGTGTGTGTGTGTGTGTGTGTGTGTGTGTGTGTGTGTGTGTATGTGTGTGTGTGTGTGTGTGTGTGTTGTGAGAGAGAGAGAGAGAAAGAGGCATAAATTATGGCTGGAAGCTGTCATGACTCAGCCTTCTTTGGAACGGCAGCCAAGCAAAAGAAACAGGAAGGAGGTTGACCAACTGTGAATGATGTTACAGACTTACTTAATAAAAAAAAATGTAAAAATTACCCACATAAATACCAAGGAATCAACATTCTGAGAGATGGATTTAGGAAATAAACAAACGGCATGAGATGGATTTGATGCTGTTCCAGTTGTTCATCTTCTCCAAACAACAGTTGAAGTAAACAGAAGAGTCCAGTCCTCACAAGGAGCTGGAACCTCTGACTGCTTGACATTTCTCTTTCCTGAAAGTAAAACTATCTGACTTAATATTATTACTGCAGATTTAACTACAAGCTTAAGTACAAGTCCACTTTGCCCACCCATCCTGTCACAACTGACTCAAACATGGTGGAAAGCCTCACCGCAGATGAAACATGTGGTCTTCAGGACTTCTTCTTTCTTCTGTTTCTCACTCCTTAGGTCCGCAAAGGTGTCAATGATGACACCAAAAATGAGGTTGAGGACAATGATGATGACCATGAAGAAGAACAGCAAGTCATATATCACTCTGGCTGCAAAGAGGGGCTCCTGGGAAAGGAGGAAGGAGAGGAGGTCAGATGTAGAGCAGGTTAACCTTAAAAACACAGAGACAACAGAGGCTTCTGCACCGTCTTGAGACTCACTATTTTATTGAAGAATGATCTTCTTCTTTTTTTCCAATTGGGGATCAACACATCAGATTACCTTTTTACATGTCACCCCCACATGTCTTCCTCTGTCATACCAACTCCCTCCATGTTTTCTCTCACAACCTCCATAAATCTCTTCTCATTCAGTTTAGCTCCAAACTAATTCATTCCCCTTTACTCCGATGCATACCTCTACCTGTCCAGGCTCATCTCAGCCTGCTCCTTAGCTCCACTACAGGTCACCACCACTACAGCAAACATTGCAGTTCAAGAAGCCATGATTTTACCAGGTTGAAATAACATGAACTTTCATCTTCATGGATCTTAATGTAGAGACAAGACGAGATGTCTGCAGTTCAACTTGAAGCAATCTGTGACTGTGGTGAATGCAACAAGTGTCTATTTTATAGCTGCAGTCACTACGAGCTATGATAGACTTCAATGCTCGTTTGTTTTTAGTAATTCCTCTAAAATTGAGATGAATCTGGTGGAGACAAACAATTGCACTAATGCCCTGAGAATGTGAGAACTAATAAAACTAACCAAACCAAAATTTCAGTGGAAATTAACATTTAGAATGTAATCCTAATTAATCAGTTTGATCAACTGAGCCAACATATATTGTATGTCCCCTCTGAGTTAGTGATGATGCTATGTGAGGATTAATAAAGTTCATTAAATGCTACATGACGTTACCAAGCCACAGGAAATACATACTGCACTCATCCTGGAATGTTCACATATATTCGCGTTTATGGTCAAAGCATTAAACAAATGACAGTGAATGATTTAAGGAGACTTATTTTAGATTTTATATATATATATATATATATATATATATATATATATATATATATATATATATATATATATACATACACACACACACACACACACACACACACATATATATATATATATTTATATATATATTTATTTATTTCTTAAGTCATATCAGCCATGCAAATTCTTGCCGTCACACTTTTTAATAATGGACCTCAGCAGTATTTTCTACGGCTGTGTAGCTGTGTAGCGAATACACGCAACCGATATCCACATCCCCTTTTGAGATCATTGGTGATTGAGCCAGAATTATGTGGAAAGCTATTTTGAGGTTTATGCCCAAAGGCGGAGGCATTGCAGCTGCGTGGAGACGTTGTGAAACCTCCATGAAACAAAAAACAAGTCCAGAGCAATATGGGCTCGCAAGCCAGCTCACGTGATATGTGCAGCTGCTTTGTGTGTGTGTGTGTGTGTGTGTGTGTGTGTGTGTGTGTGTGTGTGTGTGTGTGTGTGTGTGTGTGTGTTTAAGGCTCAAGCTCGCACACATTCACATGTACACACTCACACTCACACGCACAACAGATAGTCAGTGTTACATACAGTATACCTCCTTGGAAGGCTTGCGAAGAACATCCCCTACACCACCTCCACTCCTCAAGCCATGACTCAGAACAGTGACGATACACATGAGCAGAGAGTCACACGTTCTCTCCTTGTCTCCATCCTCCTTGCTATTGTCCCCCAAATGTGACACTGAAACAAAAAGGACTACGTAAGTCCAGGCTGTAAAAGAAGCATGTATTGGCACTACCGTGCCTGTCATTTACATTAGTCTACACTTAAAGTAATTCATGTGACTCAAAGGGATCATTAAACATATTTTGCTTCGTTGTAGAACTTTGTAGCTGTTGAAACCTTGCATCATGTTTTGGTTCAAAGTGTGACTGCAGTTAATCAAAGCAAATGTCTTTTCGTTAAGCTGGAATGTGACAACAACCTCAGATGAACTTTTTCTGAGGCAGATAGAAACTATTACACAGCAATGAAAGATTAACTTTATCATGTTGATCGATCATTACAGAAGAACCGAGAGGGAGACACGTCACAGATATTCGATGGACTAGATGCGACACGTGACTTTCTTGCTGTGTTTACTGGCATTCTGATACTTTCCCGGTTCTTGGCTGATGGATGACACGATAAGATTATCATGACTAAAGTAGATCAGTTTTTTTAATTGGTCATATCTCTGATACTGTTTATGATTTTCAATGTAAACAAAACTAAGCAATTAACTGGATTTTCCATTTTAACCTGCAGATACCTCAGATCAGATTCACATGAGGGTCATGAGGGGGCCCTGTACATTTTTGTGGCCAAATGTAGTCATGTGACAGCCAAGGAAACCACATGAATTAAAGTCAGACTTGTAAAACCGCAGCCCTCAAAGAAAGAAATGCACAACCTCTGCAGAATCCTCCCACAGCTATGCTTTCACTTTTGTGGTCTGACAAGGTATGCATGATATATTTTGAATATTTCAAACGAACTCTGAAATTGACTGCCAGGTCACTGCATTTTAAAACCAAACCATCATCAAAACCTACTACTGGACTTTTTGGTTTTTCATGTGGTTACTTCTAAAGTTGAGTTTGCCCGAAAATGTGATAAATTCAGAGTCAGATATTGTTGATATACTGATTTAGTACTGAGGTATCTGTTCCACATAAAGCCCCTTGTCTTACCTTCCTGCAAGTCTCCCATAGTGCAGTTCTCATTGGCCCCTTCCTGACACGTCCCCACAGACAGAAATTCACCAGCCAGACTGGCTCCATCTTCTAGACAGCAGGAAATGTTTGTTATTCATGAATAAAAGATATGATCTGTGATCCGTTTCACTGTTTGAAAGAGTGACAAGTGACAGCAATTTGTTTTTACTCAGAGTCGTGTTGGGGACACGATCCACCCCCAGGATGAAGTCATCCTTAAAGAAAATGTAGCCGACAATGGAGAACAGGTAGACCAGGATGAGAGCCAGCACGGCTGTGAGCACAATGGAGCGTCCGTTACGGGTGACACTCTTGATTACGTTGAGCAGAGTTTCTTCTCTGTAGACGAGGTCGAACAGCTACGGAGGCAGGGTACACGTTTAAAAAAACAGAACGTCAATATTTAGGCTGATAGATTCAGATTTAGAAATGATCAAATCAGATTGTATGCTACGTGTCAACTTGGGTAGAATATTGTAATACCTGACATACAAAAAGACCAATATTTGTTGCACCAAAAAGTACAATATCTCCTTAAATTTTCCATCTTTTAAAACTGCATTCAGAGATTGAAGAAACCTTTCAGTCTTGGTTTTACCCAAAATGTGCTGCTTTTAAATCTCTTCACCTTGTCAGCTGCCTGTCTTAAACCAATGCAACTTGGGTTTTTGTACTTTCAGCCTGTGTGTTTTCAATTGGTATGTGAGTCTCCCTCACCAAAAGACTGTAGAAGAAGACATGGCCAAAAACCCCCAGGCAGCAGATGATGAGGTAGAGGAGGTGGTAGAGGAACTCAAAGTCCAACACCATGGCTTTGTAGCCTCGTGTGAAGGTTCCTCGGTTCCCCACGAAGCTTATCAGGAAGATGATTTTATTACACACCTAAAAGACAAAGCCCATCCATATTTAATAATTAATCATCACTAATCATCTTAATACTGAGAAATTAACATGTTCTTGATTGAGCACTGTGAGTCAGGCACAGACAGTGTTGACAGCAACATGGTGGGACCTGGATGGCAAGTGGTTCTACAGGCACAGAAGTAAACCAGTTGTTATTGGCTTTCTAACGTAACTTGTAGAAGACAATGGAATGATCAGAAACAGTTAAATTCCTGTAGATTCCTGCTGGGTTTTTCATAAACATGTAACGTGTAGAAGTGTTCCTCAAAAGTCCATTCGCTTGTAGTATACCATTGTGACAGAGCAGATATGAGAATGAAAGGACAAGTGTCTTGGCAGACCGTGGACCAGATGAATGTCAATGACATTTTACACTAACCAGGTTATAGCAGTAAATACTAGCGGGTTCCTCCAATTTCCTCACTTAATGTGATCCCTCTCAATGACCTGCTTCTTCTGTACTAGTACTTCCTGTCAGTGGAGATGATAACAGTGTGTGTGTGTGTGTGTGTGTGTGTGTGTGTGTGTGTGTGTGTGTGTGTGTGTGTGTGTGTGTGTGTGTGTGTGTGTGTGTGTGTGTGTGTGTGTGTGTGTGTGTGTGTGTGTGTGTGTGTGTGTGTGTGTGTGTGTGTGTGTGTGTTTTGTGAGTTGACATCTAGAGAATCTTGGCTGAGGGTGGTGTTACCCTGTCTGGAGTCCAGTGATGCCCTTCACTTCCCATGACGCAGTCATGTATTGCCAGGAAAAAGTGGGGCAACACCACCGGCAAACTGGGCACTGGCCACAAAGTGGGCATGAATGTGAGTGAGAGATGAAAGAGGAACTTAAAACAGAGCACACACACACACACGTCACAATTGATCCGAGTCCGATGTGACTCACCTACAAATTGTTCTATTAGTTTTATTTGACTCATCCAATCATGTTTCAGCTCGATAAAATTCCATTCCCTTGTATTGTGTCGGGGTTTCAAGACTAAAGCAGGACAAACAAAACTAAGAACTGTGGGCGTAGAAAGACACCCCCAGTGATTCATTTGGGTGATCTGACCCACTAAGTCACATGTGTCAAACTCAAGGCTCAGGGGCCAAATGTGGCCTGCAACATCGTTTTATGTGGCCCGCAAGAGCATAAATGGTCCGGGTGTCTAAAAATAAAAAAGTCAAAAGTGTGCTTTCACCAAAAAGTATTTTTCCCACAATGCAGTAACTTAGCCCATTTTAACACTGACAAGAACGTTATAAAAGGATTTATAAAATGATTTTATAACAGAGCAATAAGCAAACTGTAATGTTTGTAACTTAAATAAGTAATAAATTTAGAGTTATTATGGAGTAGTTGCATTTATGTTACATTACATTGAGTTACATTTAGTTACATTTATTCGTTACATCTAAACCCTTTGAGGACAGTCGTGATGCTGATGTGGCCCTCGGTGAAAATGAGTTTGACACCCCTGCACTAAGTCTAAAGACTCACATTGAAGGCGCCCAACAGGAAGAGTGTGGGCTCTAGGCCAACGGAGAAGATTAGACGTAGAATGGTGATGATGACAAGGGCACGGATGCCCAGCGGCTGGGGCATGATGATGACTATGACCAGCGTGGCCAAGACTCCCATCCACAGCAGCGCAGACAGGTGAGGATCCAGTACAACTGCAGAGGATATACACACACACACACACGCACACACACACACACACACCACCGGCTGAGTTCACAGACATGCAAGGATACAGACTTGCATTTTCAAAATATCAACAACCTTGTTTCATGTCGTTTGTCACATCCTGTGAGCCTGTCATGTGTGAATTTTAAAGAATGTGTAGAGGATGACGGTGCAGTTTGCAGGTGAAATTGAGACATGGCTGGGTCAACAGGTTTTTAAATGGATCTCACTAAAGCCTGCCTGTCAGGCTAGCCTCGGGGCTTTTATGGGTGAGGCTCTGAACTCAAGGGAAGATGGTTACATAACACCCAAAAGCCTATGACATACTTTTTATGTGTATGGGGTTCTAAGCTTAGCAGGAGCCTACCTGATGCTTCTTTGGATCCTGGGGTGAATCCAGGATTAATGTCCTTATCAGGGGTTTCATATGTCGCTCAGGCTTAAACCCTCAAGCTGGCTTGACCAGCCTAAAATCTTGGACTGCTGAATCCACAAGTGACTTTGTTTTATTAAAACACAGGAATAATGTGTGTCTGTGTTTGTTGGAAGAACACACAATGGTGACAGACGAACCCCAGAAAGAAAAGAAGAAGAAGATATGAATCTGTTGAAATAAGAACAGGACAAAAACAAGAAAATGGGTAGAACTGAAAGGAGTAGAAAAACAGAGGGAGTTGCGGTGGATGAGAAAGCAAAGGAGGAGGACTGCGGGTAAGTAAGTCCTCCTTTCCTCCCTTACTCCCTATTCTACCACCTTGCCTGTCTGCGTCTCCTTCCCTTCCTCTAGATTCTGCTCCCTCCCAGTCCCAGAGGAGATCACATGACAGGTGCCACTTACATAACAGCCATCTCTAAAAATACCTCAGCTGAAAGATTCATGAGGAGCGAGCAGGGAGCAAAATGCAGCCCCAGTGATGTGACTGAAATGTGCTTACACATACTTGGAAAACTCTGTGGCCACCAGGCACTTCATGACCGCATGCAAACATCTGCTCAGCTAACGGTTTGGGAAGGTTACATGTGTGCATTATCTGCATGTGAGCATGGATTAGGGTGTGTGTGGTGCGAATCGGAGCCGTTAATCACAGGGCAGTCAATTGATGTTTGAGGGCAGAACACACTGACCCAGATCTCCTGCACTTACATATAATACTCATTCTAAAGCCCCAAGCAAAGGAGGGAGTGGAGCAAAGGGAGTGATATCATAGTGTGTTTGTGTGTGTGTGTGTGTGTGCGTTTGCATGTGTGTGTATGTGCGTGTGTCACAGGATACCAAGGGGCCCAGTGCCATAAAACACCCGTTGAAGGAGGCCAAAGGTATGCATGCTCAAGTCTCACGAGATGATGACTTATATACAGTTCCAATGAAGGGGAAAAATACAATCAGACATTGTTCTTGGTGTATGCTCAGTGACTAATGTAGTGAAAGAAAATGAAAGACAGAAAGACCGAAAGTAACTTGAGTTTTGTCTTGTAGTTTAACACAACTGACTCTGCGTTAAAAGTTCTACTTCGTTACGTCTAATTTTCTGTAAAACCGCTAAAATAAAACACTGCATGTTTGTAACTGCGCATGATTAAAAATATCACCAGATAATTTAAGATGATGCAACAGGACTGGAACTAGAAGGTCACTCATTAGAGCACATAACCAATGCCTTTTCATTAAATTCAACCCTAATATGACTCAGCTGCAAAAGAACGGATTAAAAAAAAACACACCAAAAAATGTCCAGGAAGTGGAGAAAAATTCCACCTCCTTATCCAGTTCTGCTTGAAAATTAAATGGATTCTTTACTACAATATGCCTACTCCCCCCCACCCCCCAATTGGCTAGTGAAAACACACCCGCCATAAGATAAGATATTACTTTATTAGTCCTAAAAAGGGAAATTCCAAATTGCAGCAGCAGGTAAAAGTAGCATAACTTGTGTATGCAATTAAGACATTAGTATGTACAAAACGTGGTACAAAATCATCATCTAAAAAACTTGTAACTGATGTTTACCATATGAATTATTGTGTATGTGTTAAAAAACAGGTATTTTGCCCAGTTTTTGTGATAAAGTTCAACAGCTGCAGAAAGGAATGACCTGCCATAACACTCCTTCACACACTTTGGGCGTAGCATCCTGACACTGATGGAGCTCCTCAGTGCAGTGAGTGTGTTGAAGAGGGTGGGAGTCATTCACTTTTATTAACTTTAATATTACTACCTTTGTCATAGCAAAGGTGATAATATTTTTTGTAACTGCTGTGGGGGTTGGTTGTGTGGATTTGGAGAAATAGTTGCAATTAGGATCATTGCCTAACTTTGATCATTTCCATATTTTCCTCATAAATTATCAGATGAATATTTTTCAAACTTGGTGGAAGTATTGGGCGTATTGCACTGAAAAAAACCACACATTTCTTAAATAGGTCTATATAAAGAGGCTCTAGTGAAACTCCGGATGTCCAAAGCTTTGAATCAAAGGCATGGTTAGCCTGTGTGTGTAAAACAAAGGTGGAGGTCCTGCTGTAATCCTGATCATGTGGTTAAAAGTCAGCAGATCAGAACACTGCAGTAAAAAGAGTTCAGTAGGTCGCTATTGGGAGAAAGATCAAGAATAATTTCTGAGTCCATTTCTGAGGTCAGCTGCACCGAGTCACATGCCTTTCTGGACAGTTTCTTTCAAAAGCGTGGAATGCAGATGCAAAAGAAAACAGAATATGAATTTAGTGCAAGAAAAAAAGCACAAGATTACAAATGAAATACCTCCATGGACCCCTTCCAGTGGGTAGAAGAAGCAGACAAGCAGGTTCATGAGCACAGCCAGGTTGAAGGAAACGTTACTCCACACAGACATGTTCCTGGAGCACCAGTACAGCACCGGCTGGGCTGAAGAAGGGGGACAAAGGGAGACGTTACACATCAAATATGACCTATTGGAAAATGATTTAGTTTGAATGTTTTAGTAAAATGAGTGGAAAAATGTACTAGATGTGAATTCTAAGATCCTCCAGCCAAATTTGATCAATTAAAGTCATTCTCACATACCCAACATGTGAGTGAGCTATAGGGTTGTCTTGTAGAGGGAGAACTCATTATAGCTCAATTATATTTTGTCATAAAGAAATAAGATATAAAGAAAGAATCTTCTGTCAACATGTTATAATTTTGATAATAATAATTTAAATAAATCGCATAGAAAATTTCTAATTTCTCTGACAAATAACGAAAGGTGCGTCCTCTGCTGCTGGTGGAAAAAAAATGTAATGCAGGGACTTTTCTCCCTTTATCTCACCCTATTGAGAGAGGGTGAGAGAGACTGTGGCTTTGTGTGGGAATGAAGTTCTGTGAGTGCATATTAGAAGTGTGGGTCTGTGTGTGTATGTTTGCATGCATGAAAAAAGACTCTTGGTTGTGATTCATAATATTACTGTGCAAATTTTTCACAGCTCAATGAATGTGGAAAGCCCCTTTTGTGATTCCAGGCAGTGGAAAGCAGAACACTCTGTGCAGAATACCAGCAAACACACAGGACAAGATAGTCGGGCCAGATGGACACACACTCCATTCCCTCAGATACCTGTTCAGGTTCAGAACCTGAGACTCATCTCAGCTGGTACCAGGACGAGATACGGATTACACCCTAGAGATGTGGTCACACTATGAACCTATTTCACACCTACAGTAATTTGGAGTTTCCATTTAAGCAGCTTCTTTTTGGTTTGCGGGAGGAAACCACAGCATGCATCTTACAGGATGTGCAACCAACCTACAGGCAGAAGCTGACTAAGTAAATCAGTTATTTCTACTAAAACAGACGTCATCAGCCTCGTATTTCACAGGAAAATGAGCCCACTAACTCATTACATTTCCTGATAGGTTTTGCCCTTACTTGCTCCACAATTCCTCACCAGCGGTGTCATGCGATTACTCCCATCATCCCCGTCACCTCCAGCTAATCCTTCTTACAAACATAATTGCCAACAGCATCATTTGTGACTATTAATGAAGTGATCAATTAGTTGATTGGAAAGAAAATTAATCCATTTACATAATTTAGCAAGCAAAATTTTAGAAATGTTTTGAGTTGAATACTTTTAAATAGCACATGGACTGAATGAATCATTCTTAAACCTAATTGTTGATGACTACAGTCAAATACCAGATATCAGGGGAAGTCAACTTCTCTTAAAATGACGCATTTAACTCTAAGGAATAATTCTTTCATACATAGTGGGCCCTTGACATCTGGCACGACAGACAGAACTATTTCTCGTGTGCGTTCGACCACTACACATCACATTCACAGCAGACCTCTGAGCTTCTTCTGCCAGTTCATCTCGTTGAAGAGGTCCTCAGCTCGCAGGAAGAAGTCGTTGATCTTGCTGCCCTGCTCGTCTCTCTCTGTGGTGTAGTAGATCCGCAGCTTTGACTCTGTGGTCAGGAACTCACAGATGTTGGGCACGGGGAACACGATCTCCTCCATGGTGCGGTCCTGACGTACAATCTGTACGGACAACAACGGTCACCACCATGAGGAGCGAAGACCTTCGTGTCTGCAGGTCAGTGTGTATAAGTGTATGTTGAACATTTTAAGACAGTTCTACTACGTGACAAAGGTTGGCTGCTCTGACCTCTATTTGAGCAGTATGTTTGGCGTAGCACTCCAAGGCCTCATCTCCCTCGCCACTGGTTCCTCCTGGTCTTAGCATGACGGACAGCTCCTTATTGTGACGGGCCAACTGGACATAGGGAAAGGTATAAGCTCACAATTCTGTATTATTTACTATAAATACTGTGTGTAATGCGATGCAATTAGGTAACCAATATAAGACTACAAAGAACTTTGCAGAGACAAACAGCAGACCTGGTGAGCTAAAATGTAAATGTTGTGTCCAACATTTCGGGGGGAAGCAGCATCATGTTCCTCCTCTTCCCCGTTGTCCTCCTCCTCCTTTGTGCCCTCGAACTCCACCTCTCCCTGCAGGTAGGCTTTCTTTATCACCTCCACCTGGACATACACACAAAACTTTATGCTTTTTGGACCGATAATCATTCACAAGTTGTTGTACTAGTAACAGAACTCACCAGCTCTTTAGGCCTCATATTGTACAGGATTCTTTCTGCATTCTCGCTGTCGTGACGACTTTCCATGATGGCAAGCAGAAGCTTGGATGCATTGTTCTGAGAATAAATTAAAAAAAAGAAGGAAAAATTGGAATGAGAACTCCATGCACTCCTTAAGCTTCTTCATCCAAGAAAAACAGCCAGGAACAGTCGCGCTCTAGGAAAATCCTCTCTGGAGCTATTTGTCTTGGCAGAGCAGTACAAAACTAGTTCAACTCAGACTAATGAATGCCAAGCTCTTACACTCATAGCATCTTAGGGATATTCCATCCTGGGAGAAAGAAAATTTCTGTAATTGTAGTCCTTATATTTTGGTGTATAACCTAAAGCCAGAATTATCAAAGTACCCGATTTCAAACAACTCAAATTCAAACTGTAGATCTCCCCTCAATTTCATTTTCAGCCAACTCACCTTGAGCTCCAACACCAAGTCCATCTGCTTTTTCCCTAATGGATTGATGTCATTAAGGATCAGGGCAATGATTATGTCGATTCCATTGGACTCATGAGTGGCAATGCAATTCTGGAGGAAGCAAATAAGAACGGATGAATGAGACAGAGTCAGAGTAGAGTCCAAGTCTCACGTGAACACTTCCTTCACCTGGTTTTCATGACAGGGACCTTGGCAGTACTCTGTCAGGCTTTCCAGGGTTTGGTTGATGAGGGCAACATTCTTCTCATTAATGTACAAGCCCAGTAGACCCAGGCCTCCTGTGGTGCTGCCACAAATGCAGTCTAAGAACTGCAGAGTCTCACACACCAGGTTGTAGTTGTTCTTGTTGTTTTGACAGCGAAGGAAGTTCTGGTAACACAAGAATGATTGGGTTTGGCGAGTCAGAGCATAAATGTGGTCGCGATTCAAACCGGATACAAAACCGTAAAAAACAATGGAAAACAAACACAAAAACAAAACAGGGAAGAAATAATGTCGCAACAATTCTGTGGATACAGTGGAAGTTTGAGCAAACGCAGAATAATTGTGCAGGAGGGTGTTCTGCAAACCTTTTTGTTTTGCGTAACACTGCATTTTGAACGTATCTTTATCTCGCTCTGGACAAAGTAAGGTTGATACTGAAAAATATTTGTTCCCACCACATAAGAGACAAACAGCTTAGATAGATAATTAATAAATTCTACAAAATTCTTGTCGATTGATGATCTCGCCTGCGGTGAAGAAGTAAGAGCATGAAAGATGAGATCTACTGTATTAGACAAGAAACCTGAAACCGAGGGTGGCCTACCTGTAGGTCACGGTTGTGATTCTCACAAAGGAGCTGGAGGAAGCGAAGGATAGGCTGCATGATAATAATGACAAAACTAATTTCTCCCTCATCTTGGTTCCTGTCCCCACTGCTGGGCTGACCATCGGCCGAGTTGAAGTGGTCCTCTGGGTCCGCCTCACGACGGTAGGAGTTGAAAGCCTTCTTGGTGGCGGATGAAGCCTCTAATAGTTGCTCTTTCACATCCTCTGTCATGACCACTGTTGAGTCTCTGGCTAAAGAAGAAACAGGAAGTTCAAATGCAAATCCACTCTCCCTTCTACACTGGTTTATCTGTCTAGGTCATAAGTTGCATTAGCATCTTTTGTTGGTTACAACCTGAACTCAGTTCATATATTAGTGCTGTGAGTAAACTTGGACCTTTTTTGCGAATAGGGACGTCTTTGTCCTGACTTTCATCATCTCGCTTCTTGTTTCCAAGATCACTGGTGTTTACCGTCACTGTGGCTTTGATTTCCAGCTGGGCCAGTTTCATCCGGTCATAAAAGACCCGAAAGAACTTTTCTGATTTCTTGTCTTCTGTCAAACGGCAAAAAAATGATCGCTGGAGAAAGGGCGAAAAGAATGAAAGATCAAGGTTATGGATCTTGTTTTCTGTCTGATTATTCGTTTCATTAACTCAACCAAAACAAGGCAGTCAGAGTCTGCAACATCCAGCGACACCCCTGTATTCAACATTTTACCTACACATTTTTGTGCCTCTGGCTTCCTGAAAATGTTGCTTTTTGTTTTGTAATTGTATCTCATCAGGTTTCAGAGATGTATACCTAAAAAGGTATACAGTGCGCTGTCGTCCCTGACTGTTAATGCGTTCCAGGAACCACACGCGATTAACAAATTCCGCGCTGGAGCAACAAACTATTTATCTTATTATTTGCGGTAATTTAAATGTTTATGAACCCTCCCTTTACAGATAGTAAACCACCTTCTATCTGTATTACCTTTTCCCACACTCTTATCGACAGTTTAAAGGACTTCCGTGTCTCACGGAAGTCCGAGACTCACAGAACGTAGCGCACTTCTGGATGCCGTCAGCCAATAGAACGCGAGTACGGTATTAGATGACTGCCTTCCAAAAATCCGCAATGAGTACAAAAGTTGAAATTTAACCTTTGCCTAGTTTTCTCGAGGTCAGGGTCATCATCTCACTTTCATCCCATTTGCCGCCTTAGTTATGTGCTTTTTCTTTCATCTTTCTATCTGCAACAGGTGGGAAAATATTTGATGGACGGACGGAGGGACGAACACACAAACACTGACAAATACAAAACAGGGATGTAACCAGCAAAGTTCCTCCTGTTCCAGTCAAAGCTGTAAGATCTGCTGCTTTTCTAAATTTAACCTACTTGCAAGATTCATATCTTTTTAAGTGGTAAATTTAATTAAAAAAATTAAAAATTTAATTATGCTCTCAATGCAATTTTCATCACTGAACTACCTATTCCAGTTTTTCTACTACTTATCAGAGAACTTATAGAGATAAACTAATGCTGCAATAGAATCTGATTTTCCAGTTCATCAGTCATCAGGAGCAAATTGGGTTTTGCTCAATCCAAGTGTTTGAATGCGGCGATTGCTATGGAATGGGGTCATATACGGAATAAGAACACTTCCCAGCCTGTGAGAACACCCTGTCCCAATCTACAGGGCTGTTGTTTTGATTATGTAAGAGCTGCTATCTGCAGCAGCCTATGGAAAGGCTTCAACCAGCAGAAGTGGCCTCTCAATAATAACAGAGTGAAAATGACTTGAAAGGGAGAAGCATGGCCTACTTACACAGATAGAGGAGCTGAGAGGTAGCGAACGAGCTAGAGGCAAAAGACTGACACCATGGAGGGAAGAAGGGAGTGTAAGGGAGTTGATGATTGAGGGGGGGTAAGAGAAACAGGGAGGGATGGAGTGTTATCAGACTGTATCTAGGCCAGCTGTTACATAACCATCTGTCTTTCCAGGTTAGATGTAAAACTGGGCTACTAGAGGAAATAAATGGTAGCCACAAGGAAAACGTTCAGCTGAAAACAATTAGTCTCTCCTGCTGGAGGAGGGAAGCTTGTTTGTATCCATTGCAATGTGACCCCACAACTTAATCTTTTCTACCACAATGACAGCAAGTAATCGATGAAGAAGTCAAGATCGATCAAGAAGGCAAATGAGCGGCTTCTTCACACAACGCCAAGCAGAACTGGAGCCCGACTGTATCAGAAGTTCTTCAAAAATAACAAGAATCAACTGTGTGCACGCGCCCCAAGGCAGATTCCAGGGTTGTGTCGAGCTCCACCCCAGCCCTCCAACTCTAAGAAGCAGCCCTGTGACACGTACACACTCTGCCAACACACTTAGGGATGAGGTGACATTGGCGTGGGGCCAATGGGAGGGGGTCCTGCAGAGCAAGGTCATCATGCAATAATCAACTAGATGACAGGAGAGGAGAGTGCAGGGAGAGGATTAGCTACAGCTAGTGCAAACAGAGAACGGCACTCGTCTCCACACACACACACGCACCATTACATAACTCCTACAGACACACGTATACACCAGTGGAACCAGGCATATACTTACACGCCCACTGACTTTTACACTGGTAAAACTAGGTCAACTTTTCTGGCGTAGGCACATGCCAAACCAGTGGACACACCCACATCAAATATTCCTCTGAAACTCTGCGACCGCCAAACTCATCCTTATGCAATCACATTCATTTTCCACTGCCAGTCATTTTATTATTATTAGTGGAGCACTCCTCTCTAGGATATCCCAGTTTCCATATCTATTTCAGTGCAGGGTTAGAATAAGCTGTATTATGCTAACAAGGCATATATTATTTTAAGGATTAGGCTAGATGAGTTGATGTATTTCACAGTGGATGGGAATTAAATGCGGGAGCCGACAGTGAAAACCTAAGGCTGTAGCAGCAGAATGTGTTTAAAAGGCCTGTTTTTATAAGGTTTTTAAAAAATTTTGAGTGATTTGATGGAGCTGGAATCACCTAGAAATAAACTTCTTCAGAAAATCATCTCTCAGCGAGTAAGGACATAAAAACCTGTACTTTCATGTCTAACCAAGACTGTAAGCTGATGGCAGCTCTGGTGCACAAGGGACAAAATCATTGCTGCCGTAGAAAAACAAGAAATCACAAGGTTGAGGGATTGACGCTATCTATGATGTAACTCATGATGGTCAAGGAGAAAACAGATTGCTAGTGACACAGGAGGGATGAAGGAGAGAGAGGAGAGGAGAGGAGAGGAGAGGAGAGGAGAGGAGAGGAGAGGAGAGGAGAGGAGAGGAGAGGAGAGGAGAGGAGAGGAGAGGAGAGGAGAGGAGAGGAGAGGAGAGGAGGGGAGGGGAGGGGAGAGGAGAGGAAAGGAGAGGAGAGGAGAGGAGAGAAGAGAAGAGAAGAGGAGAGGAGAGGAGAGGAGGGGAGAGGAGAGGAGGGGAGAGGAGAGAGGCGGGCAGTTCAGGGGCCCCCTGTAGTCAAGTGTTAGGTAAACACACAGCCAGTCTGTATCCATGGAGACAACACCAGAGATGAGTGAAACAGAGAGGAGCAGGGCGAGGCGGGGGTGGACAACAATAAAAAACAAGGTCAGGGCGCTTTTCCTTCTCTCCTTCCGTTCAACCACTTGGCATCAACAAAGGGATGTTATGTAAGAGCTATTTATACTCACACCCTCCCTCTCATGTCAGGCAGCCCCACATGTAAACCAAATGGAGCTGCCACCCTGCTGCCCCCCGAGCCCTTTCCCCTCCTCTCATTGCTTCTTCCTTCTCTCCACCATTCAGCCTCCTCGTATTTACTTTCCTATCTGAATGAGAGTTTGTGTGTGTGTGTGTGTGTGTGTGTGTGTGTGTGTGTGTGTGTGTGTGTGTGTGTGTGTGTGTGTGTGTGTGTGTGTGTGTGTGTGTGTGTGTGTGTGTGTGTGTGTCTGTGTGTGTGTGTGTGTGTGTTCTTTTTTCTTGGTGGGGTCACTGGTAAGATGCACCTGCAGTTCATTTTTGGAGGCAAATACATCAGCAAGCATGCTACACACCCCATATATTAACACATCATTATATTATATAATAATATAATGATGACAGTCCAGGACAGAAATGTCACAAGTCACCATTTAAGCGGGGTTCTGAATGCTGTAGCAAAACAGCTGGAAGACGACAGAAAGAGGAGCAACAGGAAGCCCCGCCCTAACCTAGAAAGCATTAAAATGCACTGATTACTATCCAACACAGCAGCCTGGGACATCTGCACATTAGCTTTCATGTCATCAGAGAGGGAGAACGTGTGAGCAACCGTGTTTGTCGTCCTGAAATATTCCGTGTGGTTTATTTCTGCGCGTTATGTGGGACAAGAGTGAGCAGTTAACCGTTGCACGAGAAGATATCTACAGTGCAACAGGTGCTCTCTGTGGCACGGAGGCTACAAATGCCAACTAGTATCCCAGTAGTGTGCATCCTCAAAGTGGGGAGAGAGCAGTCGATTTGCTCTCCCGTGAACACAAACAGTTTATTCAGAAGAGATTGTTAACAGACAAACTCAATCCTAAAACTGTCGACGCAAAAAACATCACCGTTTCATTCGGGACGCCAACTGTAAAACAAATGTTTCAGTTATACGTCAAATATTTCGGAAAATATTTCGGAGAACAAATATTTGGACAAAGGTGGAAATGTGTAGATTGCATAAGGAGCCTCCCTTTTTCAGAGCACACTTGAGTCAGAGGAGCTCCGTTTTCTCCACAATCCCTCCGTGCTCCCCGTCCCTCCACCTTCTCTTCCTACTGCCCCAGTTCCGGGGGCCCAGCATGACCCAGTTTGGGCCGCCAAGAGAGTGCGAGGGAGCGGGAGAGAGGCTGGAATGTTTTGAAGGCTGAGACATTCCTCATTGTTCATTCACACAGGCCTTATGTAACGCAGACTGATCATGTGACGTAGCTCTGCAGCAGCCGTGGGAAGCCAAAGCATTATCTCCACCACAGTCGCTCTAACCTGATTATGCAAGCCCCGTGCTTATATAACAACAACGCAGACGGATGGAGGGACGGAAAGGCAGAGGGATCAACAGACATGTAGCAGAGAGGGAGCCGTGAAGCAAATGAGCTGAGAGAGAAACAGATGGAGACGGAAGGGTGAGAGCAGCTCAGTTAAGAGCATAGGAGAGCAGCAATTTACATTTCTAAATGATGCATAAGATAGAAAAAAGAAAAAATGCTTCCTGCTAATCTCCTTTTCTCTAATCTATGGCTGGCATCACTATCAGCTGACTGGGCTTTTGATGTAGGGCTAGATATGTATGTGGTCGCCTTTGTAATGTACTTGTGCATAGCGACACATTGACCCAAATACTGCAGACGCTGTTGTTTTGAATGATCTTATCAATGGACATTCAAAGATCCACCGTGGAATGAACTGAACCTTTCATAGATACTGCATAACATTGAAATGATTAAAAACAAAAAAACAACAACACTGGACTTCAGATATTGTGGCTTCACTGACCTGGATGGTGGTATTCCCACCTTCCAACAATGCAATAGCCAGGAGGATACTCTCTTGAAAGACTCGGTCACTGGTGGTGTTCATGATGAGGTCAATAACCAGGTCAGAGGCTCCCTCTTTATCCAGGTGGCACTGCACCTCTGTCAGGCTCATCTCCCCTCGACTCAAACCCCCAGGAACCCCTAAAGCTGCAAGACACAGCCAAGATCAACATTCCATGATTCCAGGTGTTTGGGTCTATGAGAGTGTTCTGATGTTCATTCAAACTATACATTAAGTCCAATGAAATATAGTTTCATCAGCAAAATACAGGAGCTGAAGTTAAAGAGCCTAAAAGTACATATTTACAGATAATCAACGAGTGAGGTACAGGATGTGTGAGGGACAATCCAATGAAACAATCAGCTGTTTTATACAGTACACTACTGACACAGTGGTAAAACTAATAATAATAATAATAACAACAACAATACTACTAATACTACTACTATTGATAATAAAAATATAATAATGATAATAATACTGTAATAATACAAATAACAACATAATAATAACAACAATAATAATAGTAAGAAGAAGAAGCAGAATAAGTAATAATAATAAAGCTCCACAGTACACTGGCGTCGTGCTCGGAGTATCCCCCGCCTCTCACCTGCAAGTCAGGTGGGTTAAGCTCAGGCAACCAGTGTGACTCGCAATGAGCGGAACAAATGGTAGATAGATAGATAGATACTTTATTAATCCCGGAGGAAATTGTAAAGAAAATGAACAAAGAATAATAATGAAGCATAAATCAACAATAAAGCTTTAGTTAGTTGGTTAGTTAGTGGATCTGCAGCAAAAAGAATAAATATGGTTTTGTAATCAAAAATCTCTAAATTATTTTATTGACATAAAAAACTGTGTCTCTGTATTTGACAAACGAAGCTGTACATTTTGCACACAGCAACCTTAGCTCATTCCAGAATGACCTTAAACTAGGAGATGTTGTGTTTTTGTGACTTGATAGGAACCTGATATATCTGCAGAGGGAACATGTCCTTCCATGTTCCTACAGCGGAGTCCAGAACAAGCCAGACAAAAGTGGACAAAACCAAACACTGGATATATCCCAGTTTGGGGGTCAGGGGGTCCAAGGACCTGGTCAACAAATGTCTGGTCTGCTGACACTTTCAACTCAGCAAATATTAATAAAAAACTATTTGACACATACTGTAAAAACATCAGAATCAAAAGTTTTAAGAAGCTGTTTTCCCTGTCATATTAGTTATTTGTATCTGCTCCGCCTATTTTTATTGAATACTTATTTATATTGTTTCATGTTTTTAAATTTCAGATTTTCTAGTAATAAAGTTCACATTCGTATTTAAACAAATCACAAGCTCACATAGATTAGTAGTTACACTAATGCTAGCCCTGTGCTAACCAGAGTAAGTGTTCATTCTGCATGTGCGCCTGCATGTCCCCTCTTCACCCCTGAGGCATCAACAGGTGCAAAGGCTGTTTTCAGGGGAAGCAGCAGCCTGTCACATAGCAACAGCGAAAGTGAATGAAATCGGAGAGAGGAATGTTTCCTGTAGTTTGGAAAATTGACAACCCCTTACTTCACATGGGAGGGATGGTGCACTGGTACTTTACGGCAATTTTCTCTGTGTGTTTGAATTAAAGTGCTAATTAAATAACGTCATATGTTCTGCAGCAGCCAACATTCAGGTTGCTAAGTCAATATGGTAGCACTGAATTTATATGGAGCGACACGGGGGTACAGCTGGGGTGCCGCTGCCGCACATTAAGAACGTTCCGGGCATGGTTCCTTCCTTCTTTGCATTTTCTCCATGTGTCTGTGGGTTCTCCAGCTTCCTCCCACCTCCAAAAGCATGCTGCTTAGGTGAATGTACCATAGGTGTGAATGTGAGTATTAATGGGTGTTTGAATATCTTGTCCAGATTGTACCCCACCTCCCGCCCAATGCCAGCTGGAATAGGCCCTGATGTAAACCCTTGACCTGGACTCAGAAGTGTCTGAAGATGATTACTGACTGTCTTTAAGATGAATGATGAATTCATATGCATAACACACTGCTCACAGCACACACAACTGGCACCTGAATGCCTAAAAAAAATATCAAAACCTAGAGCTCAAATAGAAGGCCAAAAGCTGGTCACAGATGCATTCCTTTAGTATTTTGACTGCAGATAATAACACAAGGACCGCTTTATCAGGGGTGATAAGACTGTTGTGCTCACCGTGTTCAAAGGGCAAAAGCTCTAGAACCGATAAACAGCTCAGGGGCAGACAGATAGAATCCCAACCTTATATAACATCAATCAGAGAAAGCGTCACAGCACCTTCAAAAAGGTAGAAAACTATTTGGCAAACCTACAGGACAAGCTTTATCTCGATTATGCCCCCGTGATAGTAGTTGTAGTCATTACAGCCAGTAAAAGTCATGTTTCTCTTTGGCACAGAGGCCTTTGGTTAATGCTTCACAGGAACATCAGCTCAGTCTGAGATGTTGAAATCTGTGCTTTATTGCTTTAGCAGTTTGTGTTACCAATGAGCGGAAATAGTATCCTACCTGATTGGTGTTTGCTCGGTCCTACCGGACTGAGGGGGCCATTGCTAAATGATGTAAGGCTGTCCCTTCGCCCACCACTTCGATGGAAGTTGCCATAGTAACGATTCACCAGAATCTGTCTCAGTGCCTCGCCCTATGAGATGAAAAGAAAGGGAAGGACGTAACCACATGTCAGGGGACATGTTTTGTAACATTCATCTTGGAGACAAACCGTGTCTGTTTGAAACACATCAAGACAGCAAAACCTGACAGAACAGTTACATCATCTACTTTGAAGTTACACAAAAATTTAAAATCCATTATTTTACTTTGGATACTTGAAAATTAAAGAATCACAGGTTTGTGGTTTTTTTGTGAAAACGCAGCTTATTATTCTGACAGTCACATGATCAACATCCGGTTATCATGAGCGGAAGTCATCCGGTGACAATGTGAGGTCCTGGTTTTCATTTCAGTAGCCCTATAGGGCCAGTCCTCCCACACTGTGACTCATCCACTGTTGAGCATTCAGCAGCACGACTTTGTTGTTGTTATGGCAACCGCAGCACATCGCTACCTGACAAACCTCCCATGGGATAAAATGAAGGAAATGAAAGAAAGGGGTTTTGCGTGTTTGGGTGTGATTATGTGCTGTTTACCGTGGGTGGTCCTCGACAGACAACAGGGGCTTTATGTAAGCTCCGCTGTCATAGTTATTCTCTGATTCTCTTGAGGTCAATATTTATATATGTAGGAGGTGACACATACACTAGTCTCATTTTTTATTGGCAGGAAGTTAATCAGCTGTAAGTATTATGTGTAACAGAATGATAAGCAGTAGTTAGAAGATGTTTCTCTGGTCTCTTGGGGAAATAAAGTCTTGACTCACAAGCAAAATCTCTATCGTATCCTGTCTGAATGTCATCTAAATTCAGAGCAGGGTCCTTATAGTTTGACCCAATATGCTGACACAATTAATACTGCAACTAAAAACTTAGATAGATATTACAGACATTACATTATATTAATGGAATTTATATTATATTGTTATATACTGCTCTTCTCAAGATGTTTAATGTATATGATATATCAATGAACTCATATCATATCAACAACTCATACTTGTTGTCAGAGAATGTTGAGTTAGAACTTGCATCTTTAATGGAAACACCTGAAGCTCTGTAAAGTCATTATATTGTCATTAACAGAATTAGAGAAAGGAGGGAGAGGGAAATATTTTATTCACGTTTTTGGAAGAAAAGCCAAAAAATAAAAAATAAAGGTGAGAAAAAGGTTCTTTTTCATCTAACATACAAGCAGCTGTGTGTCTACAACCTTACATTTCAGCATGAGATTCCAAAAGGATGACAGTGAAGCTGTCATGCTGCTCTGAGTACCTACCCTCTTCTGGTCCTCCAACAGCTTCTCAGGCTGGTTCTGATCCAGCTGCTGGGTGCATTGAGGAGGATGACCACAGCGGGCCAACAGATACATACACAGGATTAGTATTTATGCAGCAGGTTAACAACCACATCACTCAGCTGTTAGGTGGCCATGCAAAGATCTACTGGGTGTGACCTGCATGCATTTTGTGATGTTCACACTGTGGTTGTGAAGGTACAGAGAGGTGAGGCAGAAGAGAGGGCTGTTAACTACTGAGTAAACATTCAAGACATGTCCAATGTGATTTGATCTCCTTTCCTTATCTAAGACTGTTGAATATACCATGTATTCCTTTTCTTATGTTGTTAATCAGAGTCTTGTTATTCTCTTTAACAGTACATGAAACATACTGGAACAGTCTTGTAAAACGAAGATGAGGAAACACGAGATGAGGGGTTTTCACTAGGGTGCATGCAGGAGGAAACAGTAGTCTAATTCAGACCGTTGAGATCTGTTGCTTCTTTAAATCTTTGTTTTCTAATTTCCTTCTTGGCTCACACACACAATGAAGATCAAGGTTAACAGCCGTTTTGTAATAGAAAGTTTCACAGCCTGCATGTACAGTAAGTTTTCACAAAACGGGCAAGGAAACTAGCAAAAGGCAATGCTGAGCAGAAATTGTTATGTAAAAAGACAGATGAGGAGGGGCAGGCGAGGGGCGATGGGGTTAGGGTTACATAATTACGCCGAAAGGAACCAGGCCACTAAACTAGTGACGCAGAGCAGCTTACAGTGGCCATCTGTCATCAAAAAGGGCGAGACACAGAGCAAGTGAAAAACAAAAAGGGAGACAGACAGAAAAACTTCAGGATTTTTTGAGTTTGGTCTCTCCCTGTCAGTCAAGAGCATGTTGAAATGTGTGTAGCCAACACGCATAGCAAATACGAGCCTCCAGAACATCATCACTTCTATATATTTTTGAAATAATTTGCTGGAATGCAGGACAATGCTTTCAAAAATATTCTCCCTTGTTTGATGTTTTGATGCTGTTACTGGAGATGATGAAGAAGAATAAGTCTTTCTTTCCCTTTCCACGAATCTTTGGCTCAAAATGAGACCCAACATTTTGCACTTGCCTAACAGCAATGTGAAAGAACTAACTTGATGCAACACATCTACGAGAACAAAACTAAAACTTTACAAAAAAGTCACATAAAAGTTCCTTAAAAACAAGCATGACTCTACATGTTGCTTATTTTTTAAAGCCTGACCTGGTGTCAGCAATAATTTACACTGATATCCGCGATAAGAATAATCATCTGCTCACACAGGCACACCCTGGGAATTAAACATTCTCCACAAAATAATGAAATTAGCTAAATTAAATTGTTCAGTTGCATTAACGAGGATGATGAGTTTTCAACGTGAATGGGGGTAAGAGATAGTTTGTGCACATGTTGGTAGGTTGGGAAGGAAACAGACAGAATGAGAGAGGGAGATGCTCACATATAGACATGAACTAACAGAAGAAATGTCAGACAGAATGTACTGATGTAAATGCTTTGGAATAAACTAAATGCCAACACTGACTCAGTCTGTTATTTGAAGGCTGCACTCTGTAGTTGACTAAGGGAATGTGCTATAAGCTTTGCAGGGCTGTTATTATTAAATGTCCTCCTATACTACAAACTTGTGATCTCTACTATATCCAGTGCATTTGTCTGGACAACTATTTCATAGTAGGGCAAAGTTCAGCAGATAATAAATGTTTTCTCTCACACGCTGACGGAGCATCATCTTCCACACATCTGTGGAAGAAATGAAACCAGACTAATACACTGATGAGATTAGATGTGCACGATGAATCTTCCCCAGTCCGACCGTGGACGTCATCTAACAGTAACCCCTTATAGCCACCGCATCTGCAGCAAACAGTACATTCCACTAAACTGGAAACTCCCTGGGGCAAACCCCTGATCGGTTTCATACGGCTCAGCTCAGGAAGTAAGTGAGAGCGCACACACAACCACACATTGTGTATTCTACTTCATATTTAGGTGTTTTTTTGGGACATTCATAAACAAACATGTCTTTGCACGCTGAAGTGAATCACGTTTAAACCAGTGATGAATGATGTGTGCTGAAGTTTACGACTCGGCTGCTTGTTACGCACAGCCAGTAAACTAGACTAAATTAAAGGAGCGTGCTTTGTCATTTTTGCTACACCTGACCTACTTCTATACCAGCATGGTAATATGCATGTCACAGTCTTAGTCAAAGCACCACAGTGAGGTTAAAGTGTAAGGGGTCAAATATTTTCTTCTTAACCACCCATACCAGTCAAAGAAAGTAACAGGGAGGTACAGGAGATGAAACACGTCTTCTGTTCAACATGGAGGGCTTGCATAACTCTTTTTGAATAACACACACACACACACACACACACACACACACACACACACACACACACACACACACACACACACACACACACACACACACACACACACACACACACACCTAGGTGAACTAGGGTAGCATGAAAGCAAAAGCCCAAAGCTGTATCCTGAAGTCGTTTGGCTCTTACATAAGTCTGACATCCAAAGAGCAATGGATTTAGCTGATAATCACCTCCCTGACATTTAGCAAGAGTGTAGTACGAGCACACTGGGGGGGTCAAAAATACATCCTTTGCTATCTCAGTTTCAAAAAATGCCTGAAATGATATGAACTTATGCGAGACAGTCCTGTATTAACTGATGTCTGTGACCCATTTAAGCCATGTTTGCTGTTCCACGAGCTCACGTGTTGATGCACTTCCTCTTCAGTTGTATACGACGCAGCGCTGCTTTAATCAAAAGGGCAGCAGAGGAGACAAGTGCCAAATGCACACTTTCATATCACACCTCCGCAAACACTCACAGCCAACTTCATTTTGTTTACACAAAATCGGCTTGTTTGAATCCATGTGAATGGGTGTGGGTAAATGTGGGGTGTGTGCGTGTGTCTGTGTGTGTGTGTGGGGGGGGGGTAGTGGAGGGAAGTGTTACAATTATTCAATGCTTCCCAAATGAGGGCACAATAAATATGGAGAATGGAACATGACGGGTGGGGTATTCTATCAGGGGTTGCTTTTAGGAGGTGGATAGAGAAAGAGAGACGCAGCATTTAACGGTTGTGTAAAGGCATCAGGCCTTCACCGCCCAAACTCGTGTGGGTAAACAACTCCTCCACAATTTTATTGGCAATTACTGTTGAAGGTCACACATCGGCAGAGGGGTAGAGTTCCAGGAAGAAGAAAAAAAAACTGGTTCTTATGTAACCTCAACCTAGAATTGGCAGGAACCCAGGAATCGTGCAGCTCTAAGGCAAGGAAATCTAGGACACAGCCTCAATGACTGCCACAGCCCCTCACAACCACACACATTCATTAATACCCCAGCCTAGCACGCGCAGGACAAAACAGCATGCACACAGTCACACTGCCCTCTATTGGTGGCAAAAGGAGACACAGAGGAAACACCCTATCAAAAACTAAACATTGACTCAGTTCACTGTGCAATCCTTTACCTTCCTGCATTGAAATCTTTTTTTTTTTTTAAATAAACATGTATCAAATGTAAGTTGATCAGCATTGCTTTGCTTTGCTCACTTGATGAATGTTTTATTTCTACTTAGTGTTGGCGTAGATTCTCAGTCATCCAGGTCACAGTATTACCTGAAGGTTAAATTTTAAGCAACTGGACTTCTGCTTGGTGTTTGCCTGAATGATGCATGAAACACATTCAAAGCTTAAACTGTTGCTTCAGGTTCGATCTTCAGGGATTTGCAATAAGGCGATGGCTTCATTATACATGGGGGTTTATGTAGATTGTTTGATGGAGAATTAAATGTGAGTATGAATGAGAGTATAAAGGTGGTGTTTAAGTTAAATATCCATTAAACATGTCCCTAAATGACTTTTAAAAATGTAATTATGCTTGGATCAGTAAGACTTAGAACACACAAATGTCCAGTGTAATTAGAAAGAGTGGACATAAGTTCAACAAGGGTAGTTTCCCCAGCTCACTACCTTGGAACTAGGAAGTCTGTGGAGCAACAGACATCTCCCTAGACTACCTATCTCTTCCTCTGTTTTCATGTCAGTTTATGACAGACTGTGCAGCAGGTGCACAGTAGGATAGAATCAGCTTACAACTAGTTGTTAACAGCATTGCCTTGAGCCGCCACTAAGTACAGCACATCGCATCTGCCACAGCACAATTATAGAACTAAGAACTACCAGTGTTACACATAAACGACAGACAAAAGGAATATAAGGAATGAATTGAAGGAAAAGAGAAACAACCTTAGGCATATCCATCTCATCAAAGGCCCTGAGCTGAAAGAGAACAGAGTTTAAGATGGTTAGATAACAACACACACACAGAGCAAAACTAAAGCAGACGTCAGTGATGACATGTTAGTCGGATGTTGGCCTACTGTGTTGGGAACAATGCTTATCCTCTTCAGCAGCAGGTATGGGATACTATTTATTTAGGGCAGTTTCATTCCGTAGTGAGGGTGACTGAAAGCACACAGAAGAAGTGACCATGCACTCCAGCTGTGTTAACTGCCAGGTGAATGTGACAGCGGGAAGCTAAGCCCTCTACAGCATAAAGATTCTCTCAACAGGTGTCACAACAATGTGTGATGCAGCTGGCATTAACAAGCTGTTGAAAATATGTAATAACGCTCTTTTGAATGTTTTTGGCTTGTTTGGATAAGAGTTGTAAAACCTCGGATATCATTCCAAAACACACCGTGTCCACCACAGCAGGTGCATTTCAATAACAATCGATTGAAAAACGTTATTTAAGTTCCTATTAAATGGAAATCTTGAGGTCTAAGGAAAAACTGGAATTTTTTAAGAGATGCTTACAATAAAAAAAAATTGGAATAAAAAGGCACGACTGAAAATTATTCTTAGAACTTAAGAGTTCACATTCCTAGAACTCTTTTCAATGTCGTATTCCAGGATACACTCTTTGATTCTCAGAAGCAATGGTACCACAATGACAGCTTTGATTGGCTGGCAGTCGTAATATCTGTTCAAGCCCTTTTCACCCTCCATACAAGTCAGTACAATGCACTGCAGCCGAGGGCACAGTTCTAGAATGTTTCAATGAAGAATGGGGCCATAAACAGGATAATTTCACCCTGTGGACAGACAGCAGTCTCATGGTTGTATCTGCAGGAGATCTGCTTCACAATCTGTCTGAATGTGTGCTGGAATACTCGGTTTTGTGTAGAACATGAAAAAAACTTGGCTAGTACTAAAGCCAAACATTGATTTTCCAGGTCTCACGGCATGGTGGCACAGTGGGTGGCACTGTTACTTCACAGCAGAGAATTTTGGGGTCTAAATCAACGTTAGAACTTGTGTCTGTGTGGGTTCCATCCCAGCATTGCAGCGTCAGTAAACATTTCAAAAACATGTAAGAAAAGAGAATTGATAGTTTCATATTGTCGATAGGTGTGAATGTGAGAACAAGTGATCTCCAGTTTGTCTGGGGTGAATGCAGAATCTCGCATATTGTTTCACCCCACAACCCTTCACAGGATTAAAAGGGGGACCTTTTGGCCACTTAGACAGCTCATCTGTAAACTGACAGAGTGAACACATCTAAGTCCACCGAAACTTTTTTGAAATTAAACAAGCCATGCTTGGTGTATTGGAGTAAAATTGTAAAGGCTGTCCATTAGAGATTTCCAGCATTGGGTTACTTCTTTCAGATTTGGACCCCATGTACCAAAAGATGCCACACAGTCCCTGGCAACAGCTTTCTTTCCAGAGGTGTAATTTCAGCCTAGAAGTCAATGACGACAGATGCTAACTCGTCTGGCAGGGGCAGTTTGTTCCAGGGCAGAGCTGTAAATGAGGCCTGGAGAGTGAGTCTCTGCCACCTCCATAAAACATTATTTGAGCTTTTGGTGGTGTTACTAATAGTAGAAAAATTCTCTGCAGTTTCTCCAAAGACATTGTGTGCTGATGAGAACGGACAATATGAATCATGTCTTTCAAATCAACTACAAAGTGTGGCTGCCTTTCAAACATCTGTGGACTCTAGCTCACAGATTGATTATATGTGGGGCAATCATGTCTTGTGTTAAGGGTAAAAGCAAAGACAATTCACAATGACCATGTTTTTTTTTTCTCTCCCTGCACCACCAAAATGCAAAGCTGGAAGCTGCAAATTCCCTGCAGATTTCTGCCTGCCTTCAAGGAGGGTGCAGAAGAAGAGAACTTGTTGACCACGTGCTTGACATCACATCACTTGATTTTGATCAGTCCTCATTGGTTATGTCTTGACTGGTGAAAATCAACAGCTCCTTTGTGGTCACTAGTGAACCGTAACACATTGCAGAGATGTTTTCCTTCCGGCGTGAGGCATGATAGTCCACCGTAACCTAAAGCAGCTAATCGTATGGGCTCGTCTCACGAGTGGAGTACTTAAACAAAAACGAGATGCCTACAGAAGATCATTAATACAACTGTCGAGATGTCAGCAACATACAAAAAAAATTATACTTTTTATTAAACTGTATTTATGTATTTTTAAAAATAAAATACGCATAAAAGTTGACGTGACTGAAGTCTACAATTCCACCATTCCTCTGCTTGGAAGCGTAGCATACCTTCTCTCCATAACCTCGGTCTTTTGTCATCATCTCTCGAAGTGTTTGCAGAACTTTGATGCACAGCCTCTCCTCATTTTCCTCAAGTAGCTGCTTGGTGTGTTTGATCAGCCTGCAAGTATGTTAGTTTATTTTTCTCAGTTATAATAATACAAGCAATCATGCATTCATAAGAGATTGACTGAAGAGGGTATTTTCGGCGCTTACTTGCAAATGAAACCACCACTTTCACATTTTTTGCGTGAATCAGTATTTTCAGGGAAGAGCAGTTCAGGCCGGTGCAGCACGTCGACTAGAACTGACAATTCAGCTTGAACCAGTGGACGCAGACGGTCCTCCAGAGCCGACACGATGTCCTGCAGTCCAAACAAAAGAAACTTTCATATGGCTTGACTGTTAACAAAACCTAATTCAGTACAAACATGTAGAAACACAGTACCTGTAGCCTCTCAATGATGTTCCTATAGTCCCGTGAAGCAGCCACCCCAGAGTCTCTGCGGGCAGCGTTGCGAGCTGAAATCCTCCAACTCATGGCTGTTTTCTGTACAATATTGTTGGATTTCACAAAGAGGTTGTTCACCTGGTTGTCCAGGTCGACAGGGATGGCTATCGCTCTGCTTTTGGCTGTCAAGTGAGAGCAAAACAAATAGTGTCAAGAAGGGCTGCTACATCAAGGGAATCACCACACAATTAGCTGTGCCAAAGAAATACACAATAATGTATGATATCTGTGGATTTTCACAGTGTTATCACACCTGTATTTCTCCCACAATAGCAGTATTTAATTTACCACAGTTAAAATCATTACTAGAATGTTACAGGATGTTTTTCAGAAGTTGGCGCAAGTACTGAAGAATCTTGACCTTACCGACATCAGACAGCACCTTAATGCAGTTCTCCACAGAACCCTTCTGGAGTGGGATCAACCAATTACAATGGTAGACTCTGAACACTGCCTGTAACAGCTGGACAAACACTGGCTGCCTGGTCTGAGAATGGGACAAAAAAAACCCCAGGAGAGTTACTGTAGACCTTCTTGTTTACCTTGCAGGACATAAAGAATCAGAAGGATGAGGCATTTTTCCCTTAGCAGATATTTTCCCCACCCCAAGCTCAGTTAAAACCCATTCCATCTCAAGTAACACCCAAATGTGTGTTTCCCCAACGTTCGCGAATCTCAAAAAATACCTGAAATACTTTCCCCAATGGAGAGGCCTGCAGCAGAAGATACAAGCAGTAAAAAGTAAACATGGGAAATAACCAAGATAAATGAAACTCATTATTATTCCTGCTTTATTAATTTTGTTTAAAAAAAGGACGCCAATTTTTTTTTTAATGGATCCGTGATTTTAATAGTGAAATAAAAGGACCAACTACAATGTAAATGTGATGACTGGACACCATTAATACTTAAATGGCACACTAAAGAGTTCCGACCAGGACCACACAGTCTTACACATCTGTTCAGATCTCCTGACCACAAGCAGCACCCCTCCCTCAATCCCAAATTTCCCCACAACTTGAAGCTCTAGTGTTGATTGTTAAGTTTTGCATGTGCAGAAATGAGGACAAAGGTCAAAAAGACAAACAAAAAACCTTTATCTTGTAAGTTTAAGTAAAAGGGGGAAACAGTCCAGGCTCCATTGCATTATCTCTGGCTTCCTTCCTGGGTCACGTATCCACCAACCAATCAACTTGGACATGGGTCAAAACACAATCTCTGGGTCTTAACTTTATAATTTTCAATTAGCTACAGGACCATGCCTAACATCAGTCTGATAAACATGATAAATAGAAGGATAACGGTGGCAGTCATTCTCCTTGACTCATCCCAATTAGGAGAATTAAATTCTTGTCAAAGCAAGAGCTTCAGGAAGTTCTTAATGTGGAAAACACTGCAGGCGATTGTTTGGTTCCAGACCAAAAGTGGCCTTCAGTAGATATTCATGTTACTATGCTACAATACCATGGCAAATACATATGCAGGCGCAACATACTCTCACTATTTTTCAAATGGCAACATATGTAATAGACTGGAAGTTAGCTGGGATTAGATATAAGTATTATCAAACAGGATTCATTAAAACTCAAGCATCTTTAATCTATGTCAACTCTTTCTTGGAAAATGCCTCTCAAAAATACTGTATCTCACACTTTATGAGGAGACATTATCATTTGATTTCATCATTATGTAAAGGTATATTCTGAGAAACATGACCTTGCTACAAGAGAGGGGACATTCTAAACATACTACTCATGATATTATTCAGGACAACAGACCTACATTACATTAATTTTACAACATCAGTTGTGTGTATCTTTGCCCGTGACTATCTTTTCCTCAGCTGCTGTTGATTAAATCTTTAATAAAATGGCAGTAACCAAATTATCCATGACTTGTTCAAAAATATGTTCTTTTGGATTCATATTAACACTCAACACAACAGAACACTGAAAATTCTCTATGTCTTTCAGTTGATGGCTACATAAATACCTGCAGGCTGGTGCTCTGATCAGAGAACGGTGAGCTGAAGAAAGTCGTTACGATGCTCATAACGGTCTCCGTCACGTAACGCTCCAGAACGGCATCCGCATGTTTGCGGTCACTCGTATTATTGCATACCTGTAATCATAAAAAGCAAAAAATAGCTTGTAGTCCTCATTTATTTCTTGAAGATACAATTATCCGAGTCGTCATGGAGTCGGCCGATGATCCTTACTCTGCAGATGTCAACTAGAAAGTTCTCAAAGAGTTTCCACATGTGGTTGGAGGTGTAGATCTCCTTCATTTCCACCTCTGTGTCCACATAGCAGTGGTTCAAAAAGTTGATATAGGCAATCTTCACCTGAAAGGTTAAGATGAAGGTGGATGTAAAAAAAAAAAAAAAAGTGGTGCAATCTACTGCCAAAACAGCAAAGACTAGACAGAAAAAAACATTAATTTATTAGTAATAAAGATGAGGAAAACCATCTAATAAAATAGAGAAACAGATACAGAATAACTAAAACAGCACTCAGCAGAGCTCATACCTCAACAAGAACAGCTGTCCATGTTAATTACAGGTACATTAAAAATGCAATTGCAACATTAGAAGAAAAACGGATCGGCCCATTTTATAGGATCCACTGCTTTGCCTAGTAGAAAATCCAGCAAGAAGGCCAGATTTATGTAATAGACAAATAGAGCACTTAAAAAATATGCATGGCAAAAATACTGGACATAAATGGATGGCAACATTTACACCTTGGTTTGTTTACAAATTGTTTCAAGGATGTAAAATAAGTGAGAGGAGCTCTCCTTGAATAGTTCTTTATTACCTCTGATAAGAATGTTACACTCTGCCTTTCTTTGTCTGTCTGTTGACAGATTTACACTGAAACCACCTTATAGATTTTCATGACAAAATGGTAGAAGAGTGAAACATGTGACAGGGAAGAATAAAGAAGCAGATCCTGGCTACTTCCTGATGCATCTGTTATGCAAACTAAGCCACCAATTTTTAGAAAACTTGGCAGAGGAGTCAATCATATCGAATGTCAAGTAAACAAATGCAGCTGCTGTTTTCATGAGCGAATGTCACCTACTAGCCATAACATAATTAAAGCATATAAACTTCCATATTAACAAAATGCCAATAGGTTCTGTCCAACAAGTCAAGCATAAGTCCGAGGTGTATCTCACCTCAGGGATGCAGTCCTCATGGGTGACCACGCGCACTATGTCATCCAGCGGTAACAGGGAGTTACATTTGATCTCTGTGTAGACGTTCTTTCCCTCGGTGCAAACAGCCAGTAGTTCCACCAGGTGGATGTGGTACATCAGTGGACTGTTCTCATCCATGCGATCCCGCTCCGATCGCATCATCTGCACCAGTGTCTGGAAAGAGGCGCGATCGTTGTAGAAGACCAGCACATCCTCACCAGCGTTCACTAGCTGTAGGAAGTAAAAAATATATACCATCATATTGGGGTAAAAGGAGACTGTAGCAGAGTTCAGACATTAGAAATATAAAAAACAAAGCCAGACCTCCGCCATGACGATGTCTTGACACTTTTTGATGAATTTATTCTCTGCTTTGACGATTGTCTGAAGAAATTTGAGGTACTGCACGTTGCGGCCATGTGTTTCAATGCAGTGGACAAAGTGCTGAACCACACGCTCATTAATTTCACTGCACAGTTGGAAGTTGTTCATGAATATATGCTGCATGGTGATGGCTTCTAAAATCTGAGCAAAAGGACAGGAACGTCAGAACAGGATGATTTGGTTTCAAGCAAAAATCAGCCGATGCTAATAGAGATAATGGGGGTAAGGTATAGTTGAGTCTTTTCTGACAGGGCTGCTCACCCCTGGGTTGAGGAACAGATTGATGTGCTTGTGTAGAAGGGCTTGGTTCTGCTGGTTTCCTGCGCAGAAATTCTGCAGAAACTCATGGGCTAGCTTCATGATATCCTGCATACGCAAATCTTCTCCCTGAGCGGCAAATATGGGGGATCTGATGGTTTGTCCATTTTTGTACACAAAATTACATCATTGAGCCTAGTTTGACTGACAGCTCTCGATACCTTCTCATAGGGAATCTGAAGGAGCTCGAGGACAACAGAGTGAGCCCCCATGTTTCTCAGTAGCCTCTGCTGCTGTTTCCTGCTCTTCCTACCCGACAGGCCTTCTTGGACACACAGCTTGCTGAGTCGCAGCAGGATCTGACAGAGAAAGACCAAGACAGAAACATGAAGAGATGATGGTAGGAGGATAAAACGAGTCATGGCGGTTCTAAACATCCACAGACGGTTACCTCCTTCACCACCCTGTAGTTGTAACTGCTGGTACTCTCTGCTTTCTTTGGCTTGTCTGTGTTTCCTGATTCACTCTAAAGGAAAGGGAGATAGAAAGGCCTTAATGTAACGAAGACATCTGCTAGTCAATGGATTTTATTGAATTTTTATGTACTGCACCTGTTTATGCTCTGCCTCTGTGGCGAGACCCTCCCCTGCATCCATTCCCTCGTCCGACCCCTGCCTCTTGTACACCCAGAGCTCAGACTTCTCTACAATAGAGCGCAGTTGGTCAAGATCTGACTTGATTTGCTTGTAATTTTCCACGTCTTGGCTGGTGACCAGTAGCTGTACCTGTGAAAATACATGTGAGATTGTAACATGCAGCGCAGAGCAACCTGGAAAGGTGAGCTGATGTTAGCGTAACAGTGCAGGTATGGTTGAGTTTTTCTCCCCAGTAGTGAATTCACATCAAATTTATCTAGACTGAAAACATTTTTGACATCGCTGTTAATTTGTTACCTGCTTAAAGGCCTGTAAAACCTCCTGCCTCTGGCTGAAGTGCCTGAAGAGCAGGTGAAGGGCTCTGGACACCAGAGGAGGATAATCATGCATGGTTAGGTGGAGCAAAACCCTCAAGAAGGTGCGGCCCCCATGATCATCCAGGTCCAGGGGGGTGTTCTCTTCACTAAACACACATAGAACACAAAAATGAAAATACCCTGTCTTTCATATATTTTGCAGTTCTTTCTTCTGAAAGCAGGGTTACCTTCCACCAAATATCCCCTCTGCCTGTTCTTCTATGTGCTCAAAATCCAAAGCTCCTAGATTTAAAAAAAATAAAAAAGTTGTTAATAGTCAAGAACATCAAAATCAGCAGCTTCATCATTAAATAAATGAAGTCATAGGTTAACCTGACCTGGCATATTGTTGGGACCTTCCACTACTCCAGTTATACATAACTCGCTCTGGGAATTGCTTTCATCAAACTCCCTCTTAAATATAGAGAGCAGACATGAGATCCTGTAGTCCAGGCGCACATTCAGGATGAACTGCAGGGCGGGACAGGAAATAAGATGAGTTGTATGCGACAAGATGGAAGATGAAGGGATTGTGTCTGATATACTGTCAACGCTTGCATCGTATGTTCCTCACCTGTAGGATCTCAATTATCTTCAGCTTGGTGTCCATGACCAGGATATCCTGTTTCTCAGGCTCAGTCTGGGTCTTAACTGTGTCTCCGGTGGTGCTGTTGTTTAAAGTTGAAGGAAGGAAGCCTCCTCCTCTCAGGACTACCTGGGACATTAGCTCTCCTACACCATGAATGGACCTGATCACATTACTGCCTGGAAAGGAGAACACACATGCACAAACATGACATCCACCACAATTTGGTGTGATCATCCAATGAGAGAGCAGAGATTTATACCTTTACTCTCATCTCCTTTGTCCAGCTTGTTGAAAGGGAATATAGTGTTGACATGGACACAGTCCAGAATAGCCAGTAGGATCTTGGTTAATCTCAGCAGGTCACTGAAGTTGTAGAAGCCGAAATAAATCAAGTTCCTGGCCAGATTCACCACCTGAACATGGAAGATAGGTTAACTAATTAGCTTGCTGCTAATTTTACCGTCGCAATCATGACAATGATATGAGACTGACCTCAAAGGTGAGCTTGTTCTTCTCTTTATCAGCAAAAGGGAAGCTCTGACACACCACATCTCTCAGATAGTTTTCAACAAATTCCATGGTCTGAGAGAATCGCTCCTTGATTTCATCCTTGGATGTGCCATCGTTGTCATAGCTACAGTGATACAACAAAAAACACACAAATGGACAATTTGATCGTAAATAAGAGAAATATTGTTAATAATAAAAGTATCGTTTTCATTGACTCACTCATCAATGGCGATCTCTGAAGGGATCTCGGACCAGAGTCGAGCATATTTGACAGGCGTCACCTGCTCCTGAGGGTCGCGGTCCACATGCATGTGCAGCATCATACGACAGAAGGAGGCTCGCAGGTCGTATGGGAGGTCCTCATCCGACATGCAGCGCAAGATCAAGTCCACATCCAGCTGGCCAGATATCTTGTTGATCGCCAGGTACTGTCGGTCCAAACACATCCTGGCAAACAGGTTCAGCTGATACCTGTAAAGAGGAACATGAACACCAGTAGTCAGCTGGTTTTGTGACCATTAGCAGTGTATGCTCACACGCTTCTAGCTCATTTCTGGAGTAGAAGCAGCTTAACCAACGTATTCCAATAACTACCTGTAATAACTGATGACCTCCTGGTCCACCTTCTGGCCCTCCTTGGCATCCTGGGCCAGTTCTCTGACGCTTTTACTTCTTATCTCTTGATTGTTGTCTTTCCAGAACAACCACACCTCCTCCTCATCCTCCTCAGACTCCTCAGAGTTCTCTCCAAGCAGCGCTCCCTCAATCTCAAATCTGGAGAGCACAAGTCTGAAGAAGGAAGGGTTTGATGGGAATAAATGAGGAAGTATCTGAGACAAATAAGATCAAATGTAACTGTGGTATTATTATTTTCCATTTATAAATCGTTAAGTAACAACTTTCTTTTTTGTGCCCCTCGACATTTATTTCTTAACACAGAAGAACAAACGTTACTTTCCAGGTTAAATTTGAGCATTGCAAATTTATGCAATTGATTTCAATGTGTTCTTCTACACTCAAGTGTGGTGTTCAGTGTTGACTGGCTATGACTCGTGACGTGTATCCAATCAGATATAGAACCATCCATCCATCTTTTGGTAATCGTAATGTCTCATCTTCTACGGGCAAGTGGCGTGGTACACCCCGAACGTGTTGCCAGCACATCGCATGGCCACACATCAACAGACAACCACTCACCCACACTCACACCTACAGACAATTTGGAGTGATCGATTTTTTTATTTTATCAGCCCATCTGACAATGATGACAACAATCTGAAAAATGTTGAATATATGATTTAATAATTGGCTGGACCAATAGTCAGTCAACCCTACATCACTTCATAAGGGAGTAAGTTAAATCAGACGAAGGCGAGGAAGAAGCAGAGGCAGAACCACTCACTTGGTTTCGATGAGGATGTCTGCGTTGGCTGGATCCAGCACTGCGTTACAGATGAGCTCCTGCGTCACAGGGATGGACTTGTTCATCGACACACACAAGTCTGACAAGTAGTCCAGGAACCTGGACACACACGCAGAAAAAACCAGGCAGTCAGAGACTGCAACATCCCGCGACACCCCTGAATTCAAAATTTTACCCTGACTTACTTTCATAATGGTACAGCAATGAATTCTATATAGTACTATTGAGTATGACATTGACCTAGTTTTCCAAAGGTGAAGGTCATCAACACATTTTTGTGTTGTGTTCTTGAAAATGTAGCTTTTTTTGTTTTGTGATTATATCTCATCAGGTTTCAGAGATATGTGCCTAAAAAGGTATCAAAGTGAAAATTTGACCTTGACCTAGTTTTCTCAAGGTCAAGGTCGTCATCCACTTTCATCCCCTTTGCCGCCTGAGTAATGTGCTGAGTAATGTGCTGACAATTACGATACGCCACCGCTTTGCGGGATGTAATTATGATTTCACATGACCCTCATGAAAAAGGACCTCAAGTATCAACAATAATCAACTTGCATAAGCAGAACATCCTTCACATTGAACTTTTTATTTCATACTTCTAATTCTAAATCACCTTAAGTCAATACACTGATGCAATGTCAGAGCAAAGAGACACTGGAATGTGCAAATGCAATGACATTTCGGTTGTGTTTAAAGCCAGAAGAGCCTTCAGCAGTATGCAAACCTGTAGGCCCAAAAGTCCTTTTTAATTGAATCCAACTCCAGCCCGAACCTAAAGACGTGTGTGTGTGTATGTGTGTGTGTGTGTGTGTGTGTGTGTGTGTGTGTGTGTGTGTGTGTGTGTGTGTGTGTGTGTGTGTGTGTGTGTGTGTGTGTGCGTGTGTGCACAAACAAACCTGGGCTCACGGTTCTTACGGACCAGGCTAACAAATGTGTCAATCTCTGCAGCGGTGATGTGTTTCTCCAGGAGCTTGCGGTTGTTGTGGAGCAGAGCTGTGATTGTGTCCTCAGCCAGGACATCGTAACCAATCTGTTTCTGCATAAAGCGGAACTGCTTGGCGATATACTCCTGCAAGGCAAAAAAAAAAAGAAAAGAAAAAAAAACTAAACCCAATTCCTTTTTTCAAACTTTGTTATGTCTCCATTCCTTTCATTGCCTAATAAAAGATGCTCACGATGACCAGACCGCCTCTAACAGCAACCAAATTCAATGACCTCTCTAACAATTACACTTTAATGTGATGAGGAGCAATAAACAAAATGCTAATGCTATATTTGACATTATAAAGCTTAGTATAGGATGAGCTCATATCAGTTTGTGCCTCTGTGTATTCAAAGCAGAAAATTCAATAAAGGGACATTCAATTACGCATTTAGGATTGACGAAAAAAAAAAATTCTTTCTCTGAGAATCAAATTTAATCAAGTCCATTTTAAATGCAGCTGTATCACAAGGTCCTGTGGCACATATGTCTACATCGATGTCACAAAGCCCAGACAGCATGTACCTGATTCTTGCGGTAGTCTTGCTGAGAGTGACGCAAAACCCGGTAACACAGTCGACAGATGTGTCTGAAGGGAGCATGGCGCTGGTCGGCAAGCTCCTCCAGTCGCAGCATGGGCCCGTCTCCGCTGTCCATGAAAGGAGCCTGCAGCAGCTTGAAGATCTGAATACACAGATAATATTATGACAACTGTAGCCCTAGTGAAGGGTGTGTAACCATGATACTTTGAGGTGTGATAAAACAGGGTTAGGAGAGATGAGGATTTGCTCAAATTGTTAAGTTCATTACCTGCTTGAGGATATTCTGCTCTCTCATGAGTTTCTGTCGTTCCCTGTTTGGTTTGTTGACCATGATCTCAAGAACATCCTGTCCATTGTTGGGAATATCCACCACAAAGAACACCAGATCCTCCAGAAGCTTGGTGACTGCCCTGATTGTAAATGTAAAAGAGGAAAAGTAATGACACGCAGCTACCAGATGTCATGACAGCAACTCATAATGTGGATCTGCTAGCCGTTACCTACCTCCTCTCATTCTGCGTGATGGTGCCTTTCTCCAGCTTTCCAGCGATGGAGGCCAGAACTTTACTGGCATCGTTAGCAAAATCAAGGTCTCTCACTTCAGCCGGGGAGACAGGCACAATAGCAAAAGCCTCTTTATCCTCTTTCAAGGCAGATGTTCCAATCTTGGATTAGAAAAAACAATTTAATTTGTTAAAACAATGGGATATTTCAAGTATTTCGGGTTCTTTTGGGGCCATGCTATTTCATTCCTCAGAATAAATACAAATGAAATTAAAGTGCAGAGTAGAAACTGACAATATTCAACCTCTTTCTCAACATTTAAATCTTCTGAACCCAAACAGAATTTCACCTTGGTATCACACAGTGATGAAAGCTGCCATAGATTCTTGGTGACACATGAACAAACACTAGTACAATTTAAGTGCCACTCACTCGCAGCATGACTGGTTTTTCCTCCTCTTTGTCAATAGGTTGGTTGGTGCTGTGAACCCATGTGTTTGTACACAGATGTCTAAGGCGCACATACGAGTTCCTGCAGAAAAACGTTTAGATTTTTTTTTTTTTTTTATAAATACATTTTAGTTTAAGAGCATAAAAACCTGGGAGCAGACACAGTATTGACATTTGAAGAGGAGATAAATGTTTTGTGATAAACATCAATTTATGATTTGCTCTCCTGATCCTTTATCTATGTCAGAGACAAAACATGATGTTTGTGGTATTAACTCGTCATGATTGGTGTGAATTTCGGTCAAATATCTAGAAGATGGAGAACACAAAACTCCAAGTTTCAAATGATACCAAGAGTTTTCATCTACCACCTCTCTACTGATCACCTTACAAGGGGTGTTTTCAAAAAAAGCTAAAAACTTTTAGCTTAAGGTCCAACCATCACACTCTGGTAGATTAAACTACAACTGTTGTCGTGACAAAGACTGTTTATCCAGTGAAATGAGTTAATTTAATACACAAACTGATCATTTGTCGGTTTAGCTCTGACAAAGTTTCCCCAAGTTAACGCTGTGGTCTTCCCACCTGGGTACCAGCGAGTCCCCCCCCCTTAATGTGGTAGGATCCAGCTCAAAAATGGAAGAGATGTCGTTTCCATCAGGCACAGAGACGAGGGTGTACATGACTTTGTCCTGGATATTTCTCAAACGGGCCCGTAGGGCCTCCTGCTCCAACTCCAGCTGCACAAAACAAGAAAACAAGACATGATTAAAAGAAAATGATTGACAATTTTTACGCATTAAAATGGGAGATTATCCACCACATTCCTGGAAAGACCATAGCAGCCTGGAATTTCGAGTGAAAGGGTTAACTGTTGCTGTAGATAATTTATTGAACAGTATTGGATTATCCATAGATTCAATATGGTGAATGTGACAAGAAGCCCATAATTAAATCATTGTTCAAAGTCTCCTTTTCTTTGAAAGACAAATGTGCTTTTATTTTAAAGAGGACTTTCCTGAGAAAAATGAGTTTTCATTCAATTTGTCACCAGTGGTCACCAGAAAAGTATTAAGGACAAATTCTTTTCTAAACTTTTTAAGAAAACATGTCAAAATCTGACACAATTTAGCAACTATCTTGGATCCTTCATCCACAGGATTTGAGAGTAATTAAAATAATCAAATTAACAACAAAAGCTCCAACATATCAGCTCAGATGCCGCGATTCTCAGAATTTAAAAAACCTACCCTGAGATTATGAAATCACACTGGAATCCTTACTATGTCAATAGTCAGGAAATTACATTTGACTAAGTGTTTTTCTTGAGGATTGCTCCCAGTAAGGTGCATCATATTTGACACACATGGGCATAGCACATTTCAAGCAACAACGAACCAAATAAGCTTTGGTGCATTATGGGATGTATTGTCATTAATATTAATGATTGATTACAGTCCAATAACTTTAAATGAGCAAATGTTCTCATGGTACAGAATCCTTAAAAAAATCCACTTGATTGTTCCTGGAGCCATAATATTATCTAAGAAAATAAATTAACTATATTAAGTCAAGAAAAAAATGAAAATACATGCATAGATTTTTGTAAAAATCCTGCTACATGACAGACGAACAAAGAAATGCCAGAAAACACATTACATTAGCTCCCTTGTTAGAGGGATACAGTAACAGAACACCAGAAAGATGAATTCTAAGTATTAGTCTGCCACCTACTGGTGAATTAAGTGTAACACAATTTCAAGACAGTGGAAACCCAAAAGTAAATCGAGAAATTTTTGTCAAAAAAAAACATTTTACTTCTGACTGATAAACAACACTGAGTGGGTGGGGCTCACGTACTGAGGGGCGGGACTCCAGGCACTCATCTTCGTATTCTGGATTCACCTGCAGGAATACAGTTAGGTAGTAAATAATGTCACTGTTCAGCCTGCTGCTACAGAGGGGATGTAGCGTGTGTAATCCTCTGACCTCTGCAGCCAGGTAGTGTCCAGTGGCCAGGTGCTTGAACCTGAACAAACTGTTCCAGTAGCCGGCTCCACCTCGACATGGATCGTGTTGAACAACCTGAAACCACACCAACATAAAAGATATATACAACAGGTATTAAAGCAAATCAACAGCTTCTTTAAAAAAGGCTTCCTTTAAGTCACCTTCACGCCAACCATTGTGAACAAGCAGTACCACAGTAAGAAGAACCAGCTCTATACACGTTCTTTCTCACCTCTATCTCCCATAAGGCCTTGCTGCTGGTGGCAGAAGTAGCCGACTGCCGTCCAGTGGTGCGTAGAAAAACATACTGTTTTTTTCGGTGATCATCACATGTGAGGAATTTCTCCTGTTCCGCATGGAACAACCGCACTACGTCGCCCTGGAGGGAGGAGGACTCTGTCAAAGTATTCATCTTCAACATAAAAATCAGCTAAATTTGACATATATTTGTTTTATGTTTCACTTTCCACATGATGTAATCAGTAGTACTCCGATATTTACAAAACACAGAAGACCCCTTTCATTCATACAACTATAGTATGACCCATAATTATGTGTATTTAATATTAATATGCTCCCACTATTTTATTTGATTTAGATCGCAGCTCTGGCTGGACATCATAAATACCTTTAAATATATTTAGTGTTAAGTAAATCAAGCTTTTGAGTATCTAACACTGATGAACTAGCCGTCTATACCGCTGCAGAAACCACAAGCTCATGCTTTGTGGTAGAACACTCCATCATGAAGTCAAACATTCCATTGTACAGCGCTACATTTTCTTATTTAACCAGAAATGGAACATTCCATCCTATTCTAGAAATTTTGAAACTAGAACTATCTGCTCTGCCATACAACGTTTCACTGAAGTGTTTCTGTTTTTCTGATGGTAACTGTGACACAAACCCCTTTTAGGATGATCTCTTGGTTGTCGCCCCATTTCATAAACAAGACGATCTTCCAGCTGGTGTTGCAGTTGACCGAGTTCACCTGAAGTACAAAGAATCAGCATGATGAAGCTGGAAACCACCGGCAGGAGCAGCACGGGATAAAAGGGGTGGTTAGGTTGCTTCTTGACATGCTATATCTATACGGCCTGAAGTATGCAAGTCCTTCAGGCTGTATAGATATAGCATGAACATTCATTATACAAAATTGTCCAAACCTAGTTTGTTTAATTAAGACAACTTTACGGTACTGTGATGGAAAAGCAAATGTAATGTTTAAC
The DNA here is from genome assembly GCF_040054535.1 of Antennarius striatus. Lineage (NCBI taxonomy): Eukaryota > Metazoa > Chordata > Actinopteri > Lophiiformes > Antennariidae > Antennarius > Antennarius striatus. The sequence goes on along the minus strand of NC_090780.1, from coordinate 17,466,898 downwards.
TTCAGCAGTCTATGCTTACACGAGAGAAACACCAATCCAGATGCGGTTTTAGCCGTAGCCTAGCCTCTAAAACTGTGCAAACTGAAAACTTCAGGATTGCCAGGATGACAATTCTGAAATGTCTCATATCAAGCAGAAAAAAATCAAACATAATTGGATTACACCGAGAGGGCAATTGCACAGGAATATCTGAGGAGTGAAGATGAGATCAGTGACTCCTTCAAACCTCATTGCATCCTGGATTATCCACAAGCTGGTGTGTGCTGGCGTGGAGCGGCTGACCAGCGTTCACTGGATTTAGCACCACTTTGTCCCCGATCACTACCTGCAATCACGCACAGAACAATCACAATAAAATACACCGATGGGAAATTAAATAAAGGAACATTATGCATTTAAAATTTTGTGATGTACTCAAAACTCCAGAGGATCTTCTCTCTCTTCCCGGCCAGCGCAAATTGTTTTTTAACTTTCCCAGTTTGGGATAAATAAAGTATATCTATCTATCTGGAAAAAATTAATTTGCAATGTATTTTTATTTAAGAGCTTCATGTAAGGTTTTAGATTACCTCTATTTAGCTAAATAAGTCATTGGACGCACAATGATTCCAGAGCAACTCATTACATACATTGTACGTAGTGTGTCAGTATCAACTAATCTCTGTTCTCCTCCAGATATGGAATGACTCCAATTTACTCCTTCTATGTGAGGCTCCCATCTTAGCCTGGTGCCATGCATTCTTTAAGAGGATCTAGAAGTAAAGAACCTCAGTTCATGCTGTTATCACTGCCATTATTTCCTGCTGCGGGCAGTTGGCCGGTGCCAACGGGAGCTTTGTGACCAGGTAAACACCTGGCACAGGTCCACCAAGGCGCATATGCAGTCACATGGATGCCTCACATTGAGGATTAGAAAGATGCACTTCTCACCTTTATTCAGTCTTTCCTTACGCTCACCTATTTTCCACTGCAGTTAATGTTTGAACATGTAAACGGCATAACATCTCTGACGTGATTCAGTTATTTGTTTTCCTGCAGTGCACCACACCGACTAAGGCGAACACACAATGACTCACGCTGTCGCCGATGGAGCGCAGTTTGTAGAAGGGCTGGATGTAGAACCAGGAGCCCTCATTTCCAGCAGTGTCCAACATCACCCTCATGGCGTTCTTTTCTAACAGAGCCGGCAAGCGCTTGTTCACTGTCAGGTATTTGTTGCTCTTCAGGTGGAGGAGCTGCATAGAAACAGCATAAAGAAATATAGTCGCCGCTGTACCTCTTTAATCAAAAAATGTGACTGTTTCTCGATAATTTGTGGTTTATTTTAAACTTGCGCCTGTGTGTCATGAAATTAATTGATGATTTTGCCTCCAGTGTTTTCTGTTTTGGATGGATTAAAGTTTATTCATATCACATAAACACGTGGCGTCTCCATGGCTGCAGGAAGTTTCAGTCTGATTAATTTCAGTTCTGTCTGTGCCAAAATTTACTGTAACTTTATAACGCTAGAATATGCAATTTATGCAATACATTTTTGTCTGAGGGTAGATTTAGGGGCACATTCAACATGCACTGGAGCTAAGGCTCATTTCATGAGATGTTGATTAAAACACCTTGACTGAGGGCAGAATTAAACTGAAACCTTCGTTAAAACTTTGTCCAACTAAATAACTAGTTTGGAATCACGATCGAAAGTATGTTTGGTCAATGAAGCAGCTGTACAAAGTCATAATGTGATTCTAGTCGAGTTTTTCTTGTCACACACACGTCCAAGAAAAATGTTCAGATAAATGGAATAGAAAAAGACACATAGCTAACAACAGGGGGCAACAAACACGGAGCCTATGTACATACAAGGAGGTGGAAGGAGAGAACAAAATAAAATAAAGTTGAGTTAGGATGAAATAAATACACAATGACTGTCATTATTAGTACTTCTTATGTATGAATAGAATGGGTTTGTGATTCTCATATATGTGCAGGTGCAAAAAAGCCATGAATTTTGCATTCCATTTGGAAGTCAACATCCCAGAGTCAGGAGGAGGGGTGGCACAGAATCCAAGCTGCTTAGAGTCCAGACTGAAGTTTCCACCATCTGCGATGGTTTGGGGTCCATGTCAGCTTTAAAACTACTCAAAACTGGTTTTCTGACCTGCTGGAGTTACTGGGCTCGACTGGCCCACAATACAGCAACCTGGGCTTCCAAAGCGACAAGCTGATCGCCTCCAGGCCGCGCCGCATTCACCCAGTAATTCATTCACAAGGAGGCCCGACCAAGTCTTAAAAGCACGGACGAACATGTGTTTTCAAAAGTTTGACTTTTCTGTGTTATAAATCCTGTTCTTAATCGGTGTTATGAAACGGTCTAATATTATAATACCAGATTTTCCATCTCCATAAGCTGTCAGCCATAATTATCTAAATCAAAACAAAGAAATCTTAAAATATTTCAGTTCATGTACAACAAATCTAAAGGACAGGGAAGCTTCACTGTTTGAACTGTGTTGTAGATGAATTTGTAAAACTATAAATATAAAATTCCCATTGTGTCCAAATTGCATGTTTTAGTGCAAGAACATTTTTGACTAATGTAATTACAGGAAGACATTGTTCTCGTGTCTGGTTGCTGTGCTGTAAAGAGCTCTATAGCATCACAGAAACAAACCTGAATGACGTTCCCGTATTGAATCACTGTTCCGAGCAGCTTTTTGTTTTCAGAGTCATTTTGCTTCTTTTCCAAGTCAGCTGCATGCTGTGAGAAAAGATCGAGAGAGAAAGAGATGTGTAGTCAAAAATGAAGATGTTAAATCATCGCTCAGCTTTACCCACTTCTCTGCTTAGAGGTAATCTGATACGTGAACTGTCAAAGAAAGCATGTTACTGGCAAACTTTTTACCTGACATAAATGCTTTAAGAGAGAGGTTTTAATTTAAAACCCTGGCTCATATCTCCATGGAAATGCAGGAAAGATTGCAATCTCCCAGTGCACATGATAGTAGATTGCTTTAAATGGTATTGTAAAGCAGCGGAAAAATGGAAAAGAGAGCAAGGAAGGCAGAAAAATAGGAGTGAATGGCTTTAGATGTCTATAAAAGGACTACCTCTGAAAATACACACTTGCATGAAGGAAACTTTTTATTTACTATGTATTTTTGCTTTGAATCTCACCCATCTCTACCACCCTATGTTCTGTTCTTAAGCCTGTGAGGCAGTGAGGACAGGTTTACGTGAAGCCTGCTGGCCTGCGGTGACAGCAGGGAGCGAGCTTGTCGTCAGTTTGCTTACATGGAGCTTGTTGAGGAGCACCGTGTCTGTGTTCCCTCCAGGCTTCGCTGCTTTCCAGAATTGCTTCTGGGCTGAGTAGCGGTTCATAGGACACAGTCTGAACAGACAGTCTGAGTAGAAAAACACATACTGTATTAAATACAGACAGAAAGACTATGAAGTTATCACAGTTTATAGCTAAGTGTAGAACATGAGCTTGTATGAAAAGATGTGAAAGTAAGGGAAATGTTGTTGCATTCAAATTAAAGGCTGGCAGGACATAAATCAATAGGTACAACCAAAAGGAGTTTTCTAAAGACACAAATAACAGGTTTGACTTCTCATTAGTAAGATCAAAAACCTAATGACCAAACCCCATGGAGATCAAAGTGCTTTACTCCCGAGAGGGACGAATGGGAGACAGGAAGGGATGTGGTGTGTGTTGGTGTGTTTGTGCATGTGATCAAACAGGTTACACAATTATACAACGTGGTTAAATGTTAAACGGGGTAAGTAACACATAATAATGCATGTTTGTGTAAACTGTGGTCGGTGATGGTTTGGCAACAGCAGCAACAGAGAGACAGTAGTGCTGCTGTCAGCAGATCGAGTCTGATGGTTATTTTCACAGATACTGGACAAACCAGCAGGACGTCCATTGATTTACATGTGGACACAGTTTGAACAAAACAGTTCCTCCTCTGTTCATAGCGGCACGATAACTGTAACAGATGCCACGGTTGAAGGTGTAGATCGGCACCTATAGGAGACAACATCGACTGTATTTGAACATTTAATCCCCCACCCCCCACCCCCCGAGTTAAAACTTTTCTGGTCATCAGGAACTCCTTCGTGTGAGTCCTGACTTTCCTCTGACTTCACCGCTCATACAGATCGAAGCGCTCCATTCTGGGAGGGCAAAAAGAGGGGCAGAAAGAACTATTTGTACATCCTTTCCCCCATTCTCTCTCCCTTCTCTCTCCTGTTTTAGCAGCAGCAACATGACCAAATAAGGCCAGCCAAGAGAAGGGGAGTGGGACGACAGAGGGAGAGAGAGGAGGGTGGGGACTCCCTACCACCCCCCACAACACCCATGAACACACCTCCCCAACTCCCCCTCCGGTTGATTCTCTACCATCCCTCCTTCCCCTGTCTAAATTCCTCTAACCATTTCACACACCACTCTATCCCTCAGAGTTAATGGTCTCTATCTCGCAAATCTTCCTCTTCCTCAGACCCCTCATCAGATATGGTTTACTTTAGTTTGTCCTAAAATTACACTTAAAACAACAAAGAAAGGAAGTGAAAGAGAAACGAGGAAGACAGGAAGAGAGTGAGAATGTGACACAGAGGGAGCGCAGAGAGGGAAGAAAGAAGATCCTTTTTGGCTTTTTGGTGCTGCACATGAAATAAATGCCCATTCAGACATGTAGGTAAGATGACAACAGGAAATGCATCAACAGGCATGCAAGCTAAAATTCAAATGAAGATTAACACGTCAAATTTACTCTCATTCTTTTGTGAAATCAACCAAATCAATCAATCAATAAAGTCCTGGGGGACAAGTCTGCAGGCATTTAAGCAAACTGCAAGTTAAGTATTTCATGTCTGGAACAGCATTGATAGACCATATTAAAAAATAAGAAACTATACATAAGACTCCTGGACAGGATCTACACCTGCCTGTGATTACAGCCGTTCAATGTGTTGGAAACAGAACATCTTTGTAATTAAATAACCTGAGTCAAAAACCTACAATTAACCTTTTTCATTTGTTTATTTAAAAAATGACTCAGATATATCCCCAACACCAGCCCTTGTGACATAATCAGTCAGGCAATTATTCAAGTTTTCATCAACTGGACAGGTGGAGTTTGACCAGGTCAACTTTCAGGAAGTAGAGGCTCAAATGGATGTTTATGGTGAAGACACAACTGGGCCAGAACGCAAAGCTCTCGATTTGCCAGTCCATCTGCATTCCACCAACAGTCATGAAGTACAAGTAGTGACCTAAACTGGGTAATTACGCAAATGCATATAACATGGACGCTTTAAATAATCTAGAAAATGTTTATGTACAACACTGCTTTCAGTGGTTTTGCACATGGGCCACAGATGACTCAGATATCCCCAACACCAGCCCCTGTGACATGCACAGTACAACAAAAAGCTTATAAAATTCCAGCACTCAGATACATTTCAAGAGGAAGATGTCTGTGGCCATGGCAACTATAAAAACTACTGAGAAGATGTGAAGTCAACACAAGACTTATCATTTGACAAAGACGTTGTTGGAGAGCAGTCCTGCCACAGCACTTTACCACCAGTTTTCAGTCCAATATACAAATGTGTGACGATGTGGATGATAATTTGCGATGCTCAGTTGACAAGCGGCTGCAACATCCTGCATAGAGTGGCTGGGATTTGGTCGTTCAGATGGAGCACACAATAAAGCTGCTGCTGCTTCACGTTAAAAGTAGCCAGTCGGAGTGGTTCAGGAATCTCTTTAGGATGCTTTGTGGGCCCCTCCCTTTGGATGCATTCCAGGCAAATCCAACTGGGAGGAATCCTCTGGATTGCCCCAGAATTTGCTGTAGGGATTACATACCTCATAAAGTCTGGAAAAGCTTTGTGTTCTGCTGGAAGGAGGCGCAAAGTGAAAGGAGCTAAGATGGGATAGATGGGATGTATGATTGAGATGGGGTGGATGGAGTGGATAATATGGGTGGGTTGGATGATTGACATGGGATGAATTGATGGAATTTTAATAGTGATAGATTTATGCAGATTAAATAACACTAACTCATTTTTTCACATCATTTCATCATCCGCACATCATGTGAGACAGAAACATTGACTCGCTCACATTACAAATACAAGGCGAGATGGCCTGCTTGTAACTCAGTAGGACACTTGAGATGCTCTTCTGATGAGGCCCCAAAAGACATAAATTGCATCATAAATCGTCTATGCTGTAAATCAATAATGTCCTCATTGATGTGGCTTGTTTAAAAGACCATTTTCTTCAAAGCTTGTTATCTAATTGGAGGCATTTTATTATAAATTGAGGAAGCAGATCCCAAGGTCTTTCAATTACAGCTTTGTCTATCTGTAATCCTCTCCTCTATTGTTACAGTAAAGCAGTATATGTGGTTATTGGGGAAGGAATAGACTTAACACAGACCCCCTTCTGGTGTTTATCTCAGACAAACCACCCAACTAGTCTGCAGTGAGTCTCCAGCTGCTAAAGCAGTTTGACTTCACAACAAATACTGAGGGCAAGAAGGTATTGCTCTAAAGTTGGTTTTGTTGATGAGGTCTAAATCTTTCACGCCAAAGATAGTAGAAAAATTATAAGATAGGATCTCTCAAATGAGATGGGAAAAGTGGTAGAAGAATGACAAGCCCAGAGTTGGGAATTTATAAAGGACACTATAATGGTCTTCACACACTCCTGGCTTAGCAAAAACAGGCAACACTTTTTATCGCTTCCAAGCCTTTGCCAGCCAATTCTTAGAAAACTCTGATTTACCAAAAGTTAGGGCAGACTTTGTCTCATCTCATTACCCTCCAGCAAACTTTGTCCCAGCTGTTGGTCAGTGCGCTCTGTTCGGAATGTATGCTGGTATGCATGCGCAAGATGTTTGGATGATGGTATACTTTACATCAGGAGGAAATGACGAGCATACCTCTACCAACCTAAGGCCATGTCATTGTACTCCTCTGGCCAGTCGCCATCATGACACCATTTAGGAGGATTATCTCTACACAGTTGTGTCTCTCAAAAACGTGAGGAGCCTGAATTATGTTTACTCTGCAGAAGACACCCAAATGACTCAATTAAGAAGAAACAAATATGTGAGCAGACACGCCGTAGTGTGTTTGTAGACGTTAGAGCAAAGAAAAACCTGTTTTTTGTTTGGTTTTACTAGTTTTTGCAGGACATGACGGCTATTGTTGCAAATTTCAAAGTCATGAAGCAAGTAATTTCTCATCTGGCTTCAGGAGTGAGTCAGAAAACTCAGCTGACTTTTCTCAATTTTTTTTTTTTGGTTTCCTGAAGAAAAAACCACTGACATCGAGATGGAATATCTTCAGACTTGAGGGGGAACAATCTATAAAGGATTTTCGTATATACTCAAAAGTCACAAAATATTGCTGTGTTCAATAAGCAAAGTCAAGATGCTTGATTTTTGAGTGTGCCATACAAAATGTTTTACAGTTCATTAGAAAAAGTTCAGCCAGAGCAGAATTATGAAAAATTTAAAATAATGGAGAGAGGGACACAAAGTTCCTGAAACCGTAAATAGTAAATGGAATGTATTTATACATTATTCCAGTCTCAACTTAAAACGCTTCACAAAACAAGCCAGAATTCATCCATACCTACAAACATTCACAGCAGAAGGAGAGGCTGCCACATGTCAAATCTAAAATCTATGGAATCAGATGCAGCATCATCTTTCTGACATTAAAATCTTAACATTACAGTTTGGTGAACACAAATTTTTAGTTGCTGGATGGCTTTATTCAATTCATACATCCTTGTATGTTGTGACTATGAATGAACACAATGACCCCGCAACTAAAGCAGCAAAATTTATTCTATCTAATTACCCCCGTTTTATGATTATCAATCAGGAAAAAAACAAGAGAACATAATCATTCATATTCAGTGACACACGATGGTATGCTTTTGTTAAAGGACAAAACACCTATGAACTATAAGGCACTCGAAGGTTGCACACCTAAGCAGAGTGTATTTGGGAATGCTACTATGGCAACGATATGACCCATCTTATTCGGCCTCTGATTGGCACACACACACCACACACACACACACGCAAAATAAATGTCAGTTCTGCTTTACAGCTAAGGCTAATATTAATACTCAGCTTCAGCATTGATGTGTTGAGTCATACTGTGTTGTACACTGCAGTAGTGCTCATACCTACATGGTGAAGGAAGTCTGTAAATAACAGTTAATCATTACAGAAGTTCATTCTTGTATTTTCTGCAGATCTTGCAAAGTATGAATCAAGGGTCATAACTTTGGTTGTGATTGAAGACCTATGAAACTAAGTTTTTGCACACCTAAGCTATTGATCGACGATTCCTCCATCTCTACTTTTCTGTTGGCACCAGGGAGGATTTCTTTTGAAGCAACTCTTTACACTGAAACTGTGGAATCGTCCATGTCGGTGACACGTTTAGCTCTGTGATCTACACTCAGAGGCTCAATATATCAGCGGTCATGAGCATCAGCATGTTGAGCATGTTCCTCTCCTACGTATTTACTACATCTTCAGACTAACAGCTGATTTCAGTAGGTAGATAGTTCCACCTGTCGTATCAGCATTTTAACTTTACTTCCTCAATTGTCAAAGGGTTCAGCATACAACCCTAATACCAAAAGTAGTGGGGACACAATTTAAAATATGCACTGCTGAACCTTGTGTTCAAAATTTTATACAACACAAAGCAAAAGCCTACATTCTTCCACCCTACAGCAGCGTGGCTTCAGAGAAAAAGGCTCCAGCCTCTATCCTGACCTCCCATACAGGCCACACACCAAACGTTCCAGCTTACATTGACCATAATGCATTAATGTTCATTACACACCGAATGAAGATATCTTTACAGATATCTTAAATGACATATCATCTAATGTAAAAAAAAATAAAATAAAGCTCCACTTCTCGTTCAGCACTTCCTCTTTCAAAATCCAAAGATAAACTCAACAGCTTATCAAAGATTTTTTTTCTGTTAAACTAATGAAGTTCCTTCACAAACAAAGTTCACACAATTCCCGCATGCTGAACAGTGAGAAAGTGATTTTTGTGTCTAAAATCGGAAATTAATTAACTGCTCTGCTCGTCTTCAAACGTCCATGTGTGCAGTAGGGCACCATCATCTGTTTCACTCAAAGTGACACGAGAGCCTCTTCGGGTCATGAACAGCTGATGCCGTGAAGGAGTTACAAAACGCCACTTTATCTCATTGCTTACATGCAAGCAGTAAAGTCTCAAACACAATAGCAAAAAAATCCTTGAATGTCCAGCTATAAACACAATTTAAGTTATCCCATGTGTGCTTTTAATCACACACAGATTTTGAATAAAAGACAGGCCAAAGATTCCAACACACATCTGAAATATTGTGCAATATTTCCCCCCAGTGTCCTGCAAGGGTTCACATGTAGAGCTAAACTCTTGTTTCTGGGCTGTGTCCTCCTGGTGATGAGTTTTATAAGTAAATCGAAGGGAAACCTAAGTGTGTGAGGATGTAGATTAACTGAGGCAAAGTGATTAGTGAAAGCCTTCCTGTAGAAGTGAGCCAACAGGCAGCTCTGTCACTACAACCACATTTACTGCCAGAAATAGTTGTACAAACGATTAGATTAGATTTAAACTCTCTTGTCCTGTAGTGTATAAACACACATTGTAACAAAGAGTCCAATTCAGCTACCAGGGATGCTCCTGCACAGCAGGACTTCACAATGAACATAGTAGAATGGGTGGATGGAGGCTGAGGAATGTATTTGTCCCTCGTTCTTAAATCTTTGGAATAAACCTCACAGTTGTTGCAACACACACACGAAACACAAATTCTCTCATATCACTGCGAGGAGTAAGGTATCAGCCCCCGGTTTGTGTTCATCATGGTGGCGACGACTGTCTCCTAGGAGATAACCTTCTCCTGGGACACCGAAGACCAGAGATGAGCCGTCTCACTGTTCACATGAAAGTTTTCTACTTTCCAAAATACAGCACAATCTTCTTTACACTCTTGAAACGACAGATATCCTCATTTGAATACCAAGTGTGAGCAGTGAATGTGGAGTGCTCATTCTCTGAAATCAAGTAACAGAGTGGAGTGTAAAAAGAAAAAAAAAACTTTGATTGTAAATGCTACTTTGGTAGGTAACTTCTAATTCATTAACCAATGTTCAAAATCTTATATTTATCCAGTATTGACCAAGACAGGATGTTTTTTTTTGTTGTTATACGCAAGCCTCAAAGATACACACACAAGCCTTAAATATATTCATGTTTTCCACACAACATAGAGGCAGACTCCTCCCCAGAGATGCAAATTCACAAGCCTGAGAACCAAAGGTCATGAGTTCAACTTCCTGTATGTAAGCTAATATTAGCGGGCTTCACCCAAAAAAAAAAAAAAAAGCCATCTCAAGGCCTTTTGTTTGGAAAAACATCATTTCCAGCGAATTGTTTTCCGCATCAGAATCGACATCAGAGCTGATTCAGTCCAGCCGCCTCTACTTCAACAGATGAGGTGTGTGAGTGAGCCCACACAGCTACACACACAGCTACAAACACATGCACGGACACACAAACGTGTGTGGAAGGCAACCCAGTTTGAAGTCCAGCGGGGAGAGACACTACAGCTGTCACCAACGAAACACAGCAAAACACATTCAGCGGCGTCTCTCAAGCAAAGCCCCCCAGTATAAACAGCCAGCAGTTAGCAGGATGATGTCAGGGTTCTGGGCCACCTACCTCTGAACTTCTTCGGAGGATTGTTGAGGTCTCCGGCATCGGGCTGCACGACACAGCGGTCGTCCACCAAGCTGTGGACGTAGACACACAACAGTTACATAGATAGCTTCATATTTTGTTCGGCCCGTTGTGGAAATCTATTAAAGTTATTTCTATAGCTGAAATGTCATATCAATATTGACTAAGACACAATAATTTTTTAGGGTTTTTTTTTAGCTTGAAGTTGAATAGTTTGTGCTTCAAACATTTTAAAATTTAAATATATTTGATTGGTAGTTTGGTTGGACAAAAATATCCCCTCAAAAGATGTTAAAATATTTAGCAGTTTTTGTGCCATACGTAGAGCGACTGATTTATAACACAAAAAAAATGAGAAGACTCCACTAATAAAAGTGAATGAATGAAAAGAGGATAATTATAAATAAATTATATTACTTTCAGAAATAAATTATCCCAAAAAATTATTTGTAATTACATGAAACAAAAGCTATTATTAACAAAAGCTGGGTGTAGAAAAACATCAGGCACGTCTGCACTAAATGCAAAACGGGTATCAATGACTCTTTTGAAAATCAAACAAATCAACTCAGACAGCATTCTTAGAAGTGCAGTTGAGAATCAGTCGTTTATGGAGATGTCATTTCAGACAGCTACTGTTTGCCGCAGCATGGCTGTGATCCCCTTGGGTTTGTGTGTCGAGCGGTTTGGGTGTGTGTTAGTGCAGTGGTCAAAACAAAGCATTCACAAAAATAAAGAAGTAAAAGCCACCACATGTTCATGACTCTGCTGGTCTGTCCTTCAGACAAAACGAAACAAAAAAAAAAAAGTGGATGAGATGACGTGTGGGCAGACTGGAATTTCTGGTGACAAATTTAGCATTTACTGGTTTGGAATAACACTCGTCTGGCCACGAGCCAAATCCCACATCCATTTCAGGCCTTTTCCTGGAGAATGTCTGCAGTTGTCCAAACAGACCTGATTACCCCATTGGTCGGTTCACCTCCAGGCAAGAGGAAGCCGACTTTGATAAAAATTGAGAATACTAAAAGATATTATGCAGCGATCCTCTGCATGTGATGCTGGAACACATAATGATCCCCATTGGGGCAGTTAGTCATTGACACGCTTTCAAGAGTTACACCTGTGGAAAAACAGGACAGACCCTGCTGAACGACACAAAACAGTCTTTTTACCTTTAACCTGCTCACAGAGACCTGTCTCCAGTTACCAAATGAGGAATGAGAATACTGCTCTGGGGAGGATGGTTTCTCACTGGGGGAGGTGGTGTAGAATCTACAGGATCTGCAGGATCCTGCTGAGTTGGTAGGTATCTACGCAGAAGGCGGATTCCAGCCCAAACTGTCGTGACAGTTTTGTAAAATATGTGCACTTGTATGTGTCTGTGAGAGATCAAGTGTGTGTGTGTGTGTGTGTGTGTGTGTGTGTGTGTGTGTGTGTGTGTGTGTGTGTGCGTGCGTGTGTGCATGCGTGCGTGCGTGCGTGTGTGTGTGTGGGAGGCACTGGAACTCGAGAAATGCCACAACGTCTTCAGGGGGATTCAGTCTTTGTTGTAGGTCTTTCCATTTTTCAGCAGGAAGGGGAGGTTGTGGACGCTGATCACACTCTGACAGCATAATTGATGCTACACAATACACCAAACACCTTCTTGTGATCATGTCATAGTTTCCAACATCTAATCAGGGATGCTGTCTCTGGCTTTGGCTATGTGGGCGAACGAGTGGTTTGTAAACACAGTTGTATCACCAGCACTGAGTGTCGATCAGAGCACCACCTCCTTGTTTTCCTCACACTCTGCCCTCCATACACACTCCTGCTACATTCTCACAACCACACACACTTTATCATTAACAGCTCATGCACCACCCTGCCCCACACCCCTTATTTCCCCATTCTCCCAGTGGATCAGTAATGGTCAAAGCACCACTTTATAAGACAGCTCTGTTCTACAGGAAAATAATGGGAAAATTGCATCCAATTTATTAATGTTATTCTGTCACTAACAGATGGGAAGTGATGCATGCAAACAAATTTACACACGACAACAGAATCAGAAGGATTCGGCACCAGAAGTTGAAAATCTAAATTAAAAAAAAAAGGTTAACACTTTTCATTGCTGGTGCAACTTCCTTCCCTGTAAATACTGCCCAGCTTGCAGCAGTACAGTGTGAAGTGGGCCCACACACAAATAAAGATCAGCCAGTGAGATGATGTACCCCAGGGTGCTGATGAAACCGTTGGTGGATCCCTCGGCGTAGAGGGAGCAGATGTCCCCAATATGCAGGAAACTGGACATCTTATCAGACATGCTTGTCACACGGTGAACACCTGCAGCAAAAGAGAGGAGTCAAAATCCACAGTTTATGATATTATCACCTACGGAGGAAGTTATTATTATCTGTAATGTAATGTCTCTCACTTATAGATAGGGTCATGTCAACACAGAAGCTACAAAATCATGCAACAACAAAAAAAAAAAAATCAATTATATCAACGTGCTCTGAATTTTTTTTTCCATGTATTTGACAAGATATTGACAAATTTTTAGATATATCCTGCGAGACTGACAAACATATCTTGGAGCAATCCTTGTATAAATCTGTGTAATGCTTCAAGGAGAGGGTTTCCCCTCCAGAAGACCTGCATGGCTGCAAGCATTTGCCTAGAGGCAGCAGGGAAACGCGTTATTGTACCCTGATTGTTTGCGGCTCAGGCGGTGAATGATGAGGAGCTGCGGCTGCGGGAAAAGTTTGTGCACCTGCGACAGGTGAGCGCAGCTTCTGAGGCTGGTGATCCACCTCAGGTCCGTTTAGAGTAATCGGCACATTTTGCTCCATAAAACGAATCAGGAACAGTGGGTTCTTATTTAACCAGTAATAAACGCGTAACGGCGTGTTGATTTGGGAACTAAGACGGAACACGAGTGGACGCGTTCAACTTTGAAGGATATCATTTATTCTGGGTCTGCAATCAGTTTCACGGCAATCCGAAATTCAATAGGAGTCAGACTCTCTAGTTGATGGAGGGGTTTCTTTTTTCTTTTCTTTTTTTGTTATTGTAAACACATTACAGCCACTAGTCATGAAGTGTGAACAATTTAACCTTTTAAGGAGAGGAGAGATGAACTTTCTTTCCCCCCGCTGACAGAGATTGGCTTGGAAAAGAGGAGATGAATTGTGCAAGTTGTGCGCTCAACTTTACCTCTGCTGGTCGTTAAAAAAAAAAAAAAAAAAAAAACTCGAGGTGTTCAGCTTCCTCCGGGTCGACTAAGACATGATTGTCCCTCCTCTCTGGTCCACCGTGGCCGAAAAGCGAGACCGAGACGTCCGCGCCTGTAATCCGGTGTGTTTGACAGCTCCGTCGGCGTCCGGGACCGTGTTAACTGCGGCAGGCGGCTCCCTGGTTGGCTGACTCGACTGGCTTGGTGCCACTTCTTCTGCTCCTCTCGTCTTCAAGCGGCCGCGGTGTTGATAGCTGGGAAATGATGTCCATGTGGCCACATCCCATCTCCAAGGACAACCCAAGTTGTAGCATCGCCTTCAGCGAGAAACCCTGATTTATTTATTTATTTATGTAATTTTTTTTTTTTTTTTTTGGTGATGAGACCGAAAATGTTTCCAGTGTGTGTGTTTTTTTGTTCGTATAATTGTGTTTTCAACTACGTTACTAGTTTATGTTGCATCCAAACAAGACGCTATTTCACAGTAAGTCCCGTTTCTAAACAAAAACAACTGTTCACTCCGGGGAGGAAAGAGTTACACTTCAGCGCGAGTCAGCTGACTGACCACGTGACTTTGCGGAAGTGACTGTCGACAAACATGAACGGGACCTGACAAAGCGATGGTGCGTGGATGTGCTTTGTTTGTTGTTTTTTGTTGCGTAAGCCATGCGTGTTGCGTTCAGGATTCCTGCGGGGCTCAGGCAGAACCTGACGGCCCGCAAGGAGCGGCGAGCTGCGGCTGTGGGTCCCTGAACCGAGCCGCTGCTCCGGAGGACCGGACGGCTCCATCAGAACCGGCTGACAAATACTCAGAGGCTGTCAATGGGAGGCCGCCAGAGGTTCCTGGACATGAGGAGGAAGTTCTAAAGCAGGTGAGGAGACGGGTTTGATTTGAATCCACAGTTCATCCACCAGAAATGAGAATCCCGAGACTTCATCCACCTTAAATAAACTTCATCTGAAACATCCAGAACAGAAGATGTACTGATCGGGCTTCACCAAGCCTGAATTATATGTCAAACTTTGAGGAAAGGATGATCCGAGTTCCTGAAAAGATTAGTTTAATCATAATGGTCTGTGAGTGCGTTGATGTTTTCATTTGAAGTCCAGCTTGAGAGCTTTCTGATGTAGTGTCCACACTCCCCACTGAAGAGCCCTTCATCAAATACATGGACAACTTCCCGGTAAACACAAGTTTTAGACTGCAGTTCAGCAACTCACACGGGTTCAGAGCCGTGAATATTATATCTGTTTTATCTCCTAGTTTACTATTTTATATAGTATATATCAGCCTGATAATTGATAACCTTTATATCTGTAATAAATGTATTTCATTTATGTTTATTTTGCAGGTACAGATGGTGCTGATCTCTGGAGGAGAGTTCTTGATGGGAACAGATGACCCAGCTATCCCTGCAGACGGCGAGGGCCCCCAGAGGCTGGTGCGAGTGGATTCATTCTACATGGATATCCAAGAAGTCACCAACCAGCAGTTCCAGAGCTTCGTCAATGTCACAGGATACGTTACTGAGGTGTGGCTCTCTGGTAGTGGTTTCTTTGAATATTGTGTTTGTTCAGCATCATCCTTTCCTAACAGTGGGGTTTTTGTTTCCTCCTGGTCTTAGGCGGAGAAATTTGGAGACTCTTTTGTATTTGAGGGAACTTTGAGCGAGAATGTCAAAGCCCAAATCACCCAAGCAGTAAGTGGAGAAAGTTCAGCAGTTATTTTACCTGCAGCTCACTTAGTTTTGTGCTTACACCCGCATGAGACATTGTTGGTTTTGGATTCCTCTAGGACAGGGGTGTCAAACTCATTTTCACCAAGGGCCACATTAGCATAATGGCTGTCCTGAAAGGGCCAGATGTAACATAAATTTAACTAAATGTAACTCAATGTAATATAAATGTAACTTCTCCTTAATTTTAAATAATTCTGAATTTATTACTTATTCAAGTTAAAACATTACAGTTGCACAGAATAAATATGTTTGCTTGTTGCTGTGTTATAACGTAAATCCTTTGTCACGTTATGACACCCACTTCATTTAAATCTTAAATTAAAATGACTGCATTGTGGGAAATGTAGTTTTGGTCAAAGCATACTTTTGAGCTATTCATTTTTAGACACCCTGACCTTTTATGATCTCGCGGGCCACCTAGAATGATGTGGCGGGCCACATTTGGCCTTCGGGCCTTGAGTTTAACACGTGTGCTCTAGGAAGAGTTCAGGCAAATTTACACCATGCAGACAGCGAGGGAAAATATAAACTGTACTGTATATACAGTATACTGTATTTTCCTGGTTTTATAATGCTGTTGTCATTTGGCTTGATGGTAGATTAGACACTAAAACAAAGCATCTCCAGGTTATTATATGAGAACTAAGCCTTTGTCCGGAAATCTTCAAAGTAGCAGTCGTACATATTTTTAGCTTTCGTTAGACATGAAGACACACACCACTGTTCACAGATTGGCTCTAAGAGCTCTGATCACAGCAGGCCTCTCATAGACGAAAGCCAGACAGCAGGGAATTTACTGCTTCATCTCAGCTGTCATGTGCAGCCTGATCATGTGGCTGAGAAGGTGCTGTGCAGTCATAGCATTACGGAAAATACTGGAATCATCCTTAACGTCTTTGAATTGTGAACCAGAAGTGTTATGTGATGACGATTGCGAAAGAAGCACAATATTTGACCTTTTTCCCCATTGATGTCAATGTCAGGTTGCTGCTGCCCCCTGGTGGCTGCCAGTCAAAGGGGCCAACTGGAGACACCCGTATGGTCCAGACTCCGACATCACAGTCAAGTATAAAAACTCTTCACATTCCAAAATATTAATTAGTATTAAAGGGAAGTATATAAAACATTTAGTGCATCTTAAAATTTGCCTTAAAGCAATATTCTCTTCACACCGGCCATTAAACTGATTCGACTGGTAGCGGATTCACAGAATTTGCAGAAAGCAAATGGATCTGCAATTGTTTGTCACTCAAAGACTTCATACTGTTGTTGTTCAGCTAGATTGGAGAGAAGCGCTAAATCAAAAACACCAGATTCTTCTAAATGATAAGGAAACATTGTCTATGTAGGTTCTCAGTTATCTCAGTTATGGATAAGGAAGCATGTCGTTTATATATTTTTCCTAATTAATTTTCTGGTTACATCCGTTGGCTAAAGCAATATAATGAAGTACAAGCTCAGTATTTTTTTATTTTTTTCCCAGGCCAGACCATCCTGTTCTTCATGTGTCCTGGTCAGACGCTGTTGCTTACTGCTCCTTCTTCCATAAGAGACTTCCTACAGAGGCTGAGTGGGAGTATGCCTGCAGGGCCGGCCTTAAAGACAGGTGTGATATTTACTCTTTACGTGTCAGAGACCTTCATCTGACATATCCTATGTTAGTTTCCTGACATACTGCCCCTGCTTGTAGGCTTTACCCCTGGGGAAACAAACTGAACCCTAAAGGACAACACTATGCCAACCTTTGGCAAGGGGATTTCCCCAACCATAACTCTGCAGAAGACGGATACATTACAACCTCACCGGTAAGAAGGAAAGGGAAAGATGGGGATGAGTCATATTTGGGTGTATTAAAAATCCATCATATTTAAAGGTAGGGAGACAAAACTGTATTTAAAAAAGTTATGTCTGAGCCTCGGCTTATAGACTACAGGAAATTAATGGTGCTGGAGATAAGAACTCATTTCAGAAATTAATAACGTCACACTAGCAGCCCACAGATTTCAGAGATCGCATGAAAAACTATTTAAAATATTAATCAAATCTCTAAAGGGATAGTGTAAAAGCTGTCAGTCATGAATGTAAGCAGTCACATTTTTTAGGGTAGAAGCTGCTGAAGGAAAAAAAAACTTTGCCTATGATAATGATAATTAGACAAAGGCGTTTATAACATCTTAGGACATTGTGCAGTAGAAAAAAAAGTGTACCAGTAAACACACATTGGCACTCCCAACCAAAGTTCTACCAAATTCTCCGAGCTGTCATGCAGGTCATCCTCATGGGCTCATATTAACGGGGCATGTTTCTCCTCACTGCATGCAGGTGAAGTCCTTTCCTTCCAATGGGTTCGGTCTGTATGACATGGCGGGGAATGTGTGGGAATGGACCTCAGATTGGTGGACTGTGCATCACACCACAGACAAGCAGCAGAACCCAGTAAGAACATATTACCGGTATGTGCTTTGAAGTTCCACAGGTTCTTTTATTACTTTGCTCTCTGATTGTTTTGCCTCATTCAGACCGGCCCTCCATCAGGAACAGACAAGGTGAAGAAGGGAGGGTCGTACATGTGCCACAAGGTAATAGAGATGATCGCCTCACTTCTGTGTTATTTGTGCTCATTGAGCGTTAGAGTTAAATAAGATGCCTGATATTCTGTGGGCAGTGAGGCCTTTGTGCTGTGCGACTGTGAAAAGAAAAGTTATTGCTCGCAGTGCAAAACAGTTTTATGGCAACTACTGAATCCAGACAACAGCTGTGACATCAGCATTCTAAAAGGAGCAGGGGGCACCTTATTACTCTCCAAATGATTATTAAAAAGGGAAAATGCATTCGCGCTCTTTTTCATTTTTCTCCTTGACTATGAAGTTAAGGCTCTTAAGTTAAGAGATTCTTGTTCACTGGCTTTTCTTATTCTGGATTTTTGTTTTGGACAAAAAAGAGAAGTTGTGCCATGTATGTTTTCTGCAAATCCATTTGAGCCTCCCACTGGTAACGTTCTATTTAGCTTGACACCCACTTTGGTTGCCATGGAAATGTAACTAATTGCATGCAAAAAAAAAGTCCCAAGCACAGAGTTCTGCTTGTTTTCATGTGAATAAACCATGTGAGGGAGGAGAGGACATCAATCAGACATGCTTGACGGATGTACACAAACAGACTCAGTGCAGGGTGAATGAAAACTTAACCCAACAGGGAACAAAAACAATCACAAATAAAGAAGTCTCTGTGTGATTTCTCAGCAGTAGAGAGGGAAGGAGTTTCTAATTCTGAATATATTTTATTTTTCTTCCCCCCTTCTCCAGTCTTATTGTTACAGATACAGATGTGCAGCCCGGAGCCAGAACACCCCAGACAGTTCCGCCTCCAATCTTGGTTTTCGCTGTGTGTCTCAGGATCGGTGACATGACCTGCTCATCTTGAACAGTCACTTTTTCCAGCTGCTGTTTAAAGTGCGTGCAACTGAAGTGGAAAAGTTCTTATCCTCCAAATGATATCAGAAATGCATTCTTTATCAAATTTACATATTTTTAGAGGGTTTTTTTCAACAAAAATAATAAATAAACCTAATTTCTTAAGTCATATCCGTTTGGTTGCCTTGACATGGCAAAGTGTACTTTTTTAAAATATCAGAAAAATATTTGTACGCAGATTTTTTTATATGGAGCTAAGATCCAGATAAAGAGTTCAGTTGAAAGCCGGAATTGCCTTAAAAGTATTGTAAGATATCGTAATATATTTGTGAACACTAACAAATCATAAAATGGGGAATCTAAAATATTGTTTTTCTTTCTTTTTATTAATCAGCTATAATAAAATGATAGTAAAACACACACGTGTCTTATATCTGTCTTCATATTTCTGTTGGGTTTCTCGACTAACTTTGCTCTTATAGGGTTTACTGTATTAGAAACATACTTTGAAGATGTAGTTGCAGCGTCCAATAGGGGGCAGCACAGGTCAAAATATTTTAGTGTGTCTTGTCCAGTGTGTATGCAAGTGTATACTTATCTTAAGCTGACACAGCTCTCTGTGATTGGTTCAGGGTGGTGAGTGTTATGATGGAGTAAAGCTGATTCAGTACATTTTGGACAGAGATGGGCTTAAATTCCTTTAAGACATGTGATATAAAATCCATATGAAATCAAGTGCATGTGTCCCCAGGAAGTGAGTGTGCCTGTCAAGATGACAGGGTAACTGTAGGGCTAGAAGAGGATAAAGAAAATGTCTGCAAAAGAACCAAAAAAATTTATTTTAACTTCAACAGTATACATAATGCATGTGAAAATAATGACGTAAGCAAATAACAAAATAAATGAATGAACACATAAAGGATCAAAGTATTTCTAGTGCAACGTAGTAAAATAAATTCAGTGTTTTAACAGACATTTGTATTCCTAGCATAATTTCATATTCAGCAGCAAACTAAAATTCTATGTCTTACAAATTAAATCATAAATTTCAAAGGTATAGTTGATACAACATTACTGCACAATTGCTAATATTCAGTAGACAGTTGAATAATTCTAAACTCTGATGTCAGCTTTAAATTGGAGTTTATTCTCCATTTTCTATCAGTGCACAACAGTTTACCTGTTTTACAAAAGAGAGAAACACTGATTTCTACCAACAATGCAAGAAGATCATCACCCCTGCTGCTGTTTTACTAACCCAAAAAATAGTGAGCCAAAAGTATGCCACAAAAAACAAGAGCATAGCAACTAAGACAACAAGAAGGCAAAACACAGCTGCCAACTTGAAGATTTCGAAAAAAAATTACAAGATAGAAACAATCAAACGAAGGCGATACGCGATACTAATAAAAATCCTGTCCTTGATCACTCTGCCTGTTATTAGCAAAGCTCAGAATACAAAAACAGTTGCAAATTCATTTGACTTTGCGCTAAAATGGCAAAACTTTGTGTTTTTGTGCTGCTGGAGAGGCAGCAAGGCCTCCTTACTAATCACTCACCACATATAATAACTACGTGTGGTGTCAACCGGTGAGGGTTTTCCCTCTGTGCTGCCATCTTTGTCCTTCTCACCCTCAGCCTCCCACAAGTTAATGAGTGGAGGGTAGAGCTCGTTCAGGGGGATGGAAGAAGTCTTCAGCATGTATTTCTTCAGGGAGTGATGGTAGTTTTTCCTCTTCCATCTGCGGGCCATGTAGACACCCACAGTGGCCAGGCTGAGGAAGCCCAGCATGGTTGCCATGACAGCCAGCACGGCCACACTCGGATGCTGGTCAGACAGGTCCAGGGCAAAGGTAACACCACGCGTCGTCACGTTAACACAAGACTTATGTGTCTGCAGGTGGATGTTGGAGACGGTGAGGCATATCTCATATTCAGTGGCTGGTTGGAGGTGTGTGAGGTTGTACTCGTGAACATCTACAGGGACGCGGGCCGTGTAGGTGATGTGTGGATTATCGATCTTCATGGTGGCGGAGGCCCACTTCAGGTTGGAAGACATGACATTAGAATTGATCTTCCAGGAGACTAAGATCGAGTGGGACTCGGTCTGTTTGACGTAGATTTTCATCACCTGGGTGCTGTCAAGAAGGGTGCCGTTTACACGAACGGTGGCGACCCAAGTGTCAGCTCCTTCTGTGTTCTGGGCCACGCAGGTGTAATGACCAGAATCCTCCACCTGAACATGAGACAGACGCAGGGTCCCCTCTCTGCTCAGGTGGTACCGCTCAGACACCATGTCCAGTGTGATTTTGGTCCCAAGAGGAGTAACCCAGTAGATCTCAGGCTCGGGCTCAGCCATGGCCCTGCAGTCAAGGCTGACGCTCATGTCCAGCTCCAGGTCCAAGTGACTTGGGAAGGTGTTGTGGGATATGAGGGGGAGGCATTGCTCTGGAGCCTCCAGCAACCGTAGTCCTCGAACACGCCGGCCTTTGAGTTCTGATGGGGACATGCACAGCATGGCCAGGGGCTCCATGAAGCGCACCGTGGTCCTGTTGGAACTCATCCACTGAATGACACAGTCACAGCGGAGCGGGTTGCTATGCAGACTGATTTCACGCAGATTAGGCAACACATCGACAGTGTGCTGGTAAAGAGCAGTGAGGGCATTATTGTTGAGCATCAGGCTCTCCAAGGAGGGTATGTCCCGAAAGGCCAACCTGTGAACGTAAGACAATTTAGGATTGTTGGTGACTTCCAGCTTTGTCAGTTCTGGTAGGTTGTCCAGAGCATAGCGGTCGATTGACACCAAGTCCATCATGTTGTTGATACCAAGCTCCTTCAGGTGTAACATGTTCCGAAAATCACCTTCCTGGATTTTGCGAACTGGATTTTTGTTTAAATCCAAAAATTTCAGATTGGGAACTTTTTGAAGGGAGAGTTGAGGGATTTTCACCAATTTATTATCATAGAAAGAAATGCTTTCGAGGTTATCCAAACCTACAAATGCATTTGCTGGAACATCAGTGAGGTCCATGCCGGCCAAAACCAGACTCCTCAGCTTTCCAAGAGGCTTAAAGTTCATGTCCAGGAGACCAATAACCGGGTTCTCCCCGATCATGAGGATCTCAAGGTTAGGTGTTTCTTCAAACCAGCGACTGTCTATGACTTGGAGCCTGTTGGAGTTCAGATGAAGGCGCAGCAGGCTGTGCAATCCTGCAAATGCACGAGGGGAGATGGAGCTTATATGGTTGTGGTTGATGTAGAGTTCTTGTAGATTTGACAGGTTTCCGAGGCAGTGGTCAGGCAGCTGGCTGATCTGGTTCTCCTCTAGATGCAGGGTGGTCAGTTGGTTCATGCCTGTGAGGCCCACGGCCTCCACAGTGCTAAAGTTGTTCTGAGATAGGTCCAACTCCGTCAGGTTGAATAGTGCTTCCAGTTCTTCACGCGTGTGGGAGATAGCATTACTTTGAAGCAGTAACACCTGTGTGTCTGCGGAGAGGTTGGTAGGGATGTGTGCCAGCCTCAAGTCATTGCAGTCAACTGTGGTTGCTTCCTTGTAGGTGGACTGAGGCGTGAACCATGGGCGGATCTCGCATACACACAAACGTGGGCATTCTTTGCCGTGTGCAGGTGACAGACAGGAAAGCAATCCCATCCACATCCAGAACAGAGGAAACCAAAGCTGCGAGCCGAGCATCATGTTGTCTGCTCTCTCTGCTCACACAAAGATTAAATTAGAGGCAGTGTTCTGGAGAAAGGTTCGGAGGGAAGATTCATGAGCATTCCTCAGCTTTGCACTTAGGAAGATGTCATTGGCAGTTTTCAGAGAGTCGATGCTGAATCCAGTGGAAAGTTATTTGCAGAAGTCAGTCATCAGAGGATCACCCGGACGCGTTATTGTCTTCGGATTTAAGCTTCAAAAAGAAATAAAGGGAGAAGAGAAGAAGAGAAATGTTAAATTCTGTCTCATATATTTTGACCTTCTTGCATTTTTTATTTGTTTGTTTGGGGGGTTTTGTAAAAAAAGAAAAGAAAAGAAAAAGCAGTGGATTTGATCATATTAATAAAAAAAACTTTTTCCAAGTTGAACACAGAATCAAAGGACTTAAAGGAGGCCTATTCGTTGTCATACTGGGGTTTTAAAAAATAAAGCTTGTGATATTGTCCTTGTGCGTCGATATTTAACTGACTAAGTTGACATCTTCAGCAAGGCAGAACAAATCTGTTAAATTTGTCGTTTTCCTGTCATCCCTTCCTTTTAACAAGCTCTTCTACAGCCAGACACAGTCTGGAACAAACTAGAAGTTTTAGAGAAACTTACTTTCAGACTTTTATTATAAACAGAGCAGAATTTTTTTTCGTGTGGGTATGTATAAAATATACAATCACAAAATCACTGGAGAGAGTGATGCAGAAAAATAATACTGATCATATCAGCTCTGCTTCAATCTTGGTGTTGTGTATGTCTCCTCAAAGATAACTGGCACGTTTTTTTTCTATGTGCTGTGTTGATTATCTGCATAGCAGCTTGGTATCAGTGATCCTGTTGAAGTGTGTGTGGGGTGGGCACAGCCGGCAGTTCTGGCTGTGAGCCCGTTACACAACGGGCTTAATAAAAAACGACCGCGTGCTGTCGCCTGTTAATCACTCACTACTTATGATTAAAGCCCTTGGGAGGAAGTCATACGTGTGTGAAGTCAAATTTTAAACTCATGAGTGATGTTTGCTGGAAATATTGAATTAAATTTGCTCAAACTGAGAAAAAAAGTGTAACAGCTCTTGGTTTTATCAAGCAACATGCTGAATGTAATAGAAACTGATATTTCATGATTTATGTATTGACATATCAACACAGGAAAACCTTGAAAGTAAAATGAATATAAAATACCACTATCAATGCTTTTGGGGATTTTATCACTTCAAATACACAAAGCATTGCAAGAATGATTACGATGCACTGAAAGAGTGAGTCCCAAAGGAAACAGAATATAATATTATACTGTATAATAATATAAAGCATGTGGAATTATCTGGGGTAATGTCAGACACAGACTTAATTAAGCAAAATTACATTAGCAGCCACAGGTCTAAAAAAAAAAAAAGACACTTTGAATTTCTTTGAACAAATCCTGAGAGCAAAAATTGTCCATCATCAGTATTTGTTTTCACAAATAAGAAGAAAAGATAAGAGGATTAAACAATCAAACATTCATGTGACAGCATCTATTCCGAATGTAAGATATTTGGAGGTATCTAAAGCTCCACACCAGCCCGTCAAAAATGAGGAAGCCTCTGAAGAGTGGCAAAGCGTCTTTAAACTTTTCCCACAGTTCTTAATTCAGCACTGAGATTTACCCATTCAAGGTCTTTCAGTCCTGGCCTGATGTGATACTATGCTTTGGTGTAAAGAGATTTACTTGGTCCGTCCTCTTTCTTCTTATGCTGCGCCGCTCACATATCAAACCGGAGGACAGGAGCAGAGGAATGACTGTTTTCATGCTGGGGCCATAAAGCTCGGACACCTGGCACTAGTTTTCTAGCAGACTGGGGTCCCTGCAGGGTCCTGCATCCGTTCCACCTATCTGTCATTGTGTGTGTGTTCTCTGATTGACCTAAAGCCAGCCATGCTGTCACCTACTGTATGCTGTCTGGTACAGAGGACTTGGTTCATAATCACTGCAGTACACAAATTTATACTTACAAGTCACCCAGTACACTGACAAATATGTATTACTGGCCCCACACCAGCTTAACTGAAGTGGTTGGAGTTTAGCATTTTGCTCAGGGTGCCTTAAATTTTTACATTAAATCTTTGCTGTCTAAATAAATAATTCCTCCCTCACAACACCTCTGATCATCCAGAGAGTCTAGCTTCCTGGCAGCTGTCTGTGCTGACATCCTAAATTGTGTGTAGATTTCCTCTGTAGCCCACACATCATTTTTGGCACCAAACACATTTTTGGATCGATAGCACATCATGTCCATGACCTTTAAATTCGTCTACCATTATTTTCATATCCAGCACGTTGCACTAATTAGCTGAATCAGCACTCAAATACATTCATTTTCCAAACACATTCACAATTTCCCCAAAGTTTCTGCCTTTCTACCTCTGCCCATGAGAGTTGAAAGACATTACGTGTTCATCCATGTTTGTTTGCTTGTCCTCAAGATATCTCAAAAAGTTGTTGACAGATTTTGATGAAATTTTGCGTGTAGGCGGATCTTTGGGCCTGAGAAAAGTTGCTGCTCTCTCAATATTTTCTACTTCATAACTTTGACATGCTGGTTAGAAACAGATACTAGCAGAATGCGTAGTTTGATAAAACAATGGGTGTATTAATTTGGTTTGTTTGTGTGTGTTTGTTGTTAGATAGATGGAATAAAATAAAAGCTGAATGTCAGTTGATGAACTTGATTTATTAAATAGCTATAAAAATAAATGTGGCTACACTATGATGCAAACTATCACAGTATGAATGTTAAGAAAGTATTTTTAACTCGACAGAAATTCTGTGAAGGAATGGCAAACTTTCATTCTGCCTTGTTTCTTGCCTAAAAACATAACAAGATCTTCAGCGCAGGAGAAATGAAATCTCACAGGATTGTATCCCAGAGGGAGATGGAGTGTGTTCTGGCACTCTGCTGTATAGAATCCTTTTGGTGCCACATAAACTTTGTGAACTTTTCTAAGTCTCTCACTGTCAAATCAATCCAAGTCTGACGCCTGCATCCTGAAAATCTACCGCTAATCTGCGCTGAAGCAACAGTGACCAATTACACAAGAGGGATCAGAATTAAAAATGCACGCATACAAATGTATCTACATAAAATCCACCTAGCACCACAACAGAAAACAAATCCTGTTTTCCCACTCTTATTCAGCTCACACATGGTGAATTGCATGCATGCGTATAAAGATGACTGCAAGGAGGCGGAAAAATCCCTGAACATCTTGGCGTAATCCATCTGACTGTCGGAAACGAAGCCTCCAGCAGGACGGATTTACTTTCTCCGCACAGCCAATCCTCATGAGGTTTTAATCTACTCACATGTAGAGGAATATACATCTACAGTCGCTGGTATTTCCAATGGGCTACCACAAACCTTTAAAACAAGGATCACTGTCCTTGAGGTTCAAATCGAGACAGGAAGATGTGATTGTGGGTCATAATTAGCTTTGTCTGCTTCGTTGCAAGGTTTCATTAATGCTTTTATGAGACAAGACAACATCTGGACAACACTGGGAGCAATGAAGATAATCAGAGTCACTACAGGAACACTGATGCAAGGGGCATTTCCTGTTAGCTCTACAGTATGAAATGTCTGTGTGTGGTAGTATCAGCAACTGATTCTACTGGATTAAGTTGAAATAAACTATTGGTTTAAAGGACATAGGGTTATTCATATTCATATTTAAGGTTTGATGAACTGTGACTTGTTTTTTATGCCTTACGATAGTGATGATCCTGCTAATTTTACACTTTGTGTGTCACTGAGCCTTGATAGCATGCTTTTTAATAGCAGGTTTATTACGCTTTGCTCCCTCTACTCCGGTGGCACTTTTCAGTGGGTGCAAAATGTAAGCCGTGTGTCTAAATCAGTAGCTGCACAACAGGCTCACAGACATGCCGTCACCTTAGCAACGGCTATGCCAGCGGCATGTCTGTTTCATAACCAAATGAGAACACATGACAAAACAGCTATTAGTGTCATCAGGGAGCTGGAAGAATACGTAGAAAGAGTCTCCACCGGTACGAGAGCGTGAAGCATATGGTAAAGCACACACTCGTATCGTGCATATGATTGAACGTCTGGCTCATTTGCCTAGAGCCAAAAAAAAACACTTTTTTATACATCAAAATTAGCTGCAGTTTTTCAAGACCAATTCACAGCTATCACGTGGCGTTGGGTATCCGAGTCCTGCTGCCTGATGTTTCCTCCATGTCCTCAGCGCACCGGCCTGCCTGAGCGACATCCTGTTCCTGATCCATTAGTATGCAGGCGTCTCACTTCATACCACACAGGGCTTTGGTGCAGCTGCTGATGGCAGAGGTGAAGAGCTGAGGAGGAGAAGGATGCATGTCCACTCAAGGAGAGGACAGAAAGTAAAGGATTGAGAGGATTGAGAGGATTGCTTCAATTAGAAGGTCATGAGAGGAAGTCACTGAACTGAGTACACGACTAGGCTGAAGATGAAATGAGGAAATCAAAAGACCTAGAGAAAAGCAAACTTATGCATTGTGTCTTCAGTCTCCAATAAGGTTTGGAATTAGCATGAAAAACTGTCTGTAAATATTTAACTGGATAAGATTGAAGGTTTGGCCAAGGAACTGGAAGACAGATGAAAGCAAATCAAGATGGAAGTAGAAGAGAATTAAATCATAAAGGTAATTGAATGTCTGAGATTGAGTAAAAAGATGCAGGGCTTTAAGAAGAACCAGGAAGAGGGGACCAAGAGACTCCTTGTCAAACGTTTCAGAGAGAGGCTTAAAGGGGGGGCCACCAGGGAGAAGGTCAAACGGCAGATCTTCTCAGACTGAACTAATGAAGCAGCACGATAATGGTACTGTATTTTTATTTCCCTGTGGAACTAAGATAGATCTTCACATAATTTTTTTCTCTCATTTACTGTATTTCCCATTCTTTCCCCATTGCTCCTCATGTTGTCACTGGAGCATTGATCACTCATTGCTGACAAAGCCAAATTCTTCAATCTCAGAAGCATCTCTGTTTGAAACAACACAAAGGTCAACAAAGATGAACTTCTGTAAGGAAAACAGATTTTTCATTTGAAATTATTTTTGATAAATGTGACCCTGTGTTATTTATAAGAATATTATAGTATATTTTCCTGTTTTTAAATTTAAATTTACAAACTTTTTCAATTCCTAAAACCTTAAATACTCTTTAAAAAGTGGAATACATGGTCTAAAATGTATAATTATTTCCTCATGCGTTGTGTCTATAACAAAAACGACACACCAAGTAATAAGACAAATTCTTTTTTTCACTTGCAATGATGACAAAACAGCTGACTCAGCCATAACATCACGTGACAAAACCCCTCAGTGACCCGTCGTGTTTCCATGTTAGCCTTCAGATCCGGCTCACAAAGGGAGAAGGTCAAGCTGTTGCACCCTTGTCTCTGCTGCTGTGGGAAACCCCAGCACCAGCACCTGTTGCAGACTCAGACCCTGTGGTTCACAATAGCTTCTGCTCAAACACGCACAGACAACCCGAGATGTGTCTTTGTTTTGGTAGGTTCTCACAGTCCTTATTACCAGCTGAGGAGATGCATCACTATGCGATTGGGGGAAGGCACCATGGCTTCCTAAACTCTCCTACCATTGGCTCGTGGGGTGACATATGCACCAATTGTCTGAGCCCCGAGACAAAATAAACCACAATGTGTCGGCCTGAAAACTGTGCAAGTAAAACAATAAAAAGGAAAGTAAAATATGATCATCTTCTCCTCATCAAATGTACGTAACAACCCTAACACCTTGATAATAATGAGTCCTTTGTTGCGTTGGCAGCTCAGTAGGAGGTGTTGTAGGAGTTGCTGTAATGCAGCTGCTGAAACAACAGAACACACTTGACAAAGGTGACCCACACAATAAAGACGCCTCCTGCTTTCTCAGCCCACTGAGCAGCAACACTGTTTTGTAGCTCCTCTGTCTTCACCTCAGACATCTGACATCATCCTGACCCTGCAAACAGACTTGATGAAACAACAGGAGCCTGTAGCTGCTGCTGAGCTGTTTAGCTGCACTCTGCATTGGAAAATGATGCTGCAGTTTGTGTTGATGTTACACTACACTGTAAGTGGATGTTACAGTGCAGCAAAGTATAGTAATAATTATCCCCGTTGTAACAATATCTGGCATTAATGGCATGAATGTAAACAGTACATAAAAATAAATATTGACGTTGGCACCGCAGGTTTATCCATGTTTTCTGTGTTTGACTCACACTTATCTTCTCTCAGGTCGCTTTTATCAATTATTAAGACAGGAGAAGTGTTCGTAGTAATCATACAGTGTGCACACGTAGACTTTGGAGCACGATGCCCTTGAAAAGCCAATACAATGCATTTTATTGATGCCACTTAACTCTGACCCAAAGCACACGGGATGGATTAATATGTAGATGTATCAATAAATACAGAAGCATTTTCCGTTTCTGTCAAGATAAAGTCTTTTTTTTCTTCTTTTTTTATTAACGCCACAAAAACAAAAAAAGAAAAAGGAAACTGCCTTTCCTTGCTGCACGAGGACGCACGCCATGGAGAAAGAACGCGTTATTGTTTCATCTTTGTTGATCAGTTCAGTTCTTTAGACGTCAAAATTCATAACTTCGTCTTCCACGAGTTTACCTCTCCAAACTAGAGCGACACATCCACCCCTAGCTAATGAGAAAGAAGTAAATAATCACACTGGAGATCTTTTACAGGCGCATGCATCCAGATTTCAGCATCATCACAAACACATCGCTCTCACCTATGAAGCGCTGCTTCCTCCGTCCGTGCAGACCGCTGCGGGCAAACACGATCTGAGGATGCTCCAGGATGATGCGAGACGGGATACGGGCTGAATAGAAGTAATCAGCCTCGTAAAAGAGAATATCTGTTATAAACGTTGTAATATCTGCCCCGATTTCGCAGGATAACCCGCGAATGAAGCGGAGTCGCTGCTGCGCACAGCCTCCACTGACGAGCAGCTGCCTGGCGCAGGACAGCTGGAGCGAAACGCGTCTGACACTGACAGACAGTGGCGGCGATCAGCAGCCTCACCATCTGTTCTGTCATCACCACACGGGGACACAAGTCCCACCCCGCCGGCCCAGAGACGGCAAGTGCGGATATTATTGTGGTGGAGCAGTTGTGGGAACATCACTTTTGTTTGAATGTCCCTCATGTTGGTGTTTTATTGTCACTAATGTAATTCTCTCAGCATAAAGTTAATTCATCGGCAATAAGGAGAAGTGTTTGACAGCTTGTTTCAGAGGAGCACGTCAAAAAGAGAGAAAAGAAAAAACTAATGGGCACAAGCATGATATGAATGTAACCACTTCCTAATTAAAGCTCCATAATAATTAGGAAATTAATTTAAGTGGAAAGTGGAATTAATGAATCCCGCCCCCCCATTTCTGTGTTACACACACACAGGAACACACACCCACATACATACTTCTGTTCCTTCGAACCTGCACTTGTTTGGATGCTCTCTCCTCCTCCTCCTCCTCCTCCTCCTCCTCCTCCTCTCCTCTCTAAGGGAAGCAGTGAATATGACAACGTTTCATCACTTTCTGTTTGAGCTGCTGCTTTGGGAGCTGCTTCACTGCTTCTCATCTAAACTGTAGCTACAGAGAAAATATGTGATTTCACCTTTGGTGAGACAAGAAAGCCTGGCAGGTGGCGGTTATCTGCAGGTTTTGGCTGTTTATTCTGGAATCAAGCAGAAAGTTGGAAAAGGATTCAACACAAATTGTGCAACAATATTAAAAGGTTGAGCACCGGTGCTGCCAAGGAGGTAATTCTTTTGCCTGTGTTGATTTATTTGTCTGTCTGTTGGAAGGATTATTTTAAAAAAAACAAAAATACTTCAACAAAAGTAAATGATGGCATCCCCCTAAGAGTGACCACACATCAAACATATGAATCCAAGTTACATTCCAGGCCTGTTGAGCCAGAATATTTAAAGTCAAGAAGCTCACTTATAATTCACTTCAAGGAGGGATCATTCTACCACATTGATCCAATGACCTAGTTTGGTGTCAAATATGACATAACCTCAAAAATGAACTGAGGTAAGTTGTGAAAAAATATTGCTTCTCTTGAATCTATCACTCTAATAATGAAAACGATATGATTGTAACGTCTGTGTTATGGAGTCATATAATGAGGTGCAATGACATTGGAGAAGTGAGTTATCTGACATAGTGTACAAACAGTAAATCTTTATATTTCAATTTCAAAATATTTTGAAATCAATCTTGCATTTAAACTGGCAGCTTTCACAGAAAATGTGCATTTCAAAAGCAGAAACAAATTGGTTTTAGAACTACAATCCCTTATGACCAGTACCTTTTTTCTTTCCCTATGGTCAAAGAGTCTCAGAGTACAAATGATTTCTTCCTCATCATGTCCTCAGAGTGAACGTCTGAGTTACTCCTGTTTGTTTCTGTGCCTCTGAGATTAACATGAATGATTCAACTCTTTTACTGCCATGAGTGGAAACACAGGGGAAACATACCCAGTTCTGTAGAGGAACGAAAACCCAATCAGCACCTCTACAGCCAACAAATTATATCATTTGCATGCTGTTTGATCTGTAGATAAGTAAAAGCAATCGCCCTTGGTTTAACTGAGGGTTATGAGCCTGCATGGGTGTGAGATTTCTCCTGGTGTAGAAGCAGTGATTTACTGTCTGCTCACTGTTTCCCTGTTTCCAGTGCCTTAAGGTAAGATAATCAGCTGCAGGTTGCAGCATCACATCAGAAAAGCATGGGATTGGTAGTTATGGATTAATGTAACGCTCAACAAGCAGGTAAATAATGTTGAACTACTCCTTTAATGGAGAGATTCAGGCCCTCACAACCCTTTTGGTGTGGCCATAATGTCTAATCTTACTGTACCTAATTGAAAAAAATTACAAATATTTTATTACAGATATCTGCACATTGGAGTGTAAAACTTTTTTGTGGTTAAAAAAAGCAGTAATTGCTTACACACATTTATAAAATCTGTGTGTGTGTGTGTGTGTGTGTGTGTGTGTGTGTGTGTGTGTGTGTGTGTGTGTGTGTGTGTGTGTGTGTGTGTGTGTGTGTGTGTGTGTGTGTGTGTGTGTGTGTGTGTGTGTGTGTGTGTGTGAGAATGTGCACTCAGGCCTGTGTACATATGTGTGTGGATTTAAAAGAGTGAAAACATTCTTTCCTTACAGAGATTAATATGATATAAAAAATAAAAATAAAAAGTAATGTTGGAACAAATCATATTGTTCTACCACCATTAAACCTTTTTTTTTTTTAACAACTCAGCTATCACTGTGTGCTAGTTAGCGACCAACCATCATAATTTCCCACCATTAACCTGCAGTGCTTGTGGTGCGGTTGCTATGGCAACATCTCCCTCCCAGGAAAGGCGATGCAGCATATCCACCGGTTTATTAGATCTCCGATCACACAGCTCCCTCCACATGGCCATCTGGGAAAACCAGTCACAGAATGCATGGCCTCCGTTTTACCTTTCTCAGTCTTCTCATCATTTTGCCGCATTACAGTCCGCTGAGGAGGAGCCTAGGTGTCAATCCTTTCGTGAGAGTGTGATTTCAATCACACATGTGTCAGATATTACATATACAAAAAGGTGCGACGGGAAGCATGTTGGACGAAGATAAAGTAGTTGCTGAGGAGAAGTCGATGACATGCGCTTCAATTAAATGCTAATGCCTCTGTTTTTCTTCCTCTCAGCCAAAGAGAATAAATGTCACACTTTTAATCTGATTTTCTTAATTAAATCAAATTTTAACTGGAATTAATACAGACATGTTGAGCGTGTCCTACTGCTGATGCAGTCTTGTGGTGACACAATGTCATGATCAAAACAGAGTGGCATTATTACACTCTGTCAGGCTATAGGGAACACTGCAGATGTTTCTCTCTCTCTCTCTCTCTCTCTCTCTCTCTCTCTCTCTCTCTCTCACACACACACACACTCACACACACACACACACACACACACACACACACACACACACACACACACACACACACACAAAATGGAAATTCCAATTTTATTTACATTTCCTCCTCACTATCCCACCATGTTTACTATAGTTGAACCCTTCTGTGTCTTCTATCATTTCGGTTTAAGATGATCAATGGAACCAATAAGGCTTCTGCTACAGCGCCCACAAAGAAACGGAAGCACAGTTACAATATAATACAGAACAACATAAACTAGTCTCAGAAAATCCCTTCCGTGTTGAATCAGCACCTTCCAGCCTCAACACAAATTGAACATTATGAGCCTCACTGAGGTCCAGGTTATTGCACTGCTGTTATATTTGATTGCAACAGAGTGTACATGTACAGGTAGTGCTTTCGGTTGTTTCCCATGTAGCCTTCACATGGCTTTTTGAGATATAACCATCCCACTGCTCATTATTCGTTTGAGTCTGGAACATTTACAGGAGATGGAACAGTTTGACATGTTAGGAAACAGTCTTTAATGTGTTCCTACCAAGAGTTTGATGAGAAAGAAGATTGAAACTGTTTGTCTGTCTTTAGACTAAATACAAATCATCAGACGGAAGACGATGAACCTAAAGTTAAGGTCTAGCACGTCTAAACCACAATAATTAATATGTTACACCTGACATGGTAAATGATATGCTATGGTTTCCTGCAGGTTGGATACTGGACGCTGGTACTGTGAGGTTGCCTGGCAACCACAATGAGTCATTAATTAGATTTAGTGTTATATATAATGGAAATTGAGAGGCATTGATTTTTTTTTCTGCAAGAATGTAAATAAATGACATTTGGAAAGTATTGAACCAAGAGAAGCCTGACATACCCATCCAGTTAACCCTGGAGCTGACACAAACATACACATATCGCACAACATTATGATTGTTGAATATCTCTGGAATACTAAAATATATAGAAGAAACTTTATTTACACCCAGAGAATCCCTTTGTGTTTAGTCTTATACTTTGTGCTGTACTGTCTGTTGTACTGCCTGCGTTGTACTGCCTGTAGTACTGCCTGTGTAGTTCTGCCTGTGTTGTACTGCCTGTTGACCGTGGGTCTTAGCTGACTTTGACTTTGCCTAACGAGGGTTCTGGTGCAGATCCCTTTCAGAAGTTTTGTAATTGTTGTGTCTAGGTAAAGTCATAACAAAACAACCCATACATATGATTATTCATTGATTTTTTTTGCCTTGTTAAAGCAGTTATTAATGTTGTTGATGGCCGTCAACCAGCCATGCCTACCTGCTCAGGCTGAGTGTTTAATCAGAGGCTGGTGACCTTGTCTGTCAGTCAGAGGTAACTCACAGTAGGGACTGGACTGACACTGATCTCAGGGAGAACGGTGAAGTCTGGCATCGATGACAATGATGAATAATGCATTCCATTAAATTGCTGAAGATATGACTATGATAGAAGTTTATTTTTTTTTAATTTTAGCTACGGCAGGATTGCTCACCCTGACAGCACGTCACTGAGTTTTCAGCAGGTTTAGGAGGATGTGGTTCAGAAAATGGGAAATGAACATAAATCTTTAGTGTGTGTGAATTTTACGGACTTTTTCAGATCAGTGTATCAGGTTTTTGCTTTTATGGAATACATCTATTGTGTAAATATAAAGTGCTGTTTACATGCAGCTGTACTGCCAAGGGTCAAGGTGAGCATCGTGTGAAAAATCTCTTCTAAATTGGTCTTAATAGGCACAGAGGTGATGAGGTCCTGAGTCCTGTTACACATGTCACTTTGCATTAGTGTCCACATTAGAGTCTGCCACTCCGCAGCCTATCACAGCCACTTAAAATCAAAATCAACAGATCCCTTTATAATTACTCCTGAGCAGAGCAATTTAGCCGAAGCTCTTCGGGACTGGCTTTCATTTGGGTTCGTGAAACACAGGCCTCGCTTGATTTGTTTAGGCTCAATCACAAATTAAAAGGTAATTAACCAACGTGTACAAGTGACTTTGTGAGGTAGTTGTTTGCACTCATTTTCCCTATGCAGAAAAAATCGATAAAGGTAGCCGATTTTGGCTTCTCGTTGATTGAGAAGGCACAAATAGTAGCTTAATAAGTTTAATTTGTAATTTTTTTTCTTATCTTCCATTTCATATTCAAATTTTTGTCCTTCATTTCAGCACACATGGACAAAAACGCCAATCTGTTAATATTTAATTGATACTGTATGTGGCATCAGCCACTTTTACATCGCTGATATTTTATAAAGGATGTGGAGAACCGCTACTTTTATCGGTTCTTTTAATCTCGCATTTCCGACGCAGCTGGAAGGAAATCACAATTAAGTCAGACTATATTTGAATTTATTAAATTATGCACCCACGCTGTGCAGAGCTCAGAGTTAAAGATGTTTTTTACCATCTGTGTCTCATCATTAAATAATTATCAACAGCATGCTAAAATCATGGAAGCGTGAGGCTGCGCTGCGTTTCCACAGACACAGAAATGTTTTTCAGTCGATAACAAAGCTGACTGTCTCTCTTCTCTATAGTTTATACTGCATGCTGGGAATCTTCTCTTCAGCTGTTACCTTTCACTGTGTTTGACTCTCACAAATGTGGTTTATCCCTCAATCCAATCCCAATGCTTTTCATTAGCCCATGGTTAGCTTTCAGTCTGAATTCAGTCTGAATTTGTCCAGGTCTTAAATTAAAACTAAATACTTGCAAAATAAAGGAGTAAATGAATAACATTGTGAATTATGATTAATGCTGCTGCTAATGCTAAGAAAGCTGTTAGTAATAACCTCATTTTCTTTCTCTCTCTCTGTGTCTGAACATGAATACTGAATTAATTCATTATCTCTCTAGTTTACTGGTCATTTTCTTTGCTTTTCCTTCAAGTTGTAGGCTCCACCAGTTTCAATCACCCATAGATTGCAACATCTAAGCAAGCTCCTACAACATCACCCCTCCATACCCCCGGGAGCACTCACTTCAAACCGACACATTGCTGTCTACATGTGTCATAAAGGCAGAACAAACTAGCAACTCACCACTCCTTCACTGACTTCAGACAGATGTTACAGTGGAATAAAGACGCAGCATGCTCACTTTAAATTGGCTGGCATTACTTCAACACATCCTCATTCAGAGGAGTGTCTTTGGAGGGAGACCTGAAGGGAATGAATGGCATTTCTTTAGTTGGGTACTTTAAAATCTATCAATACTTAATAATCATTAGACCAGTCTGAATGAGAATGGTAGCATTTTACAACATAAAGCTCAAAATTCTAGGTATTTGCATCTAAAATTGTGATTGCATATGATTAGTGGGGTAAATTTTAGCCTTCTGCTCTTTTTTGGTGCTTAGACTAAAAAGTGAGGAGTCTGTGATTCTCCCCATCCTCCATCCTCATCCCTGCTTGTTCACCCCTCCCTTTCCTGGGCCAGCTGAACAAAGACAACTGCTATTTGTTACGAATGTTCTGCCTGAGATTTGGACTGGGAATGAGTCTTTTAAATGATGCTGGTGACAGAGATACGACAGTACCGTATCTAAAGCTGAAAATAATCTTGATGATCGTGGCAGGCCTTGCACCCGCTGGGTTTCTTTTTGGAGCATCAGGGCTTTTCTCATCATTTTCCATACGTGCAGAGAATGTGTGGCGCTGAAGCAGATGTCTCTTTAAAAGCACTTTCCCCAGCATCTTTTTTTCTTCAAACGACTCCACGCCTTTGTTCTGCTGCACAGGATTCTTCATTTTGAAAAAATACCTCTGATTTGAAAGAGAAACACTGCTCTCTTCCTGTCAAGAGGATGTTTTTAAAAATACATTGTGCTACGCTGTACTTATTTCCCCCTCAAAACACCAAAGAATAAAACATCCAGGGAGCGAATGGCTTTGAGCTAAATGGTAGGCTGGGTTGCCCCACTTGAGAAAGAACAATGTGAATAAAAACCCATCAGAGGGATTCTGACCAGGGGGAACAGGGTTTTCTTTAGGAGGAGACATGAAGAGACTGATGGAATTTCCACCCCTTCTACCCCACCCAGTTGTCTCCATATAAGGAAGCACTGCTGTTGTAGTTGATGAAGTGGTTCACCATCCTCTCTAAGAGCATTATTTTTTGAGGGGGCTTGAAGGGGGTTGGTTGGCCTCCTTTACAGGATTCACTCCTACGAAATTTTTCTTTGTCTACCTTTTCCATATTTTTCTATTATTTTGATTCCTGATGGCCTTTTTGTAGTACTTTTTATTGCTGGTTATTTACATTGTCCCATAATGTAGGAGAGAAGCTTTATAGTGATTAATTATTTTCAATGAAATAATTGTAATTCATTCATAATTATTCAACATATATTAAGATATGACAATCTTAGAGGGTAAATCCTTTGGACTGTTACGATCACCCAGTGAATAGGGATATTTTAGCTCCATTTCCTAACTGGTTATATCAATGAATGAAGAGCTAAAGAGCGTGAAGAGAGAGGGCAGCTATTAGCCCTTATAAATCACTCTGATTCCAGAGATAAGGAGCGGATAGAGAGAAGGTAGCAGGTGGAAGAGGAGGGCATCAGTGTTAGAAAAAAACGAGAGAGATGAAGAGTCGAACAGTAACAGAATGGACAACTTTTTCAAATGCAGTCTTTTATGGACCACACAATAGCAATAAGTTGTTTTATTGGCTGCTATAACATGTCACATATACACATATAGAGGATGAAATAAAAGAAATATAAAGAAGGATTTCTCTGATTTGTTGAAGCAAAAGGAAATGGGAAACCTGCCATTGAAAGGTGGTTTTAGAGTCAGGTATCAATGATAAAAAATCTTCACCTGATCACATTTGTCAAGGCGTTGAAACCAACATTCTCATTATTGATACTTGAACACTATATTTGACTTATTTGCAAAATAAGGCAATATGTCACCATCTGCAGATGATCCCTCCATTGCCACAGCAGTGTTGCGTTGACCGCTGGTAAAGTTGTGGCAGCAGGATTCCCTGCAGTATTCGGAATGCATTTGGGATTTTTTTTTTCAAACGAGATTCATTCGGTTAAAGCAATTTAGAGTGTGCTTCAAAGGGATACAGCAAAGCAGAGTTAATGAGAGAATTTCATCTTCAGTAAACAGATAAGATGTGTGTGTGGTGGTTGGGGGGTCACTCTTGTTCCGCTTCAGAGTCAGAAGAAGCAGTATTGCAGACCCGACATCTGTATAAACTGAGTCAGTCAGGTGGGGGTGATGGGGGGGTGTTTTAGGGTCTGTATGTGTGTGACTCCATCATGCTGTCATTGGTTTGTTAGGTGCGTATAACTAAAGTTACTCTGCTCCTACTCCTCCCTCCAGACAAAAGAAAACCATAGGTAAACAATATAATCAAATATTCTCAAGATTGCTGACTTCATGACTTATCGTCACCATACCCAATATACCCTGTTACCCACCTGCCCCCTCCCTGCGACCCTCCGAATGTTGTAGCTTTGACATGTAGAAAAACATGAAATTTAAATATTAACCATCTCAGACAAGACGTGACATTCACTATGGGATGGTTGCACAGATGGTGATAGTAGTGGCGGTCGCTAGGAAGCAGCTCAGTTTAAGTAGGTCTGAACACCTGCAAAGGCCGAGCCACAGCCTGCCCACTGGAGATCTGCAGTGCGGTGTGAGTGGTGACGTGTCGCATGATTAAGCCTTCAAAGCACACCCTTTCAAATGGGGAATAGAAAATCATATGTAATGTTAGTGCACACGTTCACATTAAAAATTACTGTTTCTCTGCATAGTCCATTTGGCTTGTGCCAAATAGGTGAGCAGCAATGACACGAGTCGACCTTGAACCAATCCGCCCTTTCGGCGGCCACCCAGATTATGATGAGTTCATGATGAACCGGAGGTTATAGGTGTTTACTCCAGGTCACGAAGAAGCTAAATGAGACAGGCTGACGTGACTGAGAATCTTCTCTCAGCTACTGTAGCTCAGTTCAAATCAGGGCTAGAGTATCATTAGATTATCTCCCACCCCAGGCCATAGTTCCTGTTCATTTGACCCAGAGCCACAGGCAATGAAGTCATGCAAGAAGTGCTTTTACTTCATAAAATGCTGCAGAACGTTATGACTCAAACAGCCAAACTGTTTGTTGACGGCATCCTGCCTCCCCTTATGAAAATAAGGCAGTGTATTGAAGCATGGCTGTTGTTCCCATTGGAGAATATGGTTCCATTTGGCATTTAAATGGGTCAAACTGTGCTGATTTATTCATGCTCTGAGTCTTTAACTCAAGTAAGTCTGACAGGCACGCTCCAGGCTCTAGCATTCTGAACATAAACTCTCTTATTCTCGTACCCTCCTACACCTCAGTATACTGAACAAATAAAAAATGTTCTGCTTATTCTTTGTTTTATTATGTTCATACAGCTATACACAATATCAAGTTGATGATGATGCAATTTATCAAAATTACCCAAACTAAACTGCCAATTTAAAGCTAATTCCAAGGTTTTTAATCATTTCTGCATACACTGCAGCTAATGAGCCTTAAATAAAGTAGGTAAGAAATGCCAGAATTGATTATTTCTGCTGCTCAGCGAGTCGGGACCGAGCATTTAGAGGAGGAGGATAGATGTTTATTCTGAATGGATCTCAAAATCACAGCCATCATCGCCTGTGGTACATCATGGTTATTTTTAGCATCTATGTTCTGCTATACAAGAGATAGACTAAAGGTATTGGAGATACTTGACAAATTCATGGAGGTGTTTGCGTTTTCTCCATCAACCACTTTTTGAGACTGTTCTGGTCAGATGTGAAAGGGATCCTAGCACTCTCAATCTTCATCTGATTCCTCCAGGCTTCTGCTTTCATTTTTCATTTTCATTTTGACTGGTCACCTTTATCCATGAGCAATACAAAAGAACAATAGCACTGCTCACTGTGGTCAAACGTGGAAAAAAACCCAACTCATTAGACAAACATACATGCAGGCAGCCACTTTGTGGGTTTCAGCTGTAAATGACAAAAAGAAGACGAAAGGGAGATTTTTTTTTTCTTTGCTATCTTTACACTATACATATTTGGGCATTGAATTGTAGCATTTCTTTTATAAAAAAAAAGTAAACATGAAAATGAAATTAACAAGAAAAATGTAATTAAAAAAAAACAATGTTTAAAAATGTTGTGATGTTAAAAAAATTGAGTATTTTTCCAAAAGGTTTTCTGAGTCGTGTGAAAAATAAAACTAAAACACAATCTTATTTGAAAGGCAAAAAACAGCAGGGACCTAAACATACGCAAAATGGTATTATGGCTGCATTTTTCTTATTTCATGTTCTCCACATGCAGATGCTCCATGCAAAGGCGGATCCAGCAATTACTGATGCTGTTGTTCAAGTCTGGGAAATCCACAACAATTAAACTAATACGGCACCCTCTCAGCAGGCTCATTTGTTCAGCTCCCAACTGGAACAACCAGATGGTCCCCTGAGATCAGTGGTGATCCATATGTATGAGATTTGTTTGGCCCTGTCACCTCTGAAGGGCTGATCTCTAACCCAGACCCTCTAAGAAATCAATAGAAAGTGGAACCCAACCAACCCCCCACCCGCCGTTCGACGTGCGAGCGCCCCGTCCCTCTGACTGAAGGCATCCACGAGAGTTCCCAGGCTCTGTTAGATAACATCTGTCCCAAACACACGCAGTCCTACGCATTGAAGGAGTTCAGAGTGCAAGGACAAAAACAGGAGTCGGGTCAGTTCTACCCTCTGGGAAGAATTTGCCTCAAATAAACAGTTTTTGTAAATAAAAGAAATGATTAAAATTGTTAAAACCTCATTGTGATCTGCTGCTTTGTTGTCCTCACTGTTTCCTTATCTATGTTTACTCTCTCCTTCCTGCTCTTTTGCAAACTATTACAGATTATAGAGCAGTTTTACACTGATGCGGGAAGCGGACTGCAACAGACTTTTATAAATGTGACAGTATTACTTCAGGTTATTGCTGCTAAACCTGAAAAAGCTCCATGAAAGCATAAAATAACAACTTTTTTTTTTGCAGTCCTTTAATATTAGACAGGAACAAAGGCATTCTGGTGTAAGCTCTGCCCACGTAGACGTTATGCTTGGCGCTGCTCCTGCTGTCGAGGTAGCGAACCGTTGACGTAGACGTATAAGAAATACACACAGCTTCTGTTTGTCACTGCACAAGCACAGCCTGAAGCCATATTTAATGACTGCATCTGTTTGCTTGCAGCTACTCTGCCGGTACTGATTCATTCCGTATCGTTCGCATTTTTATTTTGTGAGTCCCAAAGATTACACTTAGCCTAACTCCACCAGAAGAGAGTGACAGTTTGCATTATCTGGGAAACTAAAGATTAAGAAAATGTTTAAACGTGATTTAACTCTGTAGACCCCCCCCCCTTTTGTCTCCCCATGAATGCCTGGTCAAATCAAGAATTTTTTTTCAATTAAAATGTACATTAAATGTTTGATTTGGAAAACAAGACTGCACTTTATTAGTTTAAAGCATCCAAGCAAGTTATTCACATTGATAAAGAACTGTATGTTGTAAAATTTCCTCTGTGGCTGCAGCATAAGTAAAGTCTGACACAGATGCATCATGGGAAGAGTAGAACCAGTGACAATTAGATAAATTGCAGGACAGTTATTTTGTCCATAAAGATTTCAGGTACCAACCTGTGCGTGTTTATGATGAAGCCTCAAAAGACTTTCAGCACCTCCTCTCACTTTTTGCCACCATGTGCAAATACACATTTTCTCACACCTGTATTTCTTTTGTTGTTCTGCATTTGGTAAGAGAATAAAAGTAAAGTTAAAGTTTTGATATTTTTGTTTTAAAATTTGCCTCCAAGTTTATACAAGTATAAAACCCCGGAGCAGCCCTCCAAGGGTTGACTCTGCATTTGGTCCATAAGTTGCAAATTACAACAAGTATGTGAAAATACTTTGTTATGTAAAACTCCATCTAGACTGCAAGTGAAAATAACAAATGTTTATCAAAGTGCAGAAGGAGCCAGGAAATGAGAGGAGGGAGTTCAAAGACAGTGTACAGGCCAATTTATATCCCATTCAGTAACGCTTCATTTTTGAATGGCACTAAGTGATATGATTAGATGAGAATATATTTGGCACTTCATGGTGGTAAACTCTGCTTTTTTTCTTCTTGCTGCTGCAATGGCAGAAATATCAGCGTGGTGGTTCTTTATTACTGATCTTATCTGGGTCTATACTGCTGCAGTACTTCACGGGAATAGTGTGCCTGTGCAGTGGAAATGAGCTGGCGTGAAGATAACGCCGCACATCCATCTGGCTAATTGTGTCTACATTGCAGCAATAAAACACTCTGATTTATGGACCCTAAGGATCCAGTTTTCACTTTAAGAATATAACCTTCTCTATCAGCTTATGATAAATTTTGAATTTAGAGTACATTTACCAATTAAATAATTTGTTCTAGGATTTCTTTTTGGACATTCTTTCCACAAAGCCTCCATAAAACACAGCTCTGATTGAGCTGTCTATTGCTGCGTGTTATTGTGGTGTTTACTGTGCTGAGGGTGATTTCTAAAGCAGAAAATAGCTACGATTTGCAGCCCTGGAGTGTTGCCATAACTCGTGGGCTAAAAGCCTATGAGTTTTCACAAAAGAAAATCATCGATATACGTTGATTATGTTCCTCCAGGAGGCGATCCTCGGACACTTTATGTTCACAATGAGATCTAATTTACTATTCATTCATAAATTGCAGAGCCTGTCTATATATTGTTCTAACAGTTAAGGCTTAATTAGGGACATTGGTGGTTTAAGTGTTCCGTTCAAACTGCGCCCCTGAGGGTCTGCTGGCAGCTGCCAGAATGCTGACACATGATATGACACAGAGTCGACAGTCGCATCTAGATCTGTCTCTGCGTTGCCACGAAGCAGACATGTTTCACGTTGCTCCTGACTAAAGACGACTCATCCACTTGACTGGTTCTGTATATCAACATGCTGATTTGACGGGACCATCGCAATAAAATGTGCAGCTTAACAAATACCATATAGTCCAAAGATGAGCCCATATTCTTCATGCTGTCTGCAGGGTGTGTTCATTGCACTGAAAGTTTGTTTCTCCACCGAAAATCACCTTCAACATGGATGCCAAGACTTTGGCAGTACATGCAGCCCGCCGAGCAAATGCTTGACTAAATTTGTTGGTTAGCTTATCCAAAAAAATATCAGCACAAACTGTCAAAACACACTGATCCCAGAGATGCTGCATGGCGGTCATGTCTAGTGAGAATGTAGAGTAACTGGGATGTCTTCAGCTTCATGAAACTGCATACAGATCCTTGCATCATCATTCTGCAACATGAGATGACGAGTGCACAAATGAAACAACAATGCTCTCACACGTGCACTTCTCTGAATTCACGTTGCCATCAGTTCAAAGCACCTGCGTTCTTTGTTCATAGCTAATGCCTGTCCACACCGCATCCCCTCGATACCCCCCCCGCCCCCCGTGGCCCACTCTGTTCACAGCACAGGCATCAGCAAACCATCCAACTTACAATAGCTTCTTTATATCAAGTCATTCGTCTTGAAGCTGAAACAAGCAGCTTTCGCTTGGCGTTAAAACTGAAACGGGGAAACAGAAATCCTGATTCTATCCAAATGTAATAAAATCTGCCTGCCAGCACTTTTCACACTCACTAATTAAAACGTTACATCTCACTGGTTTTATCTGTTCAAACAACGGGTTTAAAAACTTCACCGTGTGGTTTTTACAAGGGTGTTTTGGGATTAGATTTCCTCGTCTGGGTGCAGTGACTCCCTTGATAAATTTTTTTTTTCACTAGGATGTTTAGATGGAATCACTGAGATATAATAAATGAGTTGGAAAATGAATTCGGAAGATTGAACAAATCTTTAATGTCCAATAAAGCATTTATTAATCACTGCTAACCGTAGTTTGGGCTGTAAAATTAAAAAAAGAAAAAAACCCTTTCCTGGGGCACATAAACTGAAAACTGCCTGCCTCGAAGAGTAAACAGCCCTTGAACTCTCAGCGACTCTTGGATAAAGCAATAATGTTTAGGTATCCATGCCGACATTTCA
The DNA here is from genome assembly GCF_040054535.1 of Antennarius striatus. NCBI lineage: Eukaryota > Metazoa > Chordata > Actinopteri > Lophiiformes > Antennariidae > Antennarius > Antennarius striatus. Next base: position 17,422,890 of record NC_090780.1, on the reverse strand, counting down.
GCTCCTGACTAAATCTCGGTTGCTCCTCTTTTGCAAGGGGCTGCACAGCCCATATCCCACAGATGGTGGGGAAGCAATGTGATCCACGTAGCCATCGGTGCCTCTTGACTCATTAGTGGGAATGGAAGGCCTGTGGTAAATGGGGAAAATCACAAGGTAAAGAGGTGGTAAATGTTCCCACAGCTGCAGGAACAGGAGATGCTGCATTAGGCTTGTAATGAGGCACTGAGAAGCTACAGCCTGTAGGAGGATTTTCATTTCAGAGTGAAATGAAAGCTGAGGGGACTGACTTCTGTGTGACACCAGAAAGATCACAGCAGGGTCAGTTATCCACTATCGCTGATGAAGAGTTTCAATCACCAGATCAGTATGAAAATCTGACCCCTGACCTCCCTACGTAAGTTCCATCAATTCCCCTGCCATTTTACTACCACACCTCGTTACGCTCTGGAGTCGGTGCAATCAGTTTCAATGCCAATGAAGCCATTAAGGAAAATACATGTGCTCGTTTTATGTTTAATTTATCATCCCTACAAACATCCTGCAATGATCCTATTCATTTATCAGGGAAGATCATCACGTTTGTTTACCATGGCTTGTACCCATGCAGGTTCTAGTGCCCATTAATTACAGAGGCTGCAGACAAATCATCACGAGGCTACAGTAAAGGTGTTACAAATGCAGCTGAGGCCACGACGCTGAAAAGGTCACCTGACCAGCAGCTTCAAATCAGGCACATATCTATACACACATTTACACACACGGCCTGAGGCGGTGCTATAGATGAGGAAGAGCAGAAGACCTCCCTGCCATTCATGGGACTGTTATATAATGAGTGATTGGTTCCACTTAGGGTCTCCACACCATCAGTCAGAGGGCGGAGAAACCTCCATCAGGGTAATTTTTTTTTTCTCATTTACATTCATATCCTCATTCTTATTCACTGTTGGTCGCACAAAGCAGTTTAAGGAGATTTTTATTCATTTTGTTGGATCATTGTGAGAAATGAAGAGGTAAATCTTTCCTGTGGTTTTACTGGTTTTGTGTCTGCAGGTTGCTTCATTCAATTTTCCCTTCACAATAAACAGGGCAGAGTGTTTGTGAAGATTATATTTCAACCACTCAGAAATTAATGCAATAAATTTTCATACAAAACCTAATGTATTTGTGTCATTTCCATACGTTTGACATTTAAGATCTGCTTTAATAATACTTGTGGTTACTGTTCTTCAGTTGATTAAAATAAAAACATGTGTTTTATTTAGTACACATGAATGTGTGTAAAGAAAAAAATTAAAGCAAAATTAAAAAATTAATTAAAAATTTAAAAAAAAAAATTAAATTAAAGCATCCTGACATACAGCAGGTAACCATTTAGCATGGTAGCAAGCCAGTGTGTGAGAATTACCACCTGTTCAGCTGATGAGATTACAATTTGAAATAGTTTATTCACAAATCATGTATTGGATAGAAGTGAATGTTGACCTGCAGGAAGTACCATAGTAAAAACATCAACCAAAAAAAACATCATCAAAGTCTGAAGAATTCATCAAATGATCAATACCAATTGATCAGTAGTTTTCTGAAACATCTCACTTAAGCTTCATATCCGTTCAAAAAATAACAAGTTAACTCTAACAACCAAAGTTATTGGAGTTAATTGTAAAATTATAATTTTTATGTCTTCCATGGTAATTCATATCTACCTCATGTCAACCCGCTGGTGCTCTGTGACACAGGATGAAGGTTCATCAGCTCATTCAGAGAAGACACACTCTCCTTCATAATGCATTATAACTCTGGTGAATAATTCTCTCAGTAGTCTGACTTTGATTAATCACACCATAGCAAATTAAAAAAAAGTAGTCGTTGAACAATGTCCAATTAATTCCCCCTTTTCAAAAAAGGACTGCTTTTCGTTTGTTCAAGTTTTATTCCATCCTCTTCTGTCCCCTGATTCTGTCTTTGCTGCTACTGAATGTCATCCTGCTAATTTCCTCCCATTTCTTCCACCTGTTCTGTTCGTTTTCTCCCATTCAGCCTTTAATTGACTGCTGCACACTATGAGATAAAGCAGTCAGTTAGAGAAACACACACACACACACGCGCACACACACACACACACACATACACACACACATGCACACACTGCAGCAGACAAGTGTTATTGCAGATAGCAAACAGGCTGATAAAGCTTGTTACAAATGTGGCGTACTGTTGTGCTCATCATTTTTAATGATTTTGTTCCCTTTCTCCTTGTGCTCTGTGTGATAATGTACTTTGTAATAATTTTCCATGTACCATAATAAATGACGTCACGATCCACAGTACATGTCTCAATTAAGTTTGTCCTCACCGTGTGTGTCTTTTGATTGAGGTTAATAATTAAGTCTGAAATGTTTTTGCTTTTAAGACAGTAGACCCAACGATGTAACTCCATTAGGTCTGTGTCCTTTCCCATGTTTCAGCGTCTCAGTTCTAGAACAAATGAAATCAGTGCAAGCTCTTCGTACCACTTCTGGAACTCTCTATGTTTTTCCCACATTTATGAAGAAGTGCTGTTCAGGCATAAAGCTAGAGTAGCATCATAGCAACAGCACTGTGACATTTTATTCTACCCAACATCTAGTCTGTTGTGATGTGTCTTTTTCTGGCATAATATGTGCCTTACATTGCATTATATTGGACATTTTGATTGAAAATTGCATCACTCCAAAAGAGCAAAATTATGGCAAACAGACAGACAGTCTTAAACTGTTTTGATTTCATGCTGATCTGATGTCCAGTTATTACTTTCATAATAAAAATGCAAGATTAGCTGATTGACATTCTACTCTTTTCGTGAACTCACTTATAACAAAACAGAAGTATGTATTTTAGCCATGGAAGTCAAACATTATTGCAAACAGACCTTGGGATAATTTATTTTTTATGAATGGCATTTGCTTGTTTTTAGGGAATACAGTAATACAAATGGGTAATAGTAAGTATGGATGTGTGAATCAGTTGTGCATCTGATTTGAAAAGACTTGTTTTCGTGTTCCCACAGCCCTGAAAAAAAAAACAACCCAAAAAAACAATTGTGCCACATTAAGTTAAAAAAAAGAAAATCTGAATGGAGTCGCTTCAGCCTGGTAATGTGTGAAGTCTATGCTGGACTGTTGAGCTGTCTGGGATCTGTCCTGCCTTTCACCTGATGTCAAAGAGGATGGATGGATGGATGGATGGATGAATGGATGGATGGATGGATGGATGGATGGATATCTTTTTAAACTGTATGGGATTGAAGCGTCTCTGTGGTGCAGCTCAGGCTTGAGTTGAGCTCCAACATTTTTTCCTGACTTCATGAACGGTGTCAGGAACAGTTTAACAGTCAGGGTTTCATCTGAAGGTCTTTCTTGACATGACTCCTGTCAGTCACACTTTACCCGAGAAGAACCGATTCTATCTTTTCTACTTATGCCAGAGTCTCCTATCAAACGCACCTCTACCGGGATTTATATGGATATGAATTATATCATTCACCTTAAACCCTGGAACAGTTCAAGTTTCACTTGTTATACTGGGCTCAAGATATGACTTCATGTTACAGCATTTTACCACTCGTCTTTCTGTACCTTTTTTAAAAAAGTTTAAATAGCTGCATAAGGATGGATGAGCTCACCCTGAATTTATCTCTCCTGTTTTACTTTATTTTTTCCCCTTTTATGTGTTTCTATTCTTGGTTCTGAAGTGTTTTTGTCTTCCAAACATTCTGAGTTGCGGTGAGGTGGTTTTTAATGTTCCTTCTGAAGCCCAATTAAACCTCATACACATGTACTGTAAGAAGATAGTGTTCAGTACAAATAGTCTTGATCTGACTTTGCTGAGCAGATGTCCTACAATAGAGATGGAAGGAAAAATATATAACAAAGTCTGAACAAGCAGGAAGCACGGAGACAGCTGCTGACTCGTCTCTGGTCCTCTCCATGACACTAAAAAAAGCGCTGCACCGTCTGGATGAATACGCACTAATTATTCAGAAGTGTATGTCGGGCTATGCTGCCAACATTCTTTGAGGGAGCTGGTAAGAAACATCCAGCAAAAGGTGATAGCCAGCGTTCTTACTGCACTCTGTCTAGGACAGTATGAATGCCGGAGTACCCTTGAGCATCATTTAGAATCATATTAAGGAGGAGTTTGTCGTTATCACAAAGCTGCTCACCACGTTTGTCTGAAACTAAGTGCTGAGACAGTTTTAACCAGATCATTGTCTTCATCTTCTCTCTGCATACAAAACTGTGAGGCTCTATTTGATTTGGTTCCAAAACACCTCGGATGCCAGTACCAGTGAAAGAGTTGTACACAAGCCTGAAGGGGGGGGGGGGGCATATTCATTACAAATAGCTGAAGCCCAACCTCATGCATTACATTGTATTGTATTGAATTACATGACATGCATTTCTTATGTAACTATTGACTATTGTATCTAATGGACAAAATGAGTCATTAGATAACAGAAAAAAAAGCTGCTGTAATGATCAATGAGAGGCGACAATCAATCGTTCAATTTTCCATATATGCGTGCTCACACTCTTTGCTGATGTCAAACACAATGCTCGATTATTTCTCTTTCCTCCCCACAGAAAAAAATTAATTGCTACAGCTTGATCAGCTTGTTTTGCTTTGTTTCCTCATTTTTTTCTTCTCTTAGCAATTATTTACTGTGCAGCAGGAATCATTTGACACAATCAGCACAACCACAGGCCGTGTGCATTCTAATCAAATCATAATGGGGGTTTGCAATGCATTATCTCTGACAGGGATTTAATGAGACTTGAGCATGCATTATCTCAGAGTGAGAGTGAATAGCAGCATCCGAGTGGGTATTTGCGATCTGTATCTCATTGCCAAGTCTTAGTCAGAGAAAACAACGGGAGAAAAAGTAGGACAAGACACTCGGATGCATCCCTGGAACAGATGCTCTGCTTCTGTGTGATGCGGACACTGGGATGACTTTCATCCGATTGCTTTGCCCTTGTATGTGTGTTTGGAACACGGAGGTGGCGCGCTGAGCCCCCAGCCTGTCCTCCACCTACTGTAGGGAGAGCTGGTTTGAGCTCCTGTGCCAGTAACATTGCCCCACTGAGGTGTCCTTGAATAAAACTATCCTATGAAGTTTTGCAAGTGCAGGGAAGCTGCTGAGTGTAAAAAAAAAAGAAGTATTTTTTGTGGCAATCAACTGAAGATATGCTTATTTAAGCTGTTGATCTTGCACCCTGTGGGTCCCTGCCTATGGATCCTCTCTCACTCTCCTCCTCCTTCTTCCCTTTTATCTTTTCAGCTGTTCAAGTACAATGACCAAACAAAAATTGAAATATCAGAGCCCCACTTGGGTCTCAATGATTTTTGTCCAAAACAGACTGTACCTTGTAGAAAACAAAACATGTACCATGTGTTTGTTCATCAGCAGCGAATCACAGTGACCACATGTCACCCTGTGCAGCACAAAGGGCACTCTGATGATGATGGAGAATAAAAACAGGCACATGTTGAAAAATGTGACCTCTGGAGTACAGATTGTGTGCGTGTCAAATGTGTGATGGAAAAATTGATGAGCAATTGATTTTATTTTAATGGGTGTATTTGCATGTGTGTGTGTGTCTGTGCGTACATTTGTGTGGGGAGGGGTTTGCACTCCTTATGCAATAGCAGTCGTACAGTCATTATTTTTTTTAAATTAATGTTGTGTGTGTTTTCTTTCATATTTAATAGGAGTATTATACTCAATATGATGTGAAACGAGGTGATGGACAGTTTTTCCTCATTGCCTCATGTCTCCTGTCACTACTTTCTGTGTGTAATCAGAGAACTCTGGTGTGTAAAGGCAGCAGAGGCGTCACCTCAGCGTGTCAGCCTGTTTGCAGGTTTACTGCTGACATTATTCAAACGAAATTAACAACACACCATCAGCTACAGCTCCTTGAACGCGTGACAAGCAGAGAGGAGGGGAGTGTGAAAGTATTAATATTTATGGTTCCATTCAGTAGTGAACAGAGAAAATGACTAAATTAGCAAGTCTAATGCATTGCGATGCTGTAATTCACTGCAAGAGCAGAACGTGTTTACAGTATACCCTCTGCCTAAATGATAGTGGAGTGCTGTCATCAGGGGCGATTTCAGAGCTTGACAAGCTCTATTGTGTAGATTTACCTTTCGCAGTGTGCAACACATTCAGACACAGCTTCATAAAGGAGCAGCTTATGAAGCTGTATAAACTACAGATGGTTAGGACATCTGCTGTACGGCATACGTCTCTTTCTCCATCTCCTCCTGTCCCTTTCTTTATCCCACAAAACTTTTTATGAGTCATAATCTGTGTGTGGCATTGATTTGATTTAATGAGGTGCCAACAACCTTGGGTTGACTCGGCTCAGCAGCTGCAAACTCACTAATTTGTGACAGAACACAGTGAAGCTCTGGACCTGGTGACAAGAGCGAGCAAATACAGAATTAAGTTTCTCATCCGTTGCTATTTTTTTCATTTATGATTCAGCATGGAAGTCTAAAAAAAAAAAGAGAAACTCATATCAGCGTTCTGTCATTCTATTTCTTTGACGCCCTAAGGTTGAAGATTTTTAACGCTAATAAACAGGTGTCTGGAATCAGGAATGTCTGCTCATTACATGTCTGTGTAGATGTTCAGTCATGTAGGTGGAGGTGAATCAAGAAGAGCAGAAAATATCAACTGGACTCCAATCCAGTTGGTAATTTTTAATGATATCGTGCACATCACTTCATGTGTTTAAAGTGTTTAAGTACTGTATGGCATTTGCATTTCACAGCTTAATGTTGGAAATCAATAATTTAATTAAATTAATAAATTACATCCGGAAATCATAAAAGAAAGGCAAATGAATTATCTGCTCAAAGAAAATATCTCATCACCATTTTAGTTTTCATTTTTTTGAATAACATCATCATAATTCTTTTACTTTTTTTTTCTTTCTTTTTTAACAGAGCTGCATATAAATTACTCAGGTCTGATTTATGACCGCCAACAATAAACCACACTTGTGTAAACTATTTTTAAATGTGGTCTATCTCCAAATCATCACATGCTCCAAACTGGTTTACTGGGATGGTCGTGTCATGAAGCTGATTGTCACAGTATCGTCAGACGAGCTGCTGCCTTTAGCCCCTTCCTTTCAGCCAGTCATATGCTTCTGTAGCAAATTAGCTTTAAGTGCATCTTTCAATGAGATGCACACACTCTTTCTCTCGCACGCGCACATACACTTACACATATGGTGTAAGCATTACCATCATATGCCTGTCTGTTATGTGGGTCATGCTCTCAGCAGGAGAGATGTGCAAATGCTTGCGTGTGTGTGTGTGTGTGTGTGTGTGTGTGTGTGTGTGTGTGTGTGTGTGTGTGTGTGTGTGTGTGTGTGTGTGTGTGTGTGTGTGTGTGTGTGTGTGTGTGTGTGTGTGTGTGTGTGTGTGTGTGTCCATGTACAGTGCCCCTGTGCCGGTAAGCTGCAGCAGTCTTATACTGAAGCAACAAAAGTATGTCTTCCCTGTGGTGAAATTCATCTGCTGTGCTGCAGTGACAAACAGCAGGGGTGGAAACGTCATCTCTTTAAATCATAATACACAGAATGATTTTGCAATAAATAGAAACCTGAAAAAAATACATGGTTTTCCGTTTTTACTGCTAACTGTAAGTACAGCATAACACACTTTCACTCTCCCACATGTCTTACTGGCTGTGTGTGTGTGTGTTTTCCCCCCAAAGGTAATAGAAGCACTCAGAAGAGAAGAAGTAAAAACACTTAAATATAAAATCTGTACATAAACTTCTTATGTTTAACGTTTACTCTGCCACATTAAACTCAATAAATTCCAAAAATGAATCCAAGTGGTGAAATGATTTGATGTTATGGTGGATTAACGTTGGTAGGACTATAAAGGCAGTCTTTTGTTGCAACCGAGCCAACATAAAAAAGGGATGTTAAAGCTCACACTGGCATTTGTGTGACTAACAGGAGAATTTTGCTCTTGGGAGATCTGCACGGGTTACAACTGAAGAGTGTTAAAAATAGCTCAGCTGCTATAATGCATTGGGTATTTATTTATTTTATGGGATTAAAATAAAGCAAAGTCCTTCGATGATTGTCAACATCTGCATATGGCATTGCATTAGAATGCTGTTATTCTGACATTAGCATTCATCACAAAACACACATCAAAGTGTACATACTGTCTCCCAGAACAGTTAAGCGTGCATTCTGACAGGAACCTCCGGTGCGAAACATGGCCTGTTATGTGTATTGTTCTATTACCAGGATGACCTACGTATACCAAAAATTAAGATAATTAAACTCTTAAAAATATGTACATATGAATGCATATACATATATGTACTGTATACATATACAGTACATATACAGTACGTTGATGGGCACTCAGGAAGTATTTTATGAACATAGAGGATACAGATAAATGAATACCAGGATATACTATTCTAATAATCAGCATGCTTTTACTCTAACCAATATTGCACTAAATACACTCTTTAGGTGAATTAAAAATCTAACTTTGACATCCTCTGATATAATATCCTTCAAATTCCCCTTCATTGTCGAATCCACAAACCATCCCCTCCATCCTTTCCTTATGAGACCATCCATCTATCTCTGACTTATTCCTTCAAAAATGAACCTGTCCTCCTTTTTCACCCAGTGGAGGGATTACAGATCGGAAGGGATGAGATTCACAGCAGTGCGGAGATAAAAAATCTCCAGTCCACAGCAGTCGGGGAAGGGGAATCTGACATTATGTTAAAGTGAAAACAATTAGCTAAGCTCTATGCTAGACCTCGCAGTAGTTTCTTTACAATTAAAAGATAAATAGATAATCATAAAGCTGCGATAGCTTCAAATGACAAACAAAAGGCCAGCACTGAATGACCTTCCTGCCATGTCCTTCCAGCAACCGTCAAAGCAATTGATTAATGATCCAGGAGTAAGAAACACACACAAAGGCAAGCAGGTACTTTGGGAATCAATTCATCACACTTTATTTTTATGACCCCAGCTGATAAAGTGGCTGGAGGTCAGCACAATACGCTCTCAGCACAAATGTATGGGTGCGGTACAGGACATTTGCACAATGGTCTCACCAGATGACAGGACCACTACAAAGAAATTAAAAGCACTGTTTCTGCTGGGGTGGGAGTGTCACTGAGGAAAGACGGGGGAAGGAATAAAAGTGTGCGTGTGAACACAAATACTAGATGTACTGTTTGATTTTTGCATTTAATCTGGGTGTCAATAGATGACATAAAATTCCAGATTACAGCATCACAGAGTGAGGGACATTTCAGGGTTATCTCCTTCTATGTTCAGCTGCATTGAGGATGCTTCAATAAGCGTGGGGTTTCTACGCCATCCCTCTAAATGCCTGCAGGTGCTGGTCGAACTGCTCAGCAGTTTCTTTGGCTGTATGAAGTTGCTTTTCACACCACTGAACCAGAGCCTGCTGCAGCATCTTCACACGCTCCCTCTGGAACCGTACAATCTAGGAGATGCAGGTTCATAAATACAGGATTTGAATGTCAGCAAATGGCATCTGATATATTTAAAATAAGTGACGGGTTTGTTTTACCTCGTCTTTCGCCACACCACTGATGTGATTGAACTCTGTCTCTGCTGCTTTCTTCACCTCCTCCATCTGATGAAAATACAAGACTGTCCTGAACGCTATCGCGCTTGATCATTTCAGCAGATCGATACTGACACCTGCTGGTCACAGAAAAGCATGTAAATGAGGTCTAAATCGAACACATTGGATGTAGACTCACAGCAGCCTTCTTGAGAGGTTTGGCCTTTTCTGCATTCCGTGTGGCGTTCTCTAACTCCACTAGCTTACAGGTTCTTCTGAACAGCATCTCCTGCAAAGAACATGATCATCGTCACGCACACACTTGACATCTCACCACCTAATTTTGGATTTCTTTAGAACCGGCTGCAGGCCAAAACATGTAGTTTGTTTAAGTCCTTCAGGGCACACCGTGTGGGTGAAACATTTGATGTAAATTACTACAAAAATGATGTTCCAAACAAAATCCGTAACGTTCAAGTGAATGTCAGTTTGCAAATTCAAGAGAAACAAATGTGTTACCACTGATACTGACCAATCAGAATCAGTCTAGGTATTCAGGATGGTACTAGAGAAAGCACTCGCTTCCATTTAGGTTGTTTGCAATGTACTTGATGATATTGGAAAGGAGCCCTCAGGAAGGCGTGGTGCTAAATATTAACATTAGTAAAAGAGAAAATGTTTCTTATCATATTATCACAGACAGACAGAGAGGGGATGAACGGGCCGCTATCCTTCATAATGAAACAACGTACAGAAAGAGTTCACGCCGTCAGAAGTCTTCTAAAGGAAAACAGTGTACTCAGCCATTGACACTGCTTTTTTAATCGCATTGAAATGTTTTTGAACTTTTGTTATTATTCTTTGATTTAGAATTCTTCTGCAGCTGTCAATCTCTACTGCAGTTCTAGAAGATTAGTCCATGTTTTGGAAGAAAAATGCATCATTTGCAGCACAATCAAAAGGGAATTAGAAAGACTGATGGGCAAATTAGAAATATTTAAAAGCAGCAGCAAGACTTTTAGCATGATGAAAGAATATTAGTTGACTCTAGACAACAAATCCTTGTGTTCTGTGAATTATTATACATCTTGTTCCAAAAAATAAACAAAGTGCATCCATCATTCACCTCACCATAACTTCTCTAAATTGTTTGACAGGTTTTGCACAAATGGGGGTGAAGCATGCATATTTTCCAGTGGTGGCGTCAACAGAACGAACATTTTGTCCTCTGGTTTGTTTACTGCACCAGTGCTTATAAAAAGACATCCATGCATTCTAAGAAAGAGCATCATACATAACTAAGGCTAGAGAATTGGATGATGTACCTTTTCTGCATCCAGGCAGCGTGACCGCAGGTCCAGGCCGAGCCCAAGAGAGTTTGCATCTTTCTCAGCAACATTTGTCATATTTTTCTACTCACACACAAACACATTATTTGCAGTTTATTTGGCAAAGCTACAGTAAAAGTGTAAAGTTGTTAGAAATAAACAAACTTACTTTCATACAATCAAAGACTTCTGACAATTTCACACATGTCCTGTAAAAAAAAAAAAAAAAGGTTATTGGTTTGATTAAATTTGTTTTCATTCTGTTATCATTCTGATTCATTAAATCAAGTAGGCACTGTTCACATAGAGTATATTATATTGGCAGGGGACTTTTACTGATGATCTCACTTGGAGAAAGCCTGTTTTTCTGGATCCTCTCCGTGTTCCACACAGAGATGCAGAGCAGCTGAGAAGTGCCCACAAGCCACTGCTATTTCTGCAATCAAATAAAAACCGCGGACATTCTTTAAACAACAGACTTGGAGCAAGTGGAAACATATTAAAATGTAAATGAAGGTTTACACTTTACATAAATGTAAAGTGACTGCAGTGTTCTTACTTTGTTCAGTTAGCACCACATCCAGGAATCTCTGTGATAAAAAAAAATGAAAAAGTGGGAAGATAAAAACAAAAATCACACAGAACAAAACTGCTGCCCGTTGTGAGAAAGGGGAAAAGGAATGAGAGTAAATCCTCAACACTCCCTCAACAAATAGATTACTAGCTTACCTCAGCTGCTGTCCTTGTGTAGCCGCTTAGAGCCAAATTATGATCACGTTCAGTTTGAAAAAACTCATCAACATCCTGCAGATAAAGACAATAAGGCATTAAAGCCTAACCTACAGAGGCCGTGTTGTTTGCATAGGTCCCTGTGTTGCACCTTATGGCCTTCTTTCCTCATCTCCTCCACAGCTTGACTCAGGCGATTGAAAATGTTCTTCTTTACTCTCTGTCTGCCTGGAGGCTGGACACAAGGATACAAACATAGGAAGGTGTTTATTAATTTATTAATAAAGAAAGGTGTTTATTAATTTATTAATAAAGAAAGGTGTTTATTAATTTATTAATATTCCACACACAGGGTGGAACTTTCATACCAAATATATATTATCCACACTACACTCATTAGTAATCATACAAACAAGACCCCAGCAACAGCATACAGGTAAATAACACAGCTGCAGAAAGTTAAATAAAAGGTCAACAGCCGCCGGGACAGAAGAGCTTCCAGGGTCATTGCTGCTGATGCAGTAAATCCTTGGCAAAATAGTATAATGCCTCACATGACATGTGATTGTTTATGAAAATAAAGAGGACACACCAGGGTAGAGCTTTAAAAAAAAAGATCATAGAAAATAACTTAAACCTTTGCATGTTGAGATCTATTGTTTTTTTAAAAATTCTTCAGTCAAAAAATGTTGAGGAAACTCTTTAACCTGCCTGTTAAATGTGGGGTTTGGATATAATCTTAAGTTTTAAAAATATACAGTATATTAAAAAAAAGAAGTGGCAACAAGCACAACAAGATTATTACCCTCACAGTAAAACTAATCTTTATGTTAAATGTTTCTTTGTTCCTGCAACACGGACCTGGATACTCTACGTTTTCATTTCTCGTTTCTCATTCATTGCTGTATGTTTGACTATAGGCAGAAAAGTTTTGATGTGCTGAAGACATGTCGTCTTCTGAAACGGTGTGAGTGAAACTTTAACTGTTTATTACTGTTTCTCTCATAAACAGGCATCACTCTGTACCCTTATGTAACTGCAGATAATCATAAAAATTAAAGTAAAAAGTTCTTTTGTCCGCTTACATCTGTGCTGGTGAGAAAGATCTCCACTGCTCTGTTTGGGCTGAGGATGGTGTGAGAAGCAACTTGCTGGAGGAAAGTTTCCAGTGCTTTACAGTATAGCTGCCACTCCCCCAATCCAAGGAAACCTTCAGGAAAACAAACAGCAGCATTTATTATAGGAAATCTCACACTTAAAACTGCACAAGTCGAAACCTACATCAAAAACAACAGAAATTAGTCATTTCACCATTGAAGGACCTTCTTGAATAATCAAATGTGCCTTGTGTAACCCTGTTAGGGAGGACCACTATGTATATATAGAGACCTGAAAACATTTGTTTTTCATAATAGGACCCTTTTTTTTTTTTTAATCTCCTGATGCTGACAGGACCTGATACTGATTAAAGTTCTGTGTGTTCTGTGAACAGTAAAACACAACACAGGTTCATGGTAGAACCGTCAGGAGGGAAGCAGGTGTCATCCTAATAACATCTGAGGCACCAGATGCTTTAAAAAGTCCCGGCAGTATGTGAACGGGTCTATCTGACAGGTTCAAATTTCTTTCTGATGCCACAAGACAACAAAGAACTAAAATGCACCTGAGCCCTCCTCATTTAAAGACCAACAATCTCATGGGTTCATGGACGGGCACAAATACATTTGTTACTGGAAGGAGGGAGCAGACCATGAAAAAAAGGGCACCAAGCAGAAGATTGAATCCTAAATCTTTTTTTTTTTTATAGCGCTGTGCAGATGTACTCACCAAGCTGTTTCATGACCTTGGCAGATGCATTCATCTGAACCTTAGCTGGCAGAGGAGGAAACTTGAAGTAAAGAAGAGTAAAATTATGTTATGATCCTATTATTGTATTTTAAAGCCATATTCTACTGTCCTTTTTTTTTTTTACTTCCTAAAAACAAACCTTGCTTTTCTACAGCACATTGATTGAGAAGCCGTTCACATAAAGTTTTGACTTTTCTAACTGCTTGGTGCTGGATTTATAGTATGGATATATCAGCTATTCCACAGCATGTGCTTGTGTAATATATCGCCAACAACCGTTGTTCTAGGAAGTAGCATATAAAAATACTTCCTCATAAAGTATTTGTCTCAGGAAAATACCTCTTCTGAAATATCCACAGGCAGCTGGCTCTATGGCAACACTAATACCAGCTTCCTGGTTACAAAGGAAAAAAGGAAGCCTTATAAGAGTCATAAAGATCCCCATTACTTTGAATGGTGGATGATTTTCTGTCACTTATAGAAATGCCAATCAATCAAACTCCATCTTTGTGAATGTACTCAAATGCTGAGTGATTAATATTACGGTATGTTACTAATTTCCTGTGAATATGGCCGTTTTGTATGTAGATACAGACCTTGTTATAGCGATGCCAGAGTTGCATTTTTCAAATTGACTCCACCAGGAGAGTCACCCATAAGCAAAAAGATAAATCGGTACCAATCAACCTGTAAATCTGTGAGTCTGGAGGATAGTCCAAAAAGGTAAAGACTCAGCAATCAGCATATTCCAGCACTTATTTGGTTTGCCTGATTTTTTGTAAAGGTGTCAATAGTTTTAGTCATCTGCAGGTGGAATAAAACACTGACTATGACTCCTTGGATCCCGGGAACGTCCTCCTGAGAGAACAGATGCTGCTGCAGCCATTCAAAGTCAGAATGTGTCCGGTGCACATGGTACTCCCCAGTCCCAGACAGCTGGCAAAGGCAAGAGAGAAAACATGTCATCTAAAGTCTGTTTATCACGACTCAAGCAAATCAGCACCTATAATTACTAGCAAACAAGTGCATTATGTTATCTCACCTTTTGAGATACGATCAGGAAGGTGAGTGTATCCCCATCTCTCAGCACCTCTGTGACCTTAATGTTATGACCATGCACACTGAGGGAGGGTTTCACCTCTTTATCCTCTTCCTGGAGGGAGAAAGTCTGGCTATCAATAGTATCAACATAGTAGCTGTGAGTTACAAATACTATTGGATGTCTGACCGGAGTTTAAAGCCATCACATGCCACTTATGGAGTCATAAATTTTATTTTCGAGCAGACTTACCATCATTGTCGAGCTCCTGATTTAGTGTTTCCAGTGTGTCTTTTAGCTGCTTTGTTTAATGCTCAAATCTTCTTTCATGTCAACAGCAGTAAGTCAAAATCTTTTGTCTTCTGCTGGTCGTAGCGAGCTCATGCTCCAACTGCTGAGCAGGCACAGGATATCCTCTGGGTCAAAGTGCACACTGTGCGAGGTGGAGTAAAAACAGAGTCAGATCTAAAGTGCTGGTGCATGGAAAATGATAAGTTACTGGTGTGTTAGTCAGTAACCCAAGGTTACACCCACAAAGGAAGAGCAGCCTAACGTCCACTCACAGATCCAGATCCTGTAAACAAGCAGAGGAGTCACATGTTAGTCCATAAAAAAGGTTTCTTCAGGTTCTGTTCAGCTGACTTTCTACATAAAACCACGACACAACAGTTTAATATGCCGTCTTTATTATCTGTAGAAAAATAGGACTTTAAAACACAACGTTCACACAGGGTAAAGGTTAAAGATCATCATCAGACATCTAATAGTAGTAATCGTCAACATTTTCAAACACATTATCAAAATCATAGTTGAAGTAGGGATCTTGAAAGCTGTAATGTCCACTGTCATCCTCCTCATCCTGATGAAAGCTCCAGTGAAAGCAAGGCTCCACCACAAAGGGAATTTCCTCCAAATCATAGAAGAGGTCAGCAAAGTGTGGACCGTCCTCCTGTTGGACTGAGGCTTCATGCCTCAGGAAACCCTCGTGACCCAGGGTGTCATAGAGCCTCCTCTTCTCCTTGTTAGAGAGAACCTGGTAGGCTAAAAGACAAGGAAATGGGTTTATTATTTTAACTTCAGCTGAAGAACAGCAAATCGAAGTCAGGAGTATAAAATAAATAGTAAACAACTCCAAATGACAACTGCTTTATTAACGAGAGAAGGCAACCCTCAACCAACCCCACGTCACTAAAACCTGGAAAACCACTAAATTATTTTCAAACAATCCAAACCCAATCCTCTAACAGTCCTCACAGTCCTACATTTCTATCACCATGAAAGGGTCACGAATTGCATCATCACGCCCCAGATACAGCAGTGCTGTGACAGCACACACTCTTTCACCGACTGCCTCCCCCCCAATGTAGGTGTTACTATCCCCAATCCAGATTATGTGCCACAAAACATCAAATGACATCCATGCCTGGGTGTGTTTACTTCAACGTTTTCTATATTTTTATTTTTCATGATGTTGGCTTTTTTTTCCCCCAAAAAAAACCTGAATTCAAGAATGTTAAAGTGAAAAAGTGAGAGTTTACACAGAAAAAAGTACATCAACAATGAATCAACAACCCTTATTTGGCTCAAAAACCATGCCTTTGCAAAACCTGTCAATAACTTCTTGATTAATCTTTCAGACAAACAAATAAACACAGAGCAAAATAGAAACAATAAACCTCATGCATTATGTTCTAATTGATCAATTTCAGTTGACCTCTGTAAATAATTTTATTTACCTTCGACAATCTCCCTGAAAACCTTTTCGGCATTGCCGCTCTTGTTCTTATCAGGGTGGTAGTTTACAGCCAGTTGGCGGAAATTCCTCCTTATCTGGCGGTCAGTCGCCGTCGGCTCGGCGTTCAGACTGTCATAGTAATTCCCGCTCATCTCTAAGGCGGCGGTCCGGGGCTCCGATAAGAGGAGCTGCAGCAGCGCGCAGGTTTGAATGCAGCCGAACAGACCGAGCTCTGCCATGCTGGAGGCGCAGATAAGGCACTCAGACCCCAGTTATTTAACGTGGAAGCCACCTGAACTGCTTCCTGGCGATGTGGAGCTCATCGTTTTGAGGAACGCAACGCATTTTACGTCAAAAGTAAAGTCAAAACACTAAGAAATGTGTTTCTAAACTGTCAAGTTTATAATAATAATAATAATAATAATAATAATAATAATAATAATAATAATAATAATAATAATAATAATAATTATTATTATTATTATTATTATTATTATTATTATTATTATTATTATTATTATTATTATTAAGTCAGTCGATCTAAATGACAAGTGAAAATCCAGCACATTTAATGTAACCTGGTGTCAGATATTGCTTGACTTTGTTAAGCTTTATTAAACTGCCGCTGTGTTGAGTGGAAATATCAGACAAGCTCTTAAATAATTGCATTTAAAGAGCAACCACGCCGAGTGTAGTTCCTGATAATCGCCACTAGATGGCAGAAAAGCGCTACATGGAAACAAAGAGGAAGTCCGTTGTCTTCTTCGTTGGTAACGACAAGATGCATCAGAAATGTGGTAAACAACAGAGGCCTTGAGGACACGCTGAAAATATCACGCCTGGTCGCCGTTGTTAGCTGAGATAACTTTGTAGGTTCGTTTGAATCTTATCAAGGTGTTTTTGTCTGGAACTAAATCGTGTGTTGTTTGGATTCTGCTGTCAGTTTGCTGGTGGTTGGAGGTAAGACAATATTAGCATTAGCCAGCTAGCTGGACAGTGCTCGCTAGCTCAACAAATGCGCTTGACTAGAGGTAGTAATTCACTTTGTACATTCGTTTTGTGTAGTAGAATCATAGTACTTTATTTACAGGAGCTGATCGTTTCAACAAGGTCAGCCTCGCTTGGTATGAGCCGTATTCATTTAACTAATGTGCTGACCGATGTGAACACCAGCACTGATATTAATAATTATTCTCGGTGTGTTGTCACGTGTTTTCTGCCCTCGTTTTACCCCTTTAAACCATGTATTTCCTACCAGTATCATATGCTCGTACAATCTTACTTTTTAAAGCAATTGTCAAGTTGGTTTTGTGTTTTTATCCTGCAGATCTGTGAGCAGCAGATTCCACTACTCCATTCAGCTGTTCCTGACTCCACCTGAATATGTGAATGTTTGTTAAGGCACGTCAGCCCTCCTCACACACATGAGTGCCTCCTTCTCTTCGCGCTGGGCCGAGCGCCATGCCTGACCGGGACAATTCCTACCTGGCAGGTGGTGGTGGGAGTGCTGCTAGTCTTGGTGAGGAAGGAGGACCTGGGTCTGGTTTGGGAGGGGGCTCGGCAGAGGGCAGAGGAGGTCCAGGAGGAAGTGTCGGTGGCAACGTCTGTGGATCGGGGAGCATGGGGGGTGGAGGGGCACTTGGGAATGGTAATAGTTGTGGAAATGGAGGAAGCGGTGGACAAGGTGCAGGACTAGGATTGGACGGCGTCTGCAGGGACTTCATACGCAATGTCTGCAAGAGAGGGAAGCGCTGCCGCTTTAGACACCCATACTTTAATGAGGTGCCAGACTTGGGCGTGCAAAAGAATGAATTCATCTTCTGTCATGACCATCAAAATAAGGAGTGTATGCGCTCCAACTGCCGCTTCGTTCACGGCACTAAAGAAGATGAGGACTACTACAAGAAAACAGGAGAGCTACCCCTCAGACTGAGAGGAAAAGTTGCAGCACGAATGGGCCTGTCCCCCATGGATCTGCCCCATAGTCGTGGGGAGGTCCCCATCTGCAGAGACTTCCTGAAGGGAGAGTGCCAGAGAGGCAATAAGTGTAAATTTCGTCATGTTAAAAAAGACTATGAATATGATCCTTCCAGGGTGGGAGTGGGTGGTGTTGTGGGCCCAGGTTCTAGTGTGATGGTGACTGCTGGAGGAGTCACAGGTGGTGGAGGCGGCGGTAACTGCGGAGGAATTCAAGGACTTGTGGGAGGTGGAGGTGGAAATAATATGATGGGGATGGGTTGCCCCAGCCTTGGTGGGTGCAGAGACCCAACTATGTCAGGAGTTGGGGGAGTAGGTGGAGGCGGGATTAGCGGATGTCTTTCCATAAACTCTGCCGGCCAACGGCGTTTTGACAGGAGCTCATGCTCGGTATATGACCCTCTGCTTGAAAGTGGGCTGTTTGACGCCAGCTCCCTGGAGGCCTCCATGGACCATGCTGCTCTACAGTTGAAGAGACGACGGTTGGAGGGGCTGCGCTTGGCAGATGGGACTGGAGGTGGGCTTTATGAGCTGGGAGTCCAAGCCACATTACCGCCACGGCCTCTGGAGTACCGGTTCCTGGAGGAAGAAAACTCCCTGCTGAGGAAAAGAGTGGAAGAGCTGAAGAAGCAGGTTGGAATGAAGATGAAAAAACAGTTATTTGAATCTTTACATCAATGATAAAGAATTGGTTTATCCTTTTTAAAAGATTTATTTTAAATCAGTCGAATTTATTTATATATTTTGAAATAATCTGTCTACCAGGGGAAACAGATTACAATAGATTACAAGATTACAAACAACCACACTTGATAGTTTACTGGGGAGCAACCTGTGTGTTATTCAGTTCAGACTTCACAAGAAATACAGATGGTACCACAGTCAAGTGTATACACTGTGGTACTATTGTCAGATGAATTTATAGTCCTCCCACACTGAAAGTGAATGCTTTACATGAAGTTGTCATGTTACACAGTGGCACGTTTTAAATTCTGCCACACCACCTGAAAAACAGACATATTAAACACATTTTAAATCCAAAAGCACACGACTGACCAGCTCTGAGTCATCTGACTGTAACCCCAATCAATCTATTCAAGGACATTTAAAGAGGTCGAAGCGTTTTCTCACATCATAAAATGGTCACTCTGAACAGTTTGCTTGTTCATTCCACACATATTTGTGGAATTTGTAACAGCAAGAGGCCGCTACAAACGTTAAATTCTTGCTAAAGTAGATAATTTGTGTTTTATAAAGTATTCTCAAACTGTGTTTTCATAAATGATCAAATTCTTCACATACTTTTCTCATTCTTTTGGTTTTCAGGTTTCAAATCTCATTGCCACAAATGAAGTTCTTCTGGAACAGAACGCCCAGTTTCGAAGCCAAGCCAAGGTGATGACGCTCTCCTCCACCCCGACTCCCACCGAGCAGAGTCTGGCGCCCCCTGTGGGTGCAGTGAGTTCCTACAATCACGGTATCGCCCAGACTCACACGACCCTGAGCAGCGCTGGACTGCAGCCTCGCCCTGTCACCCAGCAAGACTTGGTCGCTCCTACCGGCGCCCCAGCTGCACCCCCAACTAATGCTGCCCCACCCACAGCTCCTCCACCCCACCTGAACCCTGAGATCACCCCTCTTTCAGCTGCCCTCGCGCAGACCATTGCCCAGGGGATGGCGCCACCTGTTTCTATGGCACCTGTGTCTGTATCTGTGACACCAGTGGCAGTGTCCATGACGCAGCCTCTGCCTGGTATCACCATGAGTCACGCCACCACCCCAATGGTGACGTACCCCATCGCGAGTCAAAGCATGAGGATCACCACTCTGCCTCACTAAATAAAGAAGTGCAGGACTTTGCAATTGCAATTCAGACTGGAGCGTCGTGAGAATCTGAACATGTATGTCTGTTGGGTTATGCTAGCGTAATAATGACTGATCATCAACTTCCTGTACCTCCATCAGTGAGGACTCACTGTAATGATGAGCTTCTCCACAGGAGGACAGAATAAAGACTCAATGAAGCTTCCCTCACTGTCTCCTGTGACCACACGTCAAACACAATCCTCCTGGCATACGTATTTACTTATCAAATGTTTTCAAATTATAGGAACCCAAAAAAAAATACAGGCAGCATATAATTATACCCACAGCAAATGAACTGTTAATGCGGGACTGATGTGCTGTTATTGTGGGGAAATGAAGACTGGAGGAAGTTTGTAGTTTTATTTTTGTGGATTGCTCAGGTGTGAACTGATCTTGGTACTCGGTACCTTTTCAAATAAATATGTAAATATTAAGTGGGGTGTTCTTGTCACTTTCTTTACATCTCTCTTCTCCTGCATTCATATTTCACCCAGAAGCAGAACCAGATATGCCACATGGTAAATGCTTATGTTGTTTGGGTGGAGTTGCTTTCTGTAAACATGACTAGAACTCACCTCCATCAGTATCACATCCGTGTGTCTGTCTAAACACTGCTGGGTGTCTCTGTTCCAATGGAGGGCTGGTGTGTTCCCTCTGGCTTTAGGGCTTAAGGAGATTGCCCAGTTTGCTGTTTTAAAACAAACTGGAGCTGCAGGAAGGCTGGACCACAGGTGATGAAAGCGGAACAGAAAAGCAGATCCGGCGCGATTTTCCCACTTAAAAACGTTTGACATTCGTCATCAATCGGGATAACTAAAGTTTTAATATAAAGGGACAGTTTAATACAATGAGCTCAGTGTGAATTTTCGATAACGCTGCAGTAGTAACATCTGACGGCAGTCCTGCTGCAGCTGCAGACGCAGAGGATTTTTTTTCTCTTCTTGCTCCGATCGGTGGGCGTGTTTTCATCCGGATAACGGGACTCGAGAAGCGGAATTTGTTGTCAGACGCCTGTCGAGGACCTCGTTCCACAAAAGTGCTCCGACTGAACTGAAATAAAAGCGTTTAAACGTCACAAAAGAGCGATGGACCCGCAGTGAAGAGGATCTGGTATCGAGAGGAAAGAGCTGCGTCTGTTCGGATCGTCACCAGCTGGCTGAAATGAAACTCTAAAGTAATCGATCGGTCGTATTTAAACAGCTCGGTTTAGTATTCAGACGTCACGTTTTTTGTTTGTTTGTTTGTTTGTTTGTTTGTTTTTGTTTAGTCAAGAGGTAACTTTATTACAATGGAGAGCGAAAAGCCCGAACTGAGTGAGCCGAAGGCCGCTGAGGGTCCGAGCGCAGGCGACGCGGAGCAGAAGGCGCACAGCGCCGCTGCGGGCGATGCGCACAAACCCAAAGGGATCAGCGCCGTTGCGGTTCTCTGGACGTTCGGGAAATGTCTGGGAGCCCTGCTGCCCGTCTATCTGGCCGGTTACTACCGGGTCAGCACCAGCCTGCTGGTGTTCGGGATGATGATCTACACAGGATGGAAGCATGCTCGGGAGGCCAAGGAGGAGCGCCTGAGGTCAGCGATACAGTTTATCGACAACGAGGATGAGCAGACATTCAGGACCGTGTCCAAAATCAGACGAGAGCTTCCAGCGTGGGTGAGAAATGTCTCCAAACAGAAGCCTCAAGCATCAGCTGTGTGCTGATCCTACGGTAGCTGGGGGGGGGGGGGTCAGAATAAGAGCTACAGGGTTTATTCCCAGTGAGGCATCTCAGTGTGGCCCTCACTGAAGAGTTCAGAGAATAGTTTTATTTATACACCTCCACTTTAGGAATAAGATATTTCAGGATAAGTTGTGCAGAGGGCTCAGATTTTTAAAAAGTAATTTACAAAATGTGTTTGTATTTGGAGATTAAACAGTTTTGATTGCATATCATGAGGAAATGGCTAAAACAGCCATACTGAAATACTGAAACTCATCTCAGTACAGTCCTGATTGACATACCATCAATCCAGAGAGTATGTATCTAAAATTAAAAGCTGAAACCCACACGGGGAAGTTTTGACTCAGCATCTTGCCACACCCTGTCTCTGTGGATTTGTTTTAGTGAGTAATTATAACGATTGCTGGCACGCACGCCACATTACAGGACTGAAAAGGGAGCATTACTTTGTTGCTTTTCTGTTTACATAACATTTGGACTGTGTTGGAGTTATAAAAGTAAATCCTAAGAATATAAATTTAAAATACATTTTAAAACTCAGTTTCTGCAAAGAACTACAAATTAATAATCAAATAAACCTCCATCCATAATCAAATGGAGTTGGAATTGACAGTCATTCCTCTCAGCAGCGTGTCTTGATTCCTTTGGAGATTTTCTTCATCCTCTGAGCCTGTTTTTAGTGTGTTTCCTGAATGTATTTTATTCCCTTCAGGTCAACTTCCCAGATGTGGAGAAGGTGGAATGGTTAAATAAGGTAAAGGATTCATGTTTTCCTATCCTGCTTCCCATTTTGTGACTTAACACAGAGACACAGCTAACACACCAGCTGTCAGTTTAACAGTCCGGCTGATGCGCTGACTGACACTTAAAACAGTCCGCTACATTAATAGCTGGAGCCAGCTGATGAACAGGATCTCTGCTGCTGCTGCCATGTTGAAAAGAAGGCCCCACCCCCACGACTGTGGACACATTGTCTGCACTGCAAAGAGCAGGCCCTGAGCCAGGACGCCCACTCAACATTTCCATTTCATTGCAGACTAGCTCAAGGAGGAGGAGCTGTCCTGCCCCCAAACCTAAATAGAACTGCAGCCGCTGTCACGCACCCATTTGCAATCATGAGAAAGTTTGCGTATTAATATCGGCACGCAGGAATAAAAGCACTGCTCCAAAGAAACCACGAGATCTAAGCTGCGGAAGGCCGGACAAAGCAGAGTTTTGAGACTGGATACTGGAGGGGGGAGGTCAGCAGATTCCTCCCCTGTTCGGGCTCTTTAACAAGAGCAGGAGGTGATGACTCACCTTCCACTAACGCCAGCCTATAAACCAACTGTTTTCTCCTCACAGTCACAAGCAAACAGCATGTCTGCCTCTGGTTCTTTCTGTTTGAATAAAGACTTCATTTATGTTGCAAAGCATGAGAAAAATATGTTCCATATAAAGTGAACACATGTGGAGCACAGTGTTATTATGGTAAATATATATACTAGGACACAAAGCAGATACTAGCAGCTGAGGAGATTCAAATGGCTGCAGCTGTCTATGTCATTCCACTTATTGCTTGTGGAAGCTGAGGCATTTGACAGATAGCTTTTGTGGCTAAAATGACCAAAGTTTAGTTGCCGAAGTTGTCTCAGGTTGCAGGGATGTTCTTTTTATCACCTCGGAGATTATAACCGCCTCGCGTGCTGGTCTTCCCAGGTCCTGCAGCAGGTGTGGCCCTTCGTCGGACAGTACCTGGAGAAGCTGCTGGTGGAAACCATCGCCCCATCCATCAGAGCCTCCAGCAGCCACCTCCAGACCCTCAACTTCACCAAAGTAGACATGGGAGACAAGGTGAAACCACAGATAACTATAATGACTGCTGTAAAGAGTCACACATCCATTTCATTGATATATATATATAAACGTTCTGTATGATCGCCCTAGGCTATGAAGGTTGTTGGAATTAAGGCTCACACAGAGAACGACAAAGGACAGGTCCTGCTGGATCTCTATATTAGGTGAGTTTGTATTGGTCTCTTGTTTTAGCGTGTCACTGCCACCAATTTGTTGTGTCTTGTAGGAGAAATTATTGTAAGAGACGTTGTTGGTCTTGTACCCTCAGCTATGTCGGGAATGTAGAGATCAATGTTGAGGTGAAGAGATATTTCTGCAAAGCTGGTGTCAAAGGGATTCAGGTCTGTCTCAGCACAACGTGTCACAATCTCTGAAATATACAGACCGTCTTCCTTTCTGTAAGCGTTTATTCACATTTCTTCTCTTTTGTCTTCAGCTGCGTGGGATGATGCGGGTGATTCTGGAGCCTCTGATTGGAGACGTACCCATCGTGGGTGCAGTCACCATGTTTTTCATCCAGCGGCCTGTATGTTCATCTACACTCTCCTCTGTCCACCCCTCCCCCCCTTCCTGTAACATGGTGTACCTTAGCGTAACCTTGCATGTTCTCTTCATGCTGCCGATCACATCCTCAGTGATTTGCTGCATGCAGCACTTTCTCCCTTCTTATCTCTTGTCAGACACTTGACATCAACTGGACTGGACTGACTAATTTGTTGGATATCCCTGGACTGAAGTGAGTTATAAAACAACCTCTCCTCTGTTTACACGTTTAGTAAAAGCCACAAACTTAAATAGAAATGTCTCAATGTTTTATTAATGTGTGGGTTTTATATAAATGTGAATAGTCCAGGCATTACAGCTGTACTTTACCACCGACACGCTGTCTGTGTTTGTCTCAGTGTCATGTCTGATAGCATGATCATGGACGCCATCGCCTCCTTCTTGGTGCTGCCCAACCGCCTGGTGGTGCCCCTGGTTCAGGGCCTGCATGTGGCCCAGCTCCGCTCCCCCCTGCCCAGGGTAAAGCCAGAACCCCTATGTACAGACTGAGGCTTTCATGCTGAACAATGTCTAATTGAATATCTGACTCACAAGTCGATCTTGGTCCTAGTTTTTAACACCCGTCTTGAACAAAGTGACGAGTGAATATCAAACTCAGGGGAGTGTTTCATGTTTGTTCTTCCTCAGGGGGTGGTACGCATCCACCTACTGGAAGCTCAGAACCTTGCTGCCAAGGACAGCTACGTGAAAGGAGTGATGGCTGGCTTGTCCGACCCCTACGCCATACTGAGGGTCGGCCCTCAGACCTTCACCTCCAAACACGTGGACAACACAGACTCTCCTAAGTGGGAAGAAATGTATGAGGTACGAAGAAGAGCTGCTGGAAGTTTCAACCATGTGTCATTTCACATTGTTCTCTATTGGAGAGATTTTTCCTTCACACTGCTGGCGATGTTTCATTCCATACCAATCCCTCTGTCAGTCCTCATGTCCCTGTGTGTCCCGTCACATTAGGTCATTGTCCATGAAGTGCCTGGTCAAGAGTTGGAGGTGGAGATTTATGATAAAGACCCAGACCAGGATGATTTCCTGGGCAGGTATTGATGTATACTTCAAGCCTCTCGTGTTCCTTGTTCAATCACCACATCAGCACTTTTCATCTTTCCACATTCATATGTTTTTGGAGAAGTATGTTTGTTTAATACTCTTAAATTAAGCTACTTATTTCTATGCTGTGGTTCTTTCATTTTTCATCAATATTTCTTTTCGTATCTCACACATTTACTCCATGTAGGACCAAATTGGATTTGGGCATTGTGAAGAAATCCATCGTCGTTGATGATGTAAGTGAAATTGTCATTCACAGTCAGCATGTGCACATGTTGATCTTTGAAATGTCAATATACTTTTGCGATGACCTCCCCAGTGGTTCACACTGAAAGAAACTCCATCGGGACGGGTTCGTTTCCGACTGGAGTGGCTGTCCCTCCTCCCCAGCACCGATCATCTAGAGCAGGTTTGCTTTTTTCCCCCTGATGCATTAATCCATTAACACATCTGTACCAATCTGTCCTTGTTTCAATTACGTCCAAATAAATCTGTTTTCAATTCTCCCCCAGGTTCTGAAGAGGAATGAAAGCGTCACCAGTAAGGCAGGAGATCCTCCTTCTTCTGCCATCTTGGTTGTGTACCTGGACAAGGCTGAAGCTCTCCCTGTGAGTCAAACATGTCTGTCGTCTGAGCCCCTGTTTGTCTTCAGCTCAGCCCTGCTTCCTGTGTCCAGAGGCTGAACTGAAGCTGTCGCTGCCACCTGTTTGACATTCTTCAAATCGTTCACGTTGGTCTGTAACCCTCTGTGCTGAGCAACAGCTAGAATGAGTGTGACTGACCTAAATCAAGCATGTTAAACACACATGACCCACTGGTGTTATTTCCGCTGTCATTATCATATTTATACATGCAGCAGTGACTCACACTCATTTCATTGCAATACAGATTTCTATTTTGTGGTTATGACATGTGACTTCCTGCCTGTTATTCATGCTGTTGTTATGGTGTTATAGTCTGTGTGATTCCCACCACATGCTGCTATATTGCTAGATAATTCATACACCTTTCCTTGTTATCGGTCCCGTGTAGTGATTTGCCTTTAATTGTGTATTTTTTAGATGAAGAAGGGGAATAAAGAGCCCAATCCTATGGTACAGTTGTCTGTGCAGGACGTCACAAGAGAGAGCAAGGTATAGATCTATAATATACAATGAGAAGGTCTGTTACTATACTGCAGATTGTATTTTATATGTATCCTATTTATCGTTACCTGTAGACTTGTTACACCACCATTAATCCAGAATGGGAGGAAGCTTTCACCTTTTTCATCCAGGATCCTCGCAAGCAGGACATAGATATTCAGGTAACTATTTTACTCTGCTGTAATGTGATAAACTTTGTGTTTGGGATCATGAATGCCTGATGTGTTGCTGTTCCTTCATGGTGAACGTTCCAGGTGAAGGATGCTGACCGTGTGCAAACGCTGGGCACTCTGAGCATCCCCATGTCCCGCCTGCTGTCTCATCCTGATCTACGTATGGACCAGTGGTTCCAGTTGGATAACTCCGGATCTGCAAGTCGAATCTATGTCAACACAGTTCTCAGGGTAAATGATGACAAGAAAGTAGAACTAACTAATGCAGAACTAATCAAACTTTATATCCAATGTCCAGTATAATAGCTTCTCAAGAGAAATTCTGTGATTCTCTGTTTTACACAGGTTCTATGGTTGGACGAGGAACGCATTCCATCAAGTGTGTCATCTAATCTGGAGGGTGGGCTTTCCAAACAGCTACCACAGCAGACCTGCCCCCATTCTAGCTTTGCCACAGAGGTAATGGGGCTTTCAGTTAGGGATCTATTTTATAGAAATTTGCACCTACTTATATCATTTATTTTAAAAAACGTATTTTTTTCAGGGACTGCTGAGAATCCACCTGTTGGCAGGGCAGAATCTTGTTCCCAAAGATAATCTGATGGGGGGAATGGTGAAAGGAAAGAGCGATCCCTATGTCACCATGAACATCGGAGGGGAAACATTTACAAGTCAGGTCATCAAGGGCAATCTCAACCCCACGTGGAATGAGATGTATGAGGTAAAACACAAGGTTGTTTGTTAAATGTTTTAGTGATTACTGTGATTTGATTATTACAGCATTTCTTCTGTAGTCGTGTGACGTTTACGACTGTGTTTACCCCTCAGGTGATTCTCACCGAGCTGCCCGGCCAGGAACTCCGTGTGGAGGTGTTTGAT
This sequence comes from Antennarius striatus, assembly GCF_040054535.1. Lineage (NCBI taxonomy): Eukaryota > Metazoa > Chordata > Actinopteri > Lophiiformes > Antennariidae > Antennarius > Antennarius striatus. The sequence continues at coordinate 17,395,361 of NC_090780.1, read as the reverse complement.
AAAGACATGGACATGAAGGATGATTTCATGGGCAGGTAAAGTTGCGCTAAATCTTCATTTATCTGTATAAAACATTTTAAAATAAAATGAAGACTTATTCTAATTTCACATGAAGGCTGAAGATCAATCTGAAGCACATCATTGACTCTCAGTACACCGATCAGGTGGGGAGCATTTTCTAGTTACGTCTCATGTTTGTTATAATGATCTCTTATGTGATAAACTGTAATAAAGATGTCAACGCATGAAGATCTCATGGTTTAGTACCATCACAGAGTCACTTCTGATCAGAGAGCTGGGTTTTGGTGCTTTCCACCTTACGGCCTCATCTTCTTTCAGTGGTACTCTCTCAGTGACGTGAAGTCTGGTAGGATTCACATGGTTCTGGAATGGGTTCCTAAATCCTCTGAGTCAGATAGAGTGGACCAAGTAAGTATTCCGGAACGCATCACATAGTAATGGATCTTTCTTCTGAAGTTTAATCCACACTAACTGGTTCCTTCCCATTTCTCCAGGTTCTTCAGTTCTATTCGCGACAGTCCTTCCAAAACAAGACGGTTCCCTCAGCAGGCCTGTTGTTCGTCTTTATCGAGCAAGCTGATGGATTACCGGTGATAAATTTAGTAGAAGCAGTCAATATCATGTTGCATATTTTCATCTAATTACTTCATTTGTCTTGTCCAGGTTAAGAAGAGTGGGAAGGATCCAAAAGTGGGAGCAGAGATTACGCTCAGAGAAGTGACCAGAAAGACTACAGTAAGACTTCAAACCTCATTCGTTTTAGAACTGATGGCGTATTTGATGGTGAGAATGGAACGGAATCTGTTAGTAATGACTGACTCTTCATCTCTGAAGGTGTGCGATCGGACTACGTCCCCTCAGTGGAACGAGGCGTTCTGCTTCCCAGTTCGAGATCCCAGAAAAGATATTCTTGTTGTAAAGGTCTGCTGGCTTCACTGCATAGCGATGTCAGTCATGCAGATGCAAATGATTGATACTAACAGCTGGTTTGTGGGGTTATTCTAGCTTTCCCACAGCTGGACTTTGCCTATGGGTTCCCTGGTGGTTCCCATCAGTGAGCTGCTCTCTGAACCGGAGCTGGTCCTGGACCAGTGGTTCAACCTGGACGGAGCCTCGCCTGAGAGTCAGGTTCTTCTAAGAGCTGAGCTTAAGGTGATCTTTCCGTCTGTTTTTCCATCATTTCCACTATTTGTCCTTTGACTACAAGTCCTTAAACTGTGTTTTCATTTGTACGTCTCTGCAGATGCTCATTCCTAACAAATTTCCAGGTGCGACTGGTAAGGTCAGAATCACAGACCCCACCCCTGCTCAGCAGAAGCAGGAGACAGACACGGTTCTGAAGTAAGATGATCAAGTAAAAGGCCTGGGTTCATTTTTATTCACCTGTTCTCTATCTTTAATACTTCTCTTGGTGTTTTTAGGTCAAGTTCAGTGGCTGCTCCTCCCGTAGAGAATATCGTCTCAACAGTGACTTTACCTAAAGATATCGATGTGGACGAACCAGCATCTAATACGAATGAAGACAACGTGAAAGAATCAACAATCCCTGCTGTAGCACGGCCTCTCCGTTCTTCCCCAGACCCCAGCTTTGCCAGTGAGGTAACTTTGACAACAGCAGAGGATGCATGTAACAGAAGATCCATTTACTAAATGACTTATCAGTGTTGGATTAATCAATCCCTTCCTTTAGGGGCTGCTGAGAATCATCTTGTTGGAGGCCCAGAATTTGGTGGCCAAAGATAACAAGATGGGTGGCCTGGTGAAGGGGAAGAGCGACCCTTACGCCACGATCAATGTTGGAGAGTTTGCATTTAAGAGTCGTGTGATGAAGGAGGATCTCAACCCAGTCTGGAATGAAGTGTATGAGGTGAGTATGAAGGGCTGCATATGATGACTTAAAGATGATTCTTTTTATCAACTGTTCTCTTTACCTTCAGGTGGTCCTGAGATCTGACTCAGGACCGGAGAAAGTTCAAGTAGAACTGTATGACAAGGACATGGACAAAGACGACTTCCTTGGGAGGTAAAGTTTTGATAGATAGACAGACAGACCAACTGACGGACGGACGGACAGATAGAAATTCAAACGTTGCAGCAGCATTCAGACAAACAAACAGGGAGAATATACACTGAAGAAAAATTAAGACATGAATAATAATAATACTAATCCTACTACTACTAGTATTACTATTACTGGTAGTATAATTAGATAATAATAATGATAATAATAATAATAATAATAATAATAACACCCTAGTATAAACATTACAAATAAAAATTGGTAATAAACATTACAAGGAAACATGACAATATTTTTTGGGGATATTCTGTAAGAAGTCACTATTTCTGAATTGATATTTTAGAGCATTTCATGGTCAGATTCCACTAGTCACAAGCTTATTGTGATTTATTGTGTCAAATATTTTCATTGCGAGCAGATTCCAAATCAGCATGGGCGATATCATCCACTCCCAGTACACAGACCAGGTTTGTCTTTCACTTTTTGTTGTAACTCAGTTGTTGCTACAGTTTGAACGTAAACTTAAATCAGTAAATATGAACCTGTGTAATAGTGGTACACCCTGAGTGATGTGAAGTCCGGACGTGTGCGGTTGATACTGGAGTGGATACAGGGAGTGTCCCATAATGCCACATTGGACCAAGTGAGTACAATCACTGCCATTTGTTTTAATCAGTGATTAATGCATGTGTTTCTCGTCTTTATCATGTAACTGTTCCAGATACACCATGTGGGGTCCATGGCTCATCATTGCTGATTGATGGATTGATTTTTCCTCTGTTGGCTGCAGGTGATGCAGCTGCAGTCTCTCCAGTCTTACCAGAACAAGACTGTTCCCTCTGCAGCTTTGCTCTTCATTTACGTGGATAGAGCACACTCACTGCCTGTAAGCACATTGAAAGATTATTGCAGTGGCTGCAGATCAGGAGGAAGAGCAAGAAATTAGTCAGAAAGGCTCTTCTATTAAAAGATAAAGGAAGTTGTTGTCAAAGCATAAAACACATTCAGTAATTCAGTAAATTATAAATATTGTTTGTCTGTATCTAGTTTAAGAAAAGTGGAAAGGAACCCAAGGCTGGAGCGGAACTTGTTTTTGGTGACACAACCTACAAAACCAAGGTATGACACAAATTATTGAAGTGTAGTATAGAGTCATGCAGATGCAGCCAAATATTTTCTTTACAATGCATAGTTTGATCTCCTGTTAAATATTTAGTTTTGGAATTGTCTTCACAAATTCTCAGATATATGTTAAAATGACAAAAAAGTGAGGCTTAAAATTTGAAAAAGTGCATCTTTGGCGCCCCCCCCCCCTCCTGTATGCATTACTCTAAAATACATGTTTTAACACGCTTATTCACGCTTCAAGAGTCGCGGCTCACGACATCGCTGATTTTTCAAATTATAAATAAATGCAAATTAGCCAAACCTGCGAGAGGCGACACAGCGCGGGGAGAGTGAATTTCATCTCACCGAGGACAAAGGAGGGGGCGACAGTGGACTACAACTCCCATGATGAGCTGTGGTCACGTGACACCGGACGCGCATGGCTGACAGCATCCGCGTCCGCACTGCGTTCTCAGACTCACGGTTCCTCCTGCAAGTTTACTTTTGCATCGAGAACTGGAAATTTTTCTCTTCGTGAAAGCCTTTTAATGGCCCCCAAACGCGCTGCATCTTCTAAGGCCTCCTGCGTTCAGCCGAAGCGGCAAAGGAAGGTCATGACGATCGCAGAAAAGGTGGAACTTTTGGATTTGCTCAAAGCAGGGAGAAGTTTTGCCGCGGTGGGCCGCCATTACGGCATCAACGAGTCGACCGTTCGCTCCATCAAGAAAGACGAGAAGAAAATACGACAGACGGCGTCGATATCTTTCAACACGGAAGCGAAAAGAGTCGTGACTGTACGCAATGAGACCATCGTAAGAATGGAAACTCTTCTGTCAGCATGGATAGCAGAATGCAGGGACAAAAACGTCACTTTGGATTCCAACGTGATCCGAACCAAAGCAAAGGCCATCTATGATACCCTTGTGGCTGATGGTGATGAAGAAGAGGATCACCAACCAGGGACATCGACTGATTCTACCAAGAGAGAAAGTGGATTCTTAGCCAGCAAGGGTTGGTTTGAGAAATTCCAAAAGCGATATAAACGTCAGAGTGCTGCCCCGTTCGGTGTATCTGATACCCTGGCAGCCCAACGCTACGTGGAGAAAGAGTTCCCCCGGATGATCGAGGAGGGTGGCTATGTCCCCGAACAGGTCTTTAATATGGACGAGACGGCTTTGTTCTGGAAGAGGACGGTCCTCTTCAAGGATGACGTCAAGGAGCTGGGGTTCATGCCCTGCAGAGACCGCCTGACTCTCATCATGTGTGGGAATGCTGCGGGGTTTATGCTCAAACCCGGGCTGGTTTACAAGACAAGGAATCCACGTGACTTGAAAAGCAAGACCAAAGCTTTGCTGCCCGTCTACTGGATGTACAACGCCAATGCGTGGATCACGAAGGGCCTCACACACGATTGGTTCATCAACTGCTTCATCCCTCAAGTGAGGTTGTATTTGGCTGGTAAGGGCATCCCCTTTAAGGTGCTGCTCCTGATTGGTTGTGCTGGAGGCCACGCAACTGATCTGTACTATGACGGCGTGCAGATCGAGTTCTTGCCCCCCAACACAACGGCATTGATCCAGCCAATGGATCAAGGTGTCCTCCGAGTTTTTAAGGCGCTCTACACCCGGACCACCATGCAAGGCCTGACGGAAGCTGCCGAGGAAGACCAAGAGAACTTCACACCGAAGGCATACTGGCGGACTTTCACCATAGCTTCGTGCTTGAGGCATATCCAGCAAGCGTTGGCGGACTTGAGTTCCCTAACAATTAATTCCTCATGGAAAAAGTTGTGGCCTCAAATTGTACACGATGATGCTGGCTTCACTCCTGATGAAGTGCATCAGTCTGTGGTGGATAAGGTTGTGGAATTGGCTCGACTTGTTCAGAAGGAGAAGGACGCTTTTGATGACACGACTTTTGAAGACGTCAACGGTTTCATTGAGCCATTGACCGATGAGGACCTCGCTGAAATGAGCAAGTCGGCGAGTGAAGAAGAGGCCGATGAAAACCCACAAGAAGAAGAAGAAGAAGAAATAGAAGAGCGAGGCTTAAGTCTGGAAGGTCTGCAACACTTGTGCAATGTCGCTAAGGAACTGCAACAACTGGTACAAGAGATGGACGACGACATGACGCGAGCTGTGCACTTCACCAGCCTCATCGACAGTGCCATGACTCCCTACAAGACAATGTTGACACAGAAGAAAAAAGAGCGTCATCAACTCCCCATCACTATGTTCTTCACCCGCACGAAGCCACTAGAATGAGCTCCACCTGACGAAACATCACCATCACCTTCATCGTCATCTTTACTGCACAGCTAATGCATCGTCATAGTCTTCATTGAAGCAAGATTGCAACAAAACCAATGTTGAGTAGAACTCCTTACTGTTTGTACATACCGTATGAGAGAAAGTTAAAGATATTTAAATGTTTATTTTTATAATTGTTGTTAATAAAACTGTTACAAGAGGAACTTAATGATTTTTTCCACTTTGCAATATGTTAAGACATATACAGTGTTCCTGTTAGTGTGCATCCTTTTGTCTTTGACGCACATTTTTTGACAGGGATGCACGATCAGCAGACAACGTGCGTCCCTGGGACGCAAGCTTAAAATACTTAAACTTGAATTTATGAATATATTGAAGTAAAAATTGATGCTGCCTTTATCCGCAGTATAATATTGAGGAAAAAATGCAAATCCATTGAAAAATATTCAGTTTATCCATTTTTCCACTTAAATTTCAAACCTAGAAATCATTATGTTTTGATCTCGCGCAAGTTTCTCGTCACGAGACTCACCTGCTGGAATCAGGCTTATTAAAATCAAGCAAACAGCAACACGACATCTACTCGTCGTCTCAGACAAGTTACTCTTTTATTATCGCCGTGCCCCCGACAAAGAATCAAAAGTTTGAGAAAAACCAAGTGACAATGAGTGCTTTCTTGAATTAAAAACAATCAAAAGTTAATGACGAAAAAGAGATATTGTTGATAGTATAAAAGTGCAGAAGAAGCCAAGCGAAAACCAGCAAAAATCTGAGCATTTGTATCGCAATGGACGCGATTGTTTCCATGGGTGAGGCACAGATCAGCACCCAAGACGCAAAAAATTTGTGCGTGTAGAAAGCTGTCAGCTTGGTGCAGTGTCAACAGGAGAATATATGAATTCAAGGCAAAGAAAACTATTGAGTGAAAAGCAAAAGTGAAAAAAAACATCTTTATTTCTAAAACTCATTCCTTGCATAAGGCTGCTACTGTACATTCTGTTATTATTTTTGGGATGCATTTTGAGATTCACAAATTTTTTGAAGCGCATCCCAGGGATGCACTACTTTCTTGAGATAACATGAACTCTATTATGAAGGGTGTGTGTAACAACTGATATTTCTGTCTACAGTACAAGTATTGTTTTGTACATTACACAGATGAACTTTAATACCAAAGTGATTTAAACAGTCTTTAAGAGTGTGGGAAAAGAATACAGATATAAGGTATCAGTATGGGGAAAGTTAATAAACTTTTAAATAATATGTAAATAAATTGTCGCTATATCGCAGATTTTCACCTTTTGCCAGTGGTCCTGGAACGCATAAACTGCAAGTGACGAGGGAATACTGTAGATGCTAATCCCATAGTTTTTGTTATATGCTGTACATTAAAGAGTAGTGAGCATCAATACTTACCTCTCACCCCTTCTTCCATCTAGGTTTGTGATCGCTCCAGATCACCCGAGTGGAACGAGGCATTTCACTTCCTGGTTCACAACCCCACAGAGGAGATGCTCATCATAAAGGTGAGCCACTCATTGCCTTATAACACTTATGAGCAGTGCCTGAAGCTCGCCGCCAGTGTCACGACCATCTCACCCTCTGACTGACTTTATTAACCTCGTCTTTTCTCTGTAGCTGTCGAGTGCGTGGGACCAGCCAATGGGATCGCTCGTATTCCCAGTGAGAGAGCTGTTCTCCGAACCACAGCTGGTCCTGGACCGCTGGATGCCTCTGGATGGAGCCTTACCCGAGAGTGAGATCCTACTGAGAGCTGAGCTCAAGGTAAGAGAATGCACAGTCCACATAGCAGTACAGGTAGTCGTCGACTTACGACCTATGCAACTTACGACCGATCGACTTTACGACCACAATGTCCGGGTAACGCGGGCATTCCCTCCAGCCACAGTACTCACGCTCTGAGGCTCCCGCGCTCTCTTCAGTCCCCACGGCGCACACACGCTGTTCAGTCACACCGTGAGATCAATAGCCCAGCCCACTACTGATGGGCTGGGCTGCTTAGGAGGCTGTGAGGGAGAAATGTATGAATGGCGTATGGAAAAACTGTCAAGCGTTATGTGAACTCTTCTGCTGGATTTGAAAGTGACGAAGAACTTGATCAGATTCGAGAGAAAATAGTGAAACTGGCAAAAAACCTCTCCTTGGAGAACTCACGAATGATCGCGCTGTATGAAGAACTGATCGCGCTGGAAGAAGAAAGAGTGGAAGAAGAAGAGAGAAGAGAAGCAGAGAAAGAAGAGGAGGAAACAGGAAAAATGTTCACCACCAAAGGCTTGTCAGAAGGCTTTTCCCAGTTAAATAAACTCCGTGCACACTTTGAAGAAATGGACATAGAACATAGAAACATTTGCAAGGATTGAACGGATGGCAAACGACGCTTTCCGTCCATATCGTGAAATTTATGAGGAGAAAAAGAAACGAACAATTCAGACAAAGCTCACAATGATTATGAAAAGATCGTCTCCCGCTCCCACCAACCCACGCGCTGCCCCAGCTGACGATCCGGACGACCCCCAGCCAAGAACCAGCGCTGCTGGATTTAATTTTTACTTAAGAGTCGATTTACGACCAAGTCGAGTTACGACCGATCTGTCGGTCCCAATCGCGGTCGTAAGTCGGCGACTACCTGTATTACTACTGTCATTGATACACAGAATAACTGACTGTAAATGTATTTGTGACAGATCCTGAACTCAAAGATGACTGAGGTGCCGCAGCCTTCAGGAACTGCTTCAAATAAAGAGGCAGACATTTCCACTGAACCAACATTCAGAGCAATCAGTGAGGATAAAAGCAGCTCCCAGCTGCCAACAGATGAGTGAGTTTATTATTAGATGTCACAACTCTGCGTACTGAAACTTACTGTACTGGAATCATGCTGCTTGTCATTTAAATAAAAAGACATGAGCATTAAATACGCTTTTTCAAATATTAACAAAAAATTCAAACATTGAATCAAAATGTGCTATCTGCTGGTGAGAGCAGAAGGGTCAAAGCCAATTAATGTGCACCTTTAAAGTGTGATTGTAAATGTACTTGTAGCCACCTGAGGCTTCTAAAAAGCAACGTCCTCTGTTAGTAATCCAGTCAGGGGTTTGTGCTGTTCAGTAAACACAGTATTCATTTTCAGATTGGTGACAGTATCCAGTCAACTAAAACATTCGGAAGCAACAGAAGAAAGCACTGGAGCTTCCTCAGAACCTCCGGCTGCCCTACGCTCTGAGACATTCCCTGCTGCTGCAGTGAGTAACTGCACATTTCAGACAGTCGTTATCTTCTGTGCCCATTTCCACCCTTCATGACCCTCATGTGATGTCGCTCAGCTGGTCGAGGAACCGACGGATCCAGAGGAGCATTTCACACCATCAGACGTAGCAGATAGAGACGACTTTGGACCACAAACAGAGGAGTGAGCTCCTTATTGTGAAAAAAGTGCACTTTTTTTTTTTTTTATAACTAAAAAATGGAAATACACATACAAAATTTTGCTTCCTGTGTGTGCAGTACTGGCTTAGATAACCTGGCTCAGGCTACGATGACTGGGCTTCCTGTTGACAACCTGGGACCAGAGACAGTCACAAAAATCTCCAACGCTGCGGAAGTTCTCCTACCATACTCCAGCCCCAACCAGGGCTTTGGTAAAGAGGTGGGTTCAGTTATCTATGATCACTAGAGTGGGAGTTGAATAATAAGCTTTCATCTAATGTACAGGGGTGTTATGTTCTTTATTCCTGTCCATTTTTGCGTTGTTTCTTTTGTCTTTTGTACATATTTACATGTGTATTTGCACTGTTTGTCCTGTAGGGGGTGCTAAGGATTCATCTGCTGGGGGCCCAGACTCTGGTAGCCAAGGATAACTTAATGGGGGGCATGGTGAAGGGCAAGAGTGACCCTTATGTCAAGATCAACGTAGGAGGTGTTGCATTCAAGAGTCGTGTTATCAAAGAGAATCTCAACCCCACATGGAATGAGATGTACGAGGTGGGAAGCATTCGAGCTGAAGTGTCGTGTTCTGTCTGGATGTCTCTACCTCTACAATTTTTTTTACAATTTTGTTTTTCTCACAGGTTGTTTTGAGTGGCGACGGCGATCACGAGATCAAATTTGAAGTGTTCGATAAGGATTTAGACTCTGATGATTTCCTTGGGAGGTATGTGTCTCATGGACTTGGCAATATTATTCAACCAGTAACTCTTATTAGTACTCTAGTTAAAACGTAATGGATCCTGCAGTGATCAGTAAGGCTAAATGATGAAAGCAAATATAACCTGTGACTTAATTTCATGGCCTCCTGAGGTATACAAACAGGTACATATTTTACTTCTTACATTGTCTGTGTAGTTTCTCAGCTTCCAGGTCATGGTTATCCAAAAGCTGTTGAGTCGATCCACTTGACGTTAAGAAAGTTCTTGAAGACGTTTTGTCTCTGTACTGTACTGTAATGCGGTATTTACTTAATTCATATTTACAGATTCAGTGTTCAGCTGGGTGAGGTCATCAGGTCCCAGTACACAGACCAGGTTAGTACGCCAGTCGTAATCAGAAGTCATGTGATTTCTTATTGTTTCCTTGTATTGAGAGTTCTTCTGCATTACCTGACCTTTCCCCTGGTAGTGGTACATTCTGAACGGCGTGAAGTCCGGGAAGGTCCACCTCATACTGGAGTGGGTTCCTACGGTGTCACACTCAGTCACGCTTGACCAGGTCGGTCCTCACCAACGTTTGAGCATAGACTGTTTCAAGACTCCTAGATAATACAGATTGAATCTCTTTCAATACACACATCTTATCATATATCAACATAACTATCAGACTGTGCTCCCTGTTGCAGGTACAGCAGCTTCAGTCTCTCCAGGTGTACCAAAACAAAGCAGTTCCTGCTGCAGCTTTGCTCTTTCTCTACATAGACAGAGCTCACTCCTTACCTGTGAGTCGCACTGCAGGTCATTGGCCATGCTAAAAAACAAAACAATTCCTCATATAGTAAAACTTGAATTCCTCTCTCTCCCTTTACAGTTGAAGAAGAGCGGAAAGGAACCCAAAGCAGGGGCTGAACTCATTCTGGGTGAAACAACCCACCGAACCCAAGTGAGGCCTTCGTTCCACAGTGTTGTAAAGTCAATTGGATAGATCAAGTATGATCGTAATATTCATATCTTGTTTTATGTTCTATGTGAAGCTGTGTGACCGAAGCACCAGTCCCAAATGGGATGAATCTTTCTACTTCCTGGTCCACGATCCGACACGTCAGATGCTCGTGATAAAGGCATGATGTTTATATGCATTCACGTTTTTCAGGATCGGAATGCTGTGTTCATGAACAGTAATAGGGGACCAGATTTTCAAACTCTCTTGTGTCTTGTTTCCCAGCTGTCCAGTGGTTGGGACCAGCCAATGGGATCACTGGTGGTGTCAGTCAAGGAGCTGCTTACAGAGCCAAAGCTGGTCCTGGACCAGTGGTTCTATCTGGACGGCGCCTTACCTGATAGTAAAATGCTGCTGAGGGCTGAGCTCAAGGTGAGAATCCTTTCTCTAAACAAACGCACGCACACACACATAGTATTCAACGACAGCTGAGCAGCATTGACACTCATTCCTGATTTTCATTTGGTAACCATAGATTCTGGAGTCCAAAATGGTGGATCTGATCGGAGGAGGCTCGCTGCCTTGTTCTGCCTCTGACAGTGGTTCAGGAAACGGGCAGGTGAAGCTGTCGCTTTCATACGCCTCACAGCAGAGACAGCTCATCGTCACCGTCCACGGCTGCAGGTACGTATGTTTCCTCCAAATGTTCTCAGGTGTGAATGCGTTCTTTTCAGTTATTATTTTATAATATTGTGACACAACTTCCTCACTTCTCAGCCTTTGGTGACCCTAGTCTGAATGATGCTAGTCCTTAGAATATCAAATGTTTACAAAGGAGGACATGGTTGAAATATATAAAACAAGTAATCCTCAAGATACGAATATCCGGCTTCTTTGCCTTTTTTTTTTTTGTAAAAATATAATTTTTTTTGCATTTGATGCCTACAACACATTTCAAATAATTGGAACGTGGGAAACAGAAATTGACTGGTTCGTTCCACAGGTAGACAGGTGACTTGTTACCAGGTTTACAAAATTATACTAAATGCATCAGAACTTTTTAATATACTTTCGCTTTAACGTGTCGGTTTATTGAAGATAATCATTTTCCTTTCACAGAGGCCTGTTGGCTCAGAGTAAGGATGGTGTCGACAGCTATGTTTCCCTCATGCTGCTGCCAGACAAAAGTAAGACCACCAAGAAGAAGACAGCGGTGAAGAAGCGAGACGTCAACCCAGAATACAATGAGAAGTAATCATCTGGTTCTGTGGCTCTACATTAAATGTAGAATATCTGAAGCTCTTTGATAAAAATGTGATGATGTTTGTTAATCCATTTAAGGTTTGAGTACGCTGTGAGGGAGGATGAGGTGAGGTTCAGACGACTCAGCGTGTCGGTGAAGAATAGCTCCGCCTCCTTCAGGAGCCGTGATGTCATTGGACAGGTCAGTCGCCTGTCTCCATCACTTACAAATGGCAGCAAAGGGCCAACAAATAATAATCTGGGTGTTCCCAGAATGTGGTGAAAACTTCAAGATAATTCTGTTAAATCCTCACATTCTTTCTGACTGTTTTCTAACTGTGTTCTGCCTTTACTCGTTCACCTGCTTTTAAGTAAGTCCAGAAATGCCGCTCACACTTGTGTCAATGTCGTCCTTGCTCCTCAGGTGCAGATCGAGTTGGGTCAGTTTGATCTGGTGGCCGGCGTCACAGAATGGTAAACAGCCGAGGGAACGTTCTCCAGTCGAAGCGACGCTGTGTAATATTTGTGGCAAGAGAAAGAGGTTTCTAGGGGTTGTGATACTGGAGTCAGAGAGTCGTCTGGGTGTTTTCAGAAGAGCTTTACCTAACATTATTTTTTTAATCATTATTAAGTCATCGCTGGGTTGGCACAGTGGCACAGTGGGTAGCTCTGTCGCCTCACAACACGGTGGGTACGGGTTCGAGTCCCACTCTGTGCGGAGTTTGCATGCTCTCTCCGTGTCTGCGTGGGTTCTCTCCGGGTTCTCCGGCTTCCTCCCACCTCCAAAAGCATGCGCTTCAGGTTGATTGGCCGATCCCAAATTACCCGTCGGAGTTACTGTGTGTGTGCATAGTTGTTTGTCTTTGTGTGTGGCTCCACGTTACACTGGTGTCGTGCCTGGAGTGTCCCCCGCCTCACGCCCTGTGCCAGCTGAGATAGGCTCCAGCTCCCCGTAACCCGCTGCGGAGGATGAAGCTGCAGAAAATGAATGAATGAATGAAGTCATTGCTGATGATTTAACTCAATGTTTTACATGACCTGTCTTTGTTTTTTCTAGGTTCACTCTGAAAGAAGAAGCTGAATAATCCTGCTTTCCGATGTCACAATTCAAACACTTATTACCGTACCACTGTTGCAGTCCACAAAGATGCCTTCTGCTTCCCACCATTTCATAGAGTACTGCTGTGGTAGCCTTGATCTGCTCCGACCCAGTTGTGTGTGTGTGTGTGTGTGTGTGTGTGTGTGTGTGTGTGTGTGTGTGTGTGTGTGTGTGTGTGTGTGTGTGTGTGTGTGTGTGTGTGAACGTACAGCAAAACATTATACTGCACCGTGTAATCATGTACATCCATACTCACACCAAAGATAAATACGCTGAAGTAGTTTACAGGAATAAAATGCAGGTTTGTGCTGACTGAAAGTCACTTCATGATATAAAGTGTACGCCAGCTTTCTGATTGGTTGAGTAAGTGTAAGATGGATACTATGAATGAGGTCATAGTTTGTTTGCTTTTTTTTGTTGCAATGCTGCTTGAATTAAAGAGTGATTTCACATTTTTAGACTAGCTTGGTTCCCATAAAGGCTAAAGCCATTTCAGTATTTTAGATCTGTCTAATAAGAGGCTTTCTTTTATTTTTTATTTTCATGTTTCACAGCACTTTGCCAAAGTTTGCTTGAAGTTGTTTTTAAGGATTATTTTTGTGTATTTTTTTCTACAAGATATGTATTTGTCACACCCATGTCACAATATAATCACGGCATGTTTGATTAATTTTTTTCTTTGTATATTTGAAGGTTTGTGGATCAGAGCTAATACTGTTTGTTGAAAGGTGGTGACAAAAATAAAGAGATTTATTTACTCCTCATTTTTTACTATTGTGGAATGTGTCTTTTCTTTCATTATATTGATCATTTACTTATACATGGTCAAAAGCCAGTTATTACGCTGTGAATTATTTTGATAATTTAATATAAAGATATATTGGTGGAGCCACCTTGAATCTCCAGGTTGGTGGTGGTGGGGCTAATCCGATTTTCCCATTCAGAAGTCCGACTATGGAGGCGTTCAAATGTAAAATAGCGGTCGGAAATTCCAGTTTCCCAGTACACCGTAAACGCACCATAATTTAAGATCTTTTTGCGTTTTGTTCTTTTTTTTTAAACATTGTAAAATGCGATATTAAAAATGAGCCTGTTGCAAAAAATATCGAGAAGACGTTAATTTAAATAAAAACTAGTAGTTTGAAGTTTTTATCTAAGAGTTAATAAATAGTATCACTTTATTTAGGAAAGTTACCAAAAATGTGGCGTTTGTCCAGATGATAAAAGTAAAACTTCTTCTTTTCCTTTCGGCTTTTCCCTTCAGGGGTCGCCACAGCGAATCAATTTCCTCCATCTAGCCCTGTCCTTTGAATCCTCTTCACTCACACCAACTACCTTCATGTCTTCCCTCATTACATCCATAAACCTCCTCTTTGGTCTTCCTCTAGGTCTCCTGCCTGGCGGTTCAAAACTCAGCATCCTTCTACCAATATATTCACTATCTCTCCTCTGGACATGTCCGAACCATCTCAGTCTGGCCTCTCTGACTTTATCTCCAAAACCTCTAACATGTGCTGTCCCTCTGATGTACTCATTCCTGATCCTATCCTTCCTGGTCACTCCCAGAGAGAACCTCAGCATCTTCATCTCTGCTACCTCCAGCTCTTTCTCCTGTCTTTTCTTCAGTGACACTGTCTCTAGACCAAACAACATCGCTGGTCTCACCACAGTTTTGTACACCTTTCCTTTCATTTTAGCTGAAACTCTTCTATCACACATCACACCTGACACTTTCCTCCACCCGTACCATCCTGCCTGTACACGCTTCTTCACCTCTTTTCCACACTCTCCATTGCTCTGGACTGTTGACCCTAAGTACTTAAAATCCTCCACCTTCTTGATCTCTTCTCCCTGTAGCCTCACTCTTCCACTTGGGTCCCTCTCATTCACACACATGTACTCTGTCTTACTGCGGCTAACCTTCATTCCTCTCCTTTCCAGGACAAACCTCCACCTCTCTAGCTTCTCCTCCACCTGTTCCCTGCTCTCACCGCAGATCACAATGTCATCTGCAAACATCATAGTCCATGGAGATTCCCGTCTAACCTCGTCTGTCAGCCTGTCCATCACCATAGCGAACAAGAAGGGGCTCAGAGCTGATCCCTGATGCAGTCCCACCTCCACCTTGAACTCCTCTGTCACACCTACAGCACACCTCACCACTGTCCTACAGTCCTCATACATGTCCTGCACTGCTCTAACATACTTCTCTGCCACTCCAGACTTCCTCATACAATACCACAGTTCCTCTCTGGGCACCCTGTCATAAGCTTTCTCTAGATCTACAAAAACACAATGCAGCTCCCTCTGGCCTTCTCTGTACTTCTCTATCAACATCCTCAGAGCAAATACTGCATCTGTGGTACTCTTTTTTGGCATGAAACCATACTGCTGCTCACAAATGCTCACTTCTGCCCTTAGTCTAGCTTCCACTACTCTCTCCCATAACTTCATTGTATGGCTCATCAGTTTTATTCCTCTGTAGTTGCCACAACTCTGCACATCTCCCTTGTTCTTAAAAATGGGCACCAGCACACTACTCCTCCATTCCTCAGGCATCTTCTCACTATCTAAGATCCTGTTGAACAACCCAGTCAGAAACTCTACTGCAACCTCTCCTAGACACTTCCATACCTCTACAGGTATATCATCAGGACCAACTGCCTTTCCACTCTTCATCCTCTTCAATGCCCTCCTCACTTCATCCTGACTAATCTTTGCTACATCCTGGTCCACAAAAGTCACCTCTTCTAGTCTTTGTTCTCTCTCATTTTCCACGTTCATCAACTCTTCAAAGTACTCTTTCCATCTTCCCATCACACTACTGGCACCTGTCAATAGACTTCCATCCCTATCCTTAATCACCCTAACCTGCTGCACGTCCTTCCCATCTCTGTCTCTCTGTCTTGCCAACCGGTATAGATCAGTCTCTCCCTCCTTACTGTCCAACCTAGCATACAAGTCATCATAAGCTTCTTGTTTGGCCTTTGCTACCTCTACCTTCACCTTACGCTGCATCTCCCTGTACTCCTGTCTACTCTCCTCGGTCCTCTCAGTGTCCCACTTCTTCTTAGCTAACCTCTTTCTCTGTATGCACTCCTGTACCTCTTCATTCCACCACCAAGTCTCTTTATCTACTTTCCTTCCAGATGACACACCAAGTACTCTCCTACCTGTCTCCCTGATCACATTAGCTGTAGTTGTCCAGTCATCTGGAAGCACCTCCTGACCACCCAGAGCCTGTCTTAACTCCCTCCTAAAAGTCATGCAACACTCTTCCTTTTTCAGCTTCCACCATTTCGTCTTCTGCTCTGCCTTTGCCCTCTTGATCTTCCTCACCACCAGAGTCATCCTACACACCACCATCCTATGCTGTTTGGCTACACTCTCACCTACCACTACTTTACAGTCACTGATCTCCTTCAGGTTACACCGTCTACACAAGATGTAGTCTACCTGTGTGCTCCTACCGCCACTCTTATAGGTCACTCTATGTTCCTGCCTCTTCTGGAAGAAAGTATTCACTACAGCCATTTCCATCCTTTTTGCAAAGTCAACTACCATCTGTCCTTCTGCGTTCCTCTCCTGGATACCAAACCTGCCCATCACATCCTCATCCCCTCTGTTTCCTGCACCAACATGTCCATTGAAGTCTGCTCCAATGACAACTCTCTCACTTCTAGGCAAGCTCTGCATCACTTCATCAAAGTCCGACCAGAATTTCTCCTTCTCCTCCAGCTCACATCCTACCTGTGGAGCATACCCGCTAACAACATTGAACATCACACCTTCTATTTCTAGCTTCAGACTCATCACTCTATCCGACACTCTTTTTACCTCCAGGACATTCCTAACAAACTCCTCCTTCAAGATAACTCCTACTCCATTTCTCTTCCCATCTATACCATGATAGAACAACTTGAACCCTGCTCCTAAACTTCTAGCCTTGCTACCTTTCCACCTGGTCTCCTGTACACACAGTATGTCTACCTTCCTCCTCTGCATCATGTCAACCAACTCTCTACCTTTTCCTGTCATAGTTCCAACATTCAACGTCCCTACTCTCAGTCCTATACTCTTGGTGTTCCTCTTCTCTTTCTTCGAGCGAACGCACTTTCCTCCTCTCCTTCTTCGACCAACAGTAATCCAATTTCCACCGGCGCCCTGTAGGTCAACAGCGCCGATGGCGGTCGTTGTTAACCCGGGCCTCGACCGATCCGGTATGGAAGTCATAGGTTTGATTCGCATCTTTGATTTGGCAAAAGTTTTACGCCGGATGCCCTTCCTGACGCAACCCTCTGTATTTATCCGGGCTTGGGACCGGCACAATAAGACACTGGCTTGTGTCCTCTTGCGGCTACATTAGATGATAAAAGTAAAACAACGACCGTAAAGGCAACATGTCCCTGCGTGGTGACGTCACGACCCCCGGTACTTTCACTTTCTCTTCACGGGAAGAAGCGGCGCTGAAAAAAACAGGATACGGTGAGTCAAATGTATAAAAGCTACTACCGGTAATTCACGTCTTTACTACGTTCAAAAGTAAGGAGACATTTCAAACTACACGTCGTCGCTGCTCCAGGTGTAGGTTGACACTGCTGTTCTTATGTTTGAAGGAGGAACGCTGACACACGGACGACCTCATGGATGTGAGTAGAAATTGTACCTTCAGTACTCATTTGACTCCAGCGTCTATTTATTTAAATGTCCAATCTTCCATTTATGTAGCAATTGGAAAACTTGCTCTCATGAATAGGATTCCAGTAAAAGAATGTTTCAAATCAAGGAACGCATTTCAAGCAAAAATGATTTTCAGCAGTTATTTTCCAACTCAATATACAGTTATAGACAATGAACCTTCATAAAATTTAATCATTCTATCATTGAAGGTTTTTTTTACAGTAGGTCAGGGTAAGTCATGGGATGTTGCAGTCTCTGACTGCCTTGGTTCTTGTTTTTTTGGGGGGTTTTTTGTGAAATATATGATCGACATGTGCAAAGTGAATTATTGAAATCTATAGCCATAACTTGAAGGAAAAATGTTTTTCTATGGTAATTTTCCAACACCGTCTCCTGCAGCTCATCTTTACCCTCTGCTTATAAATGCATTCACATATTTTCCACATATTTACAAGTTCTTTTGAGACAACCCATTCAGTTTGCTGACTGATGCCATCTGCTCAGCATTCATCAGCCGTCTTCAGTTGTGACAGCCTCCAAAAATTTTTTTTTTAATCTTCACTCCTTTGTAATTTAACGCTATTACAATCCCATTGAAACAGAGGAAGATAATTGTGATTTATCTAAAGTGGGCCTCACGGCAGGAAGGTTCTGGGTTTGTTTCCTGTCAGTGTCATACACATGGTTATCAGTAGACCTGTTATAATCACCTGATGAGTATTTTACTTTACCATGACCATTCTCCATAACTGTTAAGCTAGATAAAACTAAAACGTCACAAATCAGTCGGTAAAAATGGAACTGAAGAAAAAAATTACTAAATTATTGCTGTTTATGTTATTCAGAAGGAGATGCAGGCAGTGGAAGAAAGAAGTGGTAGCAGTTCATCAGCAGCTTCACCAGCAGAAGAGGACAGACCTATTTTTGTCCCAGTCAGTGACTTCTGGTATGTGAGTCACATCTACAAAGAAGCCATAGAACGCATCGAGAGAGAGAATGGAGTTCAAATCAAGGCGCAAGTGAATGTGAGAATTGAAGAAGACCGAAAAAATGCAGACTCATCAAAGGCTCGCTCTGAGTTTATTGACCTCGTCCAGAAGAGCATCAGTGAATCTGTTAACTCAGTTATTCCTGTCAGATGCCTCGATCCAGAGAAGTTGAAGGTCACGCTCAGAATCGTCCAGACACCTGAGAGCAAGCTTCTGCTCGCCCTGTCCTCTGAAGAATTGATTATATGTGGGCCAAGACGAAGTCAAACTGTCCTCAACAAATGTCATCACTCAAATCCAACACAGCAAAATTTGAATACTTCTAATAATTCCGAAGCATCGACACGGACATCACTGCAGATCAGAGCGAGTATCAGAGACCCTCTGGTGGACGGAGGACTAACCATGGAGGAGAGTCACTGGAGACTGATTTCCACTTCTGACATTGAGCATATTGATAAAATCAAAGAGAAGTTTGGTGTGAGTTTTCATGAATCTGACATCACTGAAGGAAAAGTCACAGTCAGAGCTCATTACCAAAGATCTGAAGGTCGTAGTTCAATGGAGAGTCATGCTGTCAGAGCTCTTCTTCAGCTGTGCCAGAAGGTTGTCTTGTCACCCATGAACATAATCAAACACCGATGTACCACTGGGTCCAGAGGACCACCGATGAACACCAAGTCAGATGGTGCTGCCAGAGTGTCCAACAGCCAATCAGAATACAGCACAGCAGATACTGACACACCCACGGGAAAGGGAGCACCAGCTGGAGTCAATGGCGATGATAACTGTCCTATCTGCCAGGATAAAATCAGCAATAAGAAGCAGCTGCAGTGTAAACATGAGTTCTGTGAGGAGTGTCTGGCACAGTCATTGAGAAACTTGGGACACATCTGTCCGGTATGCAGAGAGGTCTTTGGTGTGATCGAGGGAGACCAGCCAGATGGACAAATGTCATACACCGTAGAGCCCTCTCCTCTCCCTGGATTCTCAGACTGCGGCACCATAGTCATCATCTATGATATTCCAGATGGAAAACAGACGGTAAATGTCTTCATTTAAACATTTGGAGACACAATGTATCAGAAAGTCCATTTTTCACATGATTTTCTGTTTGTTTGTTTGTTTGTTTTTTGTTATTTACTTCTCCTTTGGCAGAGGAAGCATCCAAATCCTGGAAAGCCCTATCATGGTATTTACAGAGAAGCGTATCTTCCAGACAATAAGAACGGCAGAGAAGTGCATGGTCTCTTGAGGAGAGCATTTCAACAAAAGCTGATTTTTACTATTGGAACATCCAGAACAACGGGGATGGAAAACCAGGTGACCTGGAACGACATTCATCACAAGACCTTAAGGAAAGGAGGACCAGAGAAGTAAGACAGATCTATTATTTTGAATGAAGACTTCTGATGCCAAGTCTATATGAACTGACCCTTGCACATATTTTCTTTCCCCAGATATGGGTATCCTGACCCTGGATACCTGAGTAGGGTCAGAGAGGAGCTGAAGGCTAAAGGCATCAAATGAAGAGTTATGAATTCTTTTTAGACTAGTTGATTGTTTAAAAGAAGAAATCACATACTGTAAGTTGTTTCTCTTATTACTGTATGTTGGTTCAGAATTAAATAATCTTTCCATTGGGTTTTTTTTTTCATATGATGGAAAGATGACTTCTATTATTGTGACATCCTGCACAGCTAATCACTTTATAACAACAATTGTTGGTAGATTTTCTGTTATAATGTTCACTGCCAAAATCTAGGGTTCCCTTGTTAAAACTGAATTTCTAATACTATAAAACAGGACTGATTTCCTGTCAGTCCTAAATCATTATCTAACCAATCAGCATTCATTAGAATAAAAAATTGACAGCAATGGAAAGAACAAAAATGAAGTTGTTGTATGAAGAAGGGCCACGGAGAAACACTTTTGACAGAGGATGTCGTCTGGGTTTGTTGTCAGTTTCTCAGAAGACAAAAAAGTCTCTCTTTGAAATTTAACTCCATGTTCATGTGACCTGAATTATGTCGTTTGTACAATAAATGATTAAACCAACTCACACTGACGGTATTCTTCATTTTATCAACTCAGGATTGAACAGGACTCAAAGAACAACGGCTTGTTTTCTGTACAATTTTTAAAATTTTATTTATAACAATATCTGTTATTTAATTTGTAAAGTACTCCAGCAAAAATTACACATTATTCTCTTTCCAGAAGAAAGTCTGAGCCTCCATGCATTGTGTACTATAAAAGCTATGTGTCTTTTTTCATAAAAAAAAGGACTAATCAAATCAACGGTTCTGAAAATGCATGTATGATTTTGCAAAATTGTTCTTTAGATAAAATGATTGTACTTCTCTCTCAAAGACAAAACATACACAACAGCGTAAAGTAACACTGACAGATAAGCAAAGTAAAAACTTATTGTAGTTACATTAAAGATTGGAGTTACTGTTCACATGCATTAAGATATGGCTGACACATTTCTGACAGAAGCAGCATTTTGGAACAAGGGGCTGAGCATAAGTACGTGTCAGAGCAACCAGAATGGTAGCATTAGCAGCAGCAGAGCACAGAGGAGAGAGATAAGAAAGAGCTCCAGAAGAACTCTGAGGACCAGATGAACATAATGTACTTAATTCATTCCAAAACTGAATCTACTTCCACAAAAATAATGGACTGGAGAAGAAAAAAAAAACTACAGACAAAGGATCCTTCAACATTTTTTTCCTGACATTTTACCATTATTGCAGACTTTCCTTCCTTCTGGGGAAGATCCTTGTAACAGACATCTGTGTGACACAGACATGACACAGAGTCTTACATGTCACACATCCCTCCCTTCACGAGCCAACTGCCCACCCATGAAGGTATTGTCCTCACAAACTATTTACACCTGTGATGTCCACCCATCGTTCTGCCTGGAATGTTAAACCTATGACCAACTTCCTCACCCTCCAACTCCAACATAACACAATGAAACAGCTCACATCCTCTCAAATCAGCAATGTAGGAGTTCGAACTGTCAAACAGCGTGATTAAAACAAACATACCTGTTACATCTTACTGTATATAACCTACAGTATAGATAATACCGTAAAATATGAATTCTGTGCAAGGAAGACAACACAATCATTTCAATGTTCTCTGAAAAAAAAAAAAGGAAATACTGTAGTTGCCATCTTTACATGTGCTACACACAAACGGTGCTATCACAAATCTGTATCACACAATCTTTCGAGAAACCCAGCAAGACAACATATGTACCGATTTAGTAAACTTTTGTTTTTGCTTTTCCCGCTCAAAGTCAAACACAAACAACAGATAGTTGGCACTCGTGAAATGGAACAATGTTTTTTTTTTCCTTATCTATACAATTCATACAAAAATAAAAAAAAATTCAAATTGCTCCAATGATTTTCTTGTTTCCATTTCATTTTGCACAGAGGTAGTGGCTATTTGGGTAAGGGGTAAAAGGAAAAGGTGTAAATTAAAAATCTCTCATAGAAAATGTTACTAACTTTTGACCAGAGGAATCTCAAAGGAACAAAATATAATACTGCAATCACATACAAAAGTAGTCCTTCATTTTTGTACATTTTATACAGTGTTCACACTTTTTAATAATTTTTTTAAAAAACTTTTTGATATTTTTTTGTTTAGTTTGTATTTTAAAAGGCAAGAAAAAGGATGCGTTGGGAATAACGTGATCCAGGCCAACAGACAGTTTATGCCAGGGGGTCCACCAGGGGCTCCTCATCTCCACGTGATAGCAGCTCCTTCTTCTCGTCTGTGCTCGCCAGGGAGTTGCGACTGTTGTGAGCTCCCATGTACAGAGTGGCGTATACTGGGTTTGTGAAGTTGGTGGGCTGAAAAGGGTAAAAATCATGCATTAAGCTATTTTTACAGGTATATTCGAAAAAAAAGTGGATCTCTATAAAGACATTTCTGATATTTTACTTTACCTTGTCTGGATCCAGCGTGAAATCTGCATCAAGCAGCTCCCCAGCATCGTCGTCAGGTTCGCCCTCGTATATCTTGTAGGCGGGGTTCCCAATCTCCACATTCATGGCCCCATTAGTCATCCTTTGGTGCTGGAAGCCCTTCGCCCTGCATAAAATATCAAGGGTACAGTCATACATTTGTGTCTCAATCTATTGTATAAAGAACTTAACAGTATAAGCAGGGACACAGCCACTTTACGCAGGGAGGGAAGAGGCATTACAAGACTTGCACCACCATCCAGGCTGGGGGGGAATAAGCCACAGCACAGACACCGACACAACCCAGCATTCCAGTACACTATCACAGATTGAGACACAATGGACCTGGAAATAGGACCTTTAAAGGAGCAGTGTGTATGATTGAGCGACATCTAGTGGTGTAGTTGCAGAATGCTACCAACTGAGCAACCCTCTCCTCGCCGGCTCTTTGTTAGCGGGCAAGGAACCAACGGCAACCTCTAAAAATTGTGAAAGACCCTCTTTTACCTCATTTCTTTATGAGCCACAGCAGAAACAGGGTAGGTTACCCACCCCCTCACTGATGGCTCATTTTAAAAAACAACTGCCAATAGAGCCCCTTAAAACACACACACTGGACCATCAAATGAAGAAATTACTGAAGATCCACAATAACACCACCATAGATCCTCTGTATGGGATTTTCGAATCTGAGCTTGGGAGAATGTTGTCACACTAACACAATACAAATCACAGCACAGGGTTGCAAATACAATATAGCACAATATGATGGCTGTAGAGCACTAGTGCCCAGTGCATAGACAGATCTATTAAATAGATCTGCCAGGTAGGAGAAACTCTGCAGGAGCAGGATGAGCAGCAGCTCCTGCGGACATCCGACACAATGATTTAACATTCACCACAGGACCAAACACTGGACAGCAATGAAGACGTATGGATAGGGAGAGAACATAGGCAGAGAAACAGAGAGACAGAGAGGGGGAGCATCAGAATGCAGAATTGAATGAAGGAATGGAAGCAAAGAGTAATCCTGGCCACCGTTACCGCAATTGTCTGGAGTTTGTTTTGCTGGGTCGACTAGACCTGAGGAGCAGAAGAAATGCCATTAAAGAAAGGAGAAAAAGAGTGCAGATGGAGGAAAGCAAAGGTAGAGAAAGATGGAGGAAAAGAGTGAATACGGAGGACAAATCTAAGCCGTCTCTTGTTGCTCACCCTCTCATCCGTTTCCTGTACCAGAACAAAGCTCCTGCGGCCAGCAGAACCAGCAGCAACAACAGCAGCACAGGTACCACTATAGAGGCTGTGCCTGGACACACACACACACACACACACACACACACACAGTGAATTTTCAGCCAAATCACATTCAGAGAATTTCATTTTTAGCTTCACAGTAACAAAGTTGACTTACGTCCACTTGAGCTTGAGTTGCCTTCAATGGTGGTCACAGATTCACAGCGATGTCCAGTCCACCCAGGAGAACATCTGCAGGTGCACACGCACACACGCACACACACACACACACACACACACACACACACACACACACACACACACACACACACACACACACACACACACACACACACACACGCAGCAAATAGAAGCTTTATGTATGCATGCCGGGATAAAATACAGACATTCACACATCAGCAATCATGAACCAACACAAAGCTCCTCACCTGCACTCTGGAAGTCTGGAGATGTGATTTATCGAACACTGGCCGTTTGCACAGTACTCATTTGTGTCACATGTGTAACAGCTGGGCTGGACTCTTCCATTCGTGCAGCTATACAACATATAAGAAGTGTGAGTCGTGGTGAAAAAGACAACTTTTCATGTTTGTGTTTCATTGTGTGGAGGAAATGTGTGCGTGGTAGGGCTCCTACCGGCAGGTGAAGTCCCCTGTAGAGGTGAAACTGTTGCTGGAGATACACTCGCCGTCACGACAGTAGTGACACTTGTCGATCTCACACATGCTGCCGGTGTACTGAGGCAGACAGCGGCACAGTTTGGAGCCGTCTTCCCTCTGCAGACACGCGCCTTGATTGAGGCAGTGGCCTTCACAGCTTCCTGCTCACAGATTCACAAAGAGTGCACCGCTTATCAACCAGACCAGGTAATCCGATTACAGTACATATCTGAGTTCATGGTGGGTACAACACTCACTGTAGTGGCACTGGTCCCCCAGAAATCCTGGGGGGCAGCTGCAGGTCGGCTGGTTGCCGATGCTGACGGAACAGTTGCCGCCATTTTTGCAATAATCTTTACAAGTGTGCAGATTACAGTTCGGCCCTGTGAAACCTGTCAGGCATCGACAGGTGGGAGAACCTGTAGAAAGATCAACACATGTGAGGATAAATAGTAAAAAAAACTCACAGTGACCATCATCAAATACTCACAGCCACGAGATACAAGTAGGAAAAGAAGTCATGTTGTCCACATCTCACCTGTAGGAGAAGGCGTGCATGTGCCTCCGTTCCTGCAGTAGTCCCTGCACTGGTCGATCTCACAGCGATCTCCTCCATAATTCGGCTGGCAGCGACACTTGGGCTGCTTGTGAGCGTTCAGGAAACAGCTGCCTCCGTTCATACACTGAACCAAGCAGGGGCCACTGGGAGGAGCTGGAGAGGATGGCGTTTTGTTTCAGTCACGCAGAAGGATTCAGCTGAGGTCGACAGTGTGTGCGTGTGTGTTTGTGTGTGTGTGTGTGCTTGCGTACTCACAAACAGGAGACAACGTGGGAGTAGGGACCTCCACACATGTACCGTTGTCCAGCCTGCGTCCATTGGGACATGTGCAGACCGGCCCACTGGGACTCAGCAGACACAGCCATTCACATTTCTTCCTGTCACAGGGGTTGGTCACTGACAGAAACAGACAGGAAACGAATAAAATTTCCAAATGTGACCACCTGTTTCAGTTCTCTCTTCTTCATTACGTTTGTTTTAGTGAGAGTCTGTCTTCTACTCACTCTCAGGCTGCTTGTAGCGGTGGTACAAAGCTATATCTGTGGCGTGGTTCATTCCGGTTGTCAAATTCTCAACGGGGCCTCTACCAAACTTATTGACTCGGAACACATAGTTGTTGATGTAGGTGACGCCGTAGATGTAGTCCTCAAAGACGTCGATGCTGAAGGGTTTACGGAGCTCTGCAAAGAAACAAGACGTGTTATAGAAGCTTTATTATTAGTATTCGATACCTTTTTCCGTCAAATCCCTGCTGAGCTCTGACCCATTAAGTTTGATTACTTTACTAATGCAGATTATAACACAGGCTGCGTGAGCAGATGTCACTCAACTGTTCTTAATGCTGCTGACTGCCACGACTGCATCGCTGCCGTTGAGTCTGACGCTGCAGATCACTGAGAGTTTAGCATCAGCCCAGTAGAGACGCTCGTTGAAGTAATCCACCGCCAGACCTTTACAAAGAGACAAACAAGACAGGACAGATTAAAGACGCGTCCACGTCGAGCGGATGACTGAAAAGCAATCGTCTGTATTTGTTTTACCGGTTGGCCACTGGATGTTTTCCTCCACCAGCGTCTCTCTCATGGTTCCGTCCATTGCTGCTGTTTCGATCTTAGGGTGGTTTCCCCAGTCCGCCCAGTACATTTTCCTAATGGTGGAAAGGGAAAACTTCATTGTTGCTCGATCACAGTTAAATCTACATTTGCATTCTTTTTGTTTCCAAGAGGATCTGCTCACCCTCTCTGAGGGTCGACCACGATGGCGTAGGGCTCATCGATCATGCCGGAGATGAGAGTTTTGCGGTGGCGTCCTCCGCTTAGCTGCGCGACCTCGATGACATCCCTTCCAGAGTCGGTCCAGTACAAGTTTCCTGCCACCCAGTCCACAGCGATGCCACGGGGCATCTTCAGATCAGGGATCTAAACACACAGAGAGGAAAACAACACTGACACCCACTAAAATGAGACGCACGCTCATCAAAAGTCGTTCTTCAACCGCACTTACCTCCACGCTTGTAATCCTCGAGCTAGTCTGCCGTCGGTTACGGTTGTTATTAGGGGAGAAAGAGGAAGAAGGCAGCTCATAGGAAGAAATTCGCCCGGTGTGCCAGTTTGTCCAGTAAATGCGATTGGTTTTGACGTGAAGGTCCATGGCATCGATGCGCACGTTAGCATCGCCCTGGAAGATCTGCTCGTAGCGCCAGTTTGGTATGGATGGGTCCAAGCTGCGGATCTCATTGTCATCGGCGATGTAGAGGACTTGTCTGGGTGCTGGGAAAGAAAAAAGGTTATCATAGCAGAGCAGAGACGTACAAAAAATCAACCTGGGAAGCAGAGAACCATTCGTGGTAGAAGTACTCACCATCGGCCTTGCACGTCTCGTTGATTCTGGTGAAGTACTTGTGGCAGCTGCATTTGTGGGAGCCCTTTGTGTTGTTACAGATGTGGGAACACGTTCCAAACTGATTACACTCGTTCTTATCTGTGACAAACACCAGAGTGATACGATGAACTTCACGCAAGACTAGTTTTACGTATTCAAGACACACATTTTAGGGACAACATAAATATCCAAACTGTAGCAGAGGAAAACCTCACCTTCACATCTGTTATGGCCTTTGGACTGGAAGCCAGGTTTGCAGGAGCAGAAAGAGTCAGTGCCAATCAGCACACAATGAGCTTCGTCTCCATCTCCACAGGCTGTCCTGTTGCTGTGGCAATCGTTCAGGACCGTGTCTGCGGGCACAGAAATGAGAAATGAGCATGCATTCGCTCTGATAACTCTGCAGAACAGAAGCTGTCAAGAAAAGAACTGAGCCTTGACAAAAATCACCTTTTTTGTTGCAGTTGATTTCATCCGAGCCGTGATCCTCGCAGTCGTTGAAGTAGTTGCAGCGCAGGACCGAGCTGATGCAGCGGCCGTTGGAGCATTGAAACTCATCCTTCTGACACACCGGAGTGGATGGCATTACTTCTAGAGGTGGACAAGACATCAGTGACCCTGATTATAACCTTTATGCATGATTCAAATACATCACATTGAAATTTCAATGAAAGGCTTTTTACAATTGTCGATGTGACCACAGAAAGCACTGAAAAACACTCACGGCAGTTGAGTTCATCGCTGTCGTCCCCACAGTTGTTCACGCCATCACAGCGTTTTGATAACGGCAGACACACACGATCGTTAAGGCAGCGGAACTGCCTCGTGGGGGGACACTGGAATTTAACTGAAGGACAAAAGGTAAGAAACATTGAGGAAGAAAAACATGCTTAAGAAACTGGTGTTCAGGAACACGATCCACGTGTGAAATGAAAAGATTCTCACCACACTCTTCTTGATTCTCATCAGAGTTGTCACCACAGTCGTCCTCGCCATCACACTTCCATCCCAGAGGTTTACAAAGAGTGTTGTTGCACTGGAACTCATCCAGGGGGCAGTTTGTACTCACTGAAATGCGAGGTGAGGAATAAATGTGACAGCAGCCTTAAATGCATCCATGTTTTCCATCCATGACATATTTGACCGTGTGCGTGTTTCTCACCACCAGTGTCACAACTCTCCTCATCGCTGCCGTCTATACAATCGGCGTCAGCATCACAGCGCCAGCGAATGGGGATGCAATGCAAATTCTTGCACTGAAACTGATCGCTATCGCACTTCACATCACAGCCATCCTGAAACAGAGTTGATAACTCTCTTTGTTAGCACCCACGGCACGCCAAATATAAAATATAAAATGTTAATAAAGGCATAAAATGAGCCACACCTCATCGGAGCCATCAGCACAATCGTGGTCCCCGTCACACTTCCAGCGCCCAGCAATACAACGGCCATTTGTGCAGGAAAACTCGCTCTCTGAACACTGCCGAGGCACTGAGGAGAGACACACCGGTTGAGGAGAAAGAGATGGAAAAATGAAGTATAAAGGAGAGGCGAGGAGCAAGAACATGGTTATGTAAGGGAAGAGAAGAGAAAGGTGGGAAAGGGACTGATTGCGAAAAGAACAGGGTGTTGTCAAGAGCCACACACTTTAGAAAAGAAAAGAAACTATCACGGCACTGACTCATTAGGAACAAAGACGAGGAGGTTACAACATTCTTCAGTGAATGTAGCAGAGGAGCTAGAGGAGTTGGAGGAGCCATTGGGTTTGAAAAGAAAGGGAAAAAATCACAAAAAGGCACAGATAACTGGGCAGCTGAGGCTGTGGATGGCTGTACTGAAACTATGAAAACACCTACCTCTGGCTCACATCAACAGGCCAGTGTGAAATGCAAAATAGACACGAGATGACATGAGATGTGCAGATGGACATAGAACCAATCAACACAGAGGGAAATCAAATTCTCATCCATGAGTGTAGTCGATTAAGAATAACAGACAAACACACACACACACACTGGAAGGAGAGACTGAGAAAGCGGTGGGAGCGTACCACACTTGTCTTCATCAGAATTGTCCCCGCAGTCGTTGTCGTAGTCGCATTGCCAGCGTCCGGGAACGCAGCGGTTGTTCTTACAGCGGAACTGGTACGGTTCACAAGTCCTCTCATCTGAGCAGCAGCAGACACAATCAGCACAAACACGACCACGTCACCCAGAGGCTTTCCTTTCTTTCCCTATCTACTGCACCGTCCATACCGCATTCCTCTTTGGGTTCATCCGAACCATCCCCACAGTCGTCCTCTCCGTCACACTTCCAGCGTGCCGGGATGCACCGTCCGGAATCCTTGCAGCGGAATTCATCCACACCGCAAGTCATCTGAGCTGCAGTGAGGAGGATAGAATGGATTGGACCTCATCTATACTAGGTATGGGATTAATCCCTGTTTCCGAACCTGAAAACAACTAACTGATAGCAACATTAACTTCAACAAATGAATCATCAACAGCTGGATAATATTAATGCATCAATGGATCATCAACGCTTTCATTTTCAGTTGTGTTGATGCTGTAAATTGCTTTTTGAAACCCTGATGCAACTTTGTATTTCTAGCACACGCTAGCCTCCATTCCACACAAACGTTCAGTGGCGTTTGAGCGCCGCCTTACTGCAGTTGGCTGGCTCATCAGATCCGTCCACACAGTCGTTGTCTCTGTCACACACCCACACCCGTGGGATGCAGCGCTTGGTGATGGCGCACTGGAACTGGTTGGGTGCACATGTAACTTCGGCTACATGGGAAACAGATAAATACCAGATTACAAGAGTCACAAATCAAAAGGATTAGATTATGGTAAATTTCTCTCAGCAGCTCCAAGAGGTTACAGGTTGGAGGTTTGTGATTCTTGTAGCTTTGCATTTGAAGACTGACCTCAAATGAACAGTTCAAGTCATTTCTCAGTGGAGTGTGAATGTGTTCATCAAAGGTCAAAGCAATCCCTTTGCACAACATCGTTTGTAACATCCAAAGTAAAGGTCAAAAAGAAAGAGCGATCCATGTCCCGTCTCCTTCGATGGCAAGTTACAGAATGTGGAGGTGTGTGTGCGGAGTGAGGGGGTTTACATCAAACAGTAGGGTTCATCCCTTACAGTTATAGACATTTCTGTCCATTAGTAAAAGATGGCCTAAATAAAAAACTCACGGCAGTCTTTCTCATCCTCTCCCTCGCCACAGTTATCCTGTCCGTTGCAACGAAAGATTCCTGGGATGCAGCGACTTGGGTGGGTGCATTTAAATTGACTCGGCAGACACACATGAATATCTGGGGGGAAAAAATAAAAAAATTAGGCAACGGAGGATAAAGGTTATTTAAAGTATAGGTGAGAAAACGATTCAAGGGGAGTGTATATATCCAGGTGTGTGTGTGTGTACCGCAGTTGGCCTCATCAGAGTTGTCCTGGCAGTCATTGTCTCCATCACAGATGTAGGCTGGGTTGGTGCAGATCCCCGTCCCACACTGGAACTGACCCGGTCTGCATTTGAACTCAGCTACAGCGACATAATCCGGCACAGAATGAACAAACAGATTCCATCTGCGATGACAAGTCATCATAACCCCTCATGTCACTCACCACAGTCCGCGGGCTCATCGGATCGGTCCCCACAGTCGTCCTCTGTGTCACACTTCCACCAAAATGGAATGCACTTGTCGTTTTTGCAGACAAACTGAAATATCAGTGGCAAAAGTCCATTAGTTTCTTTTGGATTTGACATGTTAGGTGGTAAACCTCTAAAACTACAGCCTCATGTGTGCTAACCTGACTTGCAGTGCAGTTGGATAAGCATTGTTTTCCATCGGCTGCTAGATAAAAGTTAGTGGGGCAGGCACACTTGTAGCCCCCTCCAGGTGAGAGCAGACACAGGTTACTGCAGCCTCCATTGTTGATCTGACAGGGGTGATCAGCCACTGAAGGTCAGGGAAAACCACACAAGTACAGTTATGAAGATGGTGAGCAGACTGATGATTTCAAAGTGCCCGTGAGTGAACTCAGTTTCACCTTCAGGCTGGCGGTAGGGGTGGTAAATGTGGACGTCCATCGGTCTGTGTAAGGTGCTGATCAGCACCGTCTTGTTCACTCCCAGCGTTTTATGAGCTCTGTTGATTGACTTGGTCTCCCAGTCAGTCCAGTAGATGAACTCTTCAAACAGAGTCATGGCAAAGATGTGGGGGATATCCTGAACCAGAACTACGGGAGGGAGGGCAAGGGCTCAAAGTCAAATATATTAGTAACACAACTGGAAAAGTGCACACATCATGTAGTTCATGTGTTTGTTACTTGTGTGTCTGCTGGTTCCGTCCAGACTGGCAAAGGCGATGTAGTCCTCACGAGCGTCGGCCCAGTAGATCCGGTCGTTGACGAAGTCCAGCGTCAGGCCGTTGGGCCAGGTGATCTTATCCTCCACTATGACACTCCTATTGTTCCCGTCCATCCCAATCCTCCCAATGTGTGGGGTGTCCCCCCAGTCCGACCAGTACAAGTACCTGTCGGGGGATGTGTGTCTTATGAATTATGACGTCCACTGGATTCTGTGTGTCTTCTGTTAAATTGAACTAAATCACTACCACTAACTGTCATCTGTGAATCCATTGACCCGGTTCTGCAGTGTCATTCTCACCCGTAGCGTACGTCCACGGCGACGGCCCGCGGCTCCCGCAAGCCGCTGTTGACCAGAATCGTCCGGTAAGCTCCATTCAGCTTTGACACCTCGATGGTGTCCCGTCCCTTATCGCACCAGTACAGGTTCCCTCCTACCCAGTCCACCGCCAGTCCGTCCGGATTATTGAGCGACGTGCGATGAAGGACCTAATACATGAGCAAGCACTTTGTAATTCCAAAATCTTTGAGCTACGATAAAGAAATTAATCATCTTTCCAGGGATTTTGCTTCTAGCACAAGTATCCTGATAGATCCTTTGAAGCGCCAGGCTAAATTTAGGTTTAATTATCCGCGTAGAGCCGGACTGACCTGAACGTCACTGCCGTTGATATACATCCTTCTTATCATGCTGCCGTGGGTGGTCACATCTGTCCAATAAATCATCTGCTGGCGGTAGTCGAAATCGAGAGCCACGGCATTGTTCAGTCCCTGTCAAAGCAGCAGGAGTTCCATTAGCCTGAGCCGAAGATAAACCCTTGTAGGATTTTCAAAGCGTTTCAAAAGGACCTACTTTCTATGCAAGTCTCACCTGTTTGAGCAGCGTGTAGTTTGAGCCGTCCAAATTGAGCTTTCTCAGATAGTAGCGGTTGGCGAAGATCAGGAAGGGTTCCTCATCTGCATGGGAATTATACGTGAGCGGATGTAGCGCAGACACATCCTGCATGTCGTTAGCCTTGTCATGTTTTCTTACCGGAGGTGGATTTGCATATGGTGGGGTTCTCAGGGCTAGGCTTGTAGCCGTCCACACACAGACAGTGGAAGCTGCCGTGTGTGTTGATACAGCGCTGCGTGCAGGGATAGATGGTGGTGCACTCGTCTATGTCGACACACGTCTTCCCATCGTCTTTCAGACGGAAGCCGGGGCGGCATCTGCACTGTGGAAAGGCAGATCCCGGAGCAGATAAAGCAACTGTGCATGGCGCTCAGTTTCCAATTGTGTTAGCACAGAAATTGTAGCAGAATTCCACAGAGTTCACTTACTTTGAACCCAATTTTAAGGTCTTCACAGAGCTGGGAGCAGCCACTGAGTTTGCTGTTCAGGCATTCGTTTATGAAGCAGTTCAGCTCATCTGAGCCGTCGCCGCAGTCGTCCTTATGGTCACAGAGTAATGTCTCGTTCACACAGTTCCCATTGTTGCAGGCGTACGCCGTGTTGTTGCATTTCTTCTCTATTTCATAAAAAAGGTAAATGAGAATTTAATGTAGAGAAAGTGTTAAAAGGTTTATATATTATTCTAGTTAAAGTCTCATGAATTACGCTGGTGCCATTTTAATCACATCAACCTCTGCACTTATGATTATGTTTGCTGTGCGCACTAAAATCTTATTTGGCCTTTGCTTTAGCCACATTTTTCTTTCTTAAATTTAATTTGCTGAAATGCTACAAATGATAACATATCCTGAAACAGGAGGGTTAATTATGAGGCAAATAAATTAAACAAAAAGTAAAAGTAATGTGCTGCTTTTTTTTTTTTTGGCAGTGTGGATCCAACCTGGCCCAATGCAGCGTGGATTCTTGGGGGCTTCATCTGATTGGTCATGACAGTCAAAGTCTCCATCACACTCCCAGGAACTCTGGATGAGGCAGCGTCCGTTGGCGCAGCGGAACTCGTCAGCTCCGCATGTTGGGTATTCTGTGGCATTAAATGGCACAACGGAGACAGTTAAATTCAAATAGGTGTAAGGATGATGTTGAAAACCGTCCCTTGAGGAGTTGGGGGCCACTCACCACACTCCTGGGACTCGTCTGAGCCGTCGCTGCAGTCGTTGTCGTGATCGCACACGAAGTGTTTGGGGATACACTGACGGTTTTGGCACATGAACTCATTGCTGCTGCACGTGTCGTTGAACACTGAGGCAAAAATACGTGGGATGGGAGTGAGAGACATAACTTTCATATTCTTTTTTGTCTATATGGGTAATTAAAATGATTTATCCCCCAGTCTGTGCTCACCACAGCCAGCTTTGACACCCTCATCAGCCCCATCAGGACAGTCCTTGTCGCCATCACACTTCCATATCTGAGGGATACACATGTGTGATACAGGACACTGGAACGCCTCCGGACTGCAGGTTTTGGTCTCTGTGAAAGAAAGATGTTACCAGAACAGAATTCCGTGGGGATCCCTTCATGTTTGATCATGTTATGCTTGTTAGTATTTTTCCACTCACTGCATTTGCTGTCCTCGTCGCTGCTGTCGCCGCAGTCGTCAGCGCCATCACACACCCAGAGTTTGGGAATGCAGCGGCGGTTCCCACACTCAAATTGAGAGGGTGAGCAAAATTTGTCTAAAGGGGGCACAAAGAAAGTATTAAGTTCAAAATACAAGCGTCACAACAAAATAATGGTCTGTTGCACTTGATGTGAAGTTGCCGGATGTAAACTCACCACAGTGAGCCTCGTCTTCACCGTTCTCACAGTCATTCTCTTTATCACAAGTCCAACTCATAGGTATGCAGCGTCCACTGGGACAGGCGAAGAAGGGAGGGGAGCACTTTGTTTTCCCGCTCCCTGATAGAGTGATAGAAAAGTTAATCCGGCATAGAAGTAAATATGGAAATTCAATTTTACTTTCCTTTACTTTACAAAGGTTTTTTGCAAAAGTGTGTCACAGCTGGAATAAATAAAAAACAGACACTTTGCTCTAATCGATCTAAAAAAAAAAAGTTTAATTTTAAGATTGTAAGAAGATTTAGAAGGTTTGTAAAATACCTGGACAATTTCTTTCATCTGAGAAGTCTCCACAGTCATTAGCTCCATCACATTGCCACGAAGGTGCAAAGCAGAGCGTGGTGAACTCGCACTTCTGAAACGTCACTCCCTTCACTCCCAGATGAAAGTAGCTGGAACAGTCTGTGGCAGCTGGACAAAAACGAGCAGCGCTGCTTTATAACACAGCCAGACAAAAAGAAGGGGACGACAAGCTGCTTGGAATCATTTTCACTTACTGCAGTTCATCTCATCACTGGCATCCTCACAATCTACTTTCTGATTGCACTTGCTGGAGTTGGAGATGCATCCTCCATCTCTGCACTGGAACTGATCGGCCGAGCACAGCGTGGCTGGCAAAGACAAACACCAGAGATGACGTTTAATTTTCAAGGTGTTTCAACAACCTTAGGTGTCCGGAGGGGACTGGACTCACTGTTACAGAACGCTTCATCAGAATTGTCTCCACAGTTGTCCTGCCCGTTGCACCAGTAGCTGTGGCCCACACAACGTCCGTTCACACACCGCCGGTAGCCCTTCTTACACACACGGTTGGCTGGAAAATATGTCGGAAAAATTGAAAACTCAGAATATAAATATCAACAAGAATGTGATCCAGACTATTTTGACTGACAATAATGCTACCACTCACCACAATAGGACTGTTTCTCATCAGATTTGTCCTTGCAGTGGGCCATACCATCACAAGTCAGGGTGTAGCTGATACAGTCGCCGTTTCCACACTCGAATTCATCAATACTGTTGCATGTAGTGTTGAGAGCTGTGAGGCAAAGAAAGAAAAAGAAGCGCTTTAGGGTTTTACTTCCACTCAGGCATGCGGTTTTTTTCTTTGAATAGCTTCACGTTTCCTGCTTCCTGTATTACCCGTGCAGGTGTTATCTTCCAAAAGCTTTCTGTCTCCACGGCAACTGCAATTGACCCTTCCCTCAGAGGTCAGCAAACACAGGTCCTGACATCCTCCATTGTTGACATGACACTGAGAGAACTCACCTTTGAACATATGAGAAAAGATAAAGAATGTTAGTCACATAAACCTCCGCCTGCATGTTCATCCACACACCCAGAGTTCAAAGGGTGGACCGAGGGCTTTGACAACCAATCAGATTACACACTCAATCCGGAACAGTAGCGGATGTCATAACTCACAGCTGTTGGTGTCATTGGCCACAGCGACGATGCCCATCGGCTGCTGAGGAATGTCGGCGCGCAACATCTTCATGTCTCCTCCGGTGTATTTATCGGCCCGAAGCACCGCCCTCCTCACCCAGTCGGTCCAGAAGATGTAGTCCCCATACACAGCCAGGCCGAACGGATGCACGGGCTCGTTCTTCAATACCACCTGCAGGGGGAGCCACACCCACAGTCACCACCTCAATAAAATGCAGCCTGTCCTGTGAGAACCACACATCATTCACACAAAAACCTGTGTGTGTGTGTGTGTTTGAGCGTGCACATCACTCACGTAGCGCCGACTGCCGTCGTACTCGCAGCGCTCAATCTTGTCCAGTGTGGCATCAGAGAAATAAAGTTTTTCGGCGCGGTGGTCGATGGCCAGTCCGTTGGGGGTTCGGATGTCGCTGCCGATGATCACCAGAACGTTGCTACCAGTCAGTGTGGCTCGCATGATGCTGGGAGATTGCTCATTCCAGTTGGTCCAAAACATGAGACTGCAGGAAAAAGTCTGAATCAATGACGAGTATTTACAGAAACGTGAATTATTGTCCAGTAAATCCAACCTGTGACACTCGTCTAGGACGAAGGCTCTGGGGTGGTCGTCTCCTGCCATGGTGACCACGGTGTGTCTGTCAACGGCTCCCCAGTGGCTCTGATCCACCGTGTGTCGGGTGATGGATGACGTAGTATAGCTGGTCCAATACAGCATATCCCAGGCCCTGTGGTACGCCAAGCCCTCCACTGAGCCAACATCTGAAAGACAATGAAAGAATAGAGGAAAAGCAAAGGGAAAAAGAGAGGAAAGACATTAAAGACAAGCAGGAAAAAGAAGCACGTCAATCCCATCGCTATGTTAAAAGTCCAGGGACTGTTTGGCAGCGGGTCAGTGCTGGCAGACCGCTTTGTGAGTCTGGGCTGAGGACATAACAGCTTGGTTTAAATGATGAAGAACACACTGTGATTTGAGGCTTTCGTCCAACAAATAGCTCACCGAAAAGGTCACTATAACACTTGTCGCTGGTAAATTACTTTCCATCACACTGAATAGATGAGAAATCAAGTCATTTTTTTTCACTATCGTGGCCTTAAAACTAGGTTGTGAGCTCCTTTGCCTGCTCAGAGACCAGAGGACACACAGGAGTCAGCCAAAATGGTGGAATGCAACGTTTAGTGGCGGCAGATGGAGAACAGCTGCTTTTACTGGTAAGCAACAAAACATGCACACACAAACACACACAAACACACACACACAAAACGGCGTGTCGTAAGAAGAGCACATTTGAAAATAACCACATGTAAGAGCACTCCAAAAGCCAATAATTGTCAATCGTTGCCTCCTTGTTCCAGTTACTGCAATAGAACGGGGAGAATCTAAAGATCACAGCGACCTTTACCAGCGCTGTACATGAGCTCAACCCCTCTATTAACCGGAGAATCAGAGAGCTCCCCCACAAGAAGGAAGGCTTTACACGACATCCCAACATCTCCACCAGCCCCTGACACGAATCAGCATTCGTCTGGTTCCTGCTGTGAATGAAGCAAAGCGACTACATAAGGAAGCAAAAGGCATGCAACATGAAGAACCCCCCGCCCCCCCCCTGCTTCCAGTGCTCATAAATCAGTTCCCTAAAAATCAATGAGGAGGAACATGAAATCCATTCAACTCATTTCCTCTTTCTTTACTGCTGTTAATGAAATGTAAATGTTCAGCCTGCAGTGCTCCCTGATCAAATCCTTACTTTTCGGTTCTGTTTGTCTTTTCGTTGTTGACCTAAGCCTATCCGGGTTTCTGTACACTTTCTTTTGTTGGTTAGTCATATAGAGGAGCTGGATTTTATAGGACTTGAGCTCAGCCTGTTATCCTGACGGTGGTATTTTTTTTATTGCAGTTATCTGCTCTGCGTATGATAACAGTTCAGTGTTTGTGTTCAGACTGGCACACAAAAGTTACCCTGATTGTTAGAATAAACACTATTTCACTGTTTATACATGACATCTGTGTATGTTCTGTGCAGAGACGATGCTTATAGAACGTGAACAATTCCTTTCGGAAAATGAACAAACACCAGACCCTGGGAAAAAAAACTGTTTGGCCTGGGTAGGCCCTCCCACAGGGAACGGGTCGGCCCATCTCCTGCCTGTTCTGTGATAATCAGTCCAGAGTTCACCTGCCATTTACTTGGTTTCATCTTCACTTGGCGTTCAGCTATTCGTCTCTCTTTTTCTCACCCAGAACTGTGTCAGCGATCCACTCCTAGGAGACAGGAGTGAGGGCTGATTGATGGCCGGGTTTGTCATGAGGAGGAGGAGAAGGAGGCAACTCTCAGGTGACGAGAAACCACCCATTCTCAACAGATTGGCTTTTAATCCCCCCATCAGAAAAGAAATCAGGATTATTTCACCTCAACAGAATGGACTAATGTTCATCCAATCTGAGGCTGGCTGTCTGTGAGGACCGGAATGGATTGATTCACTTGCAGCATAATGGAGGCCACTTGAATCGCACAATGAAAATGACTGAACGTGTTTCAATGCACAATTTATAGAGACGATGGTAAATCAAATGCATTTGTGTGTTTTTAATCTACTATTGGACATCCGTCTTCACTTCTTTTTTATTGGCAAGTCTTCCCATCATCCTTGAGGAAATGATAAGAAATCTGTGTGATGTTATTTCTGAGCAAACAGTGTGACTAATCATTCCCTTGTGTACTGTCAGTAGTTTTATGACTGCCATTATCCGTTTTGAGCAAACCGAAGGAGAACACCTCCACGGCTGAAGACAGGATGTCACTGATGAACTCTACAGGTCCGGAGGATCCACCAGCCAACAGCAGTGACCCCAGGCTGGTCGATGTGGAAAAGATCCTCGTCCCGATCATGGACGTCCTGATCCTGGTGCTGGGGGTGGGCGGCCACAGCATGGTGATGGTGATCCTGTGTGGGAGGCGGAGAAGAGGCGCGGGGCTTATCGGAGCGTCCCCTCAAAGGGCGATAACGGGCACGGGGACGGACGCCCTCCTGTTGGCTCTGAGTGCTGCGGACCTTCTGTTGCTCTCTGTGCTTCCTTTCCACACCGTCGCCATAGCGATGCAGCACTGGCCCTTTGGGGACTTCATGTGTCGTCTGGTGGGCTTCTTGGGGTCCGCCTGCTCGTCTGCCAGCGTTTTCACTCTGGCCATGCTGGCGGTGTGTCGTTATCTGACTGTCGTGCATCCCAGAAGAGCCTACAGCCTCCTGTCACCCCAGCGGGTGTCAATAGTCTCTGCGCTCCTCTGGGTCCCGGCCTGCTGCCTGGCTGTCCCGCAGCTGGTTTATCGCTTTGTGGGCGCCCAACACCGAACCCCCGATGGTCTCGGCTGTTTTGCTTTCCTCTCTCACAGAGACCAGCTGATCTACGGACTGTGCCACTTCCTCATGGCCTTTTTACTTCCACTGGTCACCATTGTGGTGGCATACATCAGGATCTACATATTCCTGTGGGGGAGTCGACATGCCGGCAGGACACCCCAGGTAGAACGCTACCAGAGCAAAGTGACCCAGACGTCGGCGATGCTGGTGCTGGCTTTCACCCTTTGCTGGCTGCCGTCCTACAGCCTGACCCTGGCCTTATTAGCAGATAAAAGCTCAGGGGCCACGGGGGCCTCACCGCGCTATGGCCCCTTCAGTGTGTTTGCACGGCTCATGGCGACCTCCTCTACAGTCATGAACCCCATCCTTTATGTGCTGATGTCACAAAAGTTCAGACAGGACTTACTGAGGCTGTTCAGGAGGGAGAGGCAGACGGCTACAGTGACTGTGGCTATGACTGCTGCTGACAGTAAACCAGCTGACGGCTAATCTGACACCTGATAGCACCTGACACACTGAGCAGAGTCTACTGGGACTCACAGTAAAACAACATGCAACATCTATGCCGGTGGTGGTGGTGGGGGGGGGGTGGATCTACAGGAACAGCAGAACAAACAGCCCTTTATCACTCAGTTTAATGTAAAAGACATTTTGGTGAATAGCACAGAGCACCTGTGTTTTATTGTGACGGTAACGTGAATTTATGTGCGTAGAACTGCTTTTGTGCTGCCTGTAAATTTAAAAAAATGTTCATCCTTTTGTGTCTAGTTTCGTTATAAATTCAAAAACAAAGATTCCTGGTTGTGTTTAGAACTTCTCTCCTGTGGGGTTTTCATGTTTTCAGTTCAGATTCTTTGTTACTCACTATAAAAGTAACAGAATCGATTCTAATGACAGGCCCAAGACGAGGGGATACTTACTCTCTACCACAGTTTTGCGGTCAGATCCGTCATCGCTGATCTGCTGGATGTTACCGAAGTGGATGTCGCTGTAGAATACGCGGTTAGTTCCTTTTCCTCCACCTCCTCTGTAATCAAAAGTGAGGGCGATGACGTTCTTCATGTGCTCGGGTTCCTCGAACGGTTTGATAGGCGCGTTTAGGTTGTTTTCATCCGACAGGTGGACGCTCTTTAGAATGGTGCGCTCCGAGTAGAGCAGGTAACCGTCGTAGTCGCGGCAGCTGCAGCCGTCTTCAGCCAGCATGCCGTGAGCGCAGGCGCACGTGCGCCGCCCGTTACCGCTGTAGAGACAAAGCTGCTGGCAGCCGCCGTTGTTGTCACTGCAAACGTTTGTCCCTGTATGTACAGGTGAGATCATTAACTACTAGAAATGTTAAAAAGAAACACAAAAGCACACAAACATCACACTTCTTACCTTGCTGTCTGGCCCTGTTGAAAACCTTGATGTCTTTGAGCTGCACCCCAATACCCGTCCTCAGAGACAACGAATCTGTGGCGTTGTCCTTGTTTCCTCTCTTTATGGAGCCGTTAGCATGTGTCCTTTTTCAATCCATACATACAGAAAAATTATTACATTGTTACGGTGAACAATTCTGAAGCTCACAGATCAGAGAATTCAGAACAAATATGCCAACGGATTGACTGATGAATGTCTCACCTGTCACTCCAGTAAATGTAGTTCTCAAACACAGACACAGAGAACATGTCCATGTTGTTGTTGGCGAGCACCACTTCCCTGTTCTCTCCCGTCTCCAGGTTGATGCGCTCAATCTTGTCCGTCCGGGCGTCACACCAGTACAACAGACCCTCCTGGAAAACAGCAGAGGTTCAGGTTCCGTTGTGTCTGTGATGTGATCTCAACGTGAGTGCGGTCGGTTATACTGCACCTCGTAGTCGACGGAGATGCCGTTGGGCCAGCTGATGCTGACGTTGACCAGAACAGCCCTCTGAGAGCCATCCAGACGGGACCGTTCAATACGTGGGTACTGGCCCCACTCAGTCCAGAACAGGTAGCTACACACACACAGTTAAGCACACACACAGATAATAAATCAGACACTAAAGAGAGCTTCTGGGGCTTCTGGAGCTAGAGCCAGTGTCCTCTGTGTCCTCTCACCCCTTCTCCGGGTGGACAGTGATCGCACGAGGTTTGTCCAGGTCCTGGGAAATCACCACATATCGGAAAGAGCCATTCAATCTGGCGACCTCGATCACATCGAAGCCTTGATCCGTCCAGTAGATGTTTCCTGAGTAGAGGACAGTGATGAGCAATAACACTTTGCCAGGTGAGCAGCGATGCATTTATTTATCTTGTCTGACCTTCATTCTAAGTAAATTATTCTATAAATTATTTTCAAGTGTTTTTTTTGTCTTTGGTGTGTGTGCTTTGCGTAGTTCCATGTGTCAGCGATGTCTCCCACCTGCTATCCAGTCCACAGCGATGCCCTCCACCCTGGCGATGCCGTTAGTGACCACGTCCTCCCTCCATGTTTGGTCCCTCTTAGCCCTGCTGATGGTGCACAGGCCCATGTCCACCCAGTAGATGGTGTCATTAGCTGTGAAAATTACAAAGACATGATACAGTTGGATAAAACATCATCTTATGCATCCACTCATATTAATGTAGCAATAAATTAAGCTCTTCATTCAGTTCAAATACATTGATGCGTGTAGCTCTTTCTGATCTAGCACCAGAGGAAAAAAACACGTGTTGCTGAAAGAGTTACCAGCATGGAAATCTATGCCCACAGCCAGGGAGGTGCCTGAAACCGGCACCAGGGCATCTGACTTGTCCGATGGGTCCAAAGGAATCCCACGTATGCCTTCATGCACAGAATATAGCAGGAAAGAGCCAACCCCTACAGCCAAAACATTTCTTGTTTTCAGTCAAAGGCGTCTGTTGCATTACACATTTATCATTTAAATCAGGAATGCATTGCCTGTTTGAGTGCGTCTTACCCTCACAAGACTGTTGCCCGGTACGGAGGCTGTATCCTGCAGTGCACATGCACGCTCTGGTGGTTGGGGAGGTGGGGAGACACAGCTGGGAACAGTCTCCATTGTTATTACTGCAAAGATTGGTGCCTGAGAACACAAAATCGTAATGACACATAAACACAACCAATCACAGAGTTGTTACTGAGACATAAACAGACAAAGAGGCTACATTAAGCAAGCAAAACCGACCACGGAACAGTTATGGGCTGTGATTTTTATACTTTTATATAACAGCACTCATAAAAGCTAGTTTCACAAAGTAAAAGCTGCATGTTGTCAGAACAAGTTGGTGCGTGTGTGACAGCGCTGCACCTTTCTGCACGGTTTCATTGTAGATTTTCATGTGCATCATGGGGGATGTGCTGTTCCGCAGGACTTTCCAGTTGCCACCATCCTTCTTGTCACAAGTTCCTATTTGGTCAGTTCCTTGGTCTGCCCACCACAACTTCTCCCCTAAAAAACAGATGACGTGATCAAAAATGACTGAACCTCCACATACATCTAAATACTGCAGACCTACCCATGATGGCAAGAGCAGTAGCTTTGGTCAGTTTTCCCTTCACCCCCTCAAGGACTTCCAGTCCAGATCCGTCCAGGTTACAGCGGTTGATGGTGCTGTTTCCAGAGCTGATCCAATACAGCTGCTCGGTGTCAAAGTCAATGGAGAGACCTGGAAAACACAAATAATGACGATGATGTGTGACGTCCTGCCCTGCCAACCAGGCACGTGGCGTCTCATGCAGTCGCAATGTGTCACCCACCAACGGGGCCTTTCTGGTTGGTGAAGAGGATGCTGTGGTTGCTGCCGTCTGTGTTGGCGATGTTGATGCTGTCCCCATCTGTCCAGTAGAGTTTCCTGAAAGGGGCAGGCAGACAGAATTAGTAACGCTGCAGACACTTAGCAAGAAAGAGCAACAACTTCGATTTCAGCAAATCAATGTTGACTAAATAAGTTGGAGTAGCTCACTTTCTTCACAAAAAGGTACATTTAACTCACGAATAGAAGGAATCCATTCATCATTCATCCAAGATGTCTTGTCAGACCTTGAAGTTTTCTCTTGTTTCAACAACAACCAAGCATTTCTTTTTAAATAAAATCTATTGTAAATGAGGA
The DNA here is from genome assembly GCF_040054535.1 of Antennarius striatus. Taxonomy (NCBI): domain Eukaryota; kingdom Metazoa; phylum Chordata; class Actinopteri; order Lophiiformes; family Antennariidae; genus Antennarius; species Antennarius striatus. The sequence continues at coordinate 17,352,440 of NC_090780.1, read as the reverse complement.
AATAATGTATATAATTACAATAATATCTTTATAATATATATAAATCTAACAATAATGGGCTGCCTGGTACACTTGATGAATTGGTTTTGTCCAGTTTGCCATCTCCGTTCATTTGTTTCCGTGCAGCTATAATTTTTACTAACTGTTTCTCAATTTCAGCCCAACCAAATTAAACAAATGTAAAAAAAAAAAAAAGGCTATGAATCATCATCTCCCACACCACACACTAATATAAATACCTTCTTTTTTTTTTTTACTTTCGAAATTGTTCTCACTGAACAGCACAGAGGACAGAGGATAATGGGATGGTGTGTCCCGGTGTTTAGACTGCCTGTCGTCTGTGTTTAAAGATCATTCATCCACTGCTCCATCACCCACTTCCTGTTCAATCCTACTGCATCCACCACGCCCCTCACGTGTTTGTTAACACGCCTTTAAATGAAGTATCCGGAGCGCTTTAGCTCCCACATTCATGCACACACACACACACACACACACATGCACACACGAGTTGGTCCATCCCTGAATTTCTTTGCCCACACCCAGTTCTGGACGTATTCCGGGCAGTATGTTTGTGTGTCAGGAAGAGGGGGCATCCCCCCCCCGCCCCAGCATATGGATCCAGCATCTGCTTCTCATTTTCCACCATCCCAACAATGGTCAGAACGGAAGCATTTCTCCCCTTAAATAGGTTACGTCTTTGAAGGAGATGAAGGAGTACACACACAAACACACAACAACAACAAAAAATACTCCAGGAGGCGGAGCCAGTTCTTCAGATAATATTCTTCATCCACTTAAAATACTTACAAGCAGCCACAATCCGGCCGGGCAAAATAAATACATAAACACAGATGGTTCGTCTCTTTTCTGCTGGTATGAAGAGAGGCTGAGGCCTAGCCTTGTGCAGGGGGTGGGGGGTGGGTGGGGGGGTTGAGGAGGTGTGAGGTTTCAAACGGGGGAGACGGGAGGGGAAATTGAACCTTTGCTCAAAAACGTGGACGTAAAGTCAACACTGGGAATAGAAATACAGAAATAGTGATAGACAGTGACTAAGACACTGGCTGTAAATAATTCATAGAAAATCTCTGAGCAGAGACGCTGTCTTTGAAAAGAGAAACGGAGATTGACAGACGACAAGAGCAACGGAAGGGGAAAGGTCAGACGGGGGAAAAAACTGAATCAACGTGCAAAGTGAAAAAATTAAGACTGCGACTGCAGACACTGTGTATGTGTTTGTGTGTGTGTGTGTGTGTGTGTGTGTGTGTGTGTGTGTGTGTGCGTGCGTGTAATCGCATACAACCAACCCCAGTATTGGATGCAGGACCAGACAGTGAGGTTTGTCCAGGCCCTGAATGACAGCGTTTTTAAAGGAGCCATCAAGTCTGGCAACATTGATCTGTTTCTTGTTGGCATCATAGCTGGTCCAGAACAGGTTCCTGGAGACCCAGTCCACTGCCAGCCCGTGAGCATTCGGCAAATCTGAAGGAAAAACACACACAGAGTTGTTAAACGACTTTCTTATTCACACCACCCAAAGTTCAACTTAATAGAATGGAGCCATAGCACACAGTCTAAAGACCATGCTGATGTGTTCAGCTCCCTTTTTGTTCTGCTGGTATAGAGTTGTTGGCATTCACTGACTCTAAATGTCGCTTTCCATTCATTCTATTTGATGCATAAATGTTTTGGTAATGATGGACCTGCATGTTGTTTTATTTCATTTTGCTCCCTTGTCTGTCTAGTTCACAAAGTGTTGTTACTGTTACAATTGGCCTCAGGCTAACTCCGCTTTATTGTATTTATGGCAGCTGTATGGTACCTCACAAATCAATAAATACATGGTAGGTAATCTGGGTGTAAAGGTGTAAGGCACAAAGTGCATTTAGTCCCTTGATAGTTTACATATATGTGTCATGTATTACATGAATTAAATCGGTTACATGCAGATTCAGAATCATAAATCCACAGTGTGTAAACACAGTTTGTGAACCAGAGCATGAAGCCACAGCTGAGCCCCTTTAAATACCAAGAAAAATATTGTACCTCTGAAACAATGCACTGCGCTGAACCTCGTTTTAATACAAACACTGACGGCCACTTGGACAAACACAAAAACATTGTCAGCTGAAATTATGTGGGTGTTCAGTGTGAAAAGAGAGTAGAAGACAAGAAATGTGAAATGTGTGTGTGTGTGTGTGTGTGTGTGTGTGTGTGTGTGTGTGTGTGTGTGTGTGTGTGTGTGTGTGTGTGTGTCACTCTGATCCAGGAAAAAGACTTTATTTCTCTCTGACAGCCATCAATTCTCTCAGCTGATAATGATCAGATGTGTCTAATGTTATCAGGTAGAAGCTGACGTCCATCTCCATCAGTGGGTTTCAATCATGGCTTTCAGGTGTGTTTCTAGTCTCTTCAGAATAATTTGAAATCTAGAACCATGTAAATGTACTTAAACACTGGTTATTGGCAATAATTAAGCATGATACAATCCAGAAAGGCTAAAGTTAAAGCTACACATTCTAAGCAAAAAAACGCTTTCCACCAGTCTATGTTTAGAGTAAAAAGTCTAGACACCATTTTCCTTATTTTTCTCTTCACTGACTGGTATTTGGGGCATATTCTGCAGTGACATTGACGAAACTGTAATGAATGGAGCCAAAACTCCACATTTAAAAAGTATATGGGCAAACTATCAAAATGAAGGCTGAAATATCAGAAGGAACACTCTGAGCCTCAGGCTCAGAGTGTTCTCTGCCATGTTGTGTTGCGTCCTCCTCACCAGCAGAAACCACCGTCTCAATCCCAGTGCCGTTGATGAACGCTCTCTTAATAGTCTGGGTCCGGACATCTGACCAGTAGATACGTTGCTCCAGGGCGTCGTAATCCACAACGGTTACGTTGTCGATGTCAGGCACCGTGAAGGAGATGATGTAGTTGTAGTAAGGGTTCTCGATGTCCACACCCCTGATCTCGATCTGACGAGCGTACAGCAGGAACTGCCGAGACTCTGCAGGATAGGACACGTGGTGACATGCAGATTTAGTCATCCAGGTCATGGTGGACCTCTGCAGTGAGTAAAGTCAACTGGACGTCAGTTCGGGAACTGAAGAAGCCTCTTAGATGAGACGACAGATCTTTAAATTTTTCTTCGTCCAGTTGATTTTATTCAACGCAGAGATTAAATTCCCCAAAGCATGAACATTCAAGGGAGTAAAAAGGAGTTAAATGCAGCTTCAAATCTAAAATCAAACGTTTAAGTGCACATTAAATCCAGTGTGTACGAGTGGATCTGAACATTATTTCTGCTACCTGACCACAGCTTATCCGGTCACACTGTGAACTCTAATGACAGCGTCTAGCTGTCAGATGCAGCAATGAAGCCGCGACAGTGACTGAATTCAATCGGCGCTAATACGTTACAACTGCACTGGCCTCAACAGTCCCATCATCATTTCACTGTTTAACTCAAATAATAGAAAGGAGGAGAGAAGGGGGGGAGGGGATAGGGTTGGGATTGGGGGTGCGGGGGGGATAATGACAGTGTCAGGCTGCACCAGCCGGACCAGGACACGTGGTGGATGGTGAGAGATGAGGCTGACGCCCGCCTCAGACAGAGTAGGGGCTCTCCGTTCCATTACTCCTGGAGATAATGGGAGGTGTTCCCCTGAATACTAAACACACAGGTGGAATAAGCAGGCTGCTCTGGCTGATTCGCACCAGACACGCTACACGTCTGTGCTGTCACAGCGCTAGCATGTCAAACTGAGAAAAAAAATCAACCTAGTTTAATCTCCGCGGTGGTCCCCAATCATACCTACAGAAACGCATCTGCAGGGGCACAGACAACCACCGTCTAGAGAATAAATGTTCACATACACCCATCCGTGCTCACCGTAGCAAGTGCGCCTGTCTGGAGCCAGTTTCATGAGATGAGGGCAGGCACAAGAAAATGTCTGATTGTAGTTAATGAGGCAAAGATGAGAGCAGGGCTCCTTGCCGTCTTTAGCTGCACACGGGTTTGGAGCTGGGGAGAAATCAAAGAGGAAAAAAATAATCCAGAATGCGTATTTAAACTCACAAATGAGCGTGTGTCACATCTCCACATTTTAGGACAAGAGAAGTCATGCAGAATCTAATAAATTCACCGGCCCATCAGATGAGAATATTTTTATCTGTGTGTATGTGTGTATGTGTGTGTGTGCTTGTGCGTGTGTATGATTCCCACCCTGCGGCTGTCTTGATGGATGGTAGACCTGGAGGTCAAAAGGCTGTGTGTTGGTCCTCTGGACCACCGTAACATTGCTTCCCGTCCACTTGTTTGCCTTGGCCAGGGTGTTGGTTCTCCAGTCCGTCCAGTAAACCTCTCCACCATACATGGTGACGGCAAACGGATGAGACAGATACTCATGTCCCCGTAGAACCTCAATCAGCCCGGAACCGTCATACTTGGCTGAATAAATGGCATCAGACCTGCGTAAAAGGCACGTTCGTTCTTGGTAAATGCCTGGATGGGACTACATAAAGGTGCCTGGATGAGTGTTCTAATTTTTTTTTTTAACCTGGCATCAATCCACAGGATGCGACGCTCCAGATAATCCACAGTGAGTCCATTTGGCCAGCCTCCATTACCAGTTTCCTTATGGATCGTCTTCCTGCCTTCTCCGCTCATGGATGCAGCTTCAATCCTGGGCAAGCTGGCATCCCAGTCTGTCCAAAAGAGGATCCTGCCGCAAAAAAAACACAGAACAGGGGCAGTTATTAAACGTATCAGCAACAACGGTTTACACAACATTCACCCATACCACTGTAATATGAGTCAAAGTCAGTGGTGGAGACGTTACCCATCCCGGGGGTCCAGGGCAATAGCTCGAGGATGCTCCACCTCCCCGGCCAGCAGCGTGGTTCTCATGGTGCCATCCAACTTGGCCACCTCTATCTGATCCAAGTTGCTTTCTACCCAGTAAATGTTTCCTGCAATCCAGTCCACAGCCAGGCCCTCGGGGGTCGCCAGCCCATACTGGATCACCACATCGAAGCTGGTTAAAGCTACCAGGACAGTCACAAGAAAAAGAAAGAAGGGGTTATCTTATTTTATACGTCTTTCAAAGATTTCATGTGACTTGATAAGCCATCATACCCACTCCCTTTTTGAAGCAGACCATGAATATGATATCCTTGGTTATTGAAAGTTGTCCAACAATTTAAGAAAAAGCAAGAAGTAACACCTTTAAAATTTACTATCCTCCATCTTTATTTAAAACTGGTTGAAAAATCACACCTCACCTAACGACTCAGTAAAATAAAGCCAGATTAAGCTCCTTAATTAATTCATATTGTATTTCATTAAGTACAATTATTTCATTAAGTACAGATAAAGGCTTTGAAGGTTGGGGTTTGCTGCTGGCAAAACCTCAAAATGTACCGGGACCTGAATCCCTGATCTGTGTCGCCGCAGCTCATACAAATGACGTACATGAGATCAGGCTATTTGGAGTCAAAGCTAACACACCTTATATCACAGGGTTAGTTTCTATATTTATGAAAAAATAGCATGATAAATGAACACCTGAATAAATACCGAATCGTATTAACTGGGGCGTGTTCGCGTTTGTGTGTGTGTGGGGGGTGGGGGGTGGAGGGGTGTCTGCAGCTCAGAAACTAAATATGTGGAGTCTGGAGGGCTAAAGAGAACATTTTCCAGCTTCTTCCCTAATTAGATATGTCGAATTGCTTGAGATGAATCATCATCCTGCAGCAATTAAAAGACAAACTGACTGTATTTAACTCACAATGCTGAGCAAACAAAGGACAACCACATGCACAGACAAGAATACACACGCAAATGCAACACGACCTTCCTTCATTACTTGTTGCAGAGTCATATTTACTTTTTTGGTAAGTTACTATCTGGACCTAAGGAAAGTTTTCCTGCCTGCTAAGCACCGTTACAAACGTTTTGGGGAACATAATATGAAGGTGAAAGGTCAAAGATCAGCACCTACAGTATCTACAATAAATATCCAGAGGGTACTTCACCTTGTTTAGAGGTTAAAATGTAACGTCTTATAAAAGCTTCCCTAAAAAACTAACACCAAATACAGCGACTTACTAATGTCTTTTTATTTGATTTATGATGATGATGATCTCGAGAAGTAGCATTGAATCATGGGAGTGGTGACATCATTGCCCATTGTGGGTCAGATACTGTTTGTTTTCCATGACACTTTTACTCTAGTTTTGTTTTGCCTGTCTCTCCTCCTGACACTTTGACTCCTCTGGTTTGATGGTGTAAATACTTCCTCAGATGACAGATTTGTCTGGGTTTATTGGAAACACTCGAGGTGACTTCAGTACACAACTCGACTAAAGTAAGAAAGTCTTATTTTAGACTTATTTTATTTTATTTTCTAGGTAAAAGGTTACATGTTATTGAATTATCTTAGAATCTTTAATCCTGCACATGACACACAATAAATGGTCCAAAAATGTAATGTGTGTACCATTTGTACAACATATTAACTGTGTTAAAATTGCACACCTCCGTTCTCAGACAGGTTCCCACGATAGATCTTGTCCTCCACCACATCAGTCCAGTAAAGGGCGTTTTGGCTCAGGTGGAAGTCCAGGGCGATGGTGTTCCTCAGGCCCGGCACCAACACACTGAACTCTCCTTTATTCAGGTCAATGCGGCGAATTTCATGGCGATTTGAGAAAATGATGAAGGGCTTGAAAAGATCTGCGGTAATGGAAAAGAGCAAACAACCGAGAGAGAGAGAGAGAGAGAGAGAGAGAGAGAGAAATGTTTCAGCCACATTGAGCTGAGTTGAAAGTGACTGTAATCCTGCGTAATTAAAAGGCAGTGTAAATAAGACAGGAGTTTATCTGTGCCTAACAGGCATGCAGACAGGCAGCAGGATGAAAGGCTGGTTGCTAGTCTCTCCGACTAGCAGTCAAAACCGCAGGCTTAAATTCATGTTCCATCACAGGCTGGCAGCGACAGGCAGACAACTATATTCTTTACATCGATGATAAATTTCAAAGTTGATTCAGTTCAACTGAGCAGTTTACATTTTTCAAACCTTGCCCTTCCGTTGCCCTTCTTTGTTAAAGATTTCTTTTTATAAAGTGATTACAAGAGCAAGAAATCAATGCCTACTCATGTTTTCTCACAAGTGATCAGCGATTGTCTCCACCAACTACACACCACCCTGATTGGGGGGGGGGGGGGCTAATTCCTGACCCCTCACCACACCTCTTGATTCTGCAGATAAATCCCGTTTCTTGCGTCCTCCCACGCCTGAACCTCATCTACATTCACTGCTGTCTTTGGACTTTCCATGACTCGTGCATCATGGTGTTTCAGTTTCTCACCTGTGCTCTTGCAGTTCTCCATGTCAGGCTCCAACTCCCAGCCCTCATAGCAAGAACATTTGACACTGAACTTGTCCTGTTCGCAGCGTTGACTGCACTTCAGGTGTTTTGCACAAAAGCTCTGAATTTGACAGGTCTTGTTGTCTGACCCCAACTCCATACCCAGAGGACAGGAGCAGATCACACCCTCGCCAGGGGCCACGCTGCAGTTATGGCTGCAGTCACCATTGTCCAGTGAACACAAATCTGTAAGACAGAGGAAAAGGAATAGCTTCAAAGAACTGTTACTGAACCATGAAGCCGTGGTTTAAGATGCAAAGCTTTTGCCTGCTGGGAAGGTGTTGCTGTTGTTTCTTACCACAGAGTTTCTCATCAGAGCCATCTGGACAGTCATCAGTACCATCGCAAAGTTTCTCCGCAGGCAGGCAGATGGTGGAATCGTTGGCACACACATGGTGGGAGAGTTTACACACCAGCGCTTCACAGTTGTCCTCATCGGAGTTGTCTTCACAGTCACTGTCTCCATCACACACCCAGGCTTTGCTGATGCAGCGTGCTACAGAGAGAGCAGAGGGTTACTTTCAAAATCACTCAAACTGACTGTCTATATTTCACAAAGACTTCACTCACCAGAGTCCCTGCAGCCGAATTTGACGGCCGGGTCACACATGTGTGTGACCCCCTCACAGTTCTTCTCATCGCTCAGGTCCATGCAGTCCGTGTCACCGTCGCAGCGCCAGCGCAAAGGGATGCACAGGCCGTCCATTCGGCACTGAAACTCATCTGTATGACAGCCTCCGGGGGGACGAGTGGCTGCAGAGAGACATCACAGCGTTGATGTGCAACTTCAAAAACTAATGAGCTATCAGTCTGAAAGCAGAGTGACATCAAGTCTTGGCAATATTAAAGCCTGAAGACATTCAAGTACGCGTTTGTAATCGTTTGAGTCAAAAGACCTCCCGCCAGTGAATAATTTATGTTGTTCCAGATGACTCCCACGACAACTAATAAATGATTATACAGAGGTATATCTACTGTACAACACCTCAGACAGCTGGTGGCATCCATTAGATTGTTGCTGATATGATTAATAGGGACCAGGGACCTATTGAATGTACTGTCTAAAATGACTACAGTGCCTCTTGCACATGAGGGAATAAAAGACAGAACACAGCAGCAATGCAACATCCATCCACCATAATAACAACCACCAGTTAGGCTGTGTTACATAAATAGAGCTATGGAAATTGTCGGTAGCTATTTGTGGAAAAGTGGATTTTAGCATCTGCTTCAGTTTTTAAAATGAAGTTAGTTAAAAGTTCCTCTCCGTTGTTAGTGAAGTATTTGTATCTTAAATGATGTCGAGTATCTTGTGCATCTTCATGTGAAGTTGTGCAAAACTACTTTGGAATGTTTAAACAACTAACTAAAAATATTCTTAGAAAAAATACCACCGCAGTTTTGATATTTTTTTATGGTAAGTGTTTGTCAGGAATATTTGTTTTTGTTTGCTGTTCTCTCTGTCCCACCTTTCCACCAATGGTGAGGCACACCTAGCTTATATTTCACTTCATCAACTTTACTATTATCTTCGGTGCTGGATAATTCCATCTCCTTAGGTAGAAGCAGCTGTTTTTGCTTTTCTATTTTTTGTCACAAACCAGTTGTGAACTTTACTCATTTATAACTTTAGTCTCATTTATGAATCTATACTTCTAATAGTAGGGACACTGACCCTGATTGGTGCAGTTTGCGTGGGTTTCATCGCTGTAGTCCCCACAGTCGTTATCCCCATCGCAGGTCCAATAATCCGGGATGCAGCGGCCGCTGTTACACTTGAACTGAGCGCTGGAGCAAGAGTGACTACAGCCCGCCTCATCGCTGTTGTCCCCACAGTCATTATCTGAAAAACAACAGCAATCAAACAATACCCGCTCTTTTGCATTATGTGGCACCCACTGCCTCAAAGGTAACAAAAAGTGGATATGTATTGAAATATATACTGTAGAAAGCAATTGTAAATTTTTTTTTTTTTTCACATTTAACACAATGGCAGTGGAAACCATGGAATACAAATGAAATGAAATTTGAGAGAAGATAAATAATGGCAGAAACTGCATAGATCAGACCATGCACCATGAGGGAATGTACCAAGTCATGATACATTGAGCTTGGAAGCGAAGCATTTTCAGTACTTTTACACCCATGCCAATGAAGAAGAGCAACCTAACATTCATTTCATAGTCACGATGGAAAAACAATCTATTCTGTCCTTAAGAACCTTCACCAAATTAGCTCTGGTCGGTTAATAGCTAAAATATCATCCAATCCTGTATTGTTTCAATATTTAGTTAGTCTGAATAATGTATTTAGAATATATAAAATATTAATTAGCGTCACATCTATCAACAGCAAATAAATGGCAGCAGTTTTGGCCCATATTCGAAGAGCAGGAAAGCAGCTTCCGAGCCGGCTTTAACCGGTCCTAGAACTAAGCTAGCATCATTGCTGTTTTGGTGCATGTTGATCTATGCACTAACCGGTCAGGTTTGGACAATGCAACTCATCAGAACCGTCCCCACAATCCTTTTCTGTAAAAGAGAACCAATGGAAGACAGCAAAGTGGGCAAACAGCACAACAAAGAATGATAAAACCAACAACACAGAATAACAAAAACACACACAAAGGTGACAAAAAAGAAGAGTGTATGTCAGAGTGACGATGGGGGGGGGGGGTCATGCACAGCGTACTGTGAGAGAGGAAAGGGAGGAGTCACCACTGTAGACGCACACAGGAGAAAGAGCAGAGGGGATAAAGAACAGACACTAACCGTTATCACAGCGCCAGTTTATGTTGATGCAGCGTCCGTTGTTGCAGGTGAACTGGGTGAGCGGGAAACATGTGGGGTAGGCTGTGGGCAGAATGGGAGCTAAGACACTTTGCTGCTCATCAATACTTGAACACATGTGGTAAAATGTCAAAAAGATCTCTACAAACAGCTGTACATCACCCTATGGCTTCAATGACAGAAGGACTTGACCCACCACAGGAAGTAGGCTCATCCGATCGGTCACCACAGTCATCGTCAAGGTCACATGTCCAGGAAATAGGGATGCAACGGCCGCTAGCACACGAGTACTGATTAGGTGGGCAGGTACGAGCTGAAAGACAACACTCGTTTCATAAATAACCATAAATAAAGCAGCAATAAATGAGTAAAAACTCATTTTTGTTGCGTTTGTGAACCTGAGCAGGTGGTGTTGGATTCGTCTTCATCGTTCCCGCAGTCATTATCGCCATCACACAGCCAACGCAGAGGGATACAGCGGTTGTTCTTGCACTTAAATCTGTCTGTGGGGCAAGTGTGCTGGTCTGGAGAGGAAAAAGCAGACAAATTAAAGGGCACAACAGGAATAAACTCAATGAAAAGGCCATTGGGTAAATGAGGGATGAAAAGAGTCAAGAGATGTGAAAGAAAAAGCAGATATTTGATCTGATTTTGTGACCTAATTTTAGGATTTCTTTTTGGACTGTATTTTATTTTGTCTAGAACAGGAACATTTCCACCACAACCACAGACAGGCAGGCGAGCACAAGGAGAGCTTTTCCAGATCCACAGACATTGCTACATTCCGCCTTGCAAAAACACACACTCAGACACATCACGTACTCACTTACGCGCAAAAATAGCAAGTATGAACACATCCTCACTATATTCAGTATTTGCTCTTATTTCATTCTGGCATCCTCAGCCTGTCAAAATCAGATGTGTGAATGTCTGTGTGTGTGTGTGTGTGTGTGTGTGTGTAGTAACTCACGGCAGAGCTCAGAAGCCTCGTCGCTGTTGTCCAGACAGTCGTTGTCTCCATCACACTTCCAGCGCTCCTGGATGCAACGATTGTTCTTGCAAGCGAACTCCCCAGACTGGCACTGGGGTGGGGGAACATAAGACGGGTTGGCTGTGGGGAAAAAAAATAAGAAGAGAAAAAAGAAGGAATGGAAGGAATGTGAAATACATGTGATGGAAAGTAAGGAGAAAGTGAAATATAGTTTCAAATCTTCAAATTTTTGCAACTGAAGAAAAACAGATTGAATTTGGACAATTAAAAGAAAAGAAGCCAAAATCCATCTGATTATATAACAGACTGAAGCTTAGCTGGAAAGTTACTGCATGGAAATTACAACAGCATGGACAAAATAACAGCAACACACGAGTCAAATCTTTCATTTTTACCCAGATTGTGTCAGAGCGGTTGAATGTGTTGACTTTGTGGTGTCGTTGTTCTGGAATGTTTATTTTCACCAACGTGGGGGCGGACAAAATAACAGGAACACCTTTGAATATTCTAGGCTCCAAAGAGGCAGTATTTATTGTAGACTTGTCGCTGCACAGCATTAATTTATGTAAGCAAGTCTGTTATTGTGGCAGTCTCCTGTATTTCAGCATTTGTCCAAATATTTTTGTTGAGCAGTTCCAAAACAACCCGCAGAAACGCAGCTTGATGCATTCTGTTTGGCGTATTGAAAATGAAATTTTATATGTTTGGGGGACCATTAGAATGTCTTCCATACATCTAAAGAAAAATGCATGTTTGAGCTCACCTTTGCAGCTGGTGTTGTCAGCTGGGTCTAGTATTTGGTCTTCTGCACAGGCACACTGCCTGCCAACTGGTGTGGCCAGACACAGACTGCTGCAGCCCCCGTTGTACACACGACACGCATTGGAGCCTGCAGATAACAAACATGTATGTGCATGAGAGTTATTAAAGATGTCAGGACTAAACCAGATGGATAAATAGAATGGGCTTTACACACGCAACGTCTTTCAAAGCACCTTGCTGCTGCTGAGCGTCGTACATGCGGATTTCAAAAATGGGCGGCCTCTCGTTGCGAAGCAGAGTGGCCGTCCCAGATGTGGTGTCCAACTTGTAAATGCTGCCGCTGCGATACTCGTTCCAGAACAAGAATTGTTTATAGTGGCACAGACCAAAGGCATGGTTCAGCTCCTGACCTTCATACACCGTCTGGTGATGTGAGAGAAGCAACAGCGAGGTGTTTGAAAAAAATACATAATAGAGCTTAAAGCATACTGCTTCATGGAGAAGATAAAATGAGATGTGATGGACCATGAAAGAATAATAGTAATACATTTTTGAAGTTATTTGAAGCTACTGAAGAAAAAAAAAAAAGGATTTACCAGCGGTACAAAAAGCAGATGACAAATTTACATATTCTGAACTGTTTCCCACACAGTAACAGTGTTACTGCAGTGGAGGCAGAGGTGGTCATATTGGTTTGACATGCTGATGTGACAGAATACATAATAATAACAGTTTTTCTCCTGTTTTCATAAAAGCAGGTGAGCTGATTGATCAGAATCAACGTGGTTTAGTGACGACATCAGCTCAAACCAGGGGAGGGGGGCACAGGTAGACACACAATACAAGAACTGGTTCACCAGTACATCGACTGCAAATTGTGGCTCTGGGATTCGAGGTGAGTGGAACAGATAATTTGATATTAGTTAATACTTGGCAGGCAGCGCTGATATTGTGGCTGAGAAAACTAAAATGTTAAAGAAACACAGAAGAATATGCGCGTAAATACTTAAACGCCATTGATCTGCATTTAAACTTTGAATTGTACAATTTCAATGCCCCCCCAAAAAAGCAAAGTGAAGCCAAAATACAACTAACACAGGTAAGTGAACAGAAAATACCATCAATGTAGCCACAAGCAGTGAGACATATTCAATATCCATGGAATATGAGTTGTGATACGACCGACCACCCACAGCCTTCAATCACTTCAGACCCCCATTTACTCACTCAGACCCCAGCTGTCGGAATAATACCTGCTTCTATTCCTGTCAAACACTTTGTCTCCAGACTGCACACCCTTCCCCCGCTGACAAACGCTTACCTTGCGTTCAGAGCTGTTGAGGTAGACCATCTCAATGCGGTCGTAGTAGGCGTCCACCCAGTACAGGATGCCCTGTGGGATGTCCAGACTCAAACCGTTGGGCCACAGCACGGTTTTACTGGTCAAAAACACGTTTCTGTTAGAGCCGTCCATCCAAGCCCTTTCGATTTTGCCTCGCTTGCTCTCCTTGGGGTCCTCCTCCCAGTCTGTCCAGTACATCCATCTGAAGAAACAAGAAGGGAACTGCCATGGGTACAGTTATCGAATGACATATGGGACTCAGACAGACAAGAGAAACTTTTATTGAGGCATCTTCACAAATCTCTGAGCGTTAACAGAAGAAAGACCATTATTTCTGGCTGCCCTGCAGCACAGAGCTCTCTGCTGAGGCAGCTCCCCAGAGTCTCTTTGTTGATCGGTCTATCGGCAAATCGGGGTCCTGAAGACTTGTTGGTCTTTCTCCATTGATGATGCATCCTGTAGCAGCTGGCTGTCTGCAACTTTGGGCTAAAATAGACACATTCGCCTTTCTAGTATATGACTGGAATGAGCATTAATCCATTTCTTTCTCTTTTTCCTTTCTTCAAATGTCTTCTCCTCCTCCGTCCTCTGAGTCTGATTGATTACAGGCATTAGTGGGCTCGAGGGATTTTCCCCTGAGAAATATGTGGACACACATCACCCTGTCACTGGAAATCCAAAGAGCGAGTTTGTTTATGAGCATATATTTTTTGGGGAAAAAGCCCAGCGGGTCAAATTAATAGGAAAAATCCATACATGCCAAGAGTCATTTGAAATAGCCTGAGCAGGATATAACTCAGTTAGCAAGCCTGTATAGAAAATCATTTCACGTACAAAACGCCTCAACATCTTAAACAAACAGTGTGTGATTATGTATAATCAGGATAATCTGGTCACTGACACAAATAAAACAAACGATGTAACGTTCTCGGCAAGAGACGGTGGAGCGGAACGAACAAGGAAAAACACACAACGCTCATCAACAGCGGCGAGCAATAAAACCACACACAGCGTGACAAAGGGGATGAGCCATCAGACAACTGATGGGTGAATATGACCCCCCATTATTATGTCTCACTACAAGCATCACATTTATTCTAGCATCCACTTGAAGCACCATCTGGATCGTGCAACACTAAACCTGGACCTGGATGTTGTTCAATGATCCGAACCTCTTTTCTCCTCCTCTCCCCACGTTCACCCCAAAACCCACTTACCCATGCAGAGGATCCACAACAATCGCTCGGGGGTGAGTCATCTTCCCCTCTATGAGAGTTTTACGGGTCTGCGAGGCCTTTTCCAGGCGCGCCACACTGATGGTTTTCTTCGGCCCGTCATCCGTCCAGTACAGGTTATCAGCCATCCAGTCCACAGCGATGCCCTCTACTGTGTGAATTCCTGAGCCAGACACATAAAGTCAGAGGAGACTTTTACTACAGGACATAAAGTCACTGATTTGAACATTTTAGATTTGAACCTTAAATGTATCCTGGAAAAAGGTGAATTACCAGCATTAGTACATTAAAGTCATGTTGATTAAATTCCTTCAAAATTCTTGTTTTCATTGGAATAACATGGAAAAATTTTGCTAAAATGGAAATCATATGTTGTAAAATGTACAAATTTTCTTAAAGGTTATTGTAGTTTATCGCTTCTTGGAAACTTTTGGAAAATTTCTGTACACATTTTTTGTTCATTTAGTGTTTCCCACCATGTATTTTAATCTAAGTACTGTAGCTGTCATTACCCCACCTTCTTTTACAATGATGTCCCTCTCTGTTCCATCAATCTTCTGTCTCCCAATGATGTAGCTGGTGGCATCGGCAAAGTAAATGAATTCACTCCCAGCGTGAAAGTCCAGAGCTCTGGGGTTCATCAGATTCTCAATGGGGATCATGTATTCATCTGGGACCTTGGCATTCATGTCCATTCCCCTGATGACCCCTGGACGACCTTTACCGTAGACCAGGAAGAGCTCATGGTCAGGTTCTGCAGACAAAGGGAAAGAAAGATTTCGGTCATGAATTCAAACAGTAAAAAACAAAACTTCTTTTACCGCTCCTATGCTCATGATGGGGTTGTTCCCAAAATTTCGTTAGACAGCAATGGGTGAACATGTGCGTGTATCCTGTGTACCGCCCACATCTTTCACTATCCTTATTTAATGTTCAGCACTTACGATGTCTTGTTTACCTAATTATATTATTATAGTATGCTATGTTGTCATTATGGAAATAGTTTTCTGCAGACTGATGCAGTGAGCTCCTCATGGCAGGAGTTGAAACACTGTACCACAAGTTGGAGTTTCCCATTAAGACGCTTTTCTCAAGAGCAAATTCTCTCCAACCCTTCCAATCATCAATTTGATAGAAATCAATGTATATTGTAAAGATCACGGGT
Organism: Antennarius striatus; assembly: GCF_040054535.1. Lineage (NCBI taxonomy): Eukaryota > Metazoa > Chordata > Actinopteri > Lophiiformes > Antennariidae > Antennarius > Antennarius striatus. The sequence goes on along the minus strand of NC_090780.1, from coordinate 17,336,725 downwards.
AACCAAATGAACTCAGGGACCTTTTTATTAGCACAAGTCCACAAAGCACTAAAGTCACAAATTCTTGCAGTTTATCTTTTGACAATAAAAGTGATTATTAAAAAATGTTGTATTTCGTTGTAATGGAAACTGGATTTTCTGTCCTTGAATCGCTGTATAAAACATGGAAACACTATGAAATGTATGAGGACACAGTTCGAATTAAAATAGCTCAATATACATTTTAAATTGTCTTTGGATCCAACAGTACCTTTTCATTTTTCATTTCTCATTTGAGAAGAGCTAGGATAGGATACGTGGAATTCATAATGTAACCTAAAATTCCAGGGTTTGGCATTTCTTTTTCTCCCAGAAAGGGAAGAAGGTTCAGAATTGTGTTGTGATTGATTTGTCAGGCCCCTGGCTGTCCTTTTATCAAGCTATTTCAATGTGTGACATTACTTTAAGCTATTTAAACTATGCAACAATTAGCATTAGCAGACTATTTATTCTGTTTACCCATTTGTTTACTTAAATACACTTACATGAAAATTAAACTGCAAAGTGATCACTTTATGGTAACAATTTCAAGTGTTTTCTTTTAGCTGAGCAGCTCAATTGTTTATCCATTGTTTTTATCTAATTCAAATTCTTAGCTATTAATTTTGAGTTTCTTTGCAGATGATTTAAAAGAAAATGTCTTGATTGTTTCTGATTTGCAGCTGCAGAAACGTCCTCACAGTTCCATTACCAACGGCATTTCAACTTACTTTTGCAGGACTTGCCATCGTTACCCAGGCTGAATCCGGAGCGACAGCGACACGTTCGGGTCTTGTGACCGTTTCCCAGCAGACAGATGTCTGAGCACCCTCCTGCCTTTCCAAACTGGTCCACCTCACATGCGTGACTGCGCACTGGACAATCAGAATGAAGACAAAAGGTGCTGAAACAGCATTCAGACGTACGTGACTTGTAAAGGTGTGTGTGCTTGCCTGAGTGTGTGTCGTCTACCTGGGGGTTGGCGTCTCTGGTGGTACACATGGAGCGCTCCTCCTTTATCCACCCTGGTCACAACTTGGTAGTCCGTGCTGTTGAAGCGGTTGACCCTGATCACGCTGGTTTTAGGCTGCATGTTGGCGTTGTCCGAGTTGGTGGCATACAAATAGTTTTCAAAGACAGTCAGTCCATATAGGTGCTCAATCTTAAAGACAAAAAAAAGGAAGTGGAGATAATTGCAGAGTTGAGGGAGGCTGGCTGGGAATTCTCATGGAAGATCATGGTTAGGTTTACTTTATAAGAGTGTAAGCAGCATCAAGTAGAGGTATTGTTTTTGAGATTACTTTCATTAAATCGTGTGCTGTGTTGTTTAACTGCGGCTAACTTGTTTCCTGCAGTTCTTCTGCCACCTATCTTTGGCTCATAAACTCCATTTTCTGCAGCAATGGCATGAAATTGCATAAAGCGATGAAGTGTCTAGAAGCATTTAGGCCACAAACCAACATCTATCTGACAAAAATTAAGATGAAAGGAAGGGCAAAGGCTGTCTCATCTGAATAAATATAGGCCAGTGACTCAATGTCCCATGAGGCTATGTCTGCAGCAGCATGAACCATGAAATGCTGCTGTGGTTTATCATAGCGGGCTATGTGGAGGTCACTCAGCCATAAACAGACAGATAAAAAGGGTTGGTATGAGAGGCTGAAGAGAAGTAGTCTGCTGAGGAGACCATGGATGGAAGCTGCTATGAAACGTGATCAAATATGACCTCAAACACAGATAAAAACAAAGAAAACCAGCCCAATATTAGTTATGAAAAAATAAAGAACCCTGTGTGTTATGTCACACAGGATCAACAGATAATATCACATATTTATTTACTTTAAGAAAATGAATTATTTCTGTGATCTATAACCTGAAGGATGTGGATGGATGGAGTTCTTATCACAGGTCCACACACACACACATAGTCAGACCTGGTGAGGTGTGCAAGTGTGCATATTTGTGCCCTCAAGGTCAGTGAGTAAATGAAAACCATCACTTCCCACAGATCGCATTAAAAGCGATAACGCGTTTAAGAACCACTGTGCTGCAGCATCAACAGTCTGAACATTTAACGCTATTAATCAGGCGCTTTAATGAAAAGCCAAACGTCCACCATTCTCACGCTGCTCATAACTCATTGGACAAGAACACATTCCCACAGCACACAGGAGAAACATTAGGTCTATTACAGAAATACTAGGGAGGGAACTCTACCACACCAGAGGTCTTAGCGCAGTAATACTTAACCGCTGGCTCACACTTTTAATCTTGCCAAAGAAATTTTAATGACATCAGAAGAGGGAATATTATTAGTTTTACCAAAAATAATCAATTATCCCTAATTGAATTTGTCTTTTTTTATTTGAAAATCTGGTCCCAACTTCCAGTCATGGAAGAATTTTCATATATTTCTGAGACTATTAAGCCTATCCTGCTAATGGAAGATAATGGCAGTAATACTGGGAGTGCAGCGCTTCCAATGCCGTCGTTCTCACCAGCAGTCCCTGGATAATGGTGTGTCGGTTCTTGCCCCCGTAGTCCACCACCTCAATGTAGTCCAGGTAGGCGTCTGCCCAGTACACCAGCCTGCTGACCAGGTCCAGCGTGATGCCGTGGGGGAAGACAATCTTACTGTCCACCAGCTTGGTTCGGTTCTGTCCGTCCATGTCGCAGCGCTCCACCTTCGGGATCTGACCGTAGTCTGTGAAGAACACCTTCCTGTGACGAGAGAAGAATCAGGCCTGACCAACTGAACAGGAGACTAAATTAACATTCTGGATTTGTTATATTAGACTGAGCTCAGTTCTTATTACATGGAGGCAATAATAATTTAGCTTTTCAAAATGAGAGAGTTAAGTATTCCTGAGAAGAGGCAGCTGGCAGGATTACATTTTAGTGATTCAAGTGATCATATTCAAAATTTCTCCAGGTATTGGAGTCCATAATTTGGACTCAGTAACCCTCACATTTCTTCCTGCGGCTGGCAGCATTCTGAAGGAACAGATTTCTCAAGTGAGTGGCAGTATGATTATTCCGCTTTACACTCACGCCAAAACAAACACAGCTACACATTGTATCTAAGGACTGATCAATGAAACCAGGGGTTGGGGGGCACATGAGTGGTGAGCACTCCACTTATGTGGTCACAATAACAACCACCAACGTCTCCATTATTGTGTCTGTGTCTAAAAAAAGAGTTTGAGTTTGATCAAGTGATTTTGGAGTGAATTGCTTCACGGCCCCAGTTCCATTTTTCCCTCATGTTTCTTCTGAATTCACTTCCACTCATTCCTGTCACCTTTGTTTCTGCAGTCGTAAGCATCCCATTTCCAATCAGAGTTCGGGGCCAAATAGGAGTAACTTGTCTTACTCTTAACATTCTCGGATTATCATGTGATTTTGCCTGTTTGTCCATTCCCTGCCTGATCTCCTGACTACCTGGTTTTGGATTCTGCTTTTATTAAAACTATGAATGTGGACTTCTCCTCTGCTGCACTGCTTTTAGGTCCAAACCACACCTGTAGCAAAATGGAATTGAATAGGATGTAATAAAAAGGGTTCTGCATCCTTTCCATGCTCATGGCAGGAATGGGATGTGTGGGAGACGAAGTTGGTTACGGGCGGAGCTGCAGGCAGCGTTTGAGTTTAAAACAGGGTTGTTCCCAAACTGGACGTGGTGGCGATCGGGGATTCCCTTATGAACATTCTGTGCACCGCCCAAACCCTTGAAAACTGCACTAAGGCACCTGATCACAACCCAGAGCAATCATCTGATGTACAACCTTAGATTAGCATATAAAAAAAGCACTCATAGTTCCTCTACACAATAAGCAATCGTTCTTTAAGTAGCGTTTACAGTGCAGAAAGAAATTCAGTGGGTCAACAGATGGCGACACTGAAAACTGAAGATAAAGAAGTTTACGACAAAAATCCTTCTACAGTGAAGCCACGCAGCTAGCAGAAGGAATGAATGAAAACAATGTATGTCTCACATTATACTGCTTATTTTCTCCAACGTTTCAAACATTCCCTCTCTCTCGCACACACACTCACACATACACGCACCATGGATATACACACACTTTCAGGAATTCAATTGGAAAGAGTAACAAAAGCATGCTTTTACTCTCAAACACATGCAGTCAGCATACCACCACCACAGAGCAAACACAACATCTGTACTCAATTATTCCAATGTGCAAACCTCCTTTCAGCCTTTTCCCCCATTTCACCTCTTAGTTTCAAAGTTAGGCAACAACAGCAGATGACTGACGCCTCACGCCGCTTGCTTTCATTGAACTATGTGTTTGCGTGAAAAACTTGGAAGAGGATTTCTGATGGGTTTATGTCGAAATCTGATGGGTGTTTTGATTGTGTGTGTGTGTGTGTGTGTGTGTCAAAGAACGAAACAGAAAGAAATGAAACCAACCCCATGGTGGGGTCCAGGGCAATGCCTTTAGGGTTGTACAGCTCCTGGTCCAAGAGGGTAACACATGTCTGCCCGTCCTTATCACACACGAAGATCCTGTCGTCCACGTCATCCACAAAGTAGAAGTTTCCGGTGAGCCAATCGATGGCCATCTGCTCCACATCTGGACAGGGAAAGGGTTGAAACAAGACAAAGGAGAACAGACGTTGATTCCTTTCGATTGATGTTAAAATTCAGGGTGAGATAGTTCAACTAATGGTGCAATGGTTCAACTCATGATTATGTGAGGGGAAAACACTGTGTGTCAGCTCCTCGAACCACAACTACACACACTGTCAATACTTTCAGGAGAAGTTCTCTTACCTGACAAACAAGATGACAGCCAACACCAATTACAAGTGTCTATGTGGCATGTGTCTTTCAAAATCTGATAAGTGGACAGGAAATGGGACGCGTGCTTTGTTGCCTAGAGGAGTGTAATGTTGCTGTAATTGCAGCTAAAAGATGACAGGAGGACAGTTTCCTTATTTTCCCGAAGCTCAACACCCAAAAACGACCAGATTCCTATCTGTCGATCAAAACTGATCACCTGGTTGCAAACACATCAAATATTTAAGTGCTGAAAGGATTCCAACAGAGACCAGTAAGCTGTAAAATAAATAAAAAAATACCCCCACTCTGTACAAACCATTCTGAATATGGTTAAAGAAACCACAAAGGAAGGGTTGCAAGGGAAGAAAAATACTGAAAAATATAACATGAGAAATTAATATACCTCCCTCTCCTGTTTTACTTTCCTTTTCTCAAACATCAGCTCAGCCACACTGTCTGAGGCAAGGATCAGAGACAGAAAGCTGTTGTTGAAGTTAAGAAAGGATATTAAAGGTCCAAAAAGACCATTTTAAAGTAGTGAGTATTTCCCCTCAAGTACTTCAGTATACAGTACTCTTACATACAGAGGGTATTACTGTTTTGTACACTACCGTGTGTATTTGTCAGCTGCAGCTGGGGATATCTGACAAACTAACATTAAAAATTTATAACTACAAAATTTGTAGCTGGTGTGGGTGATGCTTGGTGCAGATCCAAAGTCAGAAATAGCACAAAATACTCATAATCCCCTGCCCTATCTAAAAAAGTAATAAACTGTTTAAAATTACAGAAATATCGAAAGACACTCCAGACGCTCCAGTACACAGAAATTTTTTGAGCCACAGGATGGAAGCCAATGTCAAGGTCGATCACATAAATACTGTATATGAGTCTGTAAACCTTGTGGACGTAGTAGTAATAGTGATAGTAATAGTGCTTACAGAAGTCATCCCATTGCACTATTCGTAGTACAGTATTAAAAGTAGTAATAGTAGTAGTAGTAGATTCATTATTAAAATAATATAAGTACAGTAATTAGCATTGGCCCTGCAATGAACTGGTGCCACAACCAGGGTGTACCCCACTCACCGCAGCTTGGATTGGCTCCAGCAGACCCTACCCATCGGCTCGTCTTCAAAAAGGTGGATGGAAGTAATTACAATCACTTTGAATGGAAGACGTTAACATGTAAACACATATTTTTGGTTAGTAATGGTTCAGCTTTTACGTAAAAGGTCTGAGTACCTCTGACAGCAGAATTTTTAAATATTTAAGAGATAATAAAACATAACTCAACATTTGAGTGAGCGAGCCACAGAGAAGTGTGGGGAGGAGGGATTCACAGGTCACAAGATTTGTATTTTCACAGCTGCCACCTATTCTGTTTTCCACTGACCGTCCACACACACTCACACAGACCCACACACTTCATCATGCCACGGGAGTCCTCGCTCAAGGAGCACTCAGAGCTGAGGGTGGACGGCCATTAAGATGGTGTACCTGTATTTACCAGAGCGATCAGGTTGCTGTTGGGATCCAGGGGAGTACCGAGGATCAATTTTCTTAACAGGAAAGTAAATCTTTGGTGGGGGAAATGACAAAGCAGATTCCTCTGGAAAAATGACTGCAATTCCAGAGGAGAACATATATAATAAAAGTGACACATTCTGAAGAGTCTGCCTGGGGAGGAAAACACCTTTATTTTAGTAACAGTGGAAAATGGAGAAAAAAAATGTAAGAAGAAGAACAGAAAAATGCAAATAAGAAGTGAGGAAAGGATGAAAAAGTTTGAAATGAAGCAAGAAGATAAAAGATGTGTGGAGGGTGAGAGACGGGGGGGGGGGGAGAGACAGAGAGAGAGAGAGAAAGACAGAGAGAGAGAGATCTACTTTCCAGAAACGTAACTGAATCATTGTGAAGCAACATTTCTGAGGTTTTCAGGAATCAGGGTCCAGATTCCCAAACGTGCTCTCAATTTTTAACACTGAGTTCTGTGTTTAAGTGCATCCAGCTGCCCCACAGCACACTGATTCACTGATTAAGCAATGGATCAACAAAGTTGGGGGAGGAAAGAAGCAATTGTGCAATAGTATTCAAAAATGTTAGTGAAATCCCTTTATAGATGCCCACACATAAGGAAAACTGGAGACTTTCGTATCTCCTCCCATTCTCTTTCTCCTTCTCTCGCTGTCCCTCCCCTTTGTCTGTTCTCCTGAAGTGGAAAAACAGTCTGGATTCATTAACTGCAACTCTCTCTCTGTCTGAAACTATGCTATAAAAAACAACACGGCATAATTGACAAAACAGAAACCGGCTGCTTTCTTCATTTCCCCCCCCGCTCTCTCTAAACAACTTGTTTTCTACTTATTTTCTTGTTCGTCTCTGCTCCCGTTGGTCTCACAAAAAAAAAAAAAAGATGTCGCCCTGATGTATCCAAACTGTACTGTGTGTGTCGGAGCACAAATGAGCCTAAAAGATCTTAGCAGGGATCCTCTGCTCGTAGTGAGGCGCTAACATCGGCTCAGACTAGTAGCAGAGGAGGTCATCTGATGCCTCTAATTTGTCCCATTTTAAGTGTTGAGGCTTTAGCCTCGACCCCCACTTAATCTCGCCAACCCATATGGTTAAGGCGACACGTAAAAGCAGGCAGACAAAAAAAAGAAAAACCACACAACTTTATGCTTCTGTGTGTGGTTCTACGGAGAATCAAAACCTACACAAGGCCAGAAGAGAAAGACAGAAAGTTTGTGTGTGTGTGTGTGTGTGTGTGTGTGTGTGTGTGTGTGTGTGTGTGTGTGTGTGTGTGTGTGTGTGTGTGTGTGTGTGTGTGTGTGTGTGTGTGTGTGTGTGTGTGTGTGTGTGTGTGTGTGTGTGTGTGTGTGTGTGTGTGTGTGTGTGTGTGTGTGTTCCCCTACTGCCATGGAGCATGGATTGGACACTTTCAAATGTAGACCAAGAGCAAGAGTGTGTTAAAATGTGAGAACAGAATGTGGGATCATAGGTACAAAAGTCAAAGCAAGTGTAACGAGAGAAAGGGAGAGAGAGAGAGAGAGAGAGAGAGAGAGAGAGAGAGAGAGAGAGAGAGAGAGAGAGAGAGAGAGAGAGAGAGAGAGAGAGAAGGGGGTGGAGGGGAGGAGTGAAGACACATCTGGACAACTCATTTGTGGCATACTGAGGGAATGAGTCACTCCAACCACACACACATCATTTAGTGTACGTTCACCCTGACCATTTGTTGCTGCTGGATCTTTCTTGTTGACTGCAAGTATAAACCTACTCCTCCTTTTCTGTCACACTGTATGACAGGAGAGCAGCACCGCTGTCTGAGCCTTCGGGCCACATTATGCACTGGAACAGATAAGAACAGTCTGCCCTTTTGCAGTGTATATATTGTGAGACGGCTTGTCTGCAGGCGACAGACGTCGAGCGACAGCAGAATCTGTAGGAGCGTCACTCTGGCTGCTAAATTGCCAAATCCGATGTGATCCGAGCATCTCATCATGACATCCACAGCGATAATCCATGTTCTTTTTATTACTCTGACCAGGGTTATTAGGAACAGATACATGTTTTTCTCCATTCATCAATGCAATGTTATTCATGAGTAATTTGCAATGTCTTTTTTCTATTACAAAATCAATCAGGCAGATTGCAGGGATGTTTTGATCATTTTGTAATACCCAGTTAGAACGTTTAAAAACAGACAAAGAGGTGTTTGGACCTTGTCTGATATTATATGGTTTGAAATCTGAATATTTCCAAATGACAGCTACAACATACTCTACAGGGCTGTTGAAGACAGAGCGGCTGGGCTGCCATCGTTCTGTCACTTCTGTTATTTCTGCATCCTCTGCTCATGTGGAAAAAAAAAGGGTTGCGGAGTCGATGTGACCAGTCACAATTCCTGCAACTGAAGATGATGCAAAAGAAGGGAAATACAGCTGGCAGCTTATTACGAACAACTGCAGTAAATCTGCAGCCTTCTGAAGACGAGGGGATTGAACAGAAAGGTGCTTTAATTAATGTTTGCAGGTAAGTTTCAACCAACTTGATGCTGCCTGTCAGTGGATAAAGGCATTGTTTCTGTGGTTTCTGTGGTTGATTGAAGACAAGCCGAGAGAGCATGTTGGCAACAAGATGAGCTCCTAAGAAGAAGTGATAAAGGGAGGGAGGGAAGGCTTTTGACCCACAGAATGTCTATACTACTGCATCCAGTAACACCGCTCAGACCTCCATCGCCAAGTCTTTCAGTTTAATTCTTATAGGCAAAAAGACTCGAGTGTTTTCTGAAATGAAACTCAAGCCATGGAAAATCACAGCTGCTTGGAGTGTGTGTGGAGTGTCACAATGGCTCTGACTCACGGGCTTCAGCCAAAGCGCAGAGCAACTCAGGATTTCAGCAGGTATTGTGTTCAGTTTTAGCTTCCCTTCTGAAACTTTTAGCTTAATCTATTACAATTTGAAAAAATATTTTCAGCAATGGGCTGTGGCGCAGTGGGCAGCCCAGTTGCCTCTCAGCAAGAAGATCCTGGGTTGAATTCCTCTCAGTCCAGACTTTTTTTTATATTACTGAGTTCTCCGGCTCCAAAAACATGTAGCCGAGGTGAATCTGTCACACCGGGTTGTCCAAAGGTGTGAGTGTAAGAGCGTGTGTTAGTTTGTCTTTCCTGTGGCCCTGCAAGCGTTGGTGTGTTATCCAGGGTGTACCCAACTTTTTGCCTGTAGCCTGCTGAGACAGGCTCAAGCAGACCTGAGACCCTCAAGGCAGACAGACAACTGTCTACAAGAAAATGAATGGATGAATTTAAATTAATCCTTGTACGAACATTCAGACTGAAGAATTCAGTAGAATCATCTGCAAAGAATGTAAAGCACATCATTTTATTGCAATGATTCAAAGTCAGGATCAGCTGAGGCCTGCAGCTCAAGGTTTATTTTTAGGTAAAAAGGACCTTGGAAAGCCTGACACACACACACACACAAGCATGTGTGTAAATACATTCCAGGACCCCCTGTGAAAAATGAAATTCCACTATATAGCGTCAAACTATTTATTTTATTATTTATGGTAAGTTAAATGTTTATGAACCCTCCCCATACTGGTATTAAGCCACCTTATATCTGTATTACCTTTTCCCACACTCTTTTAGACAATTTAAAACACTTTTCTGTTTCACGGATGTTTCCTGCGTTCCGTGAGTCTCGGAACATAGCGCACTTCCGGAAGCTGTCAGCCAATAGCATGCACGTACGGTATCACGTGACTACATACTAAAAATCTGCGATGTAGTGAAGCCGTGCATCTTGAAGCGCGAACAAGCGAGGGATTGCTGTGTTCAGTTGAGAATATCGTGAGACGTTTGGGAGATCAGTGCCTGCTGGCTTTTTGTTGTGTTGTTGATGGTGGATGTTGTTGTGTACTCACGGTGCAGGCTGAGGGAGATGTTGATAACCCTCTCATCTGTGAAGCTCTTCAGATTGGGGATCTTGGCACATTTGAGGTGTGTGGACGAGGGCGAGTCTCCCACATGGATCCAGCAAACAGTCTCCTGGGCATAGAGGAAGTCCATGGCCGTGGTCTGTTTGGTGCTGGTGGACAGAAGGCTGTGGACTGTGGTGCCACTCAGGGAGGTGGCCTGGATGTTCTGAGAGTTGGCGATCAACAAGACAGGCAGTCGCTCTACCGGCACTAGAGATAACACAGACAACCTTCACTAAGTGACATGAGTCACCATTTTCATTCTCCCTCAAGGTGTCGAAATGTTTCCATGCTTGCACCCAATTTTAAAACATAACCGTGTGTTCATAGCTGCTGTCAAACAGTCCCCCCGCCCCCGTGGTTTACTCACCATTCTTGGCCTTGCATGAGCGATTGTCCGGCTGGGACAAGTAGCCCTCCACACAGGAGCAGGTGTAGGCCCCTTCAGTGTTGGTACAGGTCTGACTGCAGGTCCCATACACATTGCACTCATTGAAATCTAAACCACAGAACCAGCTGGTCTTAATGCTCAGATATAGCAAAGCAGTAACAGCAGAAAATAAAATAAAACATTCATCGTCTGGTGAAGTTACAGCTTTGTCTCTGAATGACTTAGTAATTAATTACCAAAAAAAGTTTGGACTGATATGGAATTCCTGAACAGTTGATGCAAACTTCTGTTTGACACCCTGTGGTCATTCAGCCTCTTCACACCGGAATGAAATGAGATTTTTTTTATTTTTTTTTGCAGACTTACTAATTATTTTTGACACATATATAACCTCAGGTGCCACAGAAAGCTGGCGCTCGCTTACTGGGACTCACCTTTGCATGTCCTTCCATCTGGACTGATCTCATAGCCGCTTCGACAATAACAGACCGGCCCTGCTGGAGTCACTGCACAGTTTTCCTGACATCCTGAGCAATTGGAGGCAAACTCTGGAGAGAGAAGGGAATGATTTTTTGTAATAATCTGCTGAAGAATAGACGCAACAGATTGTAAAACGTGCTATTAAGGTGTAAATTCATGTCTCTCTCCTGTTGCTGATGTCATTTTTCAGCTGAAAATGAGTTGAACTATAAACCCTTCAGACCATACCGGGATTGCTTCTTGTATTCATCCTGCTGGTAGCTATTTGGCTGAATACAATGAGAGGCTACTACTGAATGGGCTGCTACTGAAAGCTGTGCATTTAGAAAGTATAGCTCTGAAGACTGCTAAAGTGTGTGTGTGGGGAAAAAAACCATCACTAAATCCAATCCAGAGCTTTCAGGAGTCATATTTACATTAATATTATCATCTATACAAAAGTTATCTGAGACTCGAGACACTCAGAGGTTTGAGTCATCTATTAATCATGTTCACTTAGACTCCAACAAAGGAAGTCCTTGACCCTAAGTATTTATATGTTCCAGTAACACTTCACCTATCTAGTTAAGATATAAAGTTCTTTTGCAAAATCAGCAGATTTTTCTCAAGGATGCCACATTTTGTTAAGCCTCATCACAAAAAACTTCCTACTTTCTGGTTTTCGAAATGAAAACTTCCCTAATTTGATGCTTTATCAGGCTGGATTAAAGCCTACTCAACTCTTCTCAGACAGTCACAGACATATGACACACAAACCGTTTTGCTGGTGTGTTAACGGTCTCGTACAATAAATAAGGAACACATAGAATATCACAGTATGAGCATAAGAACTGAAATATTAACAAGCTGTCAACTTGTGTATCCCAACCATGTTTGGGTGGGACGGATGTACCTCTACAGTGCGGTCCCTCATCCCAACCGTCTGTGCAGTCCGGTACCCCGTTGCACAGTTTACTCATGTGGATGCAAAGTTCTGTTCCTCCACACTGGTACTCATTGGGAGGGCATCGCGACACGGTACTGTGAGGACCTGAGGGGGGCAAACATAAACAAGGCCAGGGTCAGATTGTATTCCTGGTTATTAGATCAATTCCCACACAGGTGATTCCATTGGTTTCTTGTATGCATTTAATAATGTCCTAAATTTCTCCAATTGAAGCTTTGGGAAAGAAACTCAGGAAAAGGGATGGAATGTTGCATAGATACATCAAACAATACAAACTGAAAGCCTTTTGGGATGATGATCCTTTACATTTTAAATTAATACAAGTCACTGCTACACACATTCCTCCAAATTACACAGAGAGACATTCTATTATATCACTGTTTAAAGTCAAACCACTTCTCTAACCCAAATGCTCGGTCATCTTGGCTGTATTATTAATTGTCAGTTGATGTATATTGAATGTGCGCCAGATTAAAGTTGTATATTAAACACAAAGACGTGAGGCTCAGCGTTCTTTGGAGTCACTAAAACGATTCTTTAAGAATCTCTCTCTCTCTCAAGTGCAATGTGGAGCAGACGAGCAAAGCAAAACTGCACTGTTCCACTTCATGTGAGAACACAACCCTTCTCAACTCCTTCCCTTTAGCTCTGGTTATCTTGACTATAACCTGCTCAGCGAAGCAGAAGTGCCTTCAGTGAACACTGACCTTTCCAGAGGACAACAGACCTTCCAGCAGACTGCAGGCTTTCTGTGTGGCTGACGACACATCAGCCACCGTTTCCCCCAGGGACAGAACATTAAGCTACCTGTTCGGTCACATTTGTGCATGTCTGTGAATGCACTAAACATTTCAGGATGAAGATTTCCAGATATCATTGGAGACCAGAGAAGCTTATAACCACTTCTGACCAACAAAAGAACATACGCTGTAAGTCTTCTTTCAGTTCTGCACCTCCCCATTGGCAGATGACCCTTCATCAGGAAAAGAACCCAACAGACGGGCAACAAAAGTATTCACTTGATTTTCCCATCGACTTCATCTGAAGAACTGCTTCACTGCTTATTCTAGGAGTCTGAATCCATTCATGTCAATCAAACAAGTACAGTATGATAGACTTAGACCCGATCCAAGTTCTCCCCTTCAGTCCAACCACTTGTCCTTCCTACGATCATATTTTTCAGTTTGATCACACACAAATGATATGCTTTCATCATCTGTGTGAGAAGTTTACAAAGCCAAATTCCAAAATGGATATGTTTGTTCCTCTTTTCCTCACACTGGTCATTTCTGTTCTTTTACTTCATTTCCCAGTACTCTGCCCGGCCCGTGGGTTTAAATGCATCGTCTCCTCCTTTCAGCTTGCAGTCAGAACCACAAGGCAGATACTCAAAAAGACAATTGTGGCAGCAAAAGACTGCCAGCAGACAAAACTAGCAGGAATGACAAACACACCATTATCCTGCCCATGCCCAGCCAAATGACTACCTTTAGTGAATCTGCAACGTATACACATCCAACCCTACGTATAACAGTAAGTAGGCCAGTGAGGCGGCCTGCAGTCATGGTCCTGTACTCTGTTCTGAGGGAGGACTTAAGGATCCTTGAAAATGAAAACATGTCAATATTGGAACATCACATTTAATAAAAAACTACCCCCTCGAAGACACAACAGTGAATCCATGCAGCATTAACTCAATTTATAATGAACTGAGCTGAACTCCTTTTTCTTAGGTGCTGCTTTGTGGACATATTTCTTAATCAGCGGTTGCCTGGAGACAAGCAGCGGCAGCAAGACTCGAGGACTGAAAGTGGCAGATGATCAGAATGTCTAATGGATTAAACACACAAAGCAGTTAATAGTTAATGGTAATTCGTGAACATCAGAGGTGCTGGAAGTTGTATCTGTGAACCCTGGGGAGAAACTTCCCATTTCCTCCAGCTTTCTTTAACTGTGATCATTTGGATTTGATTTTCATGTATGTATGTATGTATGTATGTATGTATGTATGTATGTATGTATGTATGTATGTATGTATGTATGTATGTATGTATGTATGTATGTATGTATGTATGTATCTATGTATGTATGTATGTACAGCATGTATGTATGCACTGTATGTATGTATGTATTTATTTATTTATATTTTCATTTTATATACTGATTTAAGGCAAATTAGTGGCACACTCTAGTTAGTTGAACCATGCATAACCATGTATATACTGTATATATACAGTATATGTGTGTACAGTCCCTGAACACACAAACACACACACAGGAGGCTTGTAGGCATGCTGTGTGGAGGACATAGAGTGGCGGGCAGCTCCTTAGTGGTGCGCCCAAATGAGCAATTTGTAAAGGGAACAGCGCCTTGCTCAAGGGCGCCTCTGCAGTGCTCCGGAGGTGAACTGGCACCTCCCACTGTCAGCTAACACTCTGGGTGTTTTTTGGGGCATGAGTGGGAATAGAACCTTCCCTCTGTGTGAAGGTTTAATTACCTTTTTGCATCTGGTTTGTGTTGTTTGTTCTGATCGATTACTTATTACCTATCTGCAATGTGATTATCCGTCTTCTCCACGGGTAGCGTCTCTATGTTTGTGTTCTTCTTTGTCGGTCTGCCTGTGTTGTGTTCTTTTGTACCGGCGGATCCCTTCTGTTACATCCTGTTGTCATTTTTCTTCACCGAAAGTTTTACTTTCCTCAGAGTTTTGGCAGTTTTTATTTTTACTGGTTGTGCCTGTGTATTTTGGATTTACTTCTTTAAAACATGATAACATGTAAATCTCCTCCTGGCTCTATTTCAATTTTTTTTTTTTTACTTTGTAGTTTTGACAATTTATTTTCATTTCAGTGTATCATTTCTTTACCTCCTGCCTACTTTTGTTTTTAAAACTGCAAGTGAGATACACATGCCATTTCCTTCCTTTTTAATTTTCATCTTTTTAGTTTGTGCAGAAAGTCAGGCTGTCCTTCCTCCTCCCTCCCCTCCAAACTCCCTTGGTTTTTATCTCCTGCCGTCATTTTCCTCCGACATCTGTTGACCCATTTATAGCGAGCATATAAGAGGGCAAAAGAACAGGGAGAGTGAAGGTGAGAAGAAGCCAGAGGAAGCCGGCAGCGCCCCACAAGGCTTCATTCTCGTGCAAACTGGCAGCGGTGAAAAAGGTTTTCCTCATTTGAATCGAGGTCTTTTTTTCAACATTTCTCCACTGTGAATGAGTCTGGTTAGCAGCCCCCAACTAGTTTATTCTTCTCTATTTGTTCTATTTTCTTACGAGGCTCAGAAAAAGATCCACACAGGCTTCAGCCTTTCTGTTCTGGAGCCAAACAAGAGCACCCAAAGACGAGGAAAATGATCCCAGCGACTCTCTTAGGGTCCGGTAGAGCCTGTAATTGAGACAGTGCCAGTGAATAAATATGAGGGCTGGGATTTGACTATTCTTTTCCTATGGAGAACTACAGTAGCTTCCAAGACTTCACTTCCCTGTTACAGACGTCAGAGAGACGTCAGCAGATACCATGAGAGATCACTTTTTCCATGGGTCTGACTGACTCAACAAATTTGTCTGAAGAAGTACAAAGAGACAAACAGCTTCAACCTTCATGGAGATTTCAGAGCCAGTACAGTATGGGTTTTGCAGTAAATGCCTGTTACAGAGGAAATATTCACATGTGACGGCTCATTTCCTGCTGGCGACAGAGGCCCCATAAGAGCCAAAGAAAGCCTCTCCCTTCAAAGCATCTAAAAACAAGATTACAGTACGTTGGATTTTAGACACCTTGCACAAATGGAGTCCTTAAGCCGCTGCACATCGAGGTAGATCACATGCACTTGTTCAGTCCGAGTGTTGATGAGGGTTGGGGGGTGCGGGGACACAGATAACCAAGGCCATTGTTCACACAAATCGGCTGTGGCCTTCTACAAAGCAGGCTGAGCCGCTACGTTAAGCAGCGTCACGTGCAGATCCTGAACTGACCCGTGTCACCCAGAGGGAGTGTTTGGGACACGGCGATGGCCATAGTGGGTACAGTAATGAAAAGGGGGGGGGGGGTTGGAATTCCATTTCATGTTGTGTTATTTTAACATGTTTGTCATTTTTGCAAAAACCTTTCATAAATCTGTAACTCAGAGTTTGACTAGCAACATTTCTATCCAATGATTCACCCTAGAAACAGTTTCTCTGATCTGTTTCCTCTCCGGACTAAAGATCTGGATCTGGATCAGGCTGTCCCCGTGCCCAAAGCTTGTTAAGCAGCGGGGATTTTCCATTCTCTAGTTCAAGTCGCCCCCATATGCTGGTCAACACAAAGCTTATTCAACCAATTAAAGACACGCAAACAAACACCAAGTTGATGTCGGTGCTGGAGAAAAACATAAAAGGGACTTTATTTGGGGCCAAAATGAGGCCGACTGGAGGCAGAAACGAGGCCTCCCGCTGCCTCCACCGCATTTCAAATCCTGGGGACACAACAAGAATTAAAAGTAAATAGCAACACGTTCAACAAGCATTGAATAATTAAAACTTGTCGTACAATTTCTCAGAGACATCAGCCATCTAGATGTAAATGAATTATTGAACATGTTGATCCATAAATACACCTCATGAATAAATAGTGCTGGACCACTTAATTACCAGATGCTCCAAGGTTCACTGACCGATGACGATGGCTTCCGCAAATCGGATGGGGCTGTTCTTGCTCCGCACCACACATTCCTGGACGAAGCGTCTAAATCCTGACCAAGCAGCCTGGTGCCACCCCATGACCGGTGCTCTCCAACTATAGCCTCCCTCGCCAAATATGTAAAACTCCAAATAAAATTAGGACACAGCTCTAAAAACAAATCCAAGCATCACCGCCAGAGCTACATTTAGACCAAAGAGAGGCTGACGTTCTCATCAGCATCACGAGCGGCAGAAGAGAAGGTGAAGGTATCAATACCTGCAATTCAGGGCTGTATAATTCCTGACAGCTATCCCATAAATGCTTGACATCGCAGGTGAAACAACAAATTAACCTGCCACTCAACCACACATGTGGGCGCCTAACAAATACTAGAGTGTGTATATTTTCAGCTACCTGATTTTTTTTTCAGGTCCCCAGACAATCAGACCTCGGTTTTACAGTGTTTTTCTACACACTGACAGCATAACAGCAGTTTATTATAACCATCTCTGACTTGCGGCTGGCAGTGCACCCTATATGCACCCTGCACTTGATGGTTGGATCATTGGTTTCCTTCCAACATATCAAAACCACATTTTCATTCCTTCCTGAAGGGGCTTGCTTCTGGGGTGACTGGCAGGGCTACAAGCAAAGCAGGAAGGCTAAATCTAGCACAACAAACTGAGTGTTCTCCAAACACAGCAGCACCGTCCGCTCCGTACGGCCGAAGAAAAAAACATGCTGCAAACAGTTTCATCAGGAGAGTAAATTGCAAAATTCATACGTGACAATGACACCAGATTACCGAGACAAACACACAGATTGAGCCTGAGGTTAATGAATACACACAAAGATAATGAAAAGTGAAATGTTCTTAAGCGCCAGCATAACAGTTTTTTTATCTCCTCTTTCTTCTCACAAGCACAGATTTTTTTTTTCATATATATACTTTTTTTTTTTTACACACACACACACACATACACACACACACACACGCACACACGCACACACACATATATACACACATACACACACCACGCTAGTCGTCACAACACAAAAAAGAAGCATAATCAAATCTATTTCTGAGACTGAACAGATGCATTACTTGATTAAATCTGCACTTATTTCATCACATTCATGATTCAACTATGGAAGAGTATTGTGAAAGCTTGTGTTAAGAGAGGTGGGCCTGGGGCATGGGGTTGGTGGAGGGGGGCTTCCTCAAAATGAACTTAGTTACAATGTGAAAGGTACTTAGAACTAGCTTTTACC
This sequence comes from Antennarius striatus, assembly GCF_040054535.1. Lineage (NCBI taxonomy): Eukaryota > Metazoa > Chordata > Actinopteri > Lophiiformes > Antennariidae > Antennarius > Antennarius striatus. Next base: position 17,318,670 of record NC_090780.1, on the reverse strand, counting down.
CACAAGGAAAGAGGACGGCTTCCATCATCACAAATTAGACACCAAACCCTCTCTTGACACTTGTCTTCTTGATATGTACTTAGAATTACTTAACTAAAGCTTCAATTATCACATTGGGGGTAAAAAAATAGCTATGCAAATGAGAGGAAAGGCTCAGGGAGGATCAGAGCGCAGAACAAGAGTAATTGACACTGTAAGAGCCAAGAAACCAGAGGAGACATTCAGATTAACAACCACCTTGGAGTACAGGCTGTGTATCCAATAGTAAATTCCACCTTAAAGGATGCAGTCATTTGTTACCATGATTTGTAACGGCAGAGGTAGTCTGCTGCAGAGCTCCAGGACCAGGTGCAAAGCATTTGTGCATCTGTGTAGATGCATCATCCAAATGGTCACATCACTGTTTACATACAGTATGTCCTTCTCCTGCATTATAAACCCCTCTTCGTCTTCCTTATTTTATCAAGCTTGTTCCTGGTCCCCTTTAAAAGTGGCCTCCGGCCGGCCCCGGCCCGTTCTGTGGGGAGCCCCGCTGAGATTACATAATGGTGTTGTTTTTTTTTAAATTTAAATCCCTGACACACTTTTCTTGGCAGAACACAGGCCACGCTCTCTTGTCCCGCTGGAAGGGGGACAGATTTGCCCCCTCTACTGCCCCAGCTACTCTGCTCCCCGATGCTCATCTGAAAACAAGTTCTCTGTGAATCTTTGCTGTTACTGTTTCACAAATTCTGTCTTCAGCAACTGATTAGCAGGGAAGTGTAAAGCATTTAATAATCGAGTAGCAATACCAACGTTATATGATAATAATTTGTTAATACAGTACTGTGTTAACATCCTAAGTGTTGGCTTTGGACTTCACTCAACAAATTTTGGAATTATGGTAGCCTATATGAAAGAGAGACAGACAGGGAACAATTGAGGACACTATCTGTCTCTAAGACAGACAATGCCCACCGGCTTCAACAGTCAGTGAGATCCACAATAAAGTATGAAAGATAATGTTTTCCGACATCTGTTAAAAAAGTGTCTCATCATCTTCAAAGTTAATTGCTGCCAAGGTGGAGACTGTTTGTAAAACAGTCGTCATTAAAGCCCAGGGGCAGGAGATGTCATTGCGGCGCTACGCCCTTCCTGTTTCCAGGGCACAGTCTCTGCACAAGGGAATTCTTCAACACCCTAATAAAGTGCACGGCCTGCGGAGACGGCCGATGCGCATCAGTCCAAACCCTACCTGAAGCTACGGACCGGGCAAATAGTCTTCATATTTACTGTATCTCATTGATAAGGAATGCAGATGAAAGTTCTAGAGAAGGGACATATGTCCAGACGACTGCTTTGTTTTGGTTTCACTCGGTCAGTATTCCTTTATGCCAGTAGGACCAGTACCCTGGGGCACAAAGAACAGCATTGTAGGGGTTACACAGCGGCGCAAAGCAGCTGCACTGACAGTGACTGACTTCCCTGGCAATAGCCAGCACACTGACAAAGGCCACTGTGAAGCCGAATCCACACGAATGAATACATAAACCTCTCTCATGCACCGTTCAGCCAGGAGCGTCTAGTTAAAGGCTTCACATGGAGAACACTGATCACAACAATACAGGTGCAAGTGGAGCACAGACGGCCCAGCTGACAGCACAGCATTTCAGTTCTAATGTTCGATCAGGTTCCGAACCTTTTTCAAACAGCACGCCTTCTTTTCTTGAGATGGGAGAGATGGTCATGATGAACCATGACACGGACGCTGGATGTCGTGTCATCACCTTGGAGTATTTTTAAGATAACTTCAAGAAGAAAACAGACTTTTTCACGAAGTGTTCTGGCTTGTAGATTAGTGCATACTGAGTATTTACTTCAATTGTTGTGCAAAGTTCCTCTATAATCTTGCAAGTCACTTCAAAAAAACGGCCAGATTCTAAAAAAAAAAATCCTTGACAAGATGTGACTTCAAATGATATGTTTGTTTCTCTGACTCACTCTATGGGTTTTCCGCCCAGACACTGCCAAATATCTGGTCCCTACAGAGAACAGATCTCCTAGCTGTTGTTTCTGAGAGGAACAGACATTAGATCTCCCTGAAGGAGTAGCTAAAGATGGGATGGAGTCACAATTATTTATGCACAAAAAGAGAGACTGGCCCACAGATTAACGGGAGGGAGAGAAGAGATTGTGGAAAACAAAAGGTCTCTCCTTTGCTCTGAACGAATCTCTAATGACTTCCAGACCAACAGTTACATAGTCTCTTAATATTAATAGTATTAAAATTAATATAATGGTGCTTTCATTTGGTTTTCTCTGAGGACAGCATCCACTTCTGCTCTATCTATGAAAGGCACAATTTGTAAATCTCCTAATTGGGCATGACAAGACCGTTAAAGAGCAGCGTGACCTCCATCTGAGCAGATAAGATGATAAATCATTCCATTGTTTTCTCCAGCCCGACAATGGAAATACAAACGAATCTCTAAGGAATCTGTTATTCAGTCAACGCTGTCATTTTGCTGCCTTTTCATTGCTTTGGGAACATGTTTTGAGAGAAATGGTAGTGAGAAAGAAAAACAGAAAAGAGGTAAACTATACTGAATTAGTACACCTTCGACATTTTAGAAAAATGTGTTTTAAAAACACAAGAAGTTTCTTTCATTTTTTATTCTTACATATTTTCATTTACTTGTAATGTGAGGAAGTCCTTTCCTTCAGATGATGGCTGTCTTCCATCACAATGTGGAAGAATCCGAAATTTTCCCCTGCATATACGCTCTCACTTTCTTGCTTCAGAATGTCAAACATCTCACCTCAGACGTCTGTCAGGATCAACTCTTGGGAGAACTTTAGTTCCTCGCCAATATGTTCAATACGGCATCAGCTGCCATCCGCCATCGCGTCTCTGTGTTTATAGTCCAATCAGTCCACACTATCATTAGTTCTTTCTGGGTGACAGCACTCTGTGTCCAAGAAAGATTAAGTGTCTGGTGAATTCTAACCAGAATCTCACGTGTGATGTGTGCACACTTTGTGAAAATGCAGGATCTGTCAGTAGGGTACTGGGAGGAACCAAAAGAGGTTTTAGAGGCAGCTTTACGCTTACAGACCGCAGCTGTGGAAGGGTCATCTATAGTAAAAAACAACCTGCATGATTCATCATATGTCTATGTGTAGTTTTGCAATGATATGCAAAGATTCTTCCTGTTTTAAACACACCTTAATTCATACAAGAAGAGTACATGATGAAAAGAAGTTCCTCTATTTTCAAAACAAACCAAAGTTCTGTCCTCAGTGACCAGTAATCCAAGCAGGGTCCAAACAGCAAGAGCACAAGGAAAGTAACCCATCAATTCTCTAGGTAAGACTCACAAACATCCGGCTCCTCATCAGAGCCGTCTGGGCAGTCTTTCTCCCGATCGCAGCGCCATCCCTTGGAGATGCATGTGACGCCATCTTTACACACAAACTGCTTTGGGCTGCAGGTCTTTGGGCCTGAAAAGAACAAAAGAACAGATTTAATCGAAAGATTTCAGAAAAAGACATCTCTTTTTGTGCCTGTGATCTCTTTCTTCTGAGGTCTCATGAGCAAAAAAGGGGTCCGTTGTGCTCTGAGTCAATAGTAGTCCTCCCTGGCCCCAGATAGATCCTGGGAAGTTGCTACTCGATGGAGGGGGGGGGGGGGTGATACACAAAAACCAAAACACACATTCATATAAGCTTGGAAGGACTCAGCGTCAATTAGAACATCCTGATTGGTATTCATAGACCAATCGGTTTGAAACACTGGAAGGCAGGACGATATCAAAGATGATCTTGTCTTGTTCAGCCTCTCCAGCATTCATTTCCCTTCAATACAACATTCCTGAGAGAAGAAAAACTGACCGCTCCAAAAAAAAAAAAAGGAACCCAAATGAGGGACTGCACTCCAACTCAGAGCTCAACGACCCAACACAAACAACGACAAACACACACACACACACACACACACACACACACACACACACACACACACACACACACACACACACACACACACACACACACACACACACACACACACAAGCAAAACCATTGAGTCACTCTGGGGCATTGAGGGGAAACTCTTAGTGAGTCCAGTCTGATACAACAAAGTACAGATGAGAGGGAAACACACAGAAAACATGACAGACAGCTTCTAGTATGAGACGAAACTAAACATTAAACCTGAAGGCTCGGGGAAAGGTTTGGGAAAGAATCGCATAATCTGTGCTTGTTAGCTGAAGAGGAAGTAGAATATTTCTATTATTATTTCCCTTAGGGGAATTATTTTTTCCAGTCGAAATATATATTAATCTATTTCAGACATATGTACATATACTGTGTATGTACAGGCCCTAGCACGCGCTATTACACACACATATTCGCAATTCAACATACCTGCAAGCAGTAGTCCTAAATTAATCACAATGAATGGAGCTAAATGCTACAATAGTTATTTCTACCTACTTCAAGATAAAAAGGTTGGGATTTTATTTTATTCTGTACAAGCATACAATCGAATATACTGTATATCAGACAATATATCAGACGTGAAATACGAATAATGTACGCTCAGCGTGACTGAAGGACATCGACGCAGTCGGTGAGATAAAACAAGTTGTGGAGTAGACACAGTGATGACGGTGGTGGCTGATGACTCTGCTGAAACTGATGAGGCAAAAAAAGGTTGATGAAATAAAAAATTTGGCAAATGTGTGGACGCTGGGCATTAAGGGAGAATAGCAGCCGCGTGATAGAACTAGACAGGGAGACCTGCATTTAAGTTTAGTAAAGAGATGCTCTGATGATAATGAAGTTGCGTCACTGTGCCCACTGGACAGACAAGATGTCCCAACTGACAGCTCCTGACAATGATAGCAAAAAAAATCTCTCAGATTTTTCTACTACTTAGGTCAGAATATAAAGCACTGGTTTGAAATGGTAATGTTATAGTAAAGTTTGTCTTATTTAGGCGTATGGCATCATGGATAGGACGGGAAGAAGGATGGGATAGATCATGTGATGAAGAAGGATAAACAGGATGAGTGTATTTACATTTAAAGCAAGCCTCCAACGCCAGCAGTGGAGGAAGTCTTGAAACGGAGCTAAACCTAAATACCATGAATTCAACCTGACATATTGCTGCACACACTCGCTCCCTACTTATCCTGCTCTGTGGGGCTGTGATCAGTGTGTCTGTAGATGTGAGTGTATGAGTGGGTTTGTAGATTTGTGCATAGAGTGGGGCATTTTCTCTCTTAGAAGTCCCAAGAATTTGAATTATTCATAAAACCATCCAAGCTTATGTTAAAGTGCTTCCTCTTTGCTTCTCATCTTTCTTGCTTGTGTACATGTTAGCTTGTTTATTTAAAACCATAGCAGGCAGCGAGTCATAGAGCATTTGTCCCTTGTTTTATTGTTTATTTAGATGTGGACATGTGTTTACTTAACATATTGCTAACTTCCACTAACTCCGTCTTCTTCTCAGTAAGGACAACTTTTTTTAATAATCTTTGGGTCATGGTTTATTCCTCATAACATCCTGTCATCCACACATCTCACACCAGCAGCCTTCTTTTCCTATCATTCCGTTGGGTTGTTGACTGCTGTTCTCATCAACTGGTCTCCAATATCACATGACTGTTAGCCAGTCACATCTCTGATTCTCCCTGGAGTCTTCCACCTCTGTATCACTAGTTTTAACAGATTAATTGTCATCATTATATCTGCCTCATCAGTTTCGGTAGCGTCATCAGCCACCGCCGGCCTCCAGACGCCACGGGGAGATTTATCTCGTCGCTGTTCAGGGCCGAACAAGCTTCACTCACAATCTCCCTGAAGAGTCTAAGCTTCAAACACTTTGTGACACACTAATTATCAAATATCATCTACTGCATTACACAGCGGGCAGGGTTCTGTGAATACAAACCCCCATCAAGGTGGTTCAGTTCCCCCATTGTGTCACTGCACCTTAAAGCAAGAGTCACATGGTGCTTTAATCCGGACAATGTGATTTACTGATGATAAAACCCTATCCTCTGACAATGGAATCACATTGAGATCATCATTAAATGTTGAAGACAAACTATTGCACTAACAGAACCTTTCTTCAGGCACCAGCTCTAAAGTTTGATGATTCTTCCACGGCTCATGTTCCACTCTTTCACCCAATTTCACGGTAATCCATCAAGTAGTCAGTGTATAATCGACAAAAGCAGCCTAAGTAGATTCATCTTGCAATGTCAGATGAAACAAAAACTTTTTTTTGGATCCACTCCTAAATTTAATGGGCTCTTGCCTAACCAATGAAAATGTAAATCGTGTAAATCCATCAAGTCGTTACTGTATAATCCTACTAATAGTCAGAGAAAAACAAACAGATGCCAGTGAGAACATTACCTCGGCCTCGTCTGTACTGACTGAAGTGGATGCTAGGTGAGGTAGGTGAAAGCAAATGCAGGCAACATTAAAGGTCAGCAGCAACTGTAGGATGGTCCCAAGCCTGGATAAATGCAGAAGGTTGCGGCAGAAAGGGCATCTGGCGTAAAACTTTGCCAAACAAATATAAGCATTCATCTAAAGAATGTCATACCAGATCGGACATGGCCCGGGTTAACTACATCCACCACCGGTGCCGTAAATCTTCAGGGCATCAATGGAAATTCAGCTACTGTGGGTCAAAGACGAAGGAGAGGTGGACAGTGGGTTCTATGTAGTGAGGGAAGACAATTGTTGTTAGAGAAGAAGATGCGGAAGATAGGCTGACATGTAAAAGGATGACATGTAGTGGTGACCCCTAACAAGCTGACAGGACAAGAAGAGAAAAATTAAAGGTTACCATGAACTCAGCCAGCTGTCAGGGTCGAACAGAAAAAAAGGAAGTCCAGACAAAGACTCGTTTAGGGCTGTTCGAGTCTGAGGTCATCTAATCACAGCAAGAATCCTAACAGAATACAGTATGTACAATAACTGCATATACTGTATGTTTAATACCATTAACCTTTTCATAAAGCTTAGAAACCCTAACCCAAATCCTAACCCTAAATCTAACACAAACGAGTGAATCTTTTCATGGCTGCTTTTCCTCAATCTGCAAACTATTTTCCTCTGTTAGTTTTATGTTCTGGTCCATGTCTGGTTTTAACTTGAGCAACAAATATATAAAACTGAAAACACTGAGATTCCAGACAGCACAAACCACACTGGTCGTCAGAAAGGCAAAAGCTGACAATGAGGGGACATTTTCTTTGCTTTAATTATAACCATGATTACATCGCTTGCATTTTTCTCACATCTTAGTCCCTCCCACAGACAGAGAGGAGCAGCACAGAAAAGATATGGAGGAAGCGAGGAGAAAACAAATGGCTCTGCTATGCTGTGTTTTTACATCTCTTATTCATTGTGTGTTACTTGATTTAACAATCCACATACCCATGAGTGAATGAGAAATGAATGGGAAAATTGGTGACACCTCTCAGTGATAAATAGTTAAAATACATTCATTGTTGACCAAGACACTCATGTGCTCCCCCCTGACTTCAATGCATGGTAAAATACAGTTTGATGGGGGAAATAGTAAGGTGCATTTAGCTCAGTGCGGATCGTGTTCCCATACAGCCGTGGGTTCCATTCCCCTGTCTACCTATTTTCTCATCGAATTCATTTTAGAAAAGTCCCAAAATATAACTGAAAAAAGCATCAGAAATGCCAGATCAAGTAAATTCAGAATAATGATAGAAATCATTTGTTCTTTCTTTGTTACAACTTCAGATTAAACGCCTGGATTCAAACTCAAGGAGGACAAACTCAAGTGGTCTCTGACACAACTGGTGACACTATAAGAATCTAACTGAATGAAGTTAAATAAATGTGCATAGAGTTGTTGATGACTGTGACACATCCTGGTTGGCTGCTGTGTTTCAGCGTTAAATGTCGTACCATGTCGTCTCCTGATACGACAGAAAAGAAAACAAGATAAGATGAAATATGTGGGAGCAAATGGATGGGGGGTGGGGGCTTTCACAGGCAGGAATACTTTGATGGGATGGAGGAATGTCACACATCCAATCAGGGAGCTGCTTGTGTGTTTACCTTTGTGACGGCTGTGAGAAAACGCTTTGGGTCACTGCCATTTGGGCCGAATTACAAACCCGCCGCTCCTGCTGTCATCTACTAGCCCTCCATGATGGGCTCCGTCTGGTGGGGAGGGAAGGTTCCTCCCCCAAAGGCAACCCCCCTCCCCACCAGCCACAGCCTTATTTCCTCTGACACCAACAGCAGTGCTATAAATACCCTGGAGGTCTGCCCTCTCAGATCAAGCAGGGTACTATAAAGCTCCAGCAGACATGGAGGCTACTGCCTCATCACACACCACTCAGCAGAGGATGAGGAGGAGGCAGATTGTCAACGGGAGCGCTGACGGGGAGCAGGACAAGTAAGTAGGCTAAAGCGTAGATAGAACTTCAGCTGGACGTGTATCAACGATTGTTGCATCATCGGGAACAGCACATGTTGAGTCGCCCCCATAACCTTCCCTAAACATAAGGTACTACCTGTTTATCATCTGCAGTTTAGGAGTAAACACGAAAATATGATCTTCCATAAAGGCCGATCTGGATCTTCTGTTAATCAGATATAAACTCCTACCTTTCAGACACATGAAATTCATTTGAATGACGCTGAATCATCATAATTTAAGCCACATGTTGGAATATTTCCATAACTGTGTTAGTGCACTGTGACCCAAAATATATCACATTCTTCTGAATGTATATTTTAATCTACCCAGTCGATCCGGTTGTGGGGTATGCCTGGGAACAGGTGACCTCTGTAAAGCACCAACCACTGTCATCCACTGTCAGATAAGATCCACCCACCCAACCCACTCCCCCACGGATCATAAAGGATAAGTATTAGAAGTATGAGGGGGGCAGAAATGCATGTTAGCACCAATTCATCTCGACTTTCCTTAAGATATTTCAGTCAAAGCCATAAACGTTAACCTCATGGTGGCTCTAAAAGCCATTTATAAACAAATTCACCAGCACCCAACACAACACAAACTGTCCTGAGGCTACATCTGCCCAGATCTGAGGAGAGGATGCACTCCAGCATCTGGAGCTTCGTAATAACAGGAGAATAACAAACTGAGTGGTGAAGTTATTCAAAACAGTTGCAATGACTGCTGGGAGAGACTATACTGTAGTTTAGTCTACTGATAGAATGAATCTGTACAAAAAGAACACTTCAACAACACTTTTCAAGGATAGAGGGATGACCCTGACACCGAAATTTCTTCAGTCGTGATTATCTTTACAAATGTCCAGAAATGATGAATATAGAGATGAGCGGCATTAATTATGTTAAAACGATCTTCCCAATGACACACAATTTAATGTTGTTTCATAGATAAATACTGATAAATATCTCTGTATATAACGAAATTTTAACAGAATAAAATATAAACGTGACGGGAAAGTCAAGGTTGGTGAGTCAAACCAGTCGACAAAAAACACTAGAGAGTCTTTTTTGTGTTAAATGCATTACAGACTAATAAATGTTCCTTTAAGGGTCCATAACAAGGTTGTTTCATATTATTTGATTTTTCTCTTGGTGGTTATGAGGCAATAAATGATGAAATGTGAAAAAGCCTTGGAACTTAGCTCCTTTGATTTACCTTCAGGATGGAAGCCCTGAGTATTAGTTCCTACATCAGATTAGATTATTACACATCATGATTCACTGAAGGCTTGTTGAATTGCTGTAATCTAATAAGTCTTAATTTGATAGAGCCATCATTACAAAGTCGGCTCGCATTACAATGTGGCACTCATAACTTCCTAATATTTGAACTGTCATTTTTTTCCCCCCTCAGGATGTTAGCTCACATTTTAATGGAATGATTTTACTCCGACTATAGTCATATGAAGATTGGAGTTTTATTATTGCGCAGTTTCTGAGGAACACTGACAGAAAAATGGCTCATATATCATTAAGGCTGTCTAATAAAATTAAACATATTTCACACGGATATAGTCAGGATCATCTCGAACAGGAAAACATGAAATAAATTCAGAATGCTTGAAATAAGAAAATCAAGTATTGTGTGGGATGTTCCAGAACCTGCCTTGTTTTGAAATGGTTAAATCAAGTCAAACTAGGGCTCTGAAGACATTCTGGCTAAAACAACAAACTAAAATTCAGAGAATTACATTTTGGCACTCATGATTTCAGAAGATAATAAACACAGGCCTATTTTATTTTGATTTTCTTGTGACTTTGCTATTTGATTAAACAAAATAGAACATTTTACTTATTCCTTTTTTGACCATGAAAAGTCAAAGACCTGTTGTATGGGTTTTTTGTAAATATTTAAACAATTAAATAATGTTTTTTTACAGTAGTCATTTCTGTAAATACCATCAAATTACCAAAGGATGTAATTACCAAGACCCAGTCTGGCCGGTAATGAGACAGCAAACTGTCTTGACAATAAAAAAGGGACAGGACGTGTATAAACAGACTCATGTAGGGCAAAAGGACCAGGGGCAGGGGTCTAAAAATGAGTGTGTTTAGCTGCGACCGGCCACCCCCTCATCATCCTCCACATGTTCTGGTAATGGAGGAGGGAGAAGCGGGAAGAGGTACGGATATTTTTACAAAACAGAGTCAAATATCTCAGGTTTGCGTCTTAAACCCTGGCCCAGTATGGAGAAACTGACAGAAGGAAAAAAGAATGGATCATAGAAGAGAATGAATGACAAATTCATGTCAAATATCATAACACACATCCTATCAGTGTGTGTGTGTGTGTGTGTGTGTGTGTGTGTGTGTGTGTGTGTGTGTGTGTGTGTGTGTGTGTGTGTGTGTGTGTGTGTGTCTGTGTCTGTGTCTGTGTGTGTTTGTGTTTAAACTGATCAGCTCAACCTTTGGATGAATATTTGTTTAAAAACCCTGTTATAAATGTCTGTGTAATTGTGTGTTTTGCATACACTTATGGCTGTGGAGAATTAACATTAGGAATGTGTTGCTGAGGGTTTCCAAGTAAAATGGGGCTTCGGCCAGGCAGGACGACCCAGTCATGCCTGCAATCTTTGGATTTTTCAGGTCAGATCCCAGCACTGAGTCTAACTATCTGAGCCCTTTGACAGGCAGCCTGTATTACGCAAAGCAGGCCAATCAAATGCCAGTTTAATTGGAGGCGAATTGGGCGTCTAGCTGAGTCTGGTCCAGGATGTCTTAACCCCAGAATGTTGACCAACCATGAGGAGTATTTGTACAAGAGTCTGTATTTCAGCTCCGAGACAGAAAACATCCACATGAGGATTACATCAATTTGAGCAGTGGAAATAGAAAATCCAAAAAGGTGTGATCTGCCGTGATCAAGTTAGTGAATTTAAACAAATCCCTCCATCATACACCAGCAGAACACAGACGGAACAGAACTGCAAATGGAGAGAAATGATAATTAAGCCTACTTAGAATGCTGCAGAGGGAAACATTAGAGAAGATTATGTGAAATTCTTTAGTGCCCTTTCATAAGACCAGGACAAGTTTCAAGTCTCAGTGTGACGTATGAGCTCCAAGGCACAACCAGTATCTCTGGAAGGTTCGCTCACATTTACTATCCACGTGATGGACGGAGTACTAGTGACTGCTAATGACACTGCTAACAAGATGCGGTCCTCGCTGCGATTTTCTGATGAGATGATGCAAAGGTAAAGAGATTAGAAAAGCACCCCAGCAAATCCTAACCACTCATCTTGGAAATAAAATAATACAGCAAGGAGAGCTTTCAGTTGAAGAGTTTCCAATTTCACTTTCTGGAAGATAAAAAAAAATCCATTCCATTCTCATGTCTGTCTATTAAATAAAAGGCTGGAGCCAGTAGCTGATTAGTTTAGCTTAACACAGAGACTGGAAATAAGGAGAGGCAGCTTGGCTCTGGTCAAAAACCTTTTAATTCCACTGAATAAAAACTATAATTTACTATTAATGACAGTTTATGTGCTAAAGATTTCCTCTAATGGGACACCAGTAAAAGAAGAATTACAGTTAACTGATGTCTTTACTTTAAAGTTTTTGTCTTTAATGAATCATAACAATTTAATGTTGATTTTATAATGTAATTGTTATAGAATAATAATAATAATCATCTGCACTTGGTTCCCTATAAAACTAACTTTCAAATTAAAATTTCGACTGCCGATCACCAGGCAGGTTGCGGTCCAGATTGGGGTCCAGTTTGCACCACATGTGATAGCGGTGGGTTCAATTCCCACTCTTAGCCCTTTGCAACGTGCCAACCCCTCCCTCCTCAGCTGTCCAATCCAGTTTCGGCCATGATTTGGTCCGAGGTGGAGGTTTATCTCATCTCGATTAGATGTTCAAAGCACCCCATCATTTCCAAACGGTACATGGAATGTTTTTTATCAAATGCATTGAATGCTTTTGTTGCCTCTGACAAGGATGTTTTCATTGGGGTAGGATTGATTGTTTCTTTGATTGTGGGCAGGATTGCACAAAAATTGCTCAACCAGTTTCAGTCAGTTCCATTGGGCATGGAGATGGAACAAAAAAGAATCCATTAAGTCCCAGAGAGAAAATCTAAAAACATGTTTTTGCAACTACTTAATATTTCCAGACATTGTGTTTTATACTTTTTCCTTTCACTCCAAAACAACTAAACAGATATCCATTAACCTTTGTGGAGGGGTAAGACGAGCTAAACGTGTACACAGGATTGAGTAGACTGTCTAGTTTAGCTCAGTTTCCTTCTTACAGGCAATAAATTTGCTGTTGCATTTGTGCACCTGAAAAAAATGGATGTGACTGAAAAAGCCCCGCAGCCGAGGTCTAAACGTACAGGAATCATTACATTTGCTGCGTAGGCTGATGTAGAAATAGACCATCTCATCTGATGGTGAAATTTATTTTGATTTAAGAGAGCACTTATCTGAGGATGGAATTTATTCTCAGTCACAATCACAAAAAGCAAATAAGATGATCTTGGTTCAGCGCTTAGGTGATTTTAGTAAACACAATTAAATTCAATCTGATGCAAAAAATGAAATAGATAAAAAAAAACACAATATATATCCCCCATTGTGTAATTTCACCCTAACAGATCAGGGTCACAGTGTGAGGCACGAGCCGTCACACAAACAGCCCTTTCAGACCAACACAGAGGAGCGAGTTTGCCGTCAGTGAGAACGGTCAACACAAGTCATCCGAGCTGACCCTGACACGGCCTGGTCTCAGCCCCGCGGACTGAAAGGCTTCCTGTTTCTGGAATATTCCAGTTACTTAAGCTACGTTATGCAGAGTTGACAATATAGAATGGAATACAATTGCACAACTGCGGCGACGTTGAGAAATACGTGACAAATCCTTCAAGGTTAGCTTTCAGCAGTGAGAGCTGCTAGCTCCAGCCCTGTGGGAGTGAGAGTTGACTGAACAACCCTATCGCTATCCTTATCACACTCACACCTGTGTATTGGACTGATAACAGCTCCACAACTAATAAAATTTCTTTGAATTATGTGCATTTTAACTCCTGCAGATAGTCGTTTATATGAGGTGTTAGACCTTAAAGTCAAGGATCGGCTTCTCTGAAGGGAATAAAAGGAGCTGCAGGGATTTGACATTAAAGTGTTTCTCACATAAATCTAAACCTGTGAGCTGTGCTGAGCAAATAAAAGCAGCAGCTTTCTTTGCAGCCTGTCCAGCACCACAACTGACCGACAATCATAGAGGAGCCTTCAGCAGGTAGAGACAGATTTTTATCTTGGAGTTGTTGAGATGTTATTATTACTTCTAAGCACACCCCTCCCACTTCCAGACACACACAGTTTGACAAGCACTTTTTTTTTTAATTTAACCTTTCTTTAACCCGCAAAAACAATAAATCCAGTTGAATATTTGAGACACAAATTTAACTCTTGCATTAAAAGTTTGCTATCACAATGGGGGTTTTTAGTGTTTCCATCTTTAGACTAACAGAGGTGCATTGCTTTGATAGAGGTGTCAAAAGTTGCCGACTAATGTGTTGTGAATATACATGTGGATGTTGAGATGCAGAAATTCGCTGCTGTCATCCTTTCAGTGGGCCTCCTGAGACCGGGTTGTGTCTCCGATCCCTAAATAGCTTCATCTAGATTGTGTATCTCAATCACAAGTCTAAACTGGGTCAAGGAGCTGGTCTGAAAAGTCCGGCTGCAGTTTTAAAATTAACAGATATGAGTTTTAAAAAGACATCTGTCAGGTGTGTTTTCAGATGTGTGGGAATATTTTAATGCTTTGTTGGGAGAATTATAACCACAAATAAAAGGAAACATATCTGAACTTTTGCAAATCTGTCCATCAAAAAAGGAAGCTGGCTTAGCTTAGTTTAGCATTAAGACTGGGGGGGACAGCTGACCCGACTTTGTTCAAAAGTTTAAAAAAAATTAAAAATCTCTCACCTGCTCAAAAACCAGTGTAAAAACATAAAAATACTGCTTTTCTCAGGTTGACATGCAGGAGCAGCAACTTCCTGGATTCTCTTATGGATGTTTTCAATGTCGATTTTGATACATTCAAGGCAGGCGTTTATAGTTTTTGTACAACAACTGACTCCAGACAGGCTACATTTTTACATTCTGCATTTAGTGATGCATCCAAAGGGTTCTTATGCACTCCCTGCTTGGTGTTTTCAGAAAAGAACTTCACTTTTTTCACATGACAAAAACTCAATATAGTGGAAACAGCCCATCCATCCCACAGAATATTGAGATTAAGAAAGGTATGGCATCACCGAATATTCAACTGCATTGTCTGTAATGTGAAGTCTTGCGCCAGTTTGAAATCTATATCTTTAGCTGTATACAATTTAATTGTTAGCGACACTTAAACCTAATAATGTGACTGAACTAAGCCTCTAAGCTGCTGACCAAAGCACCGGATTTTATATTTACTCAGCTATGCAGCAGTGACTGGTGTCATATAATGTACTTAACTAGTAACCAACCATAAATGGCTAAAAAATACTTTCCTCTGTTATTTACCTTTTTTTAAAAATTTTATATGAACTTTTTCTGTGTTTTTTACGTCACGTGACGTCAGCAGCAATGAGAACCAAACAAATAACAAATGTTCTGTTCTGTTTTCCTTTTTCCCCCCTGTTGCTGGTAAAGTGGGAAACTTTTGGCAATACTGATGTCCTAGCAGCCAAATGCTGGGCCAGTTGTGAGGCTGACACCAAATGTTACACCAGGATAGAAGAAGATAGGAATTAATGAAGAGGAGAGGTGCATTCACGAGGATATTTTTGTATTTCTGGAAGGCAAATAACAAAATCTGGAAACATGAAATGAGGATTACTTAGAGCTGACTTAGGAAACATCTAAATGGATGACTAAGTGAAAAAAATAGAACTGTTTCATGTTGAAATAACCCCAGCTGTCCTTTGTTACACAATCGCCAGAACCATTTCTCCATTTTTATTTTCTGTGTAAAGTGTTTACAACAGCACCGTCCATTTGTGACGACCTGGGAGGTCATTTTGCAATAACTCTGAACTTTTTTCACAATGTCAATTATTTCTTTTCCACCAAGGCCCCAATTAGCAGAGCCTTTTGAACAATTCCAGGTCTGGGAGACAAAGAGCTGTTTAGACCCAATTAAACTCAGGCTTTTATTGGTGGCCTGGTGTCTTAGTCCGAACTGCGGCACCGAGACAGTCGGCAAAAATCTTTAACAGTCTGGAAAGGGGAGAAATAGGAATTCCCAGGAGCTTGAACAAGTTTACTGGTAACATGTGGTTCAAAATGATAGCGGTTCATAGAGCTGCGCTTGAAAGAGAGGGATTAACATGCAGTCTATCTTTCTATACAAACAACTAACCAACTCAAAAATGAGCTCATCATCGGTGAAGCAAATTTCAACAGGTTTCCTTGAGATGCTCCATAAATGACAGCGGCCTCGACACCCCAGTGTCACGTTTAGCTCTGGTGATAGCCTCTCGTCAAATCAAGGCTCTGCGTCTGATGGGGAGGAAAATGCTCATTCTAAGCCAGGATTTGTCAGCTGTTGCTGCAGACTGAGGAGATGGGAGACACTGCAGTTGATTGCACGCTATCCACGTCCATCTTCAAGGTGGTAATTTATATGGATTTTGCTCCTAAGAGCCTCACAGCATCAGATCGCCAAGTTCAGAAACATGACTTCAAAGGCATAGGCCGGCATTTATGGCTTAACAATGAATCTCACAGAATGCAGCTCTGGTTTAAATCAGTCATGCATGTTTAAGTCCCACTGACTTTAATTAAATGTCACATTCAAAGTGCTGATGAGCTTTACAGGAAATAGTCCTTCTCATTGGAAACCATCTGAACTGTACAAGTCACTTAAAAATAGTCTTCGTAGCTCAGCACACATTCACCAGTCAGACATTCCCCAGACATGTGAGAGGTACAGCATCTGAAAAATAAACTCACATCCTCCTTTCATCACAAAAGACTCCAGTAGATCTGTACTGACTTCCCTTTGATAATGTGGAACTCAATGGTTTCACTTTCCAGAAGTCGTTCCACTCTGTAAAGGTGTGTGTGTGTGTGTTCACACTATCCCAGGAGAATCTGGTTTGGCCTCACTATCTGCCTGCAGATTTCAAAATGACTTGGCATTCAGGGGAATGAGCAGCAGCGATTTAGTCAACACGTACCTTCCATACATAATAATGACACAGCAGTGATGCACAAACAGTACCTGTTGATGGCAGCACCAAATACCTGGACTCACAAGGAGAGAGGGAAACTAATGAATACCTGTAATACATCACAAATCTATACTTTGATCCATTCTAAAAATTTAATATAACCCTCTCCGACCCAAGGTCAACCTACACACAAATTTGATCAAAATCCACCGACAGCTTTTCAAAATATCTTCATGGGTAATCACATGACATACTCTCATTTACATAAACAGATCAGAAGTATAACAAGGGGAGATGGCACAATGGCACAGCACCATAGGTGGCTGTCATGTCTAAAATAGATTGACAATCTAATCTGATCATCATAAATCTGCCAAGGCAACAGTGACTGGTTTGCACTCCTGTTCAGAGAGTGAGACAAAAGCCTCAGAAGATAAGATGTTCCGAAAAGGCCTCCATACAGGTGGCCAAGAAGTTGTTTACTGGTCCGGAAATAATCTGTATGGTTTAAATTAGGAACAATTCTTAAAAGCAAATGAAATACTGGTATATGGTTTGTCCCAAAAGTCACTCATGTACTGCACAATGGGACCTGATGGGACAGTTCATTGATGATCCTTTTGCTCCAGGACTTCTGGGCCAAACTACAACCAAATAAGACCATTTACTTCTAAATTCAGCATTTGGAACGTGTTTGCAGCTTTCCGTTTTCTCTGATTATTATTAAACACCCAATCTAAGACTAGATAAATTCTCTGAATTTTACGAGTGAGTAAAAACTATGAAAAATATGGAAAAAGTTCAATTACCAGAGTTCAAGGTAACTTGAAGATTGACTTTGAATGGAGTTTGGAGCTGAACTGTTGAACCCGTGAAAATGTGGGATTTTTCAACACTTTGTCCGTTTTTGATTGAAGATGCTGAAGAATTTAAGTAAGAAATATCTATACAGAAAATATCACGTCTATGATGCGTTTATCTGAGTTTTAAGGGGGGGAAAAATACTGATACTAAATGTCAGGGTAAATATGTGGGAGCGTCTGTACGCAGCGGGGATGGGGGGGACGGACGGACGGTGTGTATGGGGAGGGGGGGACGTGTGATCACTGCCGTGACAGTGGAACGTTCACGTGTGGCAGAGACCGACTTCAAGCAGTCATTTTACTCCCATCCTTTTTGCGCACAGACACAAACCACAATTCATCCTGTCAGTTGTGCACACACTTACAGTTTGTCAAAACATTTTTTTATTTTTTTATTTTATTTTTTTCACACAAGACGCGCGTTATCCTGGATCTTACCATCAAGAGCCCGTCCTGGAGCGATTACTTCCAAACTGTGCAACAATCCCAAGAAGAGCAATCCCGTTGCCAACGTGTTGGCCAAGGTGCGCAACATTGTGGTCTATCTGGTGGGAATATTTCTCATCAACAGCCGGTGTCGGTGTCGGTCCTGTCAGGCTGGAGGTTTGCAGTCAGGCGGAGACGCGTACCCGCGCCCGGGCGATGATGCGCCTGACTTGTGGATGCGCAGTAAGGCTGACAGGGATGCCTCTGGGGGTCCGGATGGACTGTCAGGGTTCAAAATAAATAAATTCAAAAAG
The DNA here is from genome assembly GCF_040054535.1 of Antennarius striatus. Taxonomy (NCBI): domain Eukaryota; kingdom Metazoa; phylum Chordata; class Actinopteri; order Lophiiformes; family Antennariidae; genus Antennarius; species Antennarius striatus. The sequence continues at coordinate 17,300,365 of NC_090780.1, read as the reverse complement.
AATCCGAGGCTACTCTCAGCCCGGGGTTGCTAAGGGCTCCTCGGCTGCATGGACAGCCCTGCCACAAAGGCTAGCAGGCTGGAGTGAGCATCAAGCTAGCCCGACGCGCAGTCGAGATGAAGGTGAGCTTGGCGCTCCGGAATCCGGATCACACAGTTGCGCGTCTTTTGTTCTCCTCGTACCGGCGGAAGAAAAAAAAAAAAGAAAAGAAAAAAAAAAAAACAGCTACAGGAAGAAATGAAGAAGTGGATCAAATATCGCCTTTCCTCCTCCTCCTCCTCCTCTTCCTCCTCACAACCTCTTGCTGCTGCCCGCAGACTGAGTCTGAAGCCTGGAGCTCCGTCAGGCGGAGATGTGAGTGACGTCGCAGCAGCAGCAGCAGCAGCAGCAGCAGCAGGAGCTCGGCTGGCCCTCCCCTCCCGAACGCCCGCCGCCCCGCCGGACGCCCACCAGTCAGAGCCCGCCGAGCGCCCCGGAGCACCGCGCCGGCTGCTTTAGTTTCCAGGCATTTGGGATCACTTCTTTTGTTGTTGTTGTTGTTGTTATTTATTCGATCAAGTATGCAAAACTTTTTGTGTTTGTGTTGTTGATGTCAACAACAACAATACTACAGTATTTGCTATTCCACCTAATGATAATATAAATTTAATTTGGCCCATTGCTTACACCACTGTGGTCTCAAAGTTAATTTATTACAGTCTAATGTTCTCTTCAGTTGATTCTGATTATAAACACAAAAAAACCAAAGTCGAACAAATAGAGCAACTGCAATTTTTTCTTAATCAATTCAGTGGAAATGAGAACAATTAAGGAACTTTATGGTGTGGGACTGGTTAGGTCAATGCACATAGTGTTTTGTGAAAATAGGTGTCATTTCATTCAATTTGCATATAAAACAATGAAATATGAAGAAAAACATTTTAATCATTACATAAGACTGGAATGCTTCCTTGAGTGGGAATAGGAAAATAATCTGTCTACACGTTTTAAGAATAAGGAAATGCGTGTGGTCAAAAACGACTTGGCAAAGTATTTTTAAAAATGAAAAGTGCAGGATAGATATATCCTTCAGTAGCATTCATTTTCGTCTAACCACCTGGGTTCCCATTTACTTTTCCATTAGATGGTAATATTGTGGGTAGTTGTGGATGCATTTAACTTGAACGATTTATAAATTCTTAATAGGACACTATAATGTGTGCAGCAGCAATCTAGATTTATTATTCTCCCATTTCAGGCACCGTCTGCTTCCAAGGTTGCCGCATTTATGTGGCCTGAGTTCTTGGTGAATTTATGCCTCCTTTGATTGTACATTATGATGCAGATGATCATAACATGAGGACTTAACATTGTTTTTGTCCATTTCACTCGCTATTACTTTGATGTCATATTCTCATAAAAGAAACACTAGACAAAACAGCACAGGGAGCGAGGGTGTAGACAGAAATGTGTTGTCTCTATATCATATAGTGAGACCAGCTCCTCCTGAGCTTCATGGTCGATGGAACTGGCTATGGAGAGCCCATGCTCATCATGATCCCTCACAAGCACTGCAAATGCACTGGATGATCAACTCAGACACTGGATACATATAACCTTACCCTTTGTTGCCTGACTTTTACTTTTGTTCTAGTTACTGTACATACTTTTTAATATTTAAAAAATCTGGAAAATGCAATACCAAGTAATAATCCAGGTGCTGCTATTCATACATTTATCACTAGAGGAAGGAGAAATCACTGATCAAGGTAGTAAATTGTAGCATGAGAGACAACTTTTAGGTGCGGAGAATCCTGCATCTGACACTAAATACAATGACACCTTCCAGTATTTCTTTAAAGTCGTGATATTACTGACTTTACTTCCAGTCCATGTGGCAGAAATATCCTAATTTCTTGGGTCTCTTTACCACTATGCTGATGATGCCTGCCTGTACAGATAACCTGAGCTTAGCACCCAGATGTCTTCAACTTTAAAGAAATAAGAGCATTAGCATGTAGAGCCTTTTGACTGAACACCTCACAGTCACTCTGTGGTTTATCCATATTGCATATCCATATTGATCCCAAATGCTGCCATGATATTTATTTCATTTAATAGCCCTGTGAATGACATCAAAAACATCCGATTTACCCTCACCTGAAATTTAAATTTTAGCTACATATAATAAAAAAAGATCAGTCCAGTAATATCATACAAAATAACAGTTGCTGCTGTGCAAAAAAAGCCTAGCACTTAAATTCATTGAAGAACGGGGAGAAGAGCCAATCTCACCAAAAAGAAGTCATAGGAACCATTGAGCTATTCACCTGCTTTGATTGCAGATCAGTTTAACTCTAACTTACACATGGGAAAGACACCCTAAAACCATCTGTTTCTTTATGCACATGGCCAGAAGCACGCATGTTGTAATAAAACACCAGTGTGTATACTGATAGTTTTGAAAGTATAATAATCAACTAAAAATGATTTTCTTCATGTTGACTCACTGAATTTGTAAATTTTGACTCTTGTCCCAATTCATACTCAGTCCTTAAAGACAATTTTCTTCACTGAAATATTTTTAAAAATATGAATAATAACAAAGTAATGGATGTATAATCAAATAATCTGCAATGGACAAAAAATTACATTTTTATTTTATTTTTTATTCGAAACATAATACTGAAGTTATACAGAATAGAAGATTTAGGCTAACAAAAATCACACAATGCAGCAGAGATTTATCTAGTCCCCCATTAAATACAGAAACACATTATTTAACTTTCAGCCACTCTGCAATCTTTTTGCTCCATCCTTCTCTGTCAACTTGACAAGGGCACTTTAAACAATCCACTGTTTAAGTTAAAACAGTTCATTCACAAACATTTACTGACCCACAGACTTTAAACACCAGCCTGGATGTCTGCTCTGGGAATTAACAAGTAATTCAAGGTTTATGTCCAAGTGAGGTCAGAAGGTAATGGTGTCAAAGTCAAGCTGGAAGACTCAGTGTGTCCCCACACCTCTGGTGAGTGATGCTGGTCCTCCATTCTTCACTCATCTCCTCATTTCCCCGGTCAGTTTCACACACATTTGTAATTTCACACCTGCTAGTGTAAAATACACTCAGGAAATATCTAACATGATATAATCAACGATGAATGGAGCACATTGTGAGTTTGGGGTTTTGGAAGAGTTAAGGAATGGGCGTGTTAGTCAACTCAAACATCTTAAATTCCCTTACATCTAGTTCAAAAAACACAAATGGAATTGGTTTTACTGTAACTCTGAACTCTTGTTATTCAGCACAGATACAGAAGGACACACACACACACACACACACACACACACACACACACACACACACAGAGGGAGAGAGAGAGAGAGACAGAGAAAGAGGAGAGAGCAGTGTACTAATTGTAAACGCTTCATCCACCGTCTGTCATCCGTTGCACAACACTGCCCCCTAGAGAAGCTTCACTGCCAGCATATAATTCAGAGAACAATGTGGCCTTTATGGTCACATCCCCCCCCCTTTTTTTTTTTTTTCCATTTCCAGACATACTCTATTATAATGAAGACAAACAAACAAACACAAAAAACAAGCAAACTCTAGAACTGTTATAATACAAACTTAAAAATTTAGGATATCCCAAACATTATGTGTTTAACATAAGAAGGCATTGTGACGACAAACTGGTCTTTGACTAAAACGCGTTCATTTTTGGAAATGATCTGACAGCATGAAGCAGGACGTTAACTGAGGATGACATAAAATACAAACTTTGAGAAAAAACATGGAAAAACGTTTCCTGTTTTTTTTTAATGTTCATCTAATTTTTGCTTGGCCTTCCCAAATATTATTTGTATCACAGTAAATAATAGATGGGAAAATCCATTTTCAACTGAACTACTCTGTGCCGAGGCGCCTCTTGCAGACATGACATCATAAGTTCCTGAGGATCACAGGGACGTTCAGTCGCACTTTCTTCAACGTCTGGAGTGGCGTTGATGGCGATCGACCAGCAGAGGGCAGCATAACCCATAACAGAACACTAAGGGACAGCAGACCACCGCCCCAAGTCAGCCAATAAATAAATGGGTGAAGGAATGAACAATACATGAAAGTTAAATACTAGCAAAATCACAATCCTGCATGTGTTCTCTAAAACAAACAAGATGTTGTTTGATTTTGGATAAATGAACTCTGGTGTGTTGAGGTTTTTATCGCTTCAGATCTAAGCTTCAAGTCCAAAAACAAAGGTACAGAGACGTTTTTCCACCTTTTATGTATAGCTAGACTACTTTTTTTATACAAATACAAAAATATGCTTAAATCTGTCTTTACTTTAAGTCAATTTAATTTCAACCTTAAAAATGTCGAAACTACTGAAATGTTTCACCTCATTCAAAACCTGCAGCTTTGAAATGAACCAGAACCCAGATTAGAGAGTTTTAGCTCTGGTTTCAGCTCTGATTAATCCCCCACCTTACAACCAAAACTCTTAATGGGCTAGCGCCATACTTTACCAACTCCCTTGTTTGCTATTAGTCTTAAAGAACACTCCGGTCGTACGCTGCTGGTTTATTGGAGGTTTCCATGCATAAAAGTTAAAAACAAAGTAATATAGTTAATAGTGGCCCCAGACCATGGAAAACATGACATGTAGATATCAGGGAACCCAGCGCCCTAAAAATTATTTAAGAAAGCTTAAACTCATCCCTTCACACTGGAATCTCACCAGCTTTCACCTGCCATCATTATTTTCCAGATTATTTTCCATTCATTTCATTGAGTTCTTTTTTTTTTTTTTTTTCAGAGAATCACTTATGTGCAATGTCCTTGTGGTTAAACATGTGATTAAATGAAAAGTATTAAATACCGTGTGTGTGTGTGTGTGTGTGTGTGTGTGTGTGTGTGTGTGTGTGTGTGTGTGTGTGTGTGTGTGTGTGTGTGTGTGTGTGTGTGGGTGTTACACTATGCAGTCCTCAGTAAATGACTCATTGATGCTGTTTGTACACATCTCTCATTATTTATATTCTGACATTTTGCACAGCGCTAATGCTCCACCTCTCAGGGGCAATTTTCGTCTCCATCTGCAGCTCTGTTGATCTCGGCCTCTCCAGCATGGTACTGTTAATCATACTGTATCAGCTAAATGACGGCCATGTAATGTTACGGCTCTCAGGTCTAAAAGTCTTTCTCTATCAAGATTACTGTTTCAAATGCCAAACAAGTCATTATGGCCCAACTGCCCTTCTTTGTTTGATCATTGCTCTCTCACCAGACATTCATTAAATGATGTCATGTATCGTAATATGACAGATTAATGATAAATAAGGTCAGATTGTTAATACTTTAATTTCAAATAATCCTTGATACCTGCCAGTCTTCAACACCTCTCACTTCCTCCTCATGAATATTTAAAAAGAGCTTTTAAAGACTGGGTTATGTGAGACTGGCCGGCTTTAATATGAGGAAACTGCTGGATGTTACTCGTCTACCAAAAAAAAAAAACTCCTCTTCTTCTCTGCAGGTCGTTTGCTTCCCAGGACAACTTTCTTGTCAGAGTGTGTGCAAACACCATTCATCTGGTTTGTGTCCTGACTGGAGCAAGCATTTCATGCGTCATTCTTTCATCTGCAGCTCCGGCCCATGATGCACCTCCGCCCAGTTCTTTGCAGCTGCAATGGGAGTTGAAGTCCAGAGAGGAGGAAGAGGTCAGTGCTGCTTCTCACACTTCTGACATGCATGATGTCTCCAATCATCCAATCAGGTGAGAATAGATAAAAGAATGAATACTTTTCAGCTAACCGCAGACAAAACTCATATAATTGTCACGGTCACACACGTGTCTGAGACATAAATTTCTAGATTGAATCATGACTTGGCCTCACATCATCACTCATGTTCATAAGTCCCTTCCTCCCTCCCTTGTCATCCTCTCCTTCCTTGCTTCACAGTCAAATGGATTGCCTCATCAATCAGCGTTCACAGAATCACATCTTGTGTATGTGTCTGCATTTAGCAGAAAAATGGTATGAGGTACTCACTTCAGCATTTACAAAAAAAGAAAAAAATTCTTTTGAGTTTTAAGTTAATATATCTCTTTTATTCTCATTCTAAGGGAATAAATTATGAGAAAATGTTCCAGATATTGTGGCAGTTTCAACTAGTTTGACACATTTCACATGACAAGGCAGAAGAAACCCAGCAGAGTGGCAGAGAAAGGATTTACATTTTTTATATTCACATAAATTTCCAAACATTAAGGATTTAAATAAGATATTTGCAAGTCTGTGTCCAGCCACAAGGAGTTGGAAATAGAAAGGAGAGAGCCGTGTTGCTTGGTGTACAGACTTTCTGAGAATAGAACAACTGTTTCTGCTTCTATCAGATTCTTAGAAGTCATAATTTCATTACAATCTTCAGCATTTGTTTTGTCAACAGCGCATTATTAAATTTATACCGGGGGGAGAGGGGTGGACATACACTTTGATTGTAATCTACAACAGAGTGGACATCAGAGTTCAAAGATCTTCTTTCCTCCTCTTTCACTCCTTTCACAGAAAAGATACTTCACTATGCTGTACGCTTTCTTCTTTTTTTTTGCTCCTCAAAAGGAACAATTATGGCGCGGGTAATGCTGATAACACCTAAAGAATTTGAGGCATGCACAAACAGCCCTTCCCCCATTCGCCTAGCTTTCTCTCCCCTTCCCCCTCTCTCGTCCCCTCCTTCCCTCCCACTCCATCACCAGGCTTTCCTCCTGCCCTTTACACTCAGATTACTTCCAACTGAAACATAGCATAAATAGCCCACTGACAAAATTCTTGGAAACTAATTTACAGAAGTAAATAAAAGACCAGTAAAAAAAACCCCAACCAACAACCCTAAATATTCCATCATCGCGTTCTGCTGAACCTGACAGCTATTGTTGTGATTAAACAACAGTGATGGGTAAAAACACACAAATGCGGTGCCAAACTGGGAAGCGCTGCAAAAGGAAAAGTTGCTCCAGAGTTTTCAAGGATGTTTTTTAAAGGGAAAACCATTTCAAAATGCATACAAATAATACCTAAACAGTACATCATAAAGCAGAAAAAGTGTTTGCTGACATTGTTTATGATGTCAAGATAATACTACGTAAAGTTAACAAAGTTAAAATTCCGGGCTACCTGCACCAGGCTCTGACTTATCGGATAATATTTTTTCTTAAAAATCAGAAAAGATATTAAGTATAAAAATGGCAGCTGTGGTCTAAATGCAGCTTACTACCTATACTGGTAAAGACACCTTTCTAATCATTATTTTATATTATTATCTTTAAATACTCTTAAATCTTTTTTTATTTGAAGTTGAGGTGCATTTCAAAAAGCCTTTTTGAACAAGGGTCTTTTTATTTTTCCATGTATAAAAATGAGCATTTGTCGACAAGTTTTCATGCATATAATGTTCTCATATATAAAAGGTGGGATCTGTGAGTCCTTATTTAAAAGGGTGACGGTTTTGGCAGTCGGGGGTCAGATGCCTGCCTTTGACAAGGGGCCCCAAACTTTAGCAAAACTGGTCTTGTTTAGTCTGTGGAGAAGCTTTGGTAAGAAATAGACAAAAGAAATGGGAGGGAAGTCGATTTTGCATGCACAAATTTACCTCCTTTGTTGAATGAATGAAAATAAAGAACAGCCAATGCCAAATGTATGTTTACAAACATTTATATCTCATTTGAAAATGCAAAATAGTCTCTTGAAAAAAACAGAACGCAATGTAATATTTACACACAGTCTTTATGATCAGTTAAAAATTTGCATTTTTAATAATTATTATAATGAAGGTTACAACAGTGCCAAAATACACTGCCCTTGTTAAAAAATAATCAAGTCTGCTTTATGCCGTCTTACATGCTTTCTTGAGAAAAGTATGGTAATACTCCTGAAAAAACACTCTAGCACATACCAGTTAAATACAAACCCATAAATTCAGCTGTTTTGTAGTTTATTTATGCAGAGCAGAACAATTTAAAATGTGACGTGTTTGTATGTGAGATTAAAGTTGTTCTAAACTTCAGCATTTACTAACCTTTACGGTCTTTCTCACACAATGTTGAAACCTGAACTTTAAAAGCTGGAGGCTTCCCTTTTCACTCCATTTGCCAACTGGTCCAAATGTTCATGTTAACCATGATGACCTTGAACCCCACATTGACCAGGACCCCAGTCACACACGAACTCCATGAACTTTTCCACGCTATTCAGATCCACTTCCTCCCGAACAACAGCTCACTTTGATGGCAAAGGTCCACCCCCACAGCATTGATGTTGTGTGTGTGTGTGTGTGTCTGTGTGTGCGTGCGTGCGTGCGTGCGTGCGTGTGTGTGTGTGTGTGTGTGCGTGTGTGTGTGTGAGTGTTGGCTGTCAATGCAGGCAAAGGCTGGGAGGATGGTATTTCCTCATGCACTGTTGTGCTTTAATACCCTAGTATTTGGGTGGTATTTTGCTCGCCTGGTGCGTTTTCTGCTGACTTTTTAAAACTTGAGAATAAACTTTCATCAGGCTAATTTTATTATTTAAGAAGCAGCTAAAGAAAAATGATGTTTCAGCACAAAACCGGACAAGGAGCGGCTTAGGAATGACTTTTGGCTTGTCTTTCAGAAATGCTTGAATGTTAGTTTTCACTTCCACATACAGGCTATAACAACTTAAACTGTAAAAAGTCAGGCAACAAACTGTTTAATACCCAATACACACTTTGGGAATTCAGTGACTCACACCCATGCACAAACACACATATGCACATTGAAGCACACACACAAATACACAGCTTTGCTACCCTAGAGGTAGTAATACAGCCTTAACACTTGGGATGGCGGGGGTTGGGTTACCTAGCAACGAGCCTGTTGATATCCAAACAATGTTGATGGCTGCCTGTACCAGACTGGAGTTCTGCTGAGAACAACAATGCCACTGGTGTGTTCCTGCAGACGGAGGACCGGCCCACAGACAGGCTTCTGGACTGAATGAAGAGCAGCAACATGATTCCTAGAAGCACCGTTCATACCACGGCAGGAGGAAGTTTACTCTCCATAGAGACACCTCGCATGGCTAACATATCTGGATTTGCCCCCCCCATCAGCGTTTGTATTTAGTTTTTTTTTGTCATAGACAGTCTTCTACATTAAAACTGGTTGTTAATCTGCAGCCAAGTTTTGGGGATTGCAAGGTCATCCATCTCAGCTCCTTCAGACTCACACACTCTCAGGGGAAGTCAGTTCTGCCCTCCAGTTGCAGACAAATCGAAGTGTGCTGTGAGACTGTGGTTATCAATCTTATAGCCCTCTTGCTTAAAACCAGTGTTTGATATCACCTTTGAGCTCTGTAGGCATGCTGGGAAAAATAAATCTGATTGCTACACTGTCCTGTCAGGGATTTAAGACTGGTTCATTTCACATGGGTTAAACATGTGACATAAAAGCTACACCGTTAAGAGACGGTGCATCATCAAGACCAGCAGAGCACTGATCACTAACGCTACCACTGCATTGAGGGCATTATGTGTCGGTTGTGTTCAGAAGCACCTCCTTTCTAATATCTCGCAACGAAAAAGAGGAAAAACATTTAAACATAGCAGAAGAAAAAGAGAGAGTAGCAGCTGCCATGGACAGCATGTGAAAGGTAATTCCAGGACAGCTTTCACACGAGTGGGAGATGTTTAGCTTCAGCACCCCGGTGTGTGTGGACTGTTCAACAGCTCTCTGTGACCTATGGAGGAAGCTGCAACACGTTGGCATGGATGTTACAAAATGCACTGGTCCATGACTGGTCAAGTTCACATTACTGGGTAATGCATTCATTTCAGGTCATTCACATAAATTTCAGATATGGAAACACAAATGGAAACACAAAATACATGAATGAATGAATGAACGAACGAATGAATGAACCAGAAAAGCCACAGGATGGAGACCCGCTCTTCAACCTGGCTCTTATCAGATTAGATGATTTCTTAATGTTTTGATGCACAGGTCTGCAGTCATATTACAGATATCTGTGGTCTCTGGTGATTCTGGGTTAGAGTGGTCTGCTGTTGCTCTTCTGTTAACACAATGGTGTGGATGAACTACACTAGAGGGGTGAATATTCACCCCCATAGTGATTTATTTAACAAGGAAGTGATCACTTTTGATTAGCTGTTTAAAGGCATCGTGGCTATTTCTTAGATTAAAACCCCCCCAAAAAAACAACAATTCAGATGCTAGACTGCTCACGAAGATTCATCAAGAAACGGGAACAAAATCACAAAATCCTCCCTGGATACTAACTTTAAAGAAGAGACATTTTCTCAGGCTAGGCAAAAATAAGTGGTGTGTGTGTGTGTGTGTGTGTGTGTGTGTGTGTGTGTGTGTGTGTGTGTGTGTGTGTGTGTGTGTGTGTGTGTGTGTGTGTGTGTGTGTGTGTGTGTGTGTGTGTGTGTGTGTGTGTGTGTTTAAGTTTGTTTGGGTTTTTTTGTGAAAATAAAACTTAAATATAATGATATAAGTATAATATCTGCAATGAGGTGAAGTGAGGCCAAAGGCTGAACTAAGACCCTTAACTTGACCGAACAATTCTTTCTCCTCTTAATTATTCTTCTAATAAAATCACTGTGGGCGGTCTGTGAAGTGGAACTAATACCCTTCCCCTGCTCGGACTCGCGGTATGGACCCTTGAAGTAGCTGGGGGCCAGCAGTGGGGGCCCTAGTCCTTGCAGCCGCAGCAGCAGCACCACTCTCCGTCGAGCAGCGGGACTCCAGCCTCTCACTTCCCCAGCTGCTGACGTCAGCTGGCAGCCTGGGCTGGACTCGCCGCTCCGGACGTAGCGCCTAGAAAAATGCTGCTCTCCGTACCGCCAAGGGCAGGAATCAACCCATACAACGGCTATAACAGCAGAAACAACAAAAAGGTAAAGGCTTTCGGGATTTTTCTTTTCATTTTCGGGTTTTCCTCCCCCCGCAGGTTAAAAACACGCCCGTGTCTGAGGCGAGCGGAGAAAAGAGCGTTTGTGACAGCGGAGCGCGCCGCGGTGTCCTTGAAAAGCTGCGTTTAAGTCAAGACTTGGTGGAGTGGAAATATAGCTTCAAGCAGCCGTGATGTGTGTGTGTAGTGTGTGTAGTGTGTGTAGTGTGTGTGTGTGTGTGTGTGTGTGTGTGTGTGTGTGTGTGTGTGTGTGTGTGTGTGTGTGTGTGTGGGTGGGGGGGTTTAGATATCGTTCGGTCCCGTCCCGGTGTGTGTGTGTGTGTGTGTGTGTGTGTGTGTGTGTGTGTGTGTGTGTGTTGTTAGTTGTGTCTGTGTCACTGAAGGGATGTAAATATGTCTCTGTTCGCTCCTTTGGAACCGTCAGCGGTGGAAGAGCAACTTTTACGCGGAGCCGCTTTTACGCGGAGCAGGATAGCGCGCCTGTGTCCTGGAGGTGTTTGTGGAAGTGGGGGTAGGGTGACGCAGAGCCGGAGGGGTGGTGGTGGTGGTGGGTAATATGGTAGAAAATGCCTCTTTCCCTCGGTGAGTTTCGGACAGCAGTGCAAAGCGTTGAATCTGTTTTTTTTTTCTTTTTCTTTTTTTTTTTAGTCTCAACCAAGTTTGTGAAGTTTTTTTTTTTTTTTTTTCATGGTTTCCCTTCTGAAAGCGGAATACGCCCCACCCCTAGAAAAACTCCAGCAGACCGAGATGACTACATCCCCACAATTATGACTCCTTCTCTCGTGGTTCCGTTCTTGTGTTGATGTTTTCAGCTTCACACCAGTGTGTCCAACATGTCAGGAAGGGGATAATGAAGTTAATGAAACATTTAGAAATGTAAAGATTTTTTGGGGGGTTTGTAGTGTCAAAAGTGGTTTGGATTATTTTAACATGTTTCTGTCAATTCCTTTTCCAGTAGTTGTGTATTTATTTCCATTTCATCATCCAGAGGAACATGTGACTCATCATTATGGACCCTCTGGGGTAAGTCAGGCAAATGTTTACCCCCTTTCTCAAAAAATAAAATAAAATGAGAAAGAGGCCCCAGAATGGCATTCATATTGGCATATTGTCTAGTATCAATTATAAACCTCTTTAAACCTCCCATAAATGCACCGCCAACACCCTAAAGCCCCCTGAGCGGGTGCCCATCCAGCGCCTGTATGACAGCTGGGTGTTATCATACATACAAGTTAGTCAATGCAGTGAAACATACGTGTCTCGTCACATGTTGCTCAGATGTGCATGTGTCATTTTTTGAATAAACTGCAGCACTTAATGATAAATAATCAAACTTTGAACCGAATCGACCGAAATAGTCTGTTTTCAGCATTCCTGATTGGAACGGGTCATTTGCCAGCCTGGTGCTCTACCTGGTTGTAAATTTCTTGTTGTGATGTCGGCAGCTATATATCCAGCATTTGGTGGCAGAAATAATACGTAGTCCATGAGCGACTACAAGTAAAGGCCCACTGTGGACACGGCAGATTTGATGAATCAACAATGATGGATCTGTGTTTAAAGTCCTTTTCAATAACAGCAGGTGCATTTACAAACATTTTTCTAAAACCTTAAGTGTTGCACAGGTCAGTGTTATTGTTGTGATGAGTCACATCCAGTTGGCAGAGCTTCAAGAGCAGATTGTCCTCAAATGCAGCAACTTGTTCTCTGGAGGAATCGCCCTTTGACCCCTCTACATGTGCCGTTTTTTGACTTGGCATCTCTGCGAAGAGCCGTAGTTGTGATCGATCACATCATTTACGTCAATATGTCCCATCCCCCTCTTCTTCACAGAGTGCTGTTTGGCTGTTAATTCTGGACTCATTGATGATGATGATGATGAATGTTTCTAGGGGCAGGCAAATTCCACACGGGCAAATTCCTCACATTATAGCTGGTTGCTGTTTTACGGGGAGACGTGTTGCCTTTATGTTTGATTTCACATCCACAGGAACCACGCTGACTCCTGTCGTCCTGCTCGGTACTACCGTGTGCTCCCAGCCTCCAGATGGCATTTTGAATTATGTGTCTTCACATATTGGCTGTCTGGGATCTCGGGCACCACCTGGATGCTCATTCTCCCAGATCTGATGTCAATACTCAAATCTCTCAGGGAAAAGACATCGAACTGTTTGTTACACTCACATATTTTGATATGTATTTTGCAATTTACATTCTTTTCATACTGACTAAATCCTGACATGCAGCTGTATATATATCGGCTCCGTCCGAGTTGGATCTGACCTAAGCAGGGCATGCAAATCTTATTTTATATTCATTCAGAGAGGACAAACACATGTCTTACTTGGTGGTAGGAACTGGAATGTATGTAGTGGGTGTAGGATGGAAGGTGTGTGTAGCAGCTGTCAGTGCATTGATTTGAATACATGAACTTAACATCTATTTTATGTAAATGAAGCATAGGAACATAAAAAGGTAATGAATAAAGAAGGGTACAGAAGACGTCTCCTCTGCTTGTTTTACCCGTTCCAAGCTGCCCCGTTTCATAAAGCGAAAGTTCATAGATGGGTCAAGTTCTTGTGTTATGATTCCTAACATTTCCTCCTCCCACCTCCCGCTGCTCATTCACATTCTGCCATACCTGAACTGCTCAAGTACACAAAATGTGTCTTATCACCAAAGAAATATTCCGAGCAGCGATAATAAGCGTGTGAGCCCGACAGCGAGGAGGTGTTTGGTTGCTGTTGTGCTGAAGCCAGCTGTTCATTTCCTCCCTCAAATAAATAGAATAAATGTTCCTAAATTACATTTTGTTGCTGGTTGGCTTGTGGGAAAAGGACAGAAAAATCACAGGAGGCGTCATGATGTGTCTGGAGGTATCGCGTGATTCGCTCATGGCTGAAGCAAATGGTTTGTTGTTGTAATTGTCAGTTTTCAACTCCACAGGCGTTCAGACGTCAGCGGCGTTACCCAATTCTTTCCTCCTGTGAGCCAATGCTGTTTAGAAATATACTTTTATACCCTGTTAATGGTTCTGTTACCGGGTTGATTTAATTTAGTTGCTATGTGGAAACTAAACATTATCCTCTTTTACACACTCTGTTCAGGACTGGACTGTTGCTCCTTTATTGGGCCTAATTATCAGGTATAAATGTTCCAAAAGCGTAACGAGTGTCTTTGTTGTACCGGCAACAGAAAACCAAGTAAAGGTCCCACTTCTTCAGTTCCAGTTTCGGGAACGCTAAAAAAAGTTTAGCGTGATTGATTACCATAGCAACAGTCTGTCAATGTGAATTCAGATCTGTGCAAAAATATCATACTGACTGAAAGCATAAAGACATACACAATAATAATTTATAAAGTTGCCTCCGGTATAGTAAATAAGCTTGAAAGAAAAAAACAGTGGTGTTAACAGGAATCCCATCAAAAACATGGCAGTGCAAGACGGTGTTGGTAACACAATTTTCTTTACTAAAGTATTGCACCTCATTAACCGTTCAACTCAATTATTTATGCTTTCTAAATCAGTGTGCATTTCTTCTGGTATATGGAAGACTAAAATTGCCAAAATGAGAAATTAGCAAGCAGGGGAAAAGCTGAGCGCGTAATTAATTTTGAATGACAGCTCTGACATATTATGCAATAAAGGAAAATGCGGAAGTAAAGAGGTTTGTGGAAATGAAAAAGGAAAATATGTATGGATAATGACGCAGGAGAAAAATGTGCAATTAAATCACAAAACTAATAATGACTGCTGTACATCACTGGATGATATGGAAAATAAAAATAACTGATCTTAATAGATAATGCATACGGTATTTTCTGCACCATAAGGTGCACTGGACTATAAGGTGCACCTTCAATGAATGGCCAATCTTAAAACTGTTTTCACTAGAACAAGGTGCCCAGCATTATAAGGCTCATAGAATAAAAACTACTGTAGTGGCTGTGGTTGCGTTATGCATCAACTAGATCGAGCTGCACTACAGGGATTGCATTCACGACTCTGTGGCCTATTTGAGTTTTTTTCATATATGAAGCACACTGGATTATAAGGCGCACTGTAGGTTTTTGAGAAAATCAAAGACTTTACGTGTGCTTTATAGTGCGGAAAATACTGTATTTCATATTGCAAGTTCAATAATTGGCTTTAGTTTTGGTATAATAGATTACGTATTGACATATTGTGTGTTTAAAGCACCAACTAGATGTTGACAGATGAACAGGATTTACAGTAAGTTGATGCTAATGTTTTACAAACAACTGTTGTTGCTGAAATCGGAGATTCTCTCCAACAAATGTAAAACACGGCAAGCTGAGCCAATGTTATGAAACGGAATACGTTTCCTCCTCTTCATTAGGCGTGTCGTCTCTCCTCTCAATCGCCATTCACCATTTTTAAAACTCAAACATTGCTGAGGGTCATCAATGCAATGTTTGGTATGTGGCCGGGGATATATCGGTCCAGTCTATGTGATGAGTCACAATCTGTGCTTACATCCAGTTCTCCCATTGGAGTGAACATAGTCAGGGCCTCCCACTAGTCGTCACGAGCAGCGACTGAAGTCAATAATAATACTCTATACTTGTAATAAAAATAAAAATACTCTATAAAAAAAGGCCCAGAATAATAATTCCAAATAAATAAAATGAATTTGGCTGCAGTGGGCGGTATAAACTTTTCTGTAAATTCATCAAAAGAATGACTATTATTTTAATGGTGGGATGGACTATCAACTGGTGGAGTTCTGTCTGTGCATGTTCTGCACAATGATGCATTAGGAAGTTGGTAGCTTTAAAGGGATGGCGTGTTCATGGGTCATTGGTACCAATGATATTTTTTGTGCTTGCTTCCTCTCTTTTGTTTCTTCCAGTGTGAGTAAGACTGGTTTATCATGCTCCAGCTTAATTAAAAGTATCATAATAACTTCAAAAAACTTATTTGGTCACAGGATTGAAGTCCATTTCTGGCCACACGTATGTCATTTCTGCACGTCAAAAGGCTGTTCTAGTTAAATGTGGTGGCTCATGTAAAAACCAGATCCAAAATTACGCAAACAGCTGAAACCAACCCAGCAGTTGGAATGACTTCAGTCAGAACAGAGATAGGTGTCCATGCTACCCGGCTAATGACCCGTCTGTTCACACTGAATATTCATACCGGGCCGACTCTCTCAGCTTTCATTAATCACAGTTCCAAGAAAGTCAGTCAAGTTAGCTTCACGTCACAGCATAGCAACAAGCAGGACGGATCATTGTTTGTATTGTTGTGAAGAGGAAGTCCAAGTGAAGAAATGTTCACGTAAAAGCGTGTTTTAACAGGTTGACAATAGGAAATAGACTACATGCTGATATAATTGCTGTCTGCTAGGACGCGTGTTTGCTCTGCTGCATAGTTGATCCTCTGAGAACTCACCTTTGTCCTACTGGATCTCTGCCAGGTATATGTTTATCTATCTCTCAATACATCAAATGTTATTGAAGTGACTCGACTTTCAGTACCATCCCATTGACCCAGCCAACCTTTGGTTTAAGCGTAGCAGCGCTGAGTGCTGCAGGGATGCCAGACGCTCGGTGGTCCTCACATTTTGTTAGATCTCTGGCCGAGCCGAGGGCCGGTGTTTGCAGGTATCTGTTTCCCTGCTCCCCCCCCCCCCCCAGCTCTGGCCACCCGATCCAACTTGAAAGCCGTGCATGCATGTTGCATTTGCATGAGTTCCTGATCGACGCCATTAAGGCGCAGACGGTTTGAAGACTAAATTGGGCCCGATGAAAAGACAAAAGGAAGAAGGGAAGGGTGGGAGACAGAAAGGAAGGATTCATAAACGAGTCTGGACGTGAGTTGGGTGCCCCTGTCACCTGGTTGGAATGCGGGAGCGCTGAGTTCAAATGGCCGCGTGATAAGATCGCGAGCAGACTCAGAGGATTTCCTGCTTTCCACAATACTGCAGCTCTGCTGTTCAGTCGCCACCCAGGCGACCCACTTCCAGGCCTCACCTAAACCTCCCATGTCATCATTTACACTCTGTACGTGGTAAATGTCCCATTCCGTTAATTGCCACTTTCATTTCTCCCTTGATCTTGTTGAAACAGGAGTAGGAAGACAAATTGTCCCGTTTATGGGGCACTCATTGAAATACGTGTAAATTCAAAAATTCAATGTAAGAGTGGAGGACGTAACAAACCTTCCTTTTATGTTGTAACGTGTGTCAAAATTTGTCAATGTTGTGTAGAAAACTACAAGAAAAATATTAATTTTCCTGATTAAATGCATAAATTTTGTCTATATCATTTGTTTCTTATGATACAGTGTTAAAATGAAACAAATGTGATGCTCCAGAAGTGAATGATTTCTCCGATGACTCACTGGTCCCAAAGTGGAGATGGTGCGAAGCGGCATCTCAGAGTAATTCTATACAAGCTGGAAGCTGCGTCTTCATTCAGCCGGGCAGTAAATCAGCGTTCTAGCATGTCATTTGGTCAGCTGGTCGAAGCGTTGGGCCGCGTTCCTGCCTGAAGGGAAGACGGGCTGTCCAGGGAGCAGGAAGGCAGGATATGGGAGGGCAGACGGACTCCCAACAGCCTGGAAATCCATGCTGTTCTGCAGGTCAAACTGGGGTCAGCTGGAGAAGCTCACGGGGTGAGAAGGATGTACAAACTGGAATGGAGGGACGTTTAAAGAGATGCAGTCGTGTTTAAAGTAGAATAAAGGTTTCATCCATTCAACAAGTGAACCATTCTTCATGGATTTTATGTCAGCACTTAAAATGTAAGGTTTGGTGGACTGAGAAGACACTTTCATTGTTCTTTTCTATTGTTTTCCTATGAATTGGGGTTAGCTTGGGTAAGGAGAAAAAAAGTCCTCAGAATTTGGTCAGATTGCTGCAGCGTCTTAAATATAGGGAAATCTGTTTTTTCTATTGAGCATAAAATGATTGCTGTTCACCATGTCAAGTCTTTTTCTACACCCGTTTCTCACTGGTGGTTGTCGTGAATCCTCTGGAGGTTCATGTTTCAGATGCTTCAAGGGTCGCATCACTTGTGGGAAATACCTGACTTAATGCTGGAACTGTCCATCAAAATGAGAAAGTCCTTAATCAGCTACCAGGGAGGTTTTATGTTCAGCCTGATCAGTTGGTTGGTTGGTTTGCTCTCTAGTTGGATTAAAGAAAAATACACTGTTTTTATTTTATTTGGTGGAAGGATTGTGCCATTGACTATGGATTACTGATACTACCTTGAACACTGGCATATTGAAAGTTTCCCTAATATATAAGTCTTTATGGAGGGGTTGGTCATGGATCAATCATGCTAAACAGACATGGATTACACCTTTTTGAAGGTTTTGAATTTACAGAATGACATCCTCGGTAGAACACTCAATGTTATTAAATAGAATTTATTTTTTTTAAAGTCTTTTCTAATGCAGTGATCAGAACCTCTTGGCATCCATATCTCACCTGTTATGGTGACCGTGGCTTCACTTTGTTTTGGGACAGTCAGAAAAGAGGGCAGCAAGAATTATATTTTGATCAATTTTATTTTCTAATGGGACCCATTACTCGCACAACAATGGTGCTAAACTTCATTTGGCTTGTACTACATGAGGGCAGTTGACAAAAAGAACATCAGCTAAACGAGCTAGCACTCTGAAATTAAAGCCTAAAAGAGCAAAGTACTTTTTTACTGAGGCGTTTCAATTAAGATGCTTTAATTCACCAGCAAGTACGACGAACCGAACAATTTCCATGGCACTAACTTGCACGTCACTGGAAAGGCAGGGTTGGAGAGAGAAAGGGAGCTTCAGATTACTTTCCACAATAAATGTCTCAGGTAATACTATGTACTGTATATTTGGACTAAAAATCCTAAAGCTGTAGACAAACAAGCATCTTTTGGCATTTTATGATTGTGTTTTTGTGTACACGTGAATTCATTTGTGTTGCAGACTTGTTATTTAGGGGTTTTGTTGCACTTCGTTCATTCATATTCACCTACTGACATAATAAGGGACACGCTCTGGATTATATGTCTTAATTCTCTTCAGGAATTGCTCTGTTTTTTTCAGAGTCGCTTACGATGGAATGTGTTTGTTGACAATTTCATTAAAATGTTGAATTTGAGCCTCGTTGTGTGTTGTGTAAATACATAGTCTGTGTACTCCTTCTTTTGAATAGCAGACATCTAAGAGCACATGCCTATGTTCTCTGCTTTACTTTGTGGAGGGTGTGAGTCCGTCCTGAAGGAAACGAACAAACACAAACACTTTAAGGTTTCTTCAGTGTAGATCTGACAAGAGCGGCATTCCTTGGTATCGCATCTATTTGATGAGATTGGTTGACGTTGCTGGTAATTCCGGTGAGGCCGTGGCTTCCTGCTGGGCTTTTCCTAAACACCATCGGTCTGCTCAGTGACCCTCTCCTTTCTCCTGAAATTAGCCCATTGTCTATTTGTCACCTCTGTCTGTTCGGCTCCTGAAGCGACACTCTCCAGACTTGCGGCCCCGAGGCCCGTCAGAAGGCATATATGTTCTTATTCCTTCATAAGGAACACTGAATTAAAAGACTCAGCTGTTAGGCTGAGCAGATTGAAGTCACACCAAACTTTTTTTCTTTTTTTTTCTCGCTTGAGCCTTAATTGAAAATAAGCCAGTAAATCTATTCCTGGAAAGAAAGCGTTTATTTTTCTTAACAGGCTTATTGATAATGAAATCCCGTTTATCCCAATGAAAATATTCATCTTCCTGGTTGCGCAACCCTTTGTTTAGTTTCTCTCAGGGGGTCTACAGTCCCAGAGATGATCCACAGGTTGTTGCGTAATGTCTTCAAATTCCTGGTGGTGACTCAGGAGCTAAATTACTTCCATAGTTTAAAGCTAGTATTCTGACTCTAGAAATAAAGTAATCCAACTTCAAATGAGGAACATTTTAGATCATATTAGCATATTGAATCATGAGTGTCTGACGATGTATTGTCAAATTTTAATGAAGTGCTGTTGTGCTGCTTTTATTAATTTCTTTCAGATCTCTTTGTTTCATGTTAGCTGTTAACTTCAGACATGAGAGGAAAATGTTTGAAGGACTGTTGAGTCTGAGATTACTGCAGGTTCGGTACGGGTGGAAAAGCAAGCTTGAACAGATGGCAGCCATTTATTTAGAGGTATCTGTTTTTATAATGCAGATGTAAGGTGAGAAGGCAGTGTGAGGTATAGAAAATGGTTCACATACAGTTTAATACTTGATTCTGCATCATCAGATGAACTAAATGTTAGGCCAAGAGTTTGGCTTGATATGCACCGCAAGATTGTGTTTGTGGTTCCAAAAGTAAAAAAGAAGTTACCCAACATGGAGAAAGCATAAGAGGCCCCTTTTCCCTATATGGATAGGCAGCCAAGAGGCCCCGCATTCCCCCCAGAACGCAGTATTGGTGAGTGTTGACATGAAGCCTGTATGATATCATTTTTCACAGCTCCCACATTATCGTCTGTCCCTTCCCGGATTACTATCAGCATCTTTGAGTTTTTTCTACTCTTTGAAGAATGAGTAAAATCGCTCTGTGGCTCCAGTTTTTTTGCTGGTGCTTGAAAATCTGAAGTGTTTTTGAAGCCTTCCGTTGTGTGTTCTTACGTTAAAAAAAAAAAAAAAGTAATTCTGATGTTTCTCTCTCGTTGCAGCAGGCCTATGTGTCCTCCGGCCACCAGATGGCACCCCCTAGTCCCAACACAAACAGTAGTAGCAACAGCAGTGGAGGGGGAGGGGAACAGCTAAGTAAAACCAACCTGTATATTCGCGGCCTCCATCCGGGGACCACAGACCAGGACCTGGTCAAACTCTGCCAGCCGTGAGTCATTTCCAGACTTTTCTCCCAACACGTGTGTTTTTATCACGCTCACTGAGTTACACAACATGAGTCTCATTTATGAAGATGTTTGACAAAAACCCACTCATGTTGTTTCCTGCAGATTCACGACAAAATCAGCAGCGTGTTATGTCACATTTTGTTAAATATTTTCACATTCAGTTAACCGAGTCAAGATGTTACAGGAGTGGTGAGAGCATTTGTGCAAGATGTATCACCAGGGTTTGACTCGCCACAAGAAAATGAAACACTATGCATCAATGCATCTTAAAAAAAAATAAAAAATCAAGTTATATATTTTCTTGTGTGCGTGATTGTCTCTGGATACAGACGCAACGTGTTGATTAAACACAGGAAGAATGTTGCTTCCTGCCTTTTCGCTAAGCTAAGCTAAGCTAATTGACGTTCTGCCTGAGGTTTCACAAAAATTTAAATTAAAATAGATTTCACATTACTATCACCAGTGTAAATAAGATTTTGTTCTTGATGACTTACCTGGTTAAATAAAGGTTAAACAAATTGGTTTGCTTTATATTAAATATTCAACTTCAAACACTAATTTAAAATGTCAGAAAATTCTGTGTGAGACGTATTAAAATAAACACTTTAAAATGATAGGAGATTGTTGCATGACTTGTCTATAGGCGTGATTAGATATTTTAGTTTTAATTATCAGTTATTTTAGTGTGCATCACTCAACATGTAAATGGAAGGTCAATTTGAATCGGACTGTATTCTGACTAAATATTCTGCCTGAAGTGGAGCAGCTTTTCTCTAGACAGTTACGTTTAATCTGTTTGAACTCCGTTTGGAGGAAGATTTTTTTTTTTGTCAGGAAGGAAGGAAGAAGGAAACATGTTTTGTGAGTGACAACGTTACATAACCACGGTTTGATTGAATTTTGACAATCACATGAGCCTGAGAAATTGTCTTGAAAAATGGTGGCAGCGTAGAGGAAAATGAATAAGGAAGAAATTCAGATGGGATGTGACGCTGCAAAGGAGGAGAGAAGGGGCCGGAGAGGGGCAGAGCCTGCTGCTTCCTCATGTCCTGATGTAACCTTTGGCTTTTTGTGAAGCTCAACAGCCATGAGCTAGGACTAACACACACACCTAGATAAACAGCCTCGAAAATGCTCGCTCTCTCACACATACAGATGGATGGATAGAATTTTGTGGGGGGAAAAAAAAAAAAGTCCCCAAACTGGTTTGGGCTGCTGTGTGTTTGGGCAATGCTGCACGTCACAGATATTATTAGTGAACTTTGGCCGCGTACTTCCACAGGTCATTCACAGTAACGGCATACCTCTCTGAACAAACACCGGCAGGAACCAAAAACCCTGATTTGACCATGTTAACGGTGCAGCCCCTCCCTCAAACATATTTGTGTGTCTTCCTCCACTTTAATCAGAGTAACACTGTGTAAAAAGCCTCCCTAATCCACAGAACAAATTTACACCTGTCGTATCTAATAGCCGTGTTAGCGTTTTAGTGTGCGTTTACTGCTCATACATGGAACGGGCGAAGGAAAACCTGAAATCTGGGGCCGGTATGTGAAGAACAGGGACTCTGGAGTGAAAGCAGGGGATGGACAGAGAAGCCATTGTGGGGTTGTAGAAAAGCAGAGAGGTCTGTAGGTAGGGTTGGAGGGCTGCACTTGAAGGGGAAACTTAAACGAGAGGGGAAAGAGTAGCACGGCCTGCTGGGAAAGAATGTCGGAGAGCCATATATGGGTCAGAGCTGTTTTTTAAGTCCCTTTGGCCTCCACCGTGAGGTGGGCTGATGTAAGAGGACCATCAGGCAGACCTTTGAACTCTCAACTTTTGTTCTTCTCCTCAGTCCTGTGGTATTATCTCGATAGAACCGGTGTGGATTATTGTCAGAACCGTAGTGACGTCAAGAGACTTTATTTAGTTTGTGATGACGTAAATGAAAAGCATGTTTTCTATCGTGTTGTGGCACAAGACGAAGCAAATCCGGTTCCAGAATCCAAATGCGGTCCAAGTCAGTCAATATTTCAAAGGTTGCCAGGCAAATAAACACAAAAAAATTTAATTAGGAATCTAACTTAAGACTGTCCAAAAGTTTTTCTGTGTCAGTACAAAACAAAACTGGACTCAATTTTCACTTTTCCCAAATCACAGAGCTCGTAAATGTTTTCTGTCTCGGTATTTTTTAATCTGCCGTCTTCAGTGTTCGGGGATAGAATAGCACTACAGTATCTCCAGTGTGGACCTGAAAGTCTTTGATTTGTCAGTACGTGAGAAGAAATGGCTGACTGCCAGACAGTGTTTTGTTTGATACGAGTTCATGTCCTGATTCTTGTTTGGACAAGATCTTTTCAAACCATCTATTTTCAAAGTCTTAATTTGGGGTTGTTCAAAAAAAAAAAAAAAAAAAGGGAGAAGACACAAAATAATAGTGACACATTCCACAAACAAAATCATGCAGTGTTTGCACATAGCAGACGTCTAATGTAGAAACCAATCGTTTGGCTGCTGGATTTTTTTTTTTTGTCTTTTATACTTTCATAACAAATTTAGTTTTAGTTTATTTTCAAATTTGTTTTTCTTTCTAGACGAGATCCACTCAGAGGTTTAATATGATGGAAACCAGCAGGGATGTGCTGAACACTGACTCAGTGCTTGTACGAGTTTGTTTCTTCAGCCGCACACTTGTGATCCAATACTGATTTCTTTCAACTGCAAAACTTTTGGACATTTTAAAAGGTCATTCAAACATGGATTTATGATTTATTGGATTTATTAATGGATTTATTTACCTGATTGATTCTGAAGATGACTGACATCAAACCATATCACAACAAACTGTAAACATAATGTATGGAAATGACATTGAGGCTCAAAGAAATGGGACGTTTCCTTCATAATATTTCTGCTCTCCTTTCAGTGATTTCTGCACGCATGTTTGTGCATTGAATTTACAAGTCACTGACATTACCGCACTCGTCCAGCTGTGCTTTCCTAACAAAGATACATGGCCTGTTAGTGAATACACACTTTAAAAATGTGGCTTGGATAAGGCCATAGCATTCTGTGATTTGAGTCGTGACACGGGATGTGACTGCCGAGGCAGTTTTGAGTCACTTTGGCTGACGCCTGCTGGAACCAGGTGGGAGCATAGGACCCAGTGGCTCGCTGAGAGAAACGGGTGGAAAACCAAAGAGGGGGGCAGAGGGACGTAGTGGGAAGGAGAGCGAAGCGGAGAGCTGAAGCATCAGGTTACATTGTATATTCCGCCCAGACGCCATGTCGCCCAAACAGAGGAACGCCAGCCTCCCTCCCCAGACGGGGCAGTTCTGTTGTTCTCCAGTAGAGCTGATACACTGTCTGATAGCTGCATTACATTAGTCCACACATCTTACGTAACACTTACATTGTTTTTAAAGTGGTTTTCAAACCATGAATTTTTAATGATGGTGAATGTGAGGCTTTTTAACATAAAAGACTCATTTACTGATACAAATTACCCCCTCGAACCCTCGTCTCAGCATGTTTTTACTTTTATTTTTCTTATAATAAGTGTATCATCAAATTAGTCATTGTCTGTGGGATTATATTGAAAATTAATTATTCACATCCTCGCTAAAGGAGCCTTTACGGTTCAGGATCTGCTGGAGAAGACCGAATCTTATTTTGAAAATCATTCTTAAGATACAGCAACAGTACAGTAGATTAATTCACAATGTTCTCCTCTTTCTACTCATTTGATTTGACAAATTTTTCTAACAGTAAACCCTAGACTGAAATAGGAGGTTATAGGACACTAGCTAATGTTTCATCCACCCTATGACATCTTATGTGTGTGGATCAGCCAACAGGAAGTTGACTTGGAAGTCAATACAGTATTTCACTTTCAATACAGGATTGAGCTTTATTTTAAGTGAATTTATAATAATTCATTCATTTTCTACCGCTTCATCTACCGTAGCGGGTCACGGGGAGATGGAGCCTATCTTAGCTGGCACAGGGCGTGAGGCGGGGGACACTCCGGGCACGACGCCAGTGCACCGCGGAGCCACACACAAAGACAAACAACCATACACACACACACTCACTCCTACGGGCAATTTTGAATTTATTATATATTATAATTTTGATTATAATATATAATATACCAAACATAGGTGCATTATGCACAGTGTGACTTTGTGACACAGACACGCCTGGAGCAAATAGTTTTTGCTGTCTCCTCTCAACATCCGCTGTCATCAGTAGACCAGAAGGGTGGTGGCAGATAGTTTTCTTTGACAATTGACTGACAGGTTTGATGGCATGAAGAAACACGCATAAATGGTTACACCTTTAGTCACACAGATTTAAAACGCGTGACAGGGAAGGTATTCTTTTGTCTGCACCTTTTTCATGTGGTCTGTCATTAATTGCGGTTTCTGCCCTCACAGTTACGGTAAGATCGTCTCGACCAAGGCCATCTTGGATAAAACCACCAATAAATGTAAAGGTGAGCCGCGTTGTGCCAATATGTCTTTTTTTGTGTCCATCATTGGAGGAGGGTTGTAACGTTTTGGGATTTATAATCAAATCTTACCTGCTGAATTACAGAGTAAATGTTGTCACTCCCCTGTATCTGAAATCCACAGCCGGGATATGGTTTGTTTAGTTTGGTTTAGTTTGGAAACAGTGAGCCTGAATTAGTCCAAAGATTAACAAAAGTCTTCCTCACCTGTTAGCACCTCTTAAAGTCATAAATTAACATTTTTTTATCATGTACAAGACTCTCTGTACAATCAGGTTAGCTGGTTCCCCACTAAGTACGCTCAACTAGACAAAAAGCATCCAGTCTATAACTTCATATTTAACCTACGTATCTGATACCACATTTATTTGTTCCATCATTATTTTTTAATAACATTGACAGTGATTTTAATTCAAATCTGTCTGTTTTACAGGCTATGGCTTTGTGGACTTTGACAGTCCAGCGGCAGCTCAGAAAGCTGTTACAGCCCTGAAGTCCAGTGGGGTCCAGGCTCAGATGGCCAAAGTAAGAAATCAGCCGACCCTTGATCAACATTCAAATTCACCACCATTCACCCTTAGGATTGATCAGCTTATGATCCAGTTATGTGTGACTCTTCTCAGATGTGTTTTGATCTCTAAAGCTGATCTTTAACCATCATAACTTCTGTCTCTGTGAGCACAGCTTCAGTATCTGTCATTCCGTCCACTGTTTATGTGAAGTGACCGTGACAGCAGTGAGCGTCCTGTTGTTTCAAGAAAAACCCTGGTTTACTGGAAGCGTGTGCCTGTTTGGTTTCTCTGGCTAGATGTGTGTTGGCATCACCTTCCTCCTTGCTTTTTTCATCCCTCGCTACCTTTGCTTTCATCCTCATTGTCTCCTCTTCCTCCGTCGCCCAGCTCAGCGCCTTCTCTCCCCTCCTGCCCTCAGCTCCACACTCGTGTTTGTCGCCATCCTGTTTCCGTTGTCGAGCGTGTTCTGAGCTCTTTGTGCGAGCGTCTGCAGTCAAAGCCACTCTTGTCGGCCCATTAAGCTGATCCTTCTGGCTCCCCGGCTCCCCATTGAGGGAACCCAGGAGGGGTTGCCACTACACACCCGCTGTCAATGAGTCAGGCACAATGGGCTGGCATTGTCTGCCGTCTGGGCCCGGGCCTGGGGTTGACACCAGGACTTAATACATCCCACCCCAGTGTCTCTGCCCCTCCCACTTAAACTACACCCAAACATCCCTGCAATGTAACACCAGGGTCTCCCTCAGCCCAGTAACAGATCCACTCTTCCAGCTGACCTGAATCGGTCCGGTGCAACTAAACCCCGAGCCTGAGTTCACCGAGTGCCACACAATCCTGACAAGTGGAACTGAACACCAAAGCTAGACTTATTAAGACAACATATGCTCAGTCACGGGTGTTGATAACTACTATAAAACCTAAATATACACAGCTGCTTCAGAGTCACTGGGTCAGCTCAGGTGAGGGTCAGCCGTCATCTGCAGTGGAGAATCCCTTCACCTCTAGACTCTGTCAGCGCTTCTCCACCTGTTTGCCCCTCCACAGCAGCTGGAGTGTTTTCCACAAAGACAATGAGCCACACCTTGGCCCTCCAAGTCCTCCAGAGTATAGTCTGTCCCTGAATGGACCATCCCGGCCCCGAGGCTGTAGGCCCAGAGGAGCCACGTGCAGAGGGGCAGTGGAAACGTGAACAAAGTTAAAAATAGATCCTTTCTCAGTCCTCATTACCTCCCTGCTGTAACTCATACACACTGCTCGACACGCAAACAGGCAAATCCAGCAAACAGACACACCTCAGCAGACGAGGCTCACCTAGAGCCTGACACGCAAATGGAATGTACTCATGTGTCTGGGCTGGGTCCAGCAGCCTCTTCATATTGCTGGCAGAGTGTCTGAATGTGAAACAGGATACTGTCTGCTTTCTCAGGTGTAAGGAATACAGATAGAAACAGACATTTTTGTTCCTTTGTCATTCAGCCTTGAGTCCATTAGTCTCATCTGTCGCGCCGTGGGTCAAATAATAGTTGTACTGACACGCCTTTGAATGCTCACTGGTTACCTCTTCAACAGGTAACCCGTGACTAGGACAGATTAGAGCAAATCTTCCATGTCAGAACTCTCTGGGCCTCCTTTGTCGACATGAATGAACCCACTGGATCCTGGATGTTCTTCCCTATTGGACGGAAAAGTTCAGATGGTTTTCTTCAGATTTGTTTGATGTGGATCTGACAGTTTCTTTCATGTACAGTTGAAACACTCCTCTACCAAAGAGGTTATGTTTCCACCAGTGTGGGTTTGTCTGCCCTCACGTTTGTCTGTCAGGATAACACGAAAACTATCAGACAGGTTTTGATAAAACTTAGTAGGATCTAACAGGAGATAGCAGCTGAAGAAGGTGAAATTTGATAAAGTGAACAGTGTCAGGATTTTTTTCTTTCTTATTTTAACATGACCAGACAACACTTTTTTTATCACTTTTTTTAATCACACATAAATGTATTGAAGGATTACTTATTTGATGGAATAATCCATCAAATGTTAACAATAGTGTTTTTTATCCATCAAAGTACTGATTGTTAGTTTTAATTCTAGGGTAGCTTTGCATGGCCAGAGTGGTTCTATGAGGATCGAACTATTACTTTAAGGTGCAATGACAGAGTGCACATTTGCTCTCTCGTTTTTAGAGGTCGCAGAATTATCTGATCCTATTAAGTGCTGGAAAAGAGGAGACTTGAAATAGACTTTGATGAAAAAAAAGAGGCTGTTAATCAGCAGGGACTCATTCATCCCTTTCCCTTCTTTGGTCTTTTCTGCCATCCTCTTTCATTTGCAAAATTACTCAAGACTCCCACTACTTCCTATCTTGTCTGCTCCTTCATTCCGTACAGAATATCAGCCTTTTGAACTGCCTGTTTCTGCCAGCCTGCCTCTGCTCTATCCTCTTCCTTCACTCTCTGTTTTCCCTTCCGCTCCTTTTAGCCCGTCCTCTTTTCTCCGGGTTGCCAGGGCTCCTGTTGCTCTCTGTACTCTTTAACTTCTCGCCTAGCTTCCTGTCTGCTTCTGCAGTTACACAGGGTTTCACTTTCAGGCTAGCGCCGCAAAAGTCTGTCAGTGTCTGAACTACTTCTCATTAACCGACTCCCGGCTGTCATCGACTTTTAATTAGATAGCATTTCACCAAAATGTGTGACTTCACCTTTGCTGACGAATTTTTATTTCCTGATATCAGTATATTTGTGCTTGAAAGTGGATTTTGATTGCCTGTCAGGCTTAATTGAGGCAATAGGTGACAAATTACTCATGGTTTCACTTTATTGCTATCTCTTAAAAGCTTTTCATCCTCATCAATCCCTGCGCAAAATGACGTGCAACACAGTGCACAGACTCTCATGTGGCCTAGAGTGAATGCAAGTGTTGATGGAAAAACAGCTCACATCATTCCTATATGGAGATTTATGCAGCATGAAAAAGATTTTCTATTTCCACAAGAAAATTCAGACAAAAATTTGTGTTTTTTTTTAAATAATCAAGTAGAAATACTTCCCCCAGTGAGACAGCCGAAGGCAGTAAAATAATCTGTTGGTATATCAATGAAACAAAGAGAATCATGTCTGATCCTTGTGTCCATTAACACCACAGCAACAAGAACAGGACCCCACCAACCTCTACATCTCCAACCTGCCAGTCTCTATGGATGAGCAGGAGCTAGAGAGCATGCTGAAGCCCTTCGGTCAGGTCATTTCCACACGTATCCTACGAGATGCTAACGGGACCAGCCGCGGCGTGGGATTTGCTAGGTGAGAAAACATGGGCGATGATGTCTAAGTGCAATTTATGCAAGAAATAAAAGGTTTTCCATGTGCGGTTGTGGCTTTAACATTTAATTCTACTTTGTCTGCATTTCAGAATGGAGACCACAGAGAAGTGCGAGGCCATAATTCAGCATTTCAACGGCAAATTCATCAAGACTCCGCCAGGAGTGCCTGGTGTGTGGATTGTTTTATACAATGGAAACCTGATATGGCTGTTGTTGGTTCCAGAGTGCAGTGTTTTGTTTCCTGCTGTGATCGATAGATTCACTTTCTTTTTTCGTGTGCTGCTTTCACAGTGCCCACAGAGCCCTTATTATGTAAGTTTGCAGATGGAGGTCAGAAGAAGAGGCAGAACCAGGGGAAGTACCTTCAGAACGGAAGGCCCTGGGCTCGAGACGGAGATGCGGTGAGACTTCTTATACTTTAAAGGAATCTTTGTTGTTATCTGTTGCGTGTCTCGCTGGAAACAATCGTGAAAACGTCACAAAGTTAACCCTGACCCCAATCCTAACATCATTGGATGACCTCACTGGTTCTGAATCCCATGTATTGTTTTCACAGGGAGGAATGACGCTTACGTATGACCCTACAGCCTTACAAAATGGGTGAGTGGTGCACATGAACTGACTGAGAGCAGCCCCTACCATCCAGGATAAACTTTGTGTAGTGCTCAAACTGTAGTGAGGTGCTGCCCCCTGCTGGGAAGGGCAGGAAAACCACATTACAACCATCACAGAGGTGAAACATGGTTGGTCCGTCTTCACGTTTTCTTCTTTCTTTCCTGTCTGGCCACCAGCTTCTACTCCTCACCCTACAGTCTGGCCCCAAACAGAATGATCGCCCAGACTTCCCTCTCGCCCTACATGCATTCACCAGTTTCCTCCTACCAGGTAGGATTAAATTGATGATGCAGATAATGCCTTTGCAATGATTCTCCGCCTTAATGTTCGGGCTTTTTTTTTCTCATTTCAGTTCTGTGTCAAAGCTCTCATGTAGAATTTCTATGATAATGCAATATTACGTTTGTTGGTCTAAAGGTACACAGCCCGTCCTGGATGCACCATCAATCATACCTCATGCAGCCAGCTGTAAGTATTCACTCTCTCCAGTCACATGATGCCTGTTCACACTCCCTAATGTCCCTTGGATGGATTGGAGAGCCGTAAACCCCTCATCTCATTGTCGTACATATAGCTTCTCGACATTTTAATGTTTGACTCTTATTTTAATTATGTCTATGGTCCAATCAGTTATTCAGGCTCTGTGTTTGTGTCCTTTTTTGTGTATTGACAGGGTACAGTTCTTACCCCAACAATGGATCACGCTATGTCCATCCAGCCCACCTCCATGATGGGACCCCTCACCCAGCAGCTAAGCCATCTGTCCCTGGGCAGTACAGGCACAGTATGTAACACACACACACACACACACACACACACACACACACACACACACACACACACACACACACACATTTATGACTTCATTTATCCATGTCAAACATTAACTCCGTTTGTTTTTGCTGTTTTTTCAGTATATTCCGGCCAACACAGCTATGCAAGGGACTTACATCCCCCAGTTCACCCCAGTGCCTCCCTCCAGTGTCCCAGAGGTATGAAAATATCCCTCAACCTCAGCTGCTTGGATTTGATGTTCCCATGAAGTGGATGACTAATAAAAAAATGTTGTCAGTAGGACTTTTCAAAGTTAAAAATTAGAAAATCAGATTTTCATCATCAACAGGGTCTTGTGTGTGTGTGTGTGTGTGTGTGTGTGTGTGTGTGTGTGTGTGTGTGTGTGTGTGTGTGTGTGTGTGTGTGTGTGTGTGTGTGTGTGTGTGTGTGTGTGTGTGTGTGTGTGTGTGTGTGTAAATGGAAGAAGAGATTTGGACAGGTGTTCACTCCCGGCTCAAGGTTGGATAAAACATTGAACGCATTGAGTTGTAACTACAAAGAAGAGAGAATTTGAGCTTTATTGGATAGAAAAACAACACCAGGTCATGAAAACTGGTAAAGACGGGGAAAAAAATGCCTGCTTTAGGAACGGTAAGAGGCTGGAAGTCAGGCTTTGATTTGATGCAATCAGTTGGGTGGTGCCTGGAGGATATGATGGAGCAGAACTGCAGCAATAAACCCTAACCACGTTGTAAATAATGAACACTTTAACTCATTGACTGCCAGGGCTTTGTAGCAATTGATCTCTTCCGGCAGACTTTCTGTGATTCTCTGGACATTCATCTGTGTTTCTTGTTCTTGACCGATCAAAGATGTTTTGCTCACAGCGACTCAGTGTTCGTTTCCAGGTGAGCTCTGACAGACACAAACTTTGCTGCAGCATAAGCTGCCTCAGCTTCTCCGTCTTCCTCTGACTGGCCACCCTCCTTTCCATAACTGGATCGCACCTGGTCTTGTATGTGCGTGTTATTTGTGTGTCAGCACTCTCTTTGGGTCACTGATTGGGTTCCTCTCTGTCTACAGATAAACATCACTGGGACACAAAGATTTTTGATTGGATATGAATGCCAGGCGTAAACTTTATTAATCTTTATCACCTGTTCATGTCAGCTGTTCTCTGGATCACCCCTCAGACTTAGGACATTCTCTTTAATTTTTGGACGGCAGTAGGACATTTTTTTTTAAAAGTCTATTTTTTTTACTCTGTTAACTGTTGTCTGGGCAGACACTGGGCAGACATCAATAATCATATTTTTGTATTTCTAGGAGAACAGTGGTCAACAGCAACAGGTTGCTATGGAGACTCCCTCAGAACACACAAACTACTCGTACCAACACGCCAAGTGAAACTAAGGTATGATTTTCTCAACTCTGTCATCCTTGTTGCAAAGATCGAAAGCAGATCATTTCAGAAAGTGTCCTATAGGCAGTGACAGTGATGGTTTTTATCCGCATTATGGCTCCAAGTCACATTAAAATAGAGATGATTTAAGCAGTTTAGTACTTTTTATCCACATCCATTTGCCTGAAAGCAGAGAATGACTGACAAATAGGACCTTAATAATATTGTGCTAGTTGTTTCCAACAGTGGCCAGTGTTAATGCTAAGCTAGGCTAACATCCTGGTGGCTCCAGCTTCATGTTTTGTGCTGGTTGGTCTGATGGTCTCTGTTAGCAAGTTACACAAAAATGGACCTGCTGGAGAAGCAAAATGATGTGGTATAAAATTTGTGAGAGTAGATGTGATGTGTTTGTTTCACTGCTGAGTTGTGTGTGTTTTGCAGCTCCCAGCAGGGCGGGGCCAAGGGGACCAGATGAATCCAACCAAAAAGGGTTCAGCTGGAGGAGACCTGCGCTCCGAATCATCACCAGGCACCCGGACTTGAACATGGATAACTAAAAGGAACATGTTTGTGTGGGCGTGTGCGTGTGCGTGCGTGCGTGTGTGTGTGTGTGTGTGTGTGTGTGTGTGTGTGTGTGTGCGCCTGCATTTTTTTTAAAGAAAAAGGACAACACTCATATTATTGGACTTTTCTGCTCACATCCTCAAGAGTTGATCAACCAAAGGTGTGAAATCTTCATCACAGAAGATCTATTTTGATCTATTTTGATTACTGAAAAAGGAAGAAAGTAAGAAGTCAAAAGAAAAACCAAGAAAAAAAATTAGGAGATGAGGAAAAGTCCCAGAGCATTATTTTTGTGCACGTAATATAGTAAAATTCTTATTTTTTAAAATAGCATTCTGGACATTTCAGGGTGATTCAAACAAGAGTTGAAACACAATGTGTCTTTTATTATTTTTTTCTTTTTGTAAAATATGCAAACTTCTATTTTTATTTCCTGATGTGTTGTTTGACATTCTATTTGCAGCAGTGGGGATGACAATATGTACAGATTTAAACCGTTACAAACACTTTGCTGGTCTGATGTGTGGCGTCTAGTAAACAAACCGTTTAAAGCTACTTCTACCTGTAACTGCTGCACAGACTTCTATTCAGGCCGAGATGATGATGATGACATAGTTGACTCAAATTCATGTTTAGAACTTTCAAACATTATTCCATCAGTGAACAATAAGACAATCAGTTCTATTTATATTTGAATTATAGGTCTATTTTTTAGAGTTTTGTTTTTTAGATCATTGAAGCAAACATTTATACAGAGTAATTTATTTAATACTATAGTCTGTAAAGATACGATGGAATTGATCTTTACCCAGCAGAGTAGTATCTGGCTTCCCCAAATTATCCATAGGAATTGGTTCAAAAGCCATCAAAACGACATGACCAGCTGGTCCCGTGTTCCGTGTTCCTCCATGCGTGTCTATCAGAAGTGGTTTTAAGCGGTTTTGTTGTGGCGAATGTTCAGGTATCATCAAACTCATCCCGTCTTGAAGGGATGAAGTGAAACATGTTTTAAATCTGAGTAGTTCGATTATGTGTACAAAGGAAAATGCAGTTACTAAATTAGTCTATTTTAGCTGAAGCAATGAGTGAAATCAAATAGAAGACGAACACGAACCCTGAGACGAACCGGTTAGAGGCTGAAGGGAGCAGTGAGTCGTTTTGGTTTTTTTGTTTCA
Source organism: Antennarius striatus (assembly GCF_040054535.1). Classification (NCBI taxonomy): domain Eukaryota; kingdom Metazoa; phylum Chordata; class Actinopteri; order Lophiiformes; family Antennariidae; genus Antennarius; species Antennarius striatus. Next base: position 17,266,719 of record NC_090780.1, on the reverse strand, counting down.
ATGCTGCTGTCGTCACCTGAGTTTGATTCTTTTGTCAGTGATTTCTCATTTGTTGAAAGATATGTATTTCCTTTTGTCCTTTTTTTTGTCACTTGAAATCCCTGAAGCATATTTGCCTTATTTTCACCGATTTATCTTTGAAGCAGTGACTTTATCTGTAGACTTGAGCTTTTTATAGAGAGTAGATCTTAGTTTTTTTCTGTTTCACGAATTGATGCAGTTTATTTGGTGGACATCTAGTTTTGTTTTCACCCCAACATCCATCCGTTCATAGCCTTGCCGTGTGTCCTCATGTAGTGTCAGGCTTGCTTTTAAGAAAAGCCTTCCAGAGCAAAGAGCTGTACCAAACAATGGCTATAATATGTACTGATGCTGCATTGTTTGTGGCTCGAAAGGTTGTGATGCATTTGAGTGCTGCGTGAGTCATCTTACGGAATGGACCTCACACCATCATGTACAATACATTCAGAATAGAGTGTTCTATGTAGACATCTAGAACTGTTGATATGTAGATATAGGAGTTGTGGTTTTACAAAGGACTGCTCACCAGACCATGGAAGTGCCATTAAAGACAAACTTTACAGCCTTTAGTGAGACAGCTAGTCTGAATGAAATTGTGAGGGATCCAAAATTCTGCAAAAACTGTTTCTAGCTAAGCCTTAATGTTATTTCTCTGGATGAACTGCCTGATCTCTCATAGGATTGACACTAAGTTGTACATACTAGCGTAAAATTACACGGGTTTCCGTGTGGAGGAGTTTTTCCTTCCCCTCCTCAAACATCCATGTTTGAATCCAGTGGAAAAACAAGCGCAATGACTTCTTGCTCAAGGTTTGTGTTTCGATGATCCTGTTTTCTTCTTTGTGTTTTTTTTTTTTTCACACCTCAATATTTTGTTGTGCTGCTGTTGTTCATTTCCACAACCAAAGATGTTGTAACCGCCCGTCTTGTAGCTCTATGTTACAAACAAACGCTCTCATCCACAGATGTGTTGTGTGCAGCTGGGTGTCGAATGGCTTTTTTTTATGGGGGGTTGGCCACACAACATCCCACATATTTACTACAGTTTAGGGCTTTGTGACGATGTTTAGAGGACTACTGTAATTTTTTTTCTCAATGAACAGCTGAGAAAATGATGACACTACCGTTCAGTGTCGTACCGTCACATACGTTACACACAAGCAGCTCTGTAGGAACTTCACCGGCCTCCCAAGAGGAATCCACAGCCGTTCAGGACAAGAGACGTTTTTACATGAGAGCTATTTTGTAAATAGTCTTTATTTTTCCCCTTTTCATTTCTCCTTTTGCACCATTTTGCTTGTTTCTTGTGTGTTGGTTTTTTGTTTTTTTTTGCTTTGGATTTTTTTGTGGTTTTTATCCGTTCTCGGTAACACGGTGACAAACAGGTTGTCAGATCCAGCGCACCATGAAGGAAAATGTCATGGATATTGTTTAGATGTTCATAGAAATGATATTCCATGTATTAGCCATCACTTTTAATACGAAACCAGGATTTTGGAACTATGAAATAACCACTTGTTACAATGCAGTGTTTATTTATTTTTATCTTATTTTATTTACAAACTCCTCAGTAGAGATAATATTATAGGAAATCCCAGTACCCTTTAATGAATTAACATAACGGAAATTAAATTGAAATAATAGGAACAAGTTGTTCAACGTGTGCTACACAGATTTGACACAATATTTGTAAGAAAAGAAACTCTTGCACTTATACTTTTATTCAAGATCGATTTTAAAAATGCTCCTTTTGTCCATCCTGATGGAGATGTGATGGCTTATTTCATAGCTTCAAAATGTTTTGCTGCTAAAACAGGATTTCCAAACAGGCGAGTAAGATGGTGCCCAGGTTTGATTTTCAAATTGCTCCGCTTCCCTCTTTTTTTTTTTTCTTCTTAAATTACCATAATTGAAACTCAGAGGTGTTGTCTTATGGTGTCGTTTAACATGAGAGAGTTAAAACATGCCTTGTTACTTCATAATGTCTCAACCAAGCTTGTGTGAATCCCAGGCATTTTGAAAATCAGGTGGGCTCATCGTACTCCCTGCTTGTGAACAGTTTTCTTATTTATACAAGAACTCATTTTGTACAGTTTTGTTAGAGGAAAGATTTTTTGATATGTGGTTATTTTGCAAAGCCTTTTGGCTACTTTTGTCTTCCTGTGCCAGAGTTGCTAAATTGTCTGTACGTGTTTTTTTTTTTTTTTTATTGAGATAAGAGTTTCCTCCTTTCTTGATTTTCTCTTTGAATTTGAAAATGTCAATTGTTCCTTTTTTTTAATAAAAGCCTTGTTTCAATGATCGTATGATTTTCTGTTGTCAACCAAGAGGAGTTGGGCTGCTGTGTAAAATAGACATAAAACAGAATTTGGTCATTTCCTGATTCCTTTTTCACATAGTGTTTAACAGTTCTGTTCCGAACACAAAAAATGTTCATCAGGAAAAGGTTTGTGTGGAACTGACTGGATTCTTTGCTTTGTGTACATTTTATACGGCAGTCCAAATATTTTTGGAAACTTTCTTAGAATATAAATGATTTCAGGAGATGACTCAGTACTTCCTGCTGATGTTATTCCAGCTGTTCTGGTTATTTTTGCAGTGGTAGTTGTTGTCTCTAAGGATGTGTTCTTGCTACTTAGTAAGTTGAAACTGACCTTTTAGCTATTATAAGTCTCATAAAATTCACATTTACCTTGACAAAATACTGCAAAATGCTAATTACTCTGCACATTTTAATAGATTCAATTAAAATGTAACTTTTTACAATAAAACTATTTAAACACCAATTCTAAAAGATTCTTCTTCTAGAAATGTTTAAAAGTAGGATTCTGTTCCATTCCTGATCGAATGGATTTTATAACCTGACAAACATTTTCCATGGGTAGTTCACCGGAGCGCTCTCGCTCTTTAAATGTCATGAGACAACATCTGTTTAGATGTGGTGCTCCATTAAGACACTGGGATTGGCTATGATGAAATTATTTTTCTGATGTTTTAATAATTTCCATATGGATTCCAATTATTCGTGCACTATTTTTTTTTAAGGTTCAGTTTTATTTAAATTGTTTCAGAATGTAATGGAAAACAAAAACGCACACATTGTCTTTACTATCCTTTAAAACATTTCTTTACAATGTTCTATAATATCTCGAAGGCCACGTTATTTCTAGTAACTACATTGTTTGACTTCCTTAAATGCTCCTTTACATTTTTTGTACATTTTTCCCTTAAAAAAACCCAAACATGCTCACATTGCACTGTTCATAGAAAATACCCTTCCCATATAGAATAAAACATGTTACACAAGTTCTATTGCATATTAACAGTTAAAACATCTCTGCCCGGCAGAACTTGAGTTCAGACATCCAGAATCTTCCCTTTTTGGCTCAACAAAGGATAAACACAGCAGCACATTCCTGGAAACTGATCCTCCTCAGCTCTGGTTTTGTGCCTCAGCCACTTATGAGCTCAACAACTAATTAAAAACACACATAATGGGACGGTGGAGTCCCAGCAGACCCCAGAGCAACACGGCCGGACTGCAGGGAACAACTAACAGCAGGATGTTATCCAGGTGTCGGCGATGTAGGTGGAATGGCCAACAGCAAAGCACAGTCAGACTCTTGTGTTTGATGTATTTACAAACAAAAATAAATAAAATAAAAACCTCCAAAATAATGATTTATTTTTTAAAAAAACTACATGCAGCTGACCGATGTTTTACTCGCGGCCTCCTCCCATGATCTGCAACAGGAAGCTGAACAGGTAGATGATGTCCAAGTAGATGCTGAGGGTGGCAAAAATATATTCCTCTGGGCTGATGGTGTAGCGTTTGTTCCCTAACAGCAGCTGAGTGTCAAAAGCCAGGAACTGCAAAGGAGAACAGGAGGGTTCAAAAAAATGAAACCATCATTGAAGTGTAGTGAATTATCTCCCTCTTACCAGTGTGAAGAGGATGGCTCCTCCCACGGCGTAAATGGCGTGTAGCCAGGGAACCTGTGGTGTAAAATGGAAAGCATTACAAAACAACATGACAAGGATAGCAACATGCTAAAAGAGGACACTTCAGATCCTTGCTATCTTATCTCTGAGGCTAATCCCTCCTCACAAACACATTCAGCACTTGAGGATTTAACCTACAACTGGTGTTTACTTCATTATTCACCAGAATTATTTTAGGCCTCTTCTAGAAAGGTGTGTGAGGGTTTTTCAGGTGCAGGAGGTGAACTTACATAACCAAAAGGAACCACAATAGAGAGGGTGATGGAGCAGAGAAGCATGACCACACACAGCGAAAACAGGACCCCATGACAGGAAGTCACATCGATCTGAAACAGGGGACAGATTTCTCTCATTTAAACAGATCTGCACTTTCCTGCATTCCAAAGCTGAGACGAAAGGGTTTTTTTTTTTCTAACCTTGCTCTGGAAGCTGAAGATGGTGACAGAAAGACACACCAGAGATGTGATTCCCAGGCACAGAACCACTGATTTGGTGTTATAAAAGCTGGAGGAGGAGGAGAGGCGAGTCATCTTCATGTTCACATTCATAGAATCACAAATATGCGTTACCGCATCACAGAATGCATTTACCTCGACATAAATCCCATCATGAAGGCCATGCTCAAAGTCTGAAGGAAAAAAAATGTAGTGATTAAAGAATATGTTGTGTTGTTCTGTGTATTAGTGTTGTTGTCATGATGACGGACACTCACAAAGAGAATTAACAAAATTATATTCCAAGGAAACTGCCTCCTGTTTAGGAAAAAACAAACAGGGATTAACAAATGTATTCTAACACGTCTCCATATATTTAAATAATATCAGTTATTTATACTGCAAAGAAAGTTTACCTCAGATCTCCACAGCATGTCAGTGCGATATAAGTGCAAAAGAACATGAGACTGTAAAAAAAAAAAAAAAAAAAAGGGAAAAGCAATGAAACAATCTGATGGATGGAGGCGAAGATGTTATGAGAGTCGAGTGTTTTTTCTTACTAAGACGCCATGTACAAGCCGGGATGAGTCTGAATGAAGAACCTCACTGGGGTGCTATGGGGAGAAAAATGATTCCAATCATGTGTTAGACAAAATGATCCGATAAAACCTTTGTGTTTAAATGTTGATACACAAGAGCAGTTACCAAAAGGAGAAGACTGCAACAATGGCCACGGTCACCAGCAGCTGCACCATGAGGATGGCGTAGACCTGCAGGAGGACCGACATGTGTCATCATGTTTCCAGGGGGGATAACTTTCTCAGGTAACATGTGTACCTTCCTGATGAAGGTCTGTCTGATGGTCTTATCATCCCAGGCAAACTGGGCCTCCATGTCCTCATAGCCTGAGAGTAAGAGGAAAGCAGATGACTCAGAATTCAGATGACAGGATTCACACCGGAGGAAGTTTTACACAGCGAGTCATTCTATCGGGAGGAAACATTCATCCTTTGTTTTATGTCAGTTTTATGCTATTTTTACATGAATTAAGGTAGTTAATATCTAAGGAAAGGTGATACAATATATATTTTTGTTACCTGCTGTCGCCTCCTGATAGGTGGGGGGCTCATTGCCATTGGTGACCTGCTGGGATCAAATGATGGGAGAAAAACTATCTTTACAACTGGTGTCTTCTCCTTTCTTCATGCAGAGTCAATGACACATTAGATTACAATGTTGAACCTAAAACAATCTGTGTAGAATAAATAATACAAAACAGTGACTGTCATAAATTGAAATGACATTAAAATGTTGTGGATCCTCATACAAACCAATCACATCAATGTTCTCCGGCCATCGGGAAGAAAACTTTAAAGCATACCTTTCCTTTCTTCATGACTCCTGTGTTTCTGACGACCACTCTGACGTCACAGGTGAAGTACTGTACTGTATTAGTATTTGAAAACTAAACTGGACGTGTCAGCTCTTTTTTTCTGTTGTTTATGAAAGTTTATCCAGTCCTGTTCGACTGTAAGAGGAAAATCTGTAGAACAGTCGTTCCTCTGAATTTGTGTTCACTACACGGATTACAGCGCAGTTTTAAAAGCCTCCATGCGGTTAATCTCCCCCTAACCCTGATCCCGATGCCCCCCCCCCACCAGTGTCCCGATTGGTCCGGTCCGATTGGTTCAGGCCTTCCAAAACAGTAAAGTCAAATTGGACCGTACCACTGCTGCTGTTAAACAGGGGTGTCATGTACATAACTCTGCTGGCACAGACCGTCCCAACTGTGTTCCAGGACAGATAATCATCCTAGTACTTACCAGAAAGATTCAAACCACTGATATATCAGAGCTACATTAGCATTTTATTATTTCTATCATATCTATATACAATATATATAGTATATACAGTATATATAAATACATATATATATATATATATATATATATATATATATATATATATATTCATTATAATTATTCTCTATTAGTGATTGTATACATACACACACACGCGCGCATACATGCACATGGAGTACACATACTGTATGTTGTATTTGTAGATCAAATATCATCAAGAGTATAATTAAGAAAATCAACTTTTTACTTGTATTTAAAAATACTTCTAATTTTGTATTTCAATTTCTATAAATGGAATAAATTTAAGGATAAAGCAGGAATTATTTGGGTTTCATAATGTCATTGTCTTCTTAGGGCTGTAATTCAGTGAACAATTTGTGACATCACTTTTTGTGTAACATTGGTTTAGTAACAGACAAACCAGACTAATGAGATTGAAGCTAAGAACATTATTGGTTGTACAGACACACATAACCATTTAAATAATGTCATTTATGTTCCCAGTACGAACACTAGCTATAGAGCTGAAAAGAAACTCAACATTTCATTGTGAAAATTGTCTCAATTACTAATTACTGTACATAGACGCACCCTTTAGGGCTTGATAAAAATAATAGCACCCAGTTATTATCTGTGTCCTCTTTACTTCTCCTTTCCGATCCAAGAGGCCCTCCAGAAGCAGTTACTTCTCCAGCCTGTGCACTCCTGAGTGTTTTTCCTCTGTCCAAAACACTCATGTTTTGAGTATATCCCCAGTCTCACATTCGTGGCTTCAGTGCTTTCCACCATTCCTTTTCTAAAAATCAATGAACTTGGCTGTGGGAGTCAATTTTGATTCCTTGACCTTGTGGCAACTCTTAAAATAAGTCCAGTACTTGGCTAAAACGGCCAGGTCTTTGTCCTTGATCTTGATTTATTTATTACTTTTTTCATTCAAAGCCATTGTAATATTGTTGCCATGTGCTTATGATTCCTACAAACTCTATAATGCTGCAAAGCTTAATTATTTCACTGGTATCTTGATATATTATGTTACTTGTAGAGGAATACCATCAACTATTCTTCCTGTTCTTAAGTAAAGGGATTTCAATACTTCTTAACAACTTGCATATATTCACTCAATTTTGGGATGGAAGTATTTTTTTAACTGTGTTTTAGGCACTTTTAATACTTGACGTGCAAAAATAAAGAAATGTATAAAAACTGCTTCTTTTCCACTTAAACAAACAAACAAAAAAAAAGCGTCTGCGTGTTCATCAGTATGTCTTTTCTTCAATTCCACCTCATGAAGCATTCGTCGGACGCTTTCGAAAATGTTTTTCACATTTAAACACTAGATGGCGCCAGAAGACAGGAGTGCGTTTCTCAATGTAATGCGGCAAAAAAAAAAAAAAGGCCCACCGTGCAGGGGGATAATAATGTTGTCACTCGAATTTGTCATTCGCTGCTTTGCCGTAGGGAGGAAGCAGAGCTTTGGAGCTGAGTTGTGAGGCCAAATAGATGTAATCTGTCCTTCCAAATGGAACCCTGTTCCACGAGTATACCTGCAAAGAAAAGGAAAAGGGAACAACATATTATGCCGTGGAAACAACAGCAGCCTTTTAAAAATAAGACCTTTATATAATTATTTGGTGGATGACAATGTTGTAGACGATTTGCTGAACTGTTCACAGTACGTATTTGGCAAAAGGGTGTTCCTCTGTGATTCTGGGTCATGCATTCATGAAAAGTGAGGATTGTGTTACAATGAGAGCAGTAATAAAAGTGAAAGTTATTGAGTTATTTATTAAAATGAGTCACAGTTTCAGGTTTGATTCACTCCAAATTACTCGATCCATATTTACTTAAATATTCAATATTAGCTACAGTTTTTGTGTCAGTCCTGATAATTGTCTGTGTTGTGTCATAATTTCTAATTAAGTTTATCAGATAAAGAAGATTATAAACCATTATAAAGGCATTGAAAATATTTCCACAAGGTTAGAAACAAAATTAGATTCGTTCTCTTATGATTCTTACACCTTTTTTTTGGTGTTTGTGTATCAGAATGTCTTCTGTTTCATTTCTTTGACATCCTGTCACACAAGCAGATTAAACACACTGGGTTTTGTCCAAAATCTCCTTTATTGTTTACTGCGGAAAATTATAACAGTAGCTGTATCTCAAAGCACAATAAATTGATTGAAACCTGAACGATTCTAAAACTGTTAAATTGATGAGTCTAATTAAACAGGATTTCCAGAACCGACATTTGGAGAACGTGTTCTGAAGCTTATTATCCTGTCCAACAGGGGGCGCCAGATGGCCGAACCCTGATTCACAGAACTGTCTGGAACACTGGCTCACAGCTTCAGCACACATGACAGAAAGAACCCTCCTGGCGGGGTTTGTCAGAATAAAAGTTTATCTTTCTTTTAAATCAAGGACAGACACTAACTTTTTTTTTTTTTTTGTTCATTCATGTGGCTCAAATTCATTTGGATTTATTTTATCGCTTCGAGACCAGGAGACCAGGATGTTGGTCACTCCTGGAATTCATTCATTTAAGGAGTCACACCTTCTGCTGGATGTTTGAACTATAGTACACTATGAGGGAAGAACGTCAGAAACTGAAGGTCAGAGTTGCTGCTTATGATGAATGCACCCCACCTTACCCCCAAACTGACCTCAGAGTGCAGAGATACAGGACGGATAGAGGTGAAAGGTCACGGCTTCTTCTTAAACTGTCTGCTACCCTTCACGTGTGTGTGTACACACAAACACACACACACACATACACTTAATACAGACTCAAAACTCAAGTGACATCTCGTGTTCCAGTAATGCCCCTAATGGCTCTCATCCTGGTACGTGATTGGCTGACTCCCTCTGTTGCTAGGCTACAGCTCCACGTATGCCTTGGTAAAACTGAGGGGAGTAAAGCATTAAGGAAGAAAGGTTAAAAAAAAAAAAAGATGAGCACAAGGAATAAGGATATACAATGCTATTTTAATAATGGTATTTTATGATGCAACCATAAAACATTTACAAAATATTCATGGTGATGCAGCCAATTGACAATACAGTTAAATGAATGATATATCTTGAAATAAAAAGTTTACACTCAGAGTGCATGGTTCAAATGCTGCTTCCTGTTTGCAGTTTGTCAAGCAATCTATCATTTGTGACATACAGTAATTTAGTACTAACCTCATTTACATATCCAACAATCTGCAAACTAACAAGGGTTATATACAAAATTTACATCGAAGCACCCCGACATGTAACCCATCAGACACGGTCTAAAATGACCAATAATTACTCCCTGATACAAATACAATCCAAATTATTCTCATTTTTTAAAAATGCAGTCAATCCCGATTGGGTGATTTTGATAAAGTCAATATAGTGTGAAAATAGCTTATGTCATCTCAACAGGGCATTCACAAACCTCCAAACTGTATAGGGAACATTTCTATTGCTGTTTATATATCGATCTGAGAGATCCTCTGGATGCATGGAAAGTGCTCTGAACACAAGTAGCATTAATGTGCAGTAAGAAGTCATTGCTGGCAAATGTTTTGGGATGTTCCTTTTGAGTAGTGTTTCCTTCCTCTTGTTAGCTTTGTGAGCCGGATGGGAGAAGAGATCAACGTCTAGAGAGAAACAACAGACTCTTTCTTCTTTTTGGTCTTTGGAACAGAAAACTGGCTCTGACAAAACCCCAGGAGGGCGAGGTGATGACTTGATGGTCTGAGGTTCACTCGAAGAATCCGGGACAAAAAAAAAAAGACAGTCTGTATTTTTTTTACATTTTATTTAGCAATCCTGAAAACAACTGCAAGAGAAATGGTTCGTGGTTCAATCATCTTCACCCCATGCTGTGCCTACATTCTGATAGTTATTGTCCACAGCTTCAGACTTGGCACAGCCTTCCATCCTAAATGGGCCAGTGTGTACTGTTTGTGACAGGATGGCCTCGCATAGAGATGGTCCCCCCCCCCCAACAGACGCCTCAGTCCGCTTCGGATCTGCGAGCTCAAGGGTCTATACGGAAAGCTAAGAGCTTGTCGGAGTGATGGTTGTTCAGGGTGCGCAGGTCGGGCAGGCGTAGCAGCAACTTTGGGAAGAGGGTGGTGTCGTCAAGGCGGCGACTGGTGATGATAGAGCGCAGAGCTTTTATGAGGTTCTCCTGCAGCTGCTCCACCGCCCCTACCTCCACAATGCCAGAACGATCTGGAAGGAGAGGGAAGAAATTGGAATTAGACTCAAAGACACGTTCGAGTGCGGTATTTGATTGCATGTCAATCAAACCAAATGTGTAAATGTGCGTACCAGCAGAGACCAGCACGACCGCCATGAACAGGGCCATTTCATCGGGCTCCAGACCCAAAGATCCAAGCTTCTCACTGAACTCAAACATGGCGTCCAGTAGTGAGCCCATGCCGAGGGCCCTCAGCGAAGCCAGAGAGTACGTCTGCCCATTGAGGAAGGTCACTGTCCTCTCCTTTGGGTCAAACAGTGAGCAGAACCTCACCATCAGAACCTGCAGACAAGAACAAGACCAGGTCAGCACTGGGAAGAAAAAAAAAGTAGAGAAAAACTCCGACAGTCCTGCCAACAGATTTAACTGGGCGTACCTGAAAGGTGCCAGATTTCAGCAGCATGACCTGATCGTGCTGGCTGAGATTCTGGAATCCTGGGATGCTCTTTGCAAACTCCACCACTTCTTTAACAGCAGGAGTGAAGCACTGGGAGAAAGACTCCCACACCTCCTGACTGGAGCGACTGGCTGGCGCCACGGGGCAGGAGTTGAGAGGACAGGCCTGTGGAGGAGAAGGGGAGAAGACATTAAAGGCAGTGCTTTGGACTTTTTTTTAAAGTTATCATTAAAGTTGTATTTATATTTACATATTCAACAATGGAAATCTCTCTCACCAGCACTTTGGCGCCTCCATTTAGCTTCCAGGGACAAGGACTCTGGTTCTGGGAAGTCCTGGCTAGGTGGCTGTTCTGATTGGTCGGGTAGGAGTGCGTTGATAGGCTGCCGCTGAAGGGGCACTGACTCCGATGGGAAGACAATGAGTACTTGGCGTTGTCTACATTCATGTTGGTGGGGATGTCCTGGGTGCTGGGGCAGTTGGAGTGGGCGGGGTAGCCCGATATACGGTTCGCCTGCTCCCCTTGAACTGGGTACTGAGTCTGGGCGTCTAAGGTTGACAGGGAAGCTTCCTGCGCTGAACTGTTCTGGAAAGACGAAGCGTCGACGTTGCCGTTGCTAGCAACCATTTTGGGCGGTTTCTCATCAGTGTTCATTAAGCCGCCACGGTAGGGCGGCGCTATGGAGCCCGTTCCGTCATTGGTCTGGGTCTGTGGACTGCAGGGGGCATTGGGGGGAGGCGACATCTCCATTTCCATGGAAGCGGATTCATTGAGACTGTTCATGTAGCTTTGCATCTCATCCAATAGTCTCTGCTTCTCGCGTTTGGGAATACGCCCAAAACGTACAGCTGAGGACAAAAACAAGAAGATGAGTTAACGTTTTAGGAGCAACGAGAATCGATGGTGCTGCCAGCTCCTTACTGGCAGGAAATTTATGATTAGTCAGCAGCAGAAAACCATTTTCACTTTCAAACACGAAGGATTTACCACTGACAGCTGTGCCATATGTGGATTACACATCTTTGACTGTCTCCTCTGTCCCTGACTACGCTCTGGCCATCACAGCTGATTCACTGCAATATGACCGCTTAAGCCTTCATCTCACTCCACTGCCTCCTCCTCCTCCTCGCCAGCCTATCCTCCTTTGCCCCCTGTTACTGCTGCACCTCCACTGACATCCCTATTTATAGCACACTGTGTGCTGCTGCTAACCCCCCACCCGCACGCACGCACACACACACACACACACACACACACACACACACACACACACACACACACACACACACACACACACATCATCTTCTAGTCTCTTTTTCAGCACAAGTAGGTCACTGGGTCAACAGCTCTTAACATGATGTCATTAATAAAGTGACAGTGATTGAGAAGTGAGAATCTCAGAATGACAGTGGAAGCAGGTAAGAGAGGTGAAGAGGGGTGGGGGTGGGGGGTTGAAGTTGAAAAAAATCCAGCGGATCAAATTGAATTTGTCGTCAGGTAGAAGACGTGACATTAAAATGTAGAAATGGATTTTTAAAAACATGAGGAAATAACGTGAGAAATGGTTGATAATAGAGTTTCCTCTTATGTGACCAGGTGCATAAGAAGGTAATTTTTCACTGCTGCTTTTTTGGCATTTTTGGGTCAGCTAAAAATGTTATATCCAGACACAAATATGATTTATTATCACCCAGTTTAACCGCATCCCAGGAGATCGGCTCTCTGCAACTAAATAATGCAGAAGAGCAGATCGTTTGTCTCCTTTTAATTTGGATTCAAATACTTCATGATTAACGGCGTAGAATAACGTCACATCAGAAATGATGTGCTTGAATGTCAGAGCTTGAAAGAAAAAAATGAAGAAACGGGTAAGGTTGTCCGTCTTGGGTGAACACGCGGGGTAATCAACAACTAACTCTGTGCCCCAATTTCCCAAAATAAACTGTATTTGTCACAGTTTCTGTCTGACTGATGACTACTGGGACTCCACAGCTCCTCTCACCATAAATCAGACACTGGGGCTGGAACAGAGGACGACAGGAACAAAAGAGAAAAGGAGGCGAATGGAGAGAGAGGAAAAAGAGCAGAAAATGGAATTCTGTGATGGGGAGAAAGAGCTATTTTGAAATCTATCACTACACCTGACACATCCATGCAACCCTGTCAACCCAGAGCTAATCTTCTCCTTTCCACTACGAAAAAATAAATAGTTCTCATTTCTTTTAACATCAGTATCTCAGTATCTCCTTCAGAGACGTCAGTGTTGTCTCTTACCATCTCTGGACATGCCCACAGAGAGACACTTCTTAAAGCGGCAGTGCTGGCACCGGTTTCTGTTCATGCGCATGATGAGACACTTCTCATTCTTGACACACATCTTGTAGTGGATGTTCTGCTGGATGCTGCGTCTGAAGAATCCCTGTAGACGGATGAATAAAGAAGACATTAAAGGGTGTCTGTTTCCGTGTTTGCACCAAACGGAGCACCGGTGTGCGTCATAATTCCACCGTTGTTCCCTCTCACCTTGCATCCTTCACATGCGTGCACACCATAGTGGAACCCAGACGCGATGTCACCGCACACCTTACACAGCAGCACCATACCGCCGGTCTCTGTGGAAGACGAACACGTGTAATCATGGTGAGAGAGAGAAACGGCGTGTGAACATCGACTGTAACAAAAGAAAGTAGGTGGCTACTTACTGGTGAATGTGCCAGTGAAACCACAAGGTCTTTTGGCCACAGTGGGGTGGTTGTAGTTCGAAGATGATCCCGTTGTTATTTGGGCAACTGGGGTATTTACTTCAGGAAATTGAAAGACCATTTGAGGGGAACGATTTCCTCCCCCTTGTTCGCCTCTTTGCTTCAGGGCCCCAATCTCCTGAAAGGAGACACCCTCTGGGGATGAGGGCTGCGAGTGGGAGGAGGGCGACTGGGTTTGGTATCCACTTGAAGGGCTGCCAGGACTCGGGCTGGCACTCCCTGACGAGCCTGCGTACAAGATAACACCACCTGGAGGAGCATAGAGGAGCAAAATGTCAGCTCACTCATCTTTATCTGCACGGTGTTCACATGAAGACAGTGAGTGGGAGGGTTGTGCAACGCTCCACTTTGATTCAGTCATTTTGTTTGGCAGAGTTACACCATCAGATAAAACTATATAACAAGGCAGACAGAAACTGCAACATCCTGCGACACCCCTGAATTGAAAATTTTACCCTGACCTACTTTCATAGGTCAGGGTCATTTAATAAAAGACCCATGATCCAACATGTACACGGTGCATTCTATTTGTCATGGGGTTTCAGAGATGTGTACCTAAAAAGGTATAAAAGTGAAAATGTGAAATGTGACCTTGACCTAGGTTTTCAAGATCAAGGTTGGGATCTGATTTTTATCCCCTTTGCCTCCCTGAATAAAACGCCTTTTGTTTTGTCTTCCTGTCTTATCCGGTTCCTGAAATATGTGCGAAAATATCTATCTAAAAAATATCAACTTAAAATGAGATGATGACCTTGACCTTGTTTTCTCAAGGTCAAGGTCATAATCTCATTTTCATCCCCTTTGCCGCCCGAGTAATGTGCTTTTGTTTCTTCTTTCTATCTGCAACGATTGTGAAGATATTTGGTGGACCGACGGATGGACAAACACTGACAATTACAATACATCACCGCTTCACGAGATGTAACAAGACAGTCAGAGACTGCAACATCCCGCGACACCCCCTGAATTCATCAACCTACTTCTTTTAAGTAAGAACTGACTTGTACTGACTTGATCTTTCTGCAGTTTATGTATTTATAGGGTTTGCTTTGCTTTGATCGATGGTTGATCTATCTCCTTTAATCCTTTGTTCAGTCTCCTTGTGCACAAGGTGACATTCTTTGTTACGTCATTCAGCTAGTGGTTTGATCTATGGTCCTTGTTACATGTGTGCATACTAGCTAACTAACTAGCTAACATATTTGTTACAGAAAAAATTGAAAGTGCAAGTTATTAAACCATGCGCACATGCCACTATTAGTAGACAATCTTTTAAGTTTTCCAAAGGTCAAGGTCATCATATTGTTTTTGCTTCCTTGACCTCTGATTTTCAAAGTTTTTATTGGCCGTCTCCAGAATATTGCACCCTAAAAGATACAAAAGTGGTAAGTTGACATTGACCTAGTTTTCCAAAGGTGAAAGTCATCATCACATTTTAGTGCCTCTGGCTAAATATGCTGCTTTTTGTTTTGTGTTTATATATATAATCAGCTTTCAGAGATGTGTACCTAAAAAGGTATACAAGTGAAAATTTGACCTAGTTCTTCAAGGTCAAGGTTGTGATTTAATTTTCATTCCCTTGCCTCCCTGAATATTATGCCTTTTGTTTAGTCTTTCTGTCTTATCCGATTCCTGAGATATGTGTAAAATAAATGCACAAAAGTTTAAATTTGACCTTGACCTAGTTTTTTTCAAAGTCAAGTTCATCATCTCATTTTCATCCCCTTTGCTGCCTGAGTAATGTGCTTTTTGTTTCATCTTTCTATCTGCAACGGTTGTGAAGATATTTGGTGGACGGACAATTACAACAATAAAGAAAGCCTTAGTCATTCTGACATTTTATTTCATAGAGACATCATTGAATGAAAAGTACCATTTTTAAAAAAAACGGCATTATTTACCTATAACTTTATATTTTAAGGTCTAATAATGTAGTTGTTGTTTTTTTGGCCAAAGTTCAATTTTGCAAAACATATTTCCAAGGAATTTTGCTAAAATAAAAAAAATAATTCAAAAAACTGGTCTGTGGAATGTGCATCACCATAAAAAAAAAATATATATATATATAATGATAATGAGAGTGAGTCACCGCGCATTCACCAGCAGTGGCATAGAAAGATGTTCCAACTTAATTTCGGCATGTCACGCCGAGTTGGAAATGCCCTATTACCCCTCAACACAACACCGATCCCCCGCCCCTTATTTTGCAGACTGTTCTTCCTGCCAGATGAAGGACCGCCTGTCACGTGCGTGAGCCAGCCAGCCCCCCCCCCCCCCCCTGCCTGCTCGCTTTCAGTTCGGAGCCTGTCCTCCAGCCTCCCACCCCCTCCCTTCCTTCTCCTCCCTCCCTCCCTCACTGTTTTGGCTGCGGGCCCAGCAGACCCATCTATCCGCTAGCCACCTGACCGGGAGCTCACATGGACTCTTGACACAGTTCCCGCCCGGCTCACAAGGCTCTTTGCGCAGTCCCGTGTAGACAACAGCAGCAGTATAATAACAAGCGCTAGGACTGATCACGTTTGGACCAGAGAGGGTTTAATGCTGTAAATACAGGCGGGGGGGGGGGGGAGAGCAGCACACAGCTTGTAGTCTTTTACATTCCACTCTCCATAGGTATTATGCACAAGTCACATTGCTGCTATTTTGACACATGATGATTTCATTGATTTCACACAGTTAAAGTCTTTTTTTTTTATTTTTGATTTATCCATCACGATTTTAGGCAATTACGTCATGTGTAGGAGTAGGAAATGAAAACCAATCATTTGACAAATTCTAAGATTGACATTGATTTAATGTAAGAAATTATGATGACATTTAACAAAAATAATGACAAACCATTTGTCTATTTATAAAGTCGTGCTCTTATCGAACATCTTAATAATAAATATCTTTGGTATTTGCTCTACTTTTCAGTTGCTACAGCAGCAAAGAATTCATGAGAATTCATCCATAAAATTTCACATTCTCTATTCAAAATCTCTGACTATTATTTATTATCAATTTTGGGATACATCCTCCATTAGTGGAGGATATATTTATCAGCAGAGCTCAGCAACACAAACATCTGCTCCAGTTTTTTCCAGCACGTTATTGCAGTTCAATTAGAACATGTGACCGAGTGCATCTGACTGTAGTGGCTGCCTTATCTTAAGTACTGGCAATAATACCCTTGGGTCGTCTCTGTTGTCATTATGTGTGCACACAAGGACTTTGAATCATCTGAGGAAAAATCCTCCCTTGTCTTTTGTGCTTCCTTTCCTTGAGAAAACATGTGCTGCGTTTCTGTTGAGCTCTAAGTACCTCCTTAATTCCTCTGCTCACACGTGTTGACACTGAATGCAATGGACTCAAAGTTGTGATGTGTGTGTGTGTGTGTGTGTGTGTGTGTGTGTGTGTGTGTGTGTGTGTGTGTGTGTGTGTGTGTGTGTGTGTGTGCACGGTGGCAGCTCCAGTGTCAGACTGCGGCTTCACTTCGCACACATAAGTTACATGTGCCTGTGCGCTGAGCTGCCATGAGACAGATGAAGTTTAGCACCTGCACGTTAACTCCACACCCACGTTCACACACTCCTCCCCTCTGGCACAACACATTCCATATTCTCCTAGTAATCCTTTCCTGGAATCTGGTTTGACGGGATACGAGACAGAGCGCTGGACATATCATCTGTGCTGCTCTCAGGCACAGGTTACAACATGTGACCCATGTGTTCATACAGTCAGACAGTCTAAACACAACTGTCACAGCGCCCCTCCCTTCACTTCCCACCCCCCTGGACATGCATGTATAGCAGAGGAAAAGCATACACATTATGCTCAAGAGTTATTGTTGGGGCAGTGGGTGGGTGTGTGTGTGTGTGGGGCGGGGGATGGCGGGGGTGTGATCCCTCTTAACTCCAATTTGTCAGTCCTCCTGCATGTGAACATTTACTCTGTGCATGAGCAGCAAGACCCACAACACGTGAATCAGCTGACCTCATGTTTTGTGTTCATTTCTGAAGCACTTTGGAGGCAAACAGACCCACAATGCAAGAGTTGGTTTGGTATTTTATCAGATCAACACCCTGTGACATTTACTGATGTATCAGTAATTAATAAAACATTAAACATCAAATGCCTGAGGTGACACTTTGAAAAGGACTCATAGGTTTGGATATAGCCGAATAGAAGAAGCATGTTTTACTGTTTTACATGTTTACTCAGACAGAAATTCTACCTGTCACCTGAGTCTAATTGGGCTTCATTGAATGAATTAGCCAGGTGTGATCATCTGTCGAGCCGACTGACACATGGAAACTGAACTGAGTCGGGATTGATGTCAGAACTCAGCACTGATTTCAACACTTAAATTGTAAATAAATTGTATTTAGGTAACAAGGTGCACTATTAAGGATCTTCAAAGTTGATGTCTTCTTTTTTAACAAGATTAAAATAATTCCAAAACACTATGAAGTAACATCCATCGCTCATATCACAGAGCCAAAGTTATGCATACTGGAATTCTGCGATAATGTTAACTACAGAGTTTAATCCTGAGTCAGTGAACATGATCCTGTGGTTGACTGGCTTTATCAGAACGTCCAGCAGCACGATGAACTGGTATGTAACTTGTGTAGAAGTACTCTTCTTTCTGACTGCTGTATGGTCTGCTGATTTTGCGTGCAGAAGTGAAGTATGTCCTATGTGAATCTGTTCACAGTTCATGCAGATCCTTTTGAGATTAGTGGGAAACAGTGTTGAACTTTCTGTACTTGGAACACAACATCCTAAAAAGCCATTTAGTTTCAATATGTGGTATTCGGACAGACACCTGTATGGGTGATACTTGCACATGTCTAAACAAAAAAACAAAACAAAAAAAACAGTAGAAAAAAAACCCTAAATGAAAAATGTAATGAAAACTAACTAAAACACCACATATAAGAGGAAAAACGTGTAGTTTTGATTTTGACACGTCCTGACTCCCTGATGACGCTCTTATCAATCAGTGCTGCAAAATAAAGGCTCATCAACGCGCTGCTATCAGGGGATCTCAGTACCACTGACAACATGACCCAAAACCCAGTTTGAATATGTAGGTTAATATACCATCTGAGACACTAGATGTGATCTGAATTTAACGAGGCGTATTGTCATTAATCGCTCATGAAACTTTTAAACAGGTATAGTAACCATGCTGGCACACGGAAGCCGTTAAACCTGTTTGACCCATTGACCAAACTATCAACAAATTGACAGGAAACACCGTGCGAACTGAGCGCGAGCTCGGACGGAGCGCCCGGGAGGGGCGGGGCGAAGAGGGGAGGGGAGGGGCGGGGCGAGAAGGGGAAGCTTGGGAATCAAGGGCGGCACGTGGACTCTGAGGCTGTGTACACGTGCTGAGGACCCGGGGCTGAGTAACTGCGCAGAAGAATTAGACGCATGCTTCTCAGTTGTTATCACGACTGTTTCTACCGGGGGATGAGAAGACGTGACAGTTATAGTTATCACGTACTCTGGAAAGACGTTATTCATGTCTTATGATTAGTTAACAAGAATCAATTTATGGATTTCAGTCTTGAATAGATGAATAAATTCCGGGATGTCATTCCAGGCCAAAACCAGCACAAGAATCGGGAAAAAAAAAAAAAATTGGCAGCAGTGAGTCGTTTTGTAGGCGTGACTGCTCCTTTAAGACGATTTGGAAAAAAAACAACAAGTTCAAATGACTCATATGAGTTTTAAAAAAAAAAAAAAAAAAGTTTGCGCTTCAAATATTAGCAGGTTATTTGCTAGAGACCAAACTGGAATGAAAACATGTGAAAAGTAAATAAATGACTGAATTATATTCTCCACAAACCACGTGACAGAGGCGCGTGTGGGGCAGAAACGTGCCCGGTCGGGGTCGTTTTGGGTCTCGCGCTTCACGTGAGTTTGTTTACAAGTGGAGAATCGGAAGTCCGCTGCAAGGAGGGGGGGAAGGGGGGCTTCCCTCACTCACCTCTAAACTAGAGCCCAGAGGCATTAACAACGGGCCGTGGTACCGTCATCTCAGTCACCACAGATTACATTTATTACCGATCACAGCAAACAGGCGGTTCAAAACACACAACTCAAGTCGTACAGAAAATGAGCAATAAACTGATAAATATATCATATATACAGAGGTTATATTTCCATACAGAAAGCGCAGTGGAATCTACTCATGTGAAGCACAAATAAAAGACACCCAAAACTGAAAAATAATTCTAAAGTGGACTTAAAACAAAACTGCACTTACCACCAGGGCTATTCTCCATGTTTCCCAGTCGATGGATGTCGTTCAGATGTTCCGTGATGTTTAATTGCAGACGTTTAATGCTGCCTTTGCTCGAGTTTCGTTGATGTGGGTGAGAGTGTCATGGACAGCCGAAGCAGACAGAGAGTATCCAGAATCTGAGACCGGCGGTGTCCCCAAGGCATTGGGTTTCTCCACAAAATGCGGTCAGCGCAGGAAAAAAAACCAACAACAGTAGAAATGCTTTAACGAATATTAGCGCAGATCTCTTTCTCTTCAAAATGGAGAAAAAAAAGACTTCCGATAATGAACCGTCTACGCAACCTAACGACGCAAGGTAGGCTCTCACTCACTAGGGCTCCTGTAATTTACTGAGGTCGCTCAGCATTCAGCTACTTGCCATGTACAGTCACCATTAAAACATGACCGGGGTGGAAGTAGTTTAAACACTCCCCACTCATCAATATGGAACACGCGTCCTAAAATAACCAGCACGTTTTCAGGTGCCTGAGGAATGTGACCAGTTTTTTTTTTTTTTTCCCTGTTCTCTTTTTTTTGTTTGCCTCGTCAGCCGCCTGTTTATTGATGTGTATCAGGATCTCTCTCCCTCTCTCTCCCTCTCTCTCCCTCTCTCTCTCTCTCTCTCTGTCACGCTCTGTGAAATTCACCCGCCTCCTTTTCTCGTGCTCCCACTCGTTTTATTCTCTGGCTTGTTTTCATTGGTCGAGAGCCCCGCGTGGATTCGGCACATTGGGCTCGTTCAACATTGGAATGCTGGTTAAAGGCTTTGCTGCATGTGCGCATGGCACGTGAGATCAGGCTGCCCTACTGACACACATTTTATGTTAATGAGCTGCCTGAGCGCGGCGATAAGAACACGAAGAAGAGGCAGAGAAGGAGAGAGGTCTCACTCCTGCCTCCTGCTTGGAGACGAGCTTTAAGGTTATACAGTGAAGAATGCATTGAAGGGATTAAACACACACGCAAGTGTTTTTTTGCACAGTTTTGTTGTATGACGTTATATATTTTTGTTCTTTTAAGATCTTACAATGATTTTTTTACATACTGCCAGGCAGGAGGCCTAGAGGAAGCCCAAAAAAGAGGTTTATGGATGTAGTGAAAGAGGACATGAAGCTTCTGAAGGTAGTTGATGTGAGAGAAGAGGACGCAGAAGACAGGGTTAGATGGAGGCAACTGATTCGCTGTGGCGACTCCTGAAGGGACAGGCCGAAAAAAAGAGAAGAAGAAGACGACATATAAATGATCATAAGTACCGGTAATCTACCTGCGTGCTTCTTCTTCCACTCTTGTAGCTAACTAAATGTTTCTGTGTCTTCTGGAAGAAGGTGCTCATTATAGCCATGTCCAACCTTTTTGCAAAGTCTACCAGGATCTTTCCCTCCAAGTTTCCTTCCCAAACATGTGGGTTAAAATCTGCACCAACCACAAGTCTCTCTGTCTCCAGAATGCTCCAATTATCTTCTTCTACCTCAATCCAAGATATCTGTTTCTTCTCCAGTTCATATCCTACCTGTGGGACATGACCGCTAATCATTTTATACATAACACCTTTAATTTCAAGTTTCACCCTTATCACTCGATCTGACACTCTTTTCACCTCCAAAACACTCTTAACTCTTCTTTTAAAATGACCCTTACTCCATTTCTCTTGCCATCAGCACCATAATGAATGAAATTGAAATCTTCTCTTAAGCTTCTCGAGACTTTTTGCCTTTCCTCCTAATCTCTTCCACACACAGTAAATCTGTCTTCCTCTTGATCATCATGTCAACCAACTCCGTGTCTCAATTTCAGATCGTGAGCCTTTCCTTTCCTCCTCTCTTTCTGTCTGAGAACCCTCTGTCCACCTCTTCTTTGTCTTCAACACACAGTAGCTGAATATCTGCTGTAGGTTAACAGCACCAGTGTCAGACGCTGATGACACGGGCCACATCCGATTTCGTATGGAATTTTTTTAGATGAACACTCATATTTTTTGGGCAAAGTTACACCGGATGTCTTTCCTGCCACAACCATCTGCATTTATCTGGACATGGGACTGACACTGACTGTTGTTGGATGCGCTTAAAAAACTGGTTGACAGTTTCTTGAAGTGTTTTCTTCTTCCTCCCTCAATTACTAAATTATAAGGAGCAAACTAATCTGAATTCAAAAGAAACACACAAAAGTGCAGATATTGGAACTACATGTATGTATTTTAATATATATGTTTTTATCCTAATTTATTTACAGTCACATGACATCACATGATTTTTTTTTACGGGTTTCTAGTGAATTTAAGAGTCCATTATTTATGTGGGACAGAGGTAAGGTCTCGTACGTCTCCATCTCTTCTTCAGTGGCTTCTTCCCCATTGTGGGTAACGGAGGCTAATAATGGGCTAATAATATGATTTTACATTATTTTCTTATTCTTATTTATTGAAGAATAACATGATATTATGTGATTTTAACATTCCAGGGATTTTATGATTCCAATACTTGTGGCAAACAGATATACTGTAATTTAAAGGAAGTAAAATGATGTAAACTTAATTTTTCTTCTCATGTGCATTTTTTTTGAAAACCAAAGTATAATTGAGAATGACTTATGCTGATGACTATCTGTATGTATGTATGCATGCATGCATGTATGTATGTGTATATGAATGTATGAATGTATGTATGTATGTATGTATGTATTTATGTATATGTGTGTGTGCACACACATGTGCAAACACACACACACACACACACACATACACACACACACACACACACACAGTATATATATATAGTGTGGAATCAATATATATAGTGTATAAATATTTATATATACAAAAGCAAACCTTGGTTTTCAAACGCTTTAGACATCGAATAAATCGGAATTCGACCAAAAAATTGGGATTTTTTTTCTGTCTTAGAAGTTGAACAAAATTTGGAAGTCGATTGCGAAACAAACGCAGTAACATCCATCCTCCTCCTCCCCTCCCTCTCCAACATTCATGTATGCCAACTGCTCACCACCACAAAGGTAAAAATTCTTATCTTTATTGTTGTTATGCTTTAACTGTAATGTGCTTTTTATTTTAGTTTACTGTATACAATAATGTTTCACTTAATTTGCGTTGCATCGCCTATGGTATGAGTTACGGTACCATAAACTTCTGTCCAAAAGACGACGGTAACTCGTACCTTAAGCTAACCTGATTACGTTAATTTTTTTCTTTCTTTTCTTCTCATGTTTGCTTCTTTCTTGTACATTTCTTTGATATGTTTCATTACTATTCAATTTGATATATAAATGGCATTATGAAATAACATTTAGTACGCGGATACAGCGGCAGAAAATGGATGGATATTATGTTGAAAAATGTTTCAATCGTCTTTGAACAGATTAAGACCATTTACATTATTTGTAATGGGAAAGATGTCTTTGGAATTCGAACAAATCAGTATTCGAACAGCCTTCCGTAACGAATCAACCATGTATATGTATGTATGTATGTATGTATATATATATATATATATGTGTGTGTATATATATATATATATATATATATACACACATATACATATATATATACATACATATATATACACACACACACATACATATATATATATATATATATATATATATATATATATATAGTGATATTACATCATATCACAGTATCAAGTATTGTGATCTGAGATTAAAACAGCACAAGAACAACATAAGAGAGGAAACTGAGAAAATGTCAGCTACATATATTTAGAGTAAAATATTTACAACTACAAATCAACAAAATTACTGTAAGTATTCATGATTAGTGATGACAGCCAGGCATTCACATCAGTAAATCACCCTTTTCTATAACCGAAGAGAATTTCCACATTTGAGGGAATCAATGAAATTAATGTCATCTTTAATATTTAATCTTTTGTCTTTGTCGAGTGAGTTACTGTCTCTCCCACATAGACGATCTTCGGCTGGAGGGCTGGCACGTGCTGCCGGGGCGTTGCTCACCGTGACTCCCAGCGCCCCTCCCCTTCACCGTCACGTTCCCCTTTCTCTCTCTTGTGCTTTGCTGAAAAGCCAAAATAACGCCGCGGATTGGCTGAAACAGAACGAATGTAGGTCAGGAGCTACTTGTGCAAACATGAGCATCATGAAATAGCCCGAGTGTGTTTGAAACCCCAATGTTCTAACAGAAAGTACTAGAAACACGCCTGTTGCGCTCAGGAAAGAAGAATATTAAATGTAGGTCACACCCTGAGGCACTGGGCTTTAATTCCCATCCGTTTTCTCATTTTCGCTGGGTGATATAAATAACTCGTCTGTGTGCCCTTTATCTTGTAGGCAATCAGGGTATTAGGTCAGCGAGTCTGATATCAATCTCTTTTTCAGCTTTAATATCTGCTATTGTGCCATCAATAAGCCCCACCATAGCATCATATATCACCAACAGGAACATTAATAGCGGCTTCCTTTAGACAGCATTTTGTGTGGATCCACATTGTATTCTTCTTGTCCCTATTCAAGCATTAATCCGGTGTTAATCCTCATCCGATGTAGCAACTCGACACCATAAAAAGGTTTCTTTGACACAGGAAGATGTCATTTGCACATTAATCTGGAAAATTATTTCATTTAACGACAGTAAAATAGTAAAACACAAGTGTATAAAATAAAATTACATATTGTATAATGAAGTAATATCATAGCACAATTTTTTTTTAAAATTAAAACACATTTTCTTCACATAAAGGCGGGGTAGTAGTGATAATAATCTCGTACCTCTATTCTTATTACAAATATGATCTGAATCCTATCCTGACGCGCCATTATTTGAGATAAGTAATTAAACAGCGCCACCCCGTGGCGTCAAGAGGCTTTGCGGTAAATTCGACCGTCGCGTCCTTTTTATTGACGTTGTAGATAAGAACTAGGTCAAACGGTCACAAGTAGTTTTCTGGGTTATTTTTGGGTTTTAGCCTCAGATAAACGTAATTCATCTGATGTTTGGTTATCACTTCATTACGTTCAACTATTTTGACAACAATAAGAAATGAACAGCTTCTTCTTCTCCTTTCAGCTTTCCCCTTCAGGGGTCGCCACAGAGAATCAGTTGCCTCCATCTAACCCTGTCTTCTGCATCCTCTTTTCTCACACCAACTACCTTCATGTCCTCTTTCACTACATCCATAAACCTCCTCTTTGGTCTTCCTATAGGCCTCCTGCCTGGCAGTTCAAAACTCAGCATCCTTCTACCAATATATTCACTATCTCTCCTCTGGACATGTCCAAACCTCTGATGTACTCATTCCTGATCCTATCCTTCCTGGTCACTCCCAGAGAGAACCTCAGCATCTTCATCTCTGCTACCTTCAGCTCTGTCTCCTGTCTTTTCCTCAGTGACACTGTCTCTAGACCAAACAACATTGCTGGTCTCACCACAGTTTTGTACACCTTTCCTTTCATTTTAGCTGAAACTCTTCTATCACACATCACACCTGACACTTTCCTCCACCCGTTCCATCCTGCCTGTACACGCTTCTTCACCTCTTTTCCACACTCTCCATTGCTCTGGATTGTTGACCCTAAGTACTTAAAATCCTCCACCTTCTTGATCTCTTCTCCCTCTAACCTCACTCCTACACTTGAGTCCTTCTCATTCACACACATGTACTCTGTCTTACTGCGGCTAACCTTCATTCCTCTCCTTTCCAGGACAAACCTCCACCTCTCTAGCTTCTCCTCCATCTGTTCCCTGCTCTCACTGCAGATCACGATGTAAATAAATGAACAGCCGACTTCCCTAATTCCTCCGTTGGAGATACGCAGTGACATTCATGTCCACTGGATGGCAGTGCATCATAAGTAAAGGTAGGTCTTGATTTGATAAAGACTTTAAATTCAGGGGTCTCAATCCTTTATTTTATCACCTAGTTTCACGGGATGTATGTTTTTAAAGCTGCTGATCCAAATAGGTCATAGAAATATGAGCACTCAAGCGTCATTTTTGCTGTTTATGACATCTGATAATGTTGGTAATGTTAAAACCCTGCATTTCAAGGTTGTAAAAACATTACATGACTGGTGGAACTGACTACATGTCTTTCAGACTGTCTACTATTTTTTTTGTGGGTTTTTTTTGCACTACACTCAGACTTCCAGAGTGTAGTGCACAATTTTACTTAGATTCTAAAATCAACCTGTTTATTTTTTCTCTTAACTTCAATTACCTGGGAAACCTTTTAAAAAAAATCACCATCAATATTTTGACACTACATTATAGAATAACTACCGTGTTGCATGACATAAAAGGTTACTGATCTTTAATGCTCTGCATCAACCTCTTCTAATTCATTACTCATACATATTGAGATTAATCTTTGTTTAGATGCAAAGTCTGGGCAGAGATGCTCTATGGCAAATATTTATCACCTACATCAGACTCTTTTGATTACTGCCATACACAGACATGTAATGTAATATAAGACATGTAATGACCATATAATGTAAGACAGGTCAGCCACAACAATATGCACATGAATTTGCTTTGAACAGTAATATTCAGCCCTTCTTAATATAAATACACAACATTGCAGCTACTTCTATGTTGACAGACCCCATGTTGCTGACAGTCACCAGGTATGGAGTTTTGTTTTCCATGCAAGAAGAGATGAGTTTTATCCTTACGAAAAGGCAGAAAGACTTTCAAAGAGCAATGCTCCAAATTTACTTGCGATTGATCATATTCCCAGAAACCAATATAGCTCATTCTGTTGGGGTGACGTTAGCTTCGAGACAGAAGCGCAGTTGCGGTTGTGAAAATTAAATCAATTTAAATTGGATGTGGTGAAAGTGACGCATTGGGTGGGGTTGGCAATGGTAAGTAAGTAATTAAGGCGCAGACACTTTATGTCAGAGGCTGTGAAGACGAGCTTCGCCCTTGTAGTAATGAGTTACAGTGAAGCCTTGTGATAGTGAGCCAGCGTGGGCGACACAGGTATGATGGTGTCCCAGAAACTCAGGTGTTAATTTGTGTTTGATATGTTGCTTTTTATTCCTTTGCTAGCGGCTCTATAAGCTGTGACTACTGTTAAAAAACAGAGTTAGTCTCCATCGCCACAAAGTCAGCAAAGCCGAAAGTGGATGTTGTCTAACCTTGAATCTCATACTTTGTATTGGAACACTAACATTCACTCTGACAAGATTAAACAAGTGGCTGTTGTGTGTTTATGTATGAAAAACTTTTGGATACATGTAGTTGTGTCGACAATGTCTCTGGAATAATTTACATAACGTTTAGTCTGATGAGGTCCGATGGACAGAAGAGAGTGGGAGGAGAGACAGTTAAATAAAGTATAAATGATTTATTTTGCGTTTTCCTTGTTGTCCAAACACCGGTGGTGGTGGCAGCTGATGACTCTTCTGAGAAAAGGAGACTGATGGGACAAATAAGTTTTTGAATTTGTGAAGACTAAATGGTTTTTGGGAAAGCTGAATGTGAACATAAGTAGATGAATGAATGAACTTGTTAATTAATTTCCCTGATGGAACCTCCTGAAGGGATGAATAAAGTCCTACTCTACTCTCCTACTCTAGAGAGGCATGCTTGCAAAGACAGAATATTATACATATTACCTAGAGACAGTTATGCAGCCAGTTTAATATATATATATATATATATATATATATATATATATATATATATATATATATATATATATATATATATATATATATATATATATATATAAACACACACACACACACACACACACACATATATATACACATATATATTAAGCTGGCTGCATAACTGTTTATACTCGGTAGCGCTCAGATGCCACATTTCTGAACTTATTAGTCTCCAATGAAGCGAAGACAAAGACAGTTTTGTTTTGTTATAATAGCTTCAATCTCCATAAATCTGATTCCTACTCCTGTTTTCATTTTAGTGGACTTTTATATTTTCTGGTGGCAGGTCTGTATACAAAGTACAAATCATTATGCAGCAGTTTAATTACAGCATTTGTATCATTGAAATACAGCTCAAAAGGTTCTTATTGCTGAGTATGAAGGTGCTTTTGTCCAAGCTGGGCCTCACAATGATCACGGTCTCTGCTGCTTTCCAAACACGTGATAACACGTTCTCTCATTTTCCATCAGTCATACCAGTGCAAGTTTAAAATAAGAGACCCAGGCTTAAATATCACAGTTTGTTTGTAGCGCATTATGTAGTCACAGGAAGCGCCTTCACCTGGCTCACTATTTGGCAGCTGTTCGATATATATGTTGAAATAAAATGTCATAACTTCTTCCGGGAGCTCCAGATCCAGCAGGGCTTGCTTCACATTTGAAGGAATCGCTCAGCATCTTGGTGGCATGGACACGCCTGACAATGTTTATACCTTTTTCAAATCCTCTATGCAAACATAGATGATCGAAGAATGTTATAAACCATTTATTACATGTTAATTAGCACTAAATGCTTATAGTCATAGTCAAGTCAAATTGACCATATATGCAGGAAATACAGCACAGATGAAATTAGTTACTACCCACAGGCAGTAAAAAAAACACACACGAAAGAACCTCTCTAGCAGAAGAGAGAGGAGCCGCTGCGCTGCTATCCTATCCTATCCTATCCTATCCTATCCTATCCTATCCTATCCTATCCTATCCTATCCTATCCTATCCTATCCTATCCTATCCTATCCTATCCTATCCTATCCTATCCTATCCTATCCTATCCTATCCTATCCTACCCTATCCCAATAGGCAACAGAACCCAACAGAATAAGGTGTCATCCATTGCAGAGTATCATTAAGTTGCTTACGTCTCTTTTGGACAGAGCCATGCTTTGGTGTTTTAGCCCATGTCCAGTCTTTATGCTCAGCTAAAACAATCTGCTGCTGACCATATGTTCATTTTCACAGCAACAACTTTACAGTGGAATCAAATTCCGGATACTTTTAGGGGTTGAGTCGGTTGTTTATTCCTGGGAGTTACTCAGGAGCGTGTCGCCGTGAACCATTTCATTTGGGAAGAGGGTGCGGGCTGAATCTGACCTTTTGGCTGACACGATGGGCAACCTGACGCACCAAAGAGAAACAAGGAGGCAGGAGAAGGAGACAAGGAGGCAGCAGAAGGAGACAAGGAGGCAGCAGAAGGAGACAAACCACGGTGACTCCTTCCTCAAACTTGTTCTCCTTCGTCTCCAATTACCCATCTTGATTTCTCCTTCGTCCAATCATTTCATTTTCGGAGCGCTGCACCCTCTAATCACCATCTGTCCTGCAGGCAGTAACACTTACACATATCTGCTGTAATTAGACAATCATTTCCACATGTGGATCAAACTCCTTCAACCACTCAACCCCTACCTCACCCTCCCATCCGCCCACTGTCTCCTTTTTTCTCCCTCTGTTTTTCTTATTTCCCCGTCTCACACTCTACTACCCTTAGTGTGCCCCTTTTCACTATTCCTCTCCCCCTCTTTCCCCTCTCTTTCTGATTGAATTACCATAAGTGCAGGTCTCGGCCAAAATATGCCAGCTTGTTCTGATTAAAACTGTCCTTGTTATACCAGAGACTTTCCAAATGGCTGTGAGAAGTTTGTGTGTGTGTGTGTGTGTATTTTGTGGTCGGGTTGGGAAGAAGAGGAGGAGAGTTATTGTGTGTGTGTGTGTGTGGGGGGGGGGGGGTTCAAGAAAGAGTAGAAGTTGAAGAAGGAGGTTGGGACAGAGTGGATGGAGATGGGGAGGCAGTGTGGTAGAGTGGGAGGAGAGAGGCAATGAGACAGTAATGGTGGTTGACAGAGCTGAGTTCACGACAGGTTCATGGTGACATCATGGTTGAATTTTGGGGAACATTTATATCGGAAAAACCTCTCTCTTCATTGGATGCACGTGTATGCGTCTACCTTTTTCTTTCTTTCTTTCCTTCTTTCTTTCTTTTCTTGCTTTCATTCAGATTCTTTTTTTTTTTTTTTTTTTTACTCATCCATTTAGTTTTATAGTTTCCCCGGTGTTTTTTTTTTTTTTTTTCTGTGCTGCAATAAAAAAAGGTCCACTCTTCTCCCAGGTTGTGTGTTGAACTCCACTAACCCTAAACTAACAACTTTTATCCCAAGTGTCTCTATTTTCTCTTTTTTGCCCTCCTTTTATTCCCCCAGTCCTTGTTTCCTATCCTCCTTCCTCTGCCTGTGAGTCTAGTCAGCCCTCAGCGCTGGTACAGTGTGTTCTTTGTGTACATGTTTAGTTGTTTGAGAGACAGACACGACAAAAAGGAGGCTTTGGACCCAGACCGTGTTTATGGTGTATGTGTGGGTGTGATTATGTTTGTGTCAGCTTGTTTTCTTGCTTGAAGAAAATTAACAGCGGGGAGTTGTGGTGTATTAGAGGTTCTTTGTGTTTTTGTGCATATGTGTGTGCTTTTGTTCCGCATTTATTATGTAAACCGCATAATGAATGCAGGACAAAAACACACATGCACATTGGAATCCTGCAGTCATGATATTATCTCTGCATCTGGCTAATTTACAAGTTTGTGTGTGTGCGTGTGTGTGTGTGTGTGTGTGTGTGTGTGTGTGTGTGTGTGTGTGTGAGCTTGTCAGGCATGCCTCTCTGCACCACACAGCTACACAACATCAATCTGAAAGCAGTGGATATTGATCTCATTACCAACAGCCTGTTGCTGATTAAGACCTGCCGTCTGCACCCTCCTCCTTCACCCTTTCTTTTGTTCTCCCTCATCTCCTCTCTCTTCTGATTCCTTGTCCTTTGCCCCCACCCTCTCCACACGCCCCCTCCACCCCTTCCACCCCTCAATTCCAGAGTCACACCATTCTGTGGTTTCTCCACTGCTTGCTGCCAAAAAGGGCCCCATTTCAACCTCTGCAGAAAGTTATAAGCTCCCCTCCTCCTTGTCAATTTTCCTCCTTTGTTTCTTTGTTCCTTTCTGTACATCTTTAGGCTGTCTTTATGAGACACCTGTGATATGGTACCTGCAGGCCTCATCCAAACCCTGCTCAAGTTCCTAATCTTCTTTCTGACTCAGTCTTGCTTTTGACACTCATTGATTCCACACAAGAACAAAAGTGCACATGGGAGGGAGGGGTTAAAATGTCCCTGAATGTTCCTATGCGCACATGAAACAACATGTGGATGCATGCTCTTATTAGCGGCTCATGGATTTACAGTCACAAATACGCAAACGTTTCTTTTACGCGTGACCAAACGTTACACATTCCCCTCTCCGCTAATAACCTTTCTACTCGCTCGCCCTCACTGTTCGTGAGAAGTTCATCAGTAGATACTCATCAGATGTCATATTTATGACCATGAACTCAAGATGTTGTTGAAGTACCCGTTCACAATTGCTAACAAAACGAATTCATCTGTCATGTAGAGTATATATATACACATGTTGTAACACCGCTGAGGACTATTTCTTTATTCTATTCTGGCATCACCGTGTGTCTTATAGCCGTTGTTTCCATGTCAATGCTTTAAAAGGTCGTTTTAGTTTTGTTGCCACGTTGTGCCGAAAGGGAAAATAACTTGACTTTGCTGGCATTTCAATTGATGTAAAATGTTTAATAAAGTTACTCTGTGGTTAGAAATGACGATAAATTAAAAATGAACATTTTACAGGCTACTGTGTGTTCTGTGTAGTTTCCTCACTCTTTTAGTTTAGTTTAGTTTAGTTTAGTTTAGTTTAGTTTAGTTTAGAAAGAAGTTTAGCTAAGTTAAGTTAAGTTAAGTTAAGTTAAGTTAAGCAGTTCAGTTGAGTTGAGTCTAGTCTAGTCTAGTCTACTGTAGTCTAGTATAGTCTAGTTTAGTTTAGTTTAGTTTAGTTTAGTTTAGTTTAGTTTAGTTTAGTTTAGTTTAGTTTAGTTTAGTTTAGTTTAGTTTAGTTTAGTTTAGTTTAGTTTAGTTTAGTTTAGTTTCATTCAAACACACTTGATTAAATATTCATGCTGGCTTTTTTGTGCCAAAAAGTTTTTCAGCAATTAAGAAACAGTAACAGTTTCCTTCTTTGTCTCCAGGAGACACAGTTGATTAAAACTTTCAACAGACTCCACATGATGATGATGATGATGATGATGATGATGATGATGGTGATGATGGTGATGATGATGATGATAGTACAGAGCTACGTCACCCCCTCCATTATCCCCTGAGCTGCGCTGTGGTGGATCCACCTG
Organism: Antennarius striatus; assembly: GCF_040054535.1. Classification (NCBI taxonomy): domain Eukaryota; kingdom Metazoa; phylum Chordata; class Actinopteri; order Lophiiformes; family Antennariidae; genus Antennarius; species Antennarius striatus. The sequence goes on along the minus strand of NC_090780.1, from coordinate 17,234,535 downwards.
ACTTGCCGCTGCAGTCGGTCAAACAGCAGCACTCAGTTCTATCTCTGACACGAGGAGGCAGGTAAGTCTGTCCCCGGGGCCCGACTGGATCAAATGTCCGTCTATTAAATGCTTTCTATACCAGAAAACCGCCGGGTTGACTTGCTCTGGAAAATCCAGTAGGAGGAGAGACCATTTGAATGGATTTAAAGGTGCAGAAACTGCCAAGAGAATGGTCCTTTGTACTTCTCGTGTTAGCAAAGATGGAAAACAGCTCATGGTCGTTTGCGTTGTGGACATTTAATAAAGTCACCTAATGTATATACCAGGCTCCGGGTGATTTTCAGAAGACATTTTTACTGTAAATTTGTTGTGTTTGTGATATTTTGCATACAAGTTTAATTTGTACAGTGTGGAAATTGCGTGAATTTTACATTTTAATAGTTTTTAATGAAAATGTGGGTCTGATTGTGGATACATGCCACAATCAGAAGTGATGCATTTTCATTTTCTGAATGACTGTTTTTCTTCATCATGAGGATGCTGATGCTGAGGGGGTTTATTTCTCACACATCAGGGATATGTAATCACAAAAAGGCACTGAGGGGTCAGTGATTAACCTTAACCCCCCCCCCCCATGTCTCAAAGTAAAGGCATTGTGAAAATGGAGTGAAAACCAAGGGCCGATACTGATATCCCCAAAGGTGCGCAGCCCTCTGCGGTATGTGTGTGTGTGTGTGTTTCTGTGATGTTGTGTACAAGAGTGTGTACATGCTGGTCTCTGGTGTGTTTGTGTATGCCTATCTTTGGACAGTCAGCAGAGGAGGAACCAATTTAGAAATGCAAAACAGCCCGAGTAGAAATCCAACAAAAGACTGTTGACTGACAGCGTGGTGGAGAAGGAGAGGACGTAAAGTGAGAGGAAGAGACTGAGACAAAGAAAGTGAGAGAGGGAGAGAGAGGAGTGAGGGTGGAGGGGGGTGGGCTGCAAGTTGAAACCAAAGCTTTCTGGATCCTATTTTCCCTTCCTTCGGGCATTCTGTGACTGGTAAAAAATGTGCTGTATATTTGAAGTGTTGGATCACGTGACGAGGGGATTGTGAATCAAAGTACACAATGATTTCAGGAGGAGAGAGAGAGAGAGAGAGGGGAAGGCAGAGAGGGTGTGTGTGTGTGTGTGTGTGTGTGAGAGAGAGAGAGAGAGAGAGAGAGAGAGAGAGAGAGAGAGAGAGAGAGAGAGAGAGAGACGGGAAAAGGAGAGGGAGGCGGAATGCAACAGGCTGAGTTCTCTGGTCGCTGCCAGAGGGACTCCTGACTGACAAACACAAGTCCTCTGCTCCTTCCCTCCGCTGACTTTCCCTCACTGACCACCAGACTGTGTGTGGAGACAACCAGTCACCAGAGAGGGTGAGTCTGCTTTACTGTCCCCTCTTTTTTTACATTCTCCTTTTTCCTTAAAACTTCTGTCTCATGGCAGAGTGAGGAAAGAAGATAGAGGACATGTCAGAGCATGAGTGAGATGTGTGTGTGTGTGTGTGTGTGTGTGTGTGTGTGTGTGTGTGTGTGTGTGTGTATGTGTGCATTTTTGTTGTTTCTCTCCTTTTCTTTCTCTGCCTGTGTGTGTGTGTGTGTGTGTGTGTGTGTGCGTGCGTGCGTGCGTGTGTGTGTGTGTGTGTGTGTGTGTGTGTGTGTGTTTCAGCATGAGGGAAGAGATTGAGTTTCCTGAGGACAGCTTTAATTGAGAACAGAGATTTCGAGAGAGGGAGAAAGAACAACAGAAACAGCTAAGGAGAGGAATGAAAGTTGATCAGCACTTGTATGTACTCCGTGTGTGTGTGTGTGTGTGTGTGTGTGTGTGTGTGTGTGTGTGTGTGTGTGTTTCTTCATTGGTTTACCTCTCTGATTGATGTACATCTCTGCTTATTCCTGTCTTCATGAACTCTTGATGTAAAACTTGACGTCAGCAAAAACGAAGGACGGGGAAATGAGTTTGAACTTATTTTTTTAATGTGATACCATAAAAAGACTTCACTATACGACACAACTCGTGCTATTTTTAGCTTGCATTCATTCTGGATCTACAGGTGATCTTGTCCACCATCTCAGGCCATTTTGCAGCAGTGGCTGCTTTAGCCTGCAGGCTCTGAGTCCACAGACTGGCTGTCAGATTCAATGGATCGCTCCATCAACATCACAAATGGCTGAGTGGGTCTGGTCTACCTGAGTGTTTACACACTCCCAACCACCAACAGCACCGCCACCCACCTACACACACACACACACACACACACACACACACACACACACACACACACACACACACACACACACACACACACACACACACACACACACACACACACACACACACACACACACACACACACATGCAAGGATATGTAAATAGGTTTCCATCCACACAATTAAATAAATGTGTGATGGAAAGCCTGAAATAGAAGATTTACCCCGGATCTCACAAGACGCTCCAGTGTGTGTGTGTGTGAGTGTGTGTGTGTGTGTGTGTGTGTGTGTGTGTGTGTGTGTGTGTGTGTGTGACTGCTGCTGCTTTGCATGTGTTTGCGGTTGTGTGTACGCTTGTATTTGTGTTTAATCAACTGACTGACCTCTCACATTGAAACACGAGCTCTGACTTTACGGTCTTTGAATCATTACAAATGGCATCCTTTGTACGTCATGTGCTAGACAAATAAAGATGCAGCGCTTGATTGATGATTTTGATTAAGTTGCTATTTATCTGCTAAGTGCTTCTCCGCGGGCTGATGCTGGTGACCCCGTATGTATGCTAACAGCCCACTCACACCCCACGCCACCTCATGGTATGTACTCCAATGGAGCTTTTCTAGCAAACTCTTGACAAATCTATTCCAGATTAATTTTCCTCAATGCCTGGAGGAATGTTCATCATCACAGCCACAGGAATAGGAGGACTGTCTATATGCAGGGCATAAACATCTGGGTGTAAAACAATACACAGGACTGAGATGACATTCTGCACAGCAGTGACAAGCTAAATACAACATCTCCTTCTTCTTCTTCTTCTTCTGTTCTGAATGTGATTGAAGTTTTTTTGCACAAAATCTTCTTCTTCTCAAGCACTTTAGCGCTTTCATCTAATGTAAAATTGTAAAATGTTTTGAATGTGATTAAAGTGTTTTTGCAAAAATCAAAAAAAAAAATCTTAGAAATTGAATCAAAGAAAGTGGCAGCTTTTAAATTTTATTTCTGGAGAGGCAAAACTCGCAATTTACATGACCAGAAAGAGGAGAATTGAAAACAGCACTGTTCAAGAAGCAGTTACTGTTTTTTGCTGTAACATCAGATTTCGCTTAAAACTAGAATTTGGTTTTTTACAAAATGACAAAAGACCTGAATAACTTTAGGAACATCTGGTGTCACAAAAATGTCATATGCAGTTTAGTTGATGATCAACTCACTCTTGCAAATTTCCTGTTATAATGCACTGATTTTTAAATTGAATTTCTTTTTATTGGTTTTTAGTATTTTTGAAGCACTTTAGCACTTATATCTAATGTAAAATTGTAAAATGAGTGCGATTAAAGTGTTTTTGCAAAAATAAAAAAAAATCTTCTTCTTCTTCTTCTTCAGTGTTCTGAATGTGATTGAAGTTTTTTGCAAAAACATCTTCTTCTTCTGAAGCACTTTAGTGCTTTCATCTAATATAAAATTGTAAAATATTTAAATGTGATTAAAGTGGTTTCGCAAAATTTTTTTAAAATTCTTCTTCTTCTTCTTTGGTTTATTGATCGGCTGGTTTCTCATTCAGTTGGTCTGCTAGTTGTTAGTTGCTTGATTGGTTGATTTGATTGGTTTGTTCGGTTGGGCAGCAGGAGCATTCATTCTCACACACGCACACACACACACACACACACACACATACACACACACATACATTTTGGGTAAGGCTTGATTGAATTAAAGCGGACCGCTGTGCCTTGGATGAGGAATTCACAAAGGTATAACGGTAGTGCATAAAAGTAATTCTAATTAAGTTCTCTTGTTTTCTTTCTTGTAATATTTTGCGAGGAAAACGCAGAAAAATATTTGCATCCACAAGTTTAAGAGTGTTAGCCGTCGACTTCAACTGAGTTGCAATCTCATCTTTGTTCTCTACACGTTTCAAGAATGGCAGCCCCCCAGGCTGCAGGAACTGTCTGGCTCCTCTCCCTCCTTCTCTACGTCTGTCTCTTTGCCTTACTGACAACTTTCCTCTTTATTTCCACCATATAAAAAAAACAACCTTTCATACTCTTTGCTGGTTTGTGTCAGCTGAGTTTGATTTTCTACAGAGTTCTTCTCATCATTCCATATAAATAGAAATATGGAAAATACAAAGCAATGAAGTGAGCAGTTACAATATTCAGAATACAAATGTTTTCTTGTTCTACAAAGTTAAATGCTGTCCACTGAATTATCTTGAAAGCCTTTGGTTTGCATCATTGGATGGGCTTTGGTTTGATGTGATGACCTTATTGGCTTCACAGATTTTGGAAGTCGCATCAGTTAATGAGACAAGACTAGAAATCCCCTCAAACACACTTTTAATCTTCGCAGATTTCTCTCTCTCTCTCCTTGTGTGTGTGTGTGTGTGTGTGTGTGTGTGTGTGTGTGTGTGTGTGTGTGTGTGTGTGTGTGTGTGTGTGTGTGTGCTCACTTTTCACTTTAATACTAAATGAAAAGCTGCCACCAAACAGCTCAATTAGGTCTGACCTACGGCGTGACTTCTGATCCTAGAGCAACAAGGACTGACCCTGGATCTGACCTGGAGCCCTTCGGCGTCCCACAGGGTTGACTCCACATAATGTTAACATTATATGAAACCCTGCTATTATCGATGTAATACCTATTAGCATTGCTACTACAGAACGACAGCATGCTTCTCTGTTTGTATTAAACACCATAAGTCAGTGGAATGAAGCAGTGTTGAAGCATCAGTCCACTGGTAGAGATGAAAAGCTTCTATATTAATGAATGAAATAACTGTTTAGTGTAATCTCCATCCAAAACTCCATAACCAGTTTATAATTATAGAAATAAATGGTAATTATACAGATTAAAGAACAAGTGAATGTTTGGCATTTTAAGTTAAAAATGAGCTACGGTACATGACCAATTAATTCTCACCACTACTCAGACAAATTTTTGTCCGCTGATCTTCAGCTATATTGTAATTATAGCTCATCCGCTGCCTTGAGCCTAAGGGAACATACTGTTTTAGTTAAACATATGTTTTTTTATGGGTCATTTTTTTATTATTAGTGAGACTACAGTCCTAGAGTAACTAGACTCCATGTGGGAGCATTGGTTGTGCCTGTAAACATATCTCTATGATGGAAACATTCAGCTAGTGCTGTATATATAGTAGTAGATGTACCGAAGAAGCACATCTAATTCTTCTTTACCAGACAGTATTGATTGGACACTGAAATATGAATCGAAAGGCTTATTTATGCTGGTTTCCTCACTGGGAATGTGATGACACACAGAAATAAGAGACATCTGTCTCATGTTTGTACGTATGTAAAAATAGGAAGCCAACTTAGAATAAAGCCTCTGACTCCGTCCAAAGGCAGCAGAATTGGTTTAACGGCAGCTCCAGATAAGATACTGGCTCCAGCCTCATTCATGCAAACCTCACTCTTGATAAATAAAGAATTTATCAAGATTATATATATATACACACACACACACACACACACACACACACACACACACACACACACACACACACACACACACACACACACACACACACACACACACACACACACACACACACACACACACATATATATGTTTTTCTCTTTGCATTTTTCTTCCCCCATAAAATGTAATTTGACCCTTTGTTATAAATGTTGAGTTCTTTGTGTGATATGTGCCAGTACCCTATAATGGTTCCTGGGTGACAGCATGTCCATTTCCCATTCATTGCCTTCAGATCACTTCATCCCTGGTTTCATGGTCTCAGAATAAGATTGTGGTTTTATGCTTTAGTGCTAATTTGTCCTGCCAAAGTCATGTTTTATCATGCATTTGGCAGTTTTTGGGGAGTTTTTTAGCCTGCAAATCCCCTCAGAGTTTACCCTCTACACAGAAACTCTTGTGGTTTCAGACAGAGATTGTATTCAAGTTTGTCCGTTTCACTCCATTCCCACTTTTAAAAGCCCCACAAGCTGAACAAAACCATAGACGTTCTGCTGTTGTGCAAGTCAAGAGTGGCGACAAAGCCTAATTTCTCAATATAAAACTTGAAACAAATATGAAAGGGGACAGAAGGACAGATAAGGAAAGCATATGTCTACAGAACAACAGGAAAAGATAGTAAGACTTATGATAAAAAAAGAAAACCAATGAATACACATTCATTTTCCAGCAGACTCACATTGCAGAAACAAAGACATTGAATAGTTGAGGAGTGAGAGAACACACTCTTTTTTTTAACCATCTGTTTACTGACAGGAGAAAAAGGTACAAGATTTTTGGTTCATGTGTTCCGTTAAATGATCAAAGTGTGTTTATTATTAGACAAACAGTTTTTGTTTCCAACCTTTGGACAAGTGTTCACACTCTAAGTGGAGTGGACACGACGTCTTGTAATCCATCTGCTATGCGAGCACCGAGGGCCAATCAGCCACATGATTAAACATAAAGGACATAATTACATGATGTGGAGCAGAGCACACCCTCTGGTTTCAGTCTGGACTCACTTCTTTGACACAGTTTCACATTTCATGGAAAGTATTAACATTTACTTCTGGAACTTTTTATAATGTAACTGCTCATTTCTTCCATGTTCCCCCATTAAAGTTTTTTTGACTGAAATCCTAAAGCCTGGCAATGTACTCGTACTACTTTGTAGTGGAGATAATTTAAAAATTCCCCAGTGAGCACACAATGCTTTGCTGTAAAAATATGCTGACCATGCATAGTGTGCAATAGATTACGATTGTGAATCTAATCGTGGTTCTTTAGTTGCAGCCAGTCCTCTCTGACCCCCTGAAGGTGTGTGGTGCAAAACAAGAGATATATACTGTTTAATGTTTAATGATCATCCAGCAGGTTTGGATTATTAGGGTCAAATCAAACAACAGACCTGTCCCAGTCCTTTGGCAAGTAAAACTACTCACATGTAGTCAATATGAAAAGCCAAGAACTCTATACATCAGTCAAAGACTGAGTCACTTTCTGAGAACTGAGAAGTGTTTTACCAGCTTTAAACAAAGGCTAACTCTACAACATAATTGTTTAACATCCACAACTAGAGACAACTGGCATTAACATTTTAAACCAAACCATCTCCATGCCAACAAGTTATTATTTTAACATGGCAAAAAAACCAAAACAACAAGCATCAGATTGAACAATTTATTCGCTCCTTTTCTACCAGCTGACCCCACAGAGGAGCCGCTTATTACGTTGTTTTATGTCATCAGGTGAATTGATCAAACCCAATGGTACAGTTTCACTTCTTGTTCAATCAATTGTGTTGTTTGATAACCAAAAAGAGACTAAACAGAAGAGGATTTTTTTTTTTCCGTTCATGCATGTCAGAGATCTTTATCAAAACATTACTGCTCGCACACAGACCGGAAATGGTACCGTTGACAAATTATTGTTGGCCCATAAAAGTCTCACTGGGACATCACATGCTCAAGCCAGCCAGAGCTTTAAGTATGGCATTTCCTTAAAATGGCATTTCTTTAAATTAGTCAAACATGTCAGAGCCGCTAGAAAAAGAAATACAAATGTTGGAGTTAGTTGGTGAAGTGTTAGCGTGAAAAGGCTGTTTTCACATGATAATTACAGGCTAGAAAGGAACTCTTTTAGCATGTGTGTGTGTGTGTGTGTGTGTGTGTGTGTGTGTGTGTGTGTGTGTGTGTGTGTGTGTGTGTGTGTGTGTGTGTGTGTGTGTTTGGTGAGAGCCAGGTGTACAGGGATGAGCCAACCCAAAATTTGCAGGTAAAACTTTTACTTTTATTTTTCTACACACAACAAGAAAAAGACCATGTACTGTCAGCAGCACATCCTCTACCTTGAGCTAATTCAGACCAAATCCCCACCATACTTTAGGTCAGGGCCTTTATACTGCTGGTCATGGCCAACTGTCCTCTCCAGGGAACCTAACACAATAATTATAGTGACAATGATGAACAAACAACCCCATTTCAAAACATATGACACAACTCCCGTACTCGTGGTGCACCGTCTGCTGAAATTCAGCAATCTCAGTATTTGTAACATCGATTTATACTTTTTAACAAAAATTAACCACCCATTTCACGGTGGTATGCTCTGACTTTCAATAAATGATTTAATCAGGTACTTTGTGTGTCTTTTGTAAACTGAATGAAATGTACATATAAGGCAATAAAAATTGTTACAAACTGAAAACAAGTGTGATTCACAGCTGATTCAGGTCGAGCCATGTGTAGCAAACAAATGTTTGGATAGGTGCTGACCATGTGGAGCAAAAATAAATTACAATATACGAGACTAAAAATAATTAACCCATTTCAGTGGTAAGGGTAGGCTGGCTTTACCACAGTGATTTCATAACCCTAGCCTCAAAAGCTTTTACCGTTTGAGTCCTCCCAACAGTTCGTAGTTGTATTTCTAGCCATATGTTTGTAACCGTTGCAAAGATGCATGGAACAGACGTGGCTTCAAAACGTGTAGTTTGATAGAAGTTTGGTGAAAAGAAGCCAAATATGCAGCAGTGTGTTGGAAAAGACAGGGATGGAAAGCCCCAACATGTTTACCCAAAAAACTGTTTTTAATCACCATCATCTGGGAAGAAGGAGCATCAGTGTGTGTGTGTGTGTGTGTGTGTGTGTGTGTGTGTGTGTGTGTGTGTGTGTGTGTGTGTGTGTGTGTGTGTGTGTGTGTGTGTGTGTGTGTGTGTGTGTGTGTGTGTGTGTGTGTGTGGGTGTGTGTGGTGACCAGAACCAGGTGACCCAGTCTGACCTGACCCAGCCAGCTCTCATGAAAACACCATTGAGGCCTGGAGGCCTGGAGACACAGCACTACTTCTGTTGCACTACCCAAGGTGTATCCCCCCAGAGGCAGCTGGGGGGTTGGGGGGTGAGGTGGGGGGGGTTAGGAGTGAGGTGGGGGTGGGTACCCATATGAAAGAAAAGAAACCATTCCCTGGCTTGAATGCACATTACTTCATAGTTTATTAGTGGAAATAAAAATATCTTTTTTTCTCTGTCCATTTTCTACAAACCTCTTGGCCTATTTTTTCTCCCTCCTCCTCCTCCTCCTGCTGTTTTCCACCACCATTATTCCTGTTATTTATCCAGTTTGCAGTATGACTCTAATCAACAGGACTCTATGCACTTCATACACATGGCCTGCCAGATGCTTGAACTCCCTCCTGTAAGTTTCTTATTTCTTTTCCTGTTTCCTTCCATCTTTTTCCATCTTTGTCTGCTTTCGACACAACTTTTTTCCTCATCTCAATCCCTTTAATGCATCTGGCTTTCATACTAACGATTTGAAGTGAACGATTCAGGAGCCCAACGCAGCATCTATAGAAGAACCTTCCATTTTATGCCGACTGCCTCATTCTTCAAGGTCAATTGCAGCTTTCAATGATGCTTCAACGTGTGTGAACACAGTATGCTTTCCACTGATTACTTGCCCATGAACATGATTAAAGCCACAGAACATCTGTGTGCGCTCACGTCTGCAAGTCTGCATGTCCGTGCTTGTATTTCTCTTCGCTCTGCTTTTTCAGAGGCATGTGTATGCATATGTTTTGCAAAAAAAAAAGAGACTGTTACTGTAGTCTAATCACTGCCACACACACTTTGTCCAACCTGTGTTTGACATTTTTTTGATGCTTGAACACAAAAGTTCTGTGTGAAAATAGTTCCATGGACTCTCCCTAACTGGTCCTCAGAGTGAAGAAAAACCACAGCAGACTAAAGCAGTTCAAGGGGGGAAAAAAAAAGTCAATATGGGAAATATGACTTTCAAAACAATTCATTGTGCTGACTTTTTGGCTTTTGTGTGTGAATGTGTAATGTGTACTGTGTGTGCATGAGGGGAGGGGGGGGAGAGAGAAGAATTAGGGGCTGTAACAATAAAAGGATGTGGAGGAATTTAGTCCAATAGTAGCACAGATGGCTGAAGATAAGTCTGATATATCATCCACTCCATTTATATCAATGAAGACTGGCTAACTGCCGTTGAAATGACACTTCCCTGACACCGTCTCAAAAACTGAACATGCAGGCTGCAGTAATTTCACTTTTTTTTTTCTTTTTCCATCACTTCTCTGAACCACTTTGTTGAGGGTTCCTGTTTCGGAACCCTCAACAAACTAAATAATGAGTGTGTTCCAGATGTCACCAAAGGTCATCTGAAAGAGTTAACCTCTCCAGGCTGCAACTGTGAAATGTGTTTGTGTTAAATTACGGTATGCCGTGTCAATGTGTTACAAATATTTAAAGTCAGATTCATCGTAGGACGGTCGTGAACATTCGTAACTTCTCTCTTGCTTCGTCTCTCACCCATCCTGGGGCGTTTGATTCCCATGCCAAGCAGCCCCGAAACAACAAGACATTCTTTGGCTGGACTGTATTTACCACAGTTCCACCGCAGAGAGTCAAGCTCCACCCATTTGTGAAATCACTGAAGGGAATGAGAGAGTAGAGAAACGAGAGGCGAGGACGTTTAACTCACCGACAGCGTCATGTAGCTACGTTATGAGAGACAGAAAAGGTGAGACGCTGGAAAACCTTCCCCCCTCAGCGGTTTCAGCCTCTGAAGAGGATTTTTTTTGTAGCGTTGGGGTCCAGTGAGTGTGTGTTGTGTCTGTCTGGTGTAGTTAAGGGTTAATTGTACCCACAATGTGGCAGGCAGGCCAAACTCATGCTCTCGCAGGGAACAGAGATCCTTTATAATCCAGTTTGCTGATTGAAATCATATGTCATTGCCTGAAATCATTATTAGTTTGAAGATATATAAAAAGCAGGACAGTGTTGTTCCCCCTTTCCCACTCGGATCTGTCGACTATTTCTTCACCGCTCATCATCTTCCCTTTGATTCCTCATCTGGAGTTTTCTTTTGAGTAACTTCAGTCATTTGCTTTGGATGTAGAAACTAATCTTTATGTGTACATTGCCGTAGTTTTGATGTTATCACGCGATTGCACCCTCCACGATAATGATAAGACTTTCCTGTATGTAATCCTGTCCTCCCTCTCTTCCCTCCTTCTCCCCAGCATCTGGACCTGGTCAGATCTCGGTCACGTGACTCAGGCGTCTCTGATCCGACTCTTCCTCCCTCGTCAGCATCCCTCTGGCCTCCCTGCAGGCTGACAGCAGAGGAGCCAGCAGCTGAGAGGGGCTGGATGGCACCAGCCCACCTCAGGGTCCCGACCAAGACAACGCAGGACGAGGAGACAAAACGCAATCTGGACCACTAGCAGCAGGTTTCACCATGGCGACCAACAGGGAGCACCAACTGCGTCACATGACCGAGTTCCCCCGTGCGATGTACCCGTTCACCTTTAACTCCATGAGGAGCCACTCCCCCTTTGACCTACTGGCCAGCAGTCACCTCTTTGGCCGGTTCGGAGCTGACCTCCCAAAAGAGATGGCTGCACTGTGTGAGTAAAACAAAAAGAGAGTTTTGTCTTTGTGTGACAGCTGCTCATTTCATCCTCAAACTGGTGCACAAGTAATTCTGAATGAATGCATCTCACGTCTTTAGCTAGCTCAAGGAAACAATTTCACATTCAGATAATAATGGGATTCTGAAAATAATTTCCTAACAATGTTTGATATAATTCGATTTGATCAAATTATATCAAAGCGGAGAAAAACTCAATCCCACAGTGTCGCACATGAGGAGATGTGACGAATGTCCATGTCCTTATCAAACCCGTTTTATGTAAAACAGATGATGATAAGCAAGAATCAGAGGAAAAGAGGTCATAAAAATTAGAAAATTCAACATGGATTAGATTATGAAGATGAGGAGAGGAGAGGAGAGGAGAGGAGAGGAGAGGAGAGGAGAGGAGAGGAGAGGAGAGGAGAGGAGAGGAGAGGAGAGGAGAGGAGAGGAGAGGAGAGGAGAGGAGAGGAGAGGTTTGCATGTGTTTTGCAGTAATAAGACTGTAATAAGTCAAATGTAGAACAGATAAAATCAGAAATACCCTCAAAATAAAGATTTGAATTGGACTTGAAAAGAGTCTGGGATGAAGATGCTGATGAGATTCTAATTTCCACTTTCGGATGGGATGCTTTAGGACAGAGATGACAGTGAGTTGAGGGGGGGGGCTGTTGCACTTCACAGAGAACTGAGCTCTTACCTGTTACTTGCTGATCCTAAATCACGTCTTGTCGTTGTGCATTTTGATTTTGATTTTCCGTAAGCAGGCAGAGATGGAAAGATATGAATGTTCTGACTTGTTCATGAAGAAATAGACTGGTTGCATATTGAAACCAGGACCTCACAATGGGGTTCTTCAGCCCTTGATGGTCTACTGACGGATTTTATTGCACCTGGGGGGGGGGGGGGTTGTTACAGGATCTTGGAAACTATTTTCTGATTGTTCGGGTTTTTGAGATAAAGGCATTGGTGGAGGAGTGAGCTCTGGTCTCTATAGCTCATCAGGGATTTCAGCGAGCAAAAAATTCTTATGTTTGTTTCTATTTTTTAAAGCTTCCATGTCAGATTATTTTCTCCAATGCCAAAATTGCTCGAAATTAGGGGTTAACATGGGATTTGCAAACTATTTCAAAGCTGGTTCAAATCAACGCGGGCAAGGGGCTGGAATGTATTGTTTGTTCTCTGGACTTGAAATGAGTGGATAGTGGGAACAGCTTCCCGCTGTCCATCCAGTCACAGAGGATGTTTCCTGGTTTTTCATTGTAGTGACAACTGGGAATTAGTAATAACCTTCACAGAGTCATCTGACTGAATCTTTTTCGCCCCAACATTCCTTGGAATTACTGTAAATACACAACAACACCCCCGGGTTTTTCTTGGAATTAGTCATTTTCTAGATTTTTGTCCATTTTAATTAGATCAGGATCTGAATTTTATCTATATTCAAACTCTTTTTGTTCTGAGAAGAAAGAAACCACACGCAGTTGTGATCCTGAAGAAAAGGAGTAATTTTCCATGATGAACACAATGCCTTTTCATATTCTCTACTAGTCACATCTTGTTCTTTTTAATGTTTTGAGTCTCTCTCTTTTCTGAGCTCAGTGTGTGTGTGTGTGTGTGTGTGTGTGTGTGTGTGTGTGTGTGTGTGTGTGTGTGTGTGTGTGTGTGTGTGTGTGTGTGTGTGTGTGTGTGTGTGTGTGTGTGTGTGTGTGTGTGTGTGTGTGAGTGTGTGTGATATTAGTAATTTGAACCTAAAGGCACAGAGTGTGGCTTGTGTGTTTTTCTTTGTGTCTTTCATCACAGGCACTCTGTTTAAGCACATACACACATAATTGTCCCTGCATACATGCGCGCACGCACACACACACACACACACACACACACAAACACACACACACACACATGCCCAGGAGCACACTCATTTCCAGCACAACCCTACAGGCTTCACTTATCCAACATCCATAAATATAACCGAGCAGCAGTCTTCCGCTCGTTGCCTAACGTTTGTGATTATGTTTGCACGTTTTTGTAATGTGTGTAATCAGAACTTGTTCACATATTTCTCTGAGCTGCTGATGGAGAAACTTCTTTGAATATTCCTGCCAGTTTTCTTGCAAAACCTCTTGCAAATTGTTTTGTTTTGGGGTTGGTTTTTTTTTTTGAGACAGGGAGCTGCTGCAGAAATATAAAGAGTGAGGTTTTGGTTTGCTGGAAGTGAGGCAACAGTTTTTCTCTTGCGTCTGTGTCTTTTTCCTCAAAGGAGCAACAGGGGGCAGGGTGCTGCAAGGCACGGAGGGTAATTGTCTCAAGGTGTAGAGAGAAGCCAGCGAGCTGATGCTGTGTGACTGAGCTCCCTGCTGTGTGTCATTGTGGCGTTTGTCAGTGTGTGTCTGCATGCAGCGCTTCACCCGAGACCCAGGAAGACAGGTAGGAAGTCCACTAACTCCACTACTAAGAACAAATGCACAAAAAAAAAAAAATTAATAACAGAGTGAATAAAGTCAGCACAGCAGTCATATTCTGTTTTCTATCCGTTTTTTAATCTTAAAAAGAAATTAATTCAGTGAGAAAAGTAAACAAATAAACAAAGACAGGAGGAAACAAAGAAAAGTAGGGTTTTTTTTTTAACACACAGGGGTATGAAGCATATGAAGCCACAGGCAGTGTGTGTGTGTGTGTGGGGGGGGGGGGGGTGTTAGAGCCCCAGTGGGGGTTTCTTCCAGAGTTCATCTCTCTTGAACGAGGGAAGGAAAGGGAGGAGGAGGGGAGAGGAGGAGGGTGAGGCTGTCTCACACACAAACTATCCAGACGCCGGGTGGGTGTGTTTCCCCAACTTCAGTTACTGAAGCAGCCGGTTCGCTCTGGGAGGGAGGTTGGCTGCGTCCACTTGACCCGAAGAGAAAATAGATAAAGACAAGTCTTAAGAGATAGATGTGGAATAAAATCTGAGGAGAGATGTTAAAGATGAATGACCAAGAGGTTCACTAAAGCTCAGGCTTCTATTTCAGGATTAAACAAATCATTTACAAACTGCTAAAAGGAAAATCGAATGGCTCTAACAGGAGGCTTCTTGTTTAAGATAATTTTTGGGTGTTGAACTTCTCTCATTTCTGAGGAAGTTTTCAAGAATAAACTAGTACTAAATCTACTTGGCACTGAGAAAGGGGAATCCAGACAGTTTTGAATCAGTGCTGTTGTAATGAATTATGCCGGTGCACTGAAGGGAAAGTTAGCATGCAGAAATTAAACTTTATGTTCTACTGATCAAGCGGTTTCACATATGTAAGGCATAATGTTTTCAGTAATGGATGAATTATGAATTTGTGTTCATTATCTTTATTTATCATCTGTGAGCAGCTTCATGCCAAGAGTTATGAACAGATTTTGAAAGGAAAATTCCTGGTCATCACCTGGGTCCGGAGTTTTTGGCAAGATTCTTTACCGTACCTGAATAGGGAGGAAATTCATAAAGTCTGGATCCTGTGGATTGTAGAACGCTGCACTTTATGATAATAAAATAATATTAATGATGCTGATGTGATTCCAAATTCTAGGGGTAGATTTTCATGGTGAGGGAGTGAAACAATGATGGGACTATTGCCTTCGGGTGCAAAGACAGAATTTATGTAAACCATCCAACTCAGTATTATATAAGATAATTTAAGATCAATGATGGAGACAATATGTAGCACCATAATATAAAATTTTATAAAAAATAAACGCAGTATTTTACTAATAATTAAATTTTAATGGGAACTATGTCATGGGAAAGAAAGAAAGAAAGAAAAACAAGAAAATTTTTGATTTTTAAAATTATCCATAGAAGCCAAACTACAAGATAATCACATTGACACAAAATCCAAAAGAGATTCAAGCAAATAGGAATTCACATCTGAAAAACAAACAATGGTAGGATTTTCAACAGTACTGTGTGTTTCCTGAATAAAGAAATATATATTACTTTTTAACATTTATCAAACTAAAAACAGAGGCTCTTGTCTCCACGTCCCCTACTCCATTCACATTCAATAAAAGCAAGAAAGAAAGAAAGAAAGAGGAACAAGGAGAGGCCAAGATGTTTGCTTTTACTTGCTGAATTATGAAATATGAAGAAATAAGTTGGATAACTTGAGAGAGAAAAGAGGGAGGGAGAGAAAGTTTGAGGCACAGCCAATCAGAGCACAGGTCTCAACCCCCCCAGGCGCTTCAGCCATCCCTCTTCTTACTTCCTCGACCCCACCTCCTTGTGATTTGCTGAGAGTGTGGAGGGCAGAGAGGAGAGAGATCAGTTCAGGGAGTCAGAGTAAAACAGGTTCAGATTGCTGAGCAGAATTTAGACCAAAAAAAAAAAAAAGGATCAGTCCAAAGAAGACGAGAGGGAGGCCGGCAGTGGGGGGGGGGAGCTGGGACAGACAGACAGGCAGACAGACAGACAGACAGACAGACAGACAGACTCAAGAGGCAACAGAGTTTCATTCACAGGAATCTTTCTCAGTTTTCAGTCACTTTTCTCAGTTTTACTGCATAATAAAAGCAGAGAGGTGTGAGTGAGCTTTAAGCTGGAGAGGAGCATGTTTGACTGCATGGAGGCCCTTGGTTTGGCCCCGCGGCCCCTCTACGATGTATCGGGACAGGGCTCCTGCATGCTGGCTAAGGCCACCCCCTACTTCTCCGGCCTGGACCCCTTCGCCTGGGCCGGCACCAGCAGCGTTCAGTGTGAGTACTTCATCCTGTCCATCAGACTGGAAAAGAACAACGTGTGTGTGTGTGTCTGTGTGTGTGTTTGTGTGTGTGTCTGTGTGTGTGTGTGTGTGTGTGTGTGTTATCAGTTCTGGTTTTGTTATCATAGAGCTCTCTCCACAGGAAGAGTCAGATTCCTTTTGATTCCATGTACCCATTCTCACCCTGCTTTTTGTTTGTTTATGTGCTTAGAGAGCTTTGTGAGGATGAGTGAGGAAGCTGGGCGGCGCGTAATTATACGTCACGGTGTTTGTTTTTTCTTTATGAATGACTTCACATGATTGACAGCTCTTTCAAACAATTCCTCCCAGCAATGTGTCCCGACAACAACAACCACCAGCATCCGAGAGCCAAGCGGCGCTGACAGGTTCAAGGTCCTGAATCACGTAGCGTCCACGCAGAGAGGAAATAAACTCATTTAATAATACTGAACTATGAGTAGTATTTTGCAGGACTTTAATTCTTTAAAGAAAAGTTCATTCAATTTTAATTGTTACTATTCTTATTAATTATTATTATGTTGTTGTTATTATATTATTATTAGCTCTATTTCCCTCCTCAGACGGCATCAGGTATTATAATGACAAACCTGGTCGCCACAGGAACAGTCACACTGGCAAACACTGAAGACGAATGAGGAAAATACATCTATCTGACATAATAATAAGCAGGCTGTTTGTTGCTGAGTCCACTTTCAGACTCTTTGATTACTTTTGGCTATGCGGCTTGGAAAATCAAACATTGACTTTATCTATCTATAGAAACAGGCCGGCTGAAATCCATTCACATGTGTCACCACGCCGAGAGCTGCATTTGTGTTTTTTAAAATCCTCTCCGCTGTGATGGGACAGTTTGGGATGTCCCCACCGAGCACCTTGAGCTCATTAATCTTGAGTCATTATTTAGATACTGAGGCATCGGGCGGTGTGGAGTCCTGCGGTGCTCACTAATGGTGATGGATGAGCAGTCAGGATGACAAACACCACAGCAGGGCCTGTTTCAACTCGCTAAGGAGCTTTGCCAGATGCCAGCCTGACAGACAAACGTCCTCGATGCCCTGCATCATCTTTTCTTTGTATAAAAACATGGTTTTCCTTTCACTTTTGTGTATTTTCTTTTTCTTTTTGTTTTGTTATTAATTTAAGACACAGACCCATCATGAAGAAGGAAACTCCTCGTCTCACAGTCTCCACAGTGATTCAGAGGGTTCTTTGTTTCATTTTGTAATCCAACACATCGTCTTCATTTTTTTTTAATTTGGCATGAGATAAGTTTAATCAAAACTTCAACCTGAATAACTGATTAATTAATCAATCGAACAAACAGGATAATTTGGTGGGTGTAAGGGTCAGTCACAGGCATTCCTCGCTGGTACTATCTCCACTCTGGGGGATGTTTCTACCCATGTCCGTTTGAGTCTGTGGTTGGTCTTTCAGCAGGCTTTAACAAAAAATAGTGAAGAACTTTCATAAAACGTAGTGATTCTAATACTGTATGTTTTGCTGGGAGGTGATATGTGTGAGTGTGTACAGTTTGATGTGGAGACACACAAAAATCTGGATCCACTGGATTTAAATGTTTATTTAGTACAAATCCAGTGACCTTAAATTCAGGTCACAGTTTGATTTACAATAAGGCTTGATTGGATTAGAGAGGACTGCTGATCGATGGAGGTTTTACACGCTAGCAGGCCAGTTTAGTTTCACCAAATTATTGTCAATGAACCAGTAAAACAAATTGATTGTTTAATTTATAAATGAAAAAAAACTGACATGGCCACATGTACCACACACACACACAGACACACACACACACACACACACACACACACACACACACACACACACACACACACACACACACACACACACACACACACACACACACACACACACACACACACACACACAAACATACACTAACTCAGATGCATGCAGGTAGTTTCTTTTTAATGGAGACCAAATGCCTCATTTATTCTAAGATTTTCATGTAAAAATAATTTTAAAATTAGACAATAATATGATTCACATTTCAATGATCAAAATGTCAAAAATTACCACCTGTAACTTGTGCTGAGTCTGTAATGCTGACATGCTTTTTGTGAGTAAATTAACAGCAATGTTGTGTGATGATCTGCTGCAAAGTGAACAGTGAACACATTTTGTTTGGTGAACTTGTACAGTGGAACACCCAGGCTCGAAATTCCTCACAGTATTTTGGTGTCGGTGTGTTTGTTATACAAGTGATTTCAGCGTGTGTGTGTGTGTGTGTGTGTGTGTGTGTGTGTGTGTGTGTGTGTGTGTGTGTGTGCGTGTGTGTGTGCGAGCATATTTGTTTCTTCCAGCATTAATATGTCATTTTACATCAAACGTCTGTGTAACCCAGAATGATTCAATTACAATTGCAAAGAGATGAGGCAGCATCAGAAGTTCTGGGCAGTTTAAAAAGGTGATGACATAGAGAGGTGATGGGGGAGGGTTATGGTTGGGGGGGGGTGAAGGTGGGTAAGGGTTAACCCCCGTAAGTCAGTCTTTGTATGCTGGTGTTTCAGGCCTTGAAGGGAAATGCTCTTCTCTTCATTCAGTGATAATCCCCCTTTTCTCTGGTATTATCTGCTCTTTAAAGAGGTCTTCAAAGCCACTTTCACAATCCCACTCAGCCATCATAGCAGAGCAGAGCTAACAGCAGGCACCACGTCACGGCGAGCAGCTGATAAAAATACAAGACATGTGGCTGATTCACATGATAAGACATTTCTGGGAGGCTGCCCTCATTCTGGATGCAGCTACACCAGCATGTCTACATGTTTACATTAACATTAGCTCATTTTAATTCACATTATCCAATCTGTGCTGTGAAATACTGACCTGAACTCTTGACTTTTGATGCGATCTTTACGTCACTTGATTTTACGCTGTCACACTCTCAGCTTTGATAGGAATTTAAAAAAAAAAAAAAATTCCACCAAAATAAACCTGGAAAGTGAACCTGGAAATTCAAGTTTAGTCAGTGTTTGATGTGTTGACACAACGCTGAGATTCTTATAAAAAAAAGTAGTTTACATACACCTTTTCCCAAATAGTTAATGAAATAAAATTAAGCTGAAATACACAGATCCTGAAGGTAACATTCCACATAATGTTTTCTCTTTTTCCCTTGAAAATTGTTGTTGTTAATGATGTTAATGATTTTTAATGATGAAATAAGAATATTTTAGTTCTTGCTTCTTTACTTCTGTTTCTCATCTTAAATCAGTAACTTTTTTTCCATGCGGTTGTGGTAAATTTCGCCACAGCAGCAACACTGTGTTTATCAACCTGACCAATTTATACGTGAAGCTAGAGGAGTGTGGATTTCCACCGGGTGTGTGGGGGCGTTTGCTGTGTGTCCAGCATGTATGATTGTACTGGAAAGGAGAAGAGAAATTACCCATGATCCAACACACCAGCAATAGAAACATTTCTTTCAAAGTTAAACATGAAAACAGAAGATTTGGCCAACTTTAACCCCAACATTCTTGATCACTTGCGGCCCCTTCTGGTTAAGAGCAGAGATGTCAGCAGTTGATAATAATTTTTTAAGCATAAAGGCATAAAATCAGAGATAATAGCTATGTTATAGATTAAAGAAGTCTAAATAAAAGGATGCATCAGACGTGTGAATGCATGTCAACACATCAGTCTTATTTATTTATCCCCTTTGCAAAGCAGGTTGTGAGTTCAGCCGCTTCGGTTTGTGTTTTTATGACATTCTAACATTGCGACAGAGAGCTTTATGCACCGTGTTCGCCTGCTGCTCATAAACCGCCTGACTGATTTTTATTCCATTTGGTAGAAGGGTAGGGCCTGAGGCAGCAAAGAGCCTGATACATTCTGAAGGGGCTCTGGATAAAGGAGCGGATTCTGGTGGCGAGGACTTTAGAACCATTTTGTTGATTACAAATGAAATGTGTAGTTGAGAGGACCAGGAAACTGGGATGAAGGGTGGAATGCGAGCTGAAGAAGAACCCATAAAACTTTGGAATGGATCAGAATAAATGGGTGGATCAACTTTTTAAATATTTGTTTTCATGAGTTTTTCGATAATAATCACACATAAACCAAAAAAATGGAATTTTAATTAGGGCATAATAGGGACTGTTGGCTCGAGATGGAGGTTGTTCTCTACTGATTTCTTATCACAATTATTTATGTGTTTATCATAAGTTAGTGTTTTAGGGCTTTGCCAGGGGAATCAACAGAGAGTGAACAAAAGGCACAAACACACACAAACACACACAAACACATAAATCAGAGCAGCGCCACACTGCTCCTTTCTCTCTGTTCTTCAACAGGAAGATCAAACCAATGATGTCATGTCAGATTATTTAGTTAATAAGAATCATGCAAACATGTGACAGTGTAATCCAATCATTCCTATGATCCGTCTATTACAGTAATCAAGTTACAGTTTGCGTGATAACCTTCACCTTTGACCCTGAACGCCTACAGATCATCCTTTGGGAATGAGAATGAATGGAGAGGTGATGAGTAGATCAGCCGGAGCCAACGTGGAGTTATTTTAGTTGCGATAAAAGACATGAAATAGAACAAAATCCCTCACAAAGTTAGACACACTCATCACCGATCACACATTATACAACAATGATCTCACTGACATGCAGAATTAATATCTGCATTATGTTTATTCCAGTATCAATCACAGTGTCTGGTGGTTCTATTGACCTGAGCAGCAGAATCATTGCCCCCAGTGCTGTACTGGTACCAGTATGGATGTGAGAGCTGGTGCTATGGAAGCTGCTGTTGGTGTTATAAAAAAAAAAAAGAAAGGGTGTATTGTTTGTATGATGATGAATGGAGGCGACAAACCCAGATTTAACAACCTGACGGTAAACACCCCCCCACACACACACCACCACCTCGCTGTCTGAACACAAAGCCTGACTCCTCGGGAGGGGGGGGGGGTTGCATAAATGTCTTTTTTTAGATTTTATCAGAAATCTGAAATCTCACCTGAAATAACACAAAGTGGGGTTTTAACTTAGAGTGAGAAATATTTATTTTAAAGAGCTTTTGGCTCACATTTCTGAGCCGTGTGGCGACAAACGAACGTTCACAAGTAGAGGATTTGTCTTTTTTTATGCTATTTGTGCACTCTTGTGTCTGTGTGTGTATGTGTGTGTGTGTGTGTGTGTGTGTGTGTGTGTGTGTGTGTGTGTGTGTGTGTGTGTGTGTGTGTGTGTGTGTGTGTGTGTGTGTGTGTGTGTGTTTTTATGGAGCCATCTCATGGACAGTAGCCTGGTTTTCACAGCCTTTCCTTTTAAAGACGTTGTCAATGACAGGAAGGACTCCTCCTCTCACCAGGGCAGGAAGGCAGGAGAGGACAGAGGGGGGAAGAGGGTTATTAGTGAGGGTTGAGCTGGGGGGGGGAGAGGGGGCTGGTATTGAACTTAGAACAGCTGATGAAAGGGATTGTCACTCAGATCTCCCCCACATCTCCTCCCTGCTGTCATGGTAATTACTCGCTCAGCATATTTGAGGTTGTGGCTCTCCGTCACAGGATCTCTGCCTGTGGATTACAGCAGAGTGGAGCCACTTCAAGCATGACTTAAAAGTTTCACAGTTATAATTGTCAGATAAAAAGAATAAACGCCACATTAACTTTGCTCTTTGACACATGAACGGCGTTCACTCCTGTTTTCTTTGACCGTTAATCTGCCTTGTGCCCCACACACACACATTCCTCACTGTGTTGCTGAATATTTTGTGAACTTCAAATTTAATCACCGGAGGTAAAAAAAAATAAATAAAAAAAAGCCAAACAAGGGTCTAGCGATGGTGACCCTCCTCTGTTTGTATGCAGTGAATAAATAGTGATGTGAGATAACATGTTCGAGCAACAAATAAGTGTTGCTGTCACATGTAAGGTTTTAGATATGCTTCCAGTTAGCTGCTAACTGCTACTATAGCTGCTTTTCAAGTCTTCTGTCATGGATTGCATACCTAGTCATTTAAACGTCACACCCTCATCCTGTCCCAAAGGCGAAACGGTCACACCTCCTTTCAGTAGACTGAAACGTGCTTAAGTTTCATTGTTGATCTACAGTTTCTATAACATTTCTAGAGTGGCTCAGAATCAAATGATTATCAGAGCTTCATCGCGTCATCACTCAGTCTTCCTCAGCATTAACTGCACTCCCGTCCAATGTGAGTCTCTCCTGAGCCTCCCAGCTAAAGTCCTGTTGAATGAGATGTAGGATGTGGCAGGTCGAGCCGTGCTGCAGGCTCTGTAGGCCATATGTCACCATGTGTGGATGAAAACACTCCTCCAGCATCAGCGTAAAGTCGAATACACACTCTCTGCGTGTATTTAACTCTCTGTGTTAAATATCTGTAGCTCAGTCCAACATCGGTTCAAACTTTGGTTTTACAAGATGAGTTCAGTCTGTAGGTTCCTCTGTTTCTCCATTTTAGTAGAATGTAGTAGAAATAAATGCTGAATGTTTTCTTATTCTTTTATTTGCTGTTCTTTGTTTTGTTGTTTTACTCAGCGAGAATAATGAAGACGTTGAATCAGTAAGCTTTCATGTGCAAATAATTTCATGTGCATATACGGTAGTTTTGACTTTGTGACAGTGAATAACAATAAAAACTGTCAGCATGCAGCATTGAAAGTACACTTTTTGCTCACAAATGGTAGGTTTTATTCTGCGCTGCACACTAGGAATGTCGGCGTTGGTCAGCATTAATTTCCTTCTCATTTAAAATAGTTGAGGATATTGATTCTTGCATACCAGTTCCCCAGTATTCCATTAAACACTGATGTAAAGTGACGTTCCTGCTCCTCCAGGCTCTGGGGCCTCAGACCTGATAAGGAAGGTGTCTGCTTTCAGACGGGCTCCTGTTGTCTAAACAGGGATGTGTTGATCTGACAACAAACAGTAAATGGGAGAGGAGGGAAAACACAAAAGAAGAGTATATTCTACTACAGAGAAGGTTTTTGGATTGTAAATGAAAGAATATAATGAACAATTATTTCAGCTTTTTGTACTTCAGTGACAGATTGTAATTATAGGAGCTGTTTCCAGCTCTCTGATGAGGCTGATTCTTGCGATTCGTCTCGTCTCCTCTGCATCCACCGGAGGCGTGTCGACTGATGTTGTGACACGCCGAGGGGTGAGCTGTAGGTTAAGAATGGAGAAGCATTTCTTTAAAGCCGAAGCGCCGAGGCTGAGCTCAGTTCAGGGTGATGACAGCTGCCGACAGTTTTCTCCTCCTTCCCCTCTTCCTCCACACCAGGTAAAATGTCCCCTTCGTGTCTCTCACCCACTCTCACGTCAATCCACACCCGCTCTCACCACCCTCAGACAGTGTCAATCTGTGGCTCTCTGCTGGCGCCAGATGCAGCCTCTCTGCATCAATGGGAGCTGTTTTTCCACTTGTTCTGTCTGGGACACTTTTACATTGTCAGTGTTACTATATAAACAGAAAACAGTGATCAGGTTACAATGGCATCCATTCAGCACCACCCCTCACCTCCAGCTCCTCCACCTGGCCCCACATAATAGTATTTACCCCATGATGAATTAGCAGCTCTTTGCTTACTCATAAACTTGTGTGAAACATGATATTTTTTGGCATTTTTTATCTTAAAAACTTCATGACACAGCAGAAATAGTAATCTAATCTAATCTAATCCAACTAAATCATTCATCAAATTATATTATATATTTCGTAACTTTAACTGCAACTTGGAATTATTTTTCTATTTCCCACATCAGTTCATTTAACTGTTAACTGTTTATGATGATAAAGAAACAAAACTTCTAAAAATTCATTTTAGAATGCTTTTTTTTTTAAAAATCTTGTAAAATAACTGCTCTGAAAATATGATATCGAACTTTTCTCTTTTCTTTTCTTTTTGTGATGTGTGTTATATTTCTCTCTGTTGATCAGCTGATTGATGAAGCCTTTAAGCTCTAACTCAGGTTCAAGTGAGCTCCCATGTGTTTGGTCACGCACCATTAAAAAAAACAGGTTTGGTTTACTTGAGTCGTATTGAACGTTGGGAGTTTAAAACAACAGGAAAATGTTTCTGTGTGCTGCATGTGTGTTTAAATGAATGGCTGCTAGTGTGTAGAGATCCCAGTCGTGTGTGTGTTTGTTCTCACAAAGGGAAACTTGTCTCCCATTGACTAATACACTCTGACATACCTATGACTGTGTCAAAACCAGTTGGACCAGTTAATGTCAATATAAATTATGATTATCTCTTTAGCAAATAACAGTTTTTACTAAATAATAAAGGCTTGTTGTCTGAGGAAATCCTTGAGGACAAGAGTTGTGCAGAAACATGTTGAGATGACATGACCTCTGATCGCATGATGTTCAAGGCAGGTGGCCTTTCAAATTAAAGCGCAACTTTAAAGAAGCAGATGTAAAACATGTCATTTTTGTGATTATCTGAATGTCAGATCTGAACACACTGGTGACCTGCTAGCCACACAGCTAGCCACGGCTTTCTTCAGTCAAGGTCAAAGTTAAATGGTCAGGATTTATTTAACCATTCGTCCACTGGGAAGTTTCCGTCCTCCATCTCACCTCCTTTCCCTTTTCTTTCTCTTTTCATTTTTCCCTTCTCTGGTTTTATTAGATTATTCCTTTGTGGCTTTGCTTCTCTGTTTTTGAAACATTACCACTCTTGTTAATGACAAGCTGTGGGTTCAGTTTGGGGTTGCTCCAGCGGGGTGGGGGCCACATTTGGTCAAGTCCTGTGTTATCCATTGAAGGTGGCAAGAGGGGCAGTGACTTTGGGTTTTTGACCCCGGATTCTTTATTTTTACAAGGAGCGACTCCAAGGATGGAGCAGTTGATGTGAATAGCTGCCCAAGGTGACTGGATCCCAATAAAGAGGCCGTCAGCCTGGCCGGGGGCCTCCTTCCCATCCCAGACACAGCCTTTATAGGGCTGCTTATGAGCTTGGGCGACTATTAAACCCTGTCCAGCCTGCAGTAAGGAATTTAGGGCCAGGAAACAAGGGGCTGGGGGTGTGAATGGGCAGAGGGGTGAAGTTGGGGTGACTGAAGGTGAAAGTTGAAAGGCATGTTGGAAGGAATCTGCCTGTTCTTTTGTCACCACCTTTAAATGTGAATCAGGTGTGGGGTTTTTTTTTACACCCTTTACGCCGTAACCATGGTGTTTCCATCCGACGGATGTTCTTGTTGCTTCATCAGCCGTGATCGAACGTCTTTCCCTGTGGTCAGCAAATGGCGTGTGACAGTTTGACACAGCGAGACGGTGAGAAAGAAGGCAAGGAGACAGCCGGGTCTCATAAACATCCCACCTCTGTTTGTTCACATGGGGCTCGGCGTATATAGGCAGGTTTGGTCGGACAGCCTCTCAAATAAAAATGTGAGCATGTGGGTGTGCAGAGCAGATGCAAAAACTTCAGACGTCAGTCAAAAAGTCAACAGAGGTATGCTGCTGCTCCCCCCCCCCCACTCTCCAGTAAATGGAGAAGCCAATCAAATCTCAGCTGCCAATCAGCGTTTTATCAGCGCAGCCATCTGGCCATCAGCTAATTGTACCTCTTTTAAGTCGCTGTCAATCAGCTTTGTCTCCCCCCACCCCACCTCCCCTTTCTCTTAAAAATATCTGCCTTTGAGCCGGCCTTCTGGCTCCGAGGGGTGGCCTGCATGGGGTTGGAGGTTGATTGTTGACCACTCTCTCCTAATCAGTTGATGTATTAGCTTTCATCATGCTTTCAAAGACTGTGAGATCTTATGGAAACAAGATGCTCTGATATAATAAGAGAACTTCTTTCCTTTTCATTTTTCCTCCAGCGGTGGAAACCCAGAGCACCAGCTCAGAGGAGATGTTGCCCAGCTCTCCTTCCCCTCCTCCTCCTCCTCGCGTCTACAAGCCGTGCTTCGTGTGTCAGGACAAGTCTTCTGGTTATCACTACGGCGTGAGCTCATGTGAGGGCTGCAAGGTAAATGAGGCCGGATGCACACCAGCAATCAGCGTGATGGATTTAGTCAACGACTTGATTCCAGTGAGAAGACAGTCTGACTCAGAACCTCATGGAGAGCCAGACAGATGTCAGCTGGAACAGCTAGAACCTTTTGTTGAGGCGCCCTCTAGTGTGTGTTTAGTGGTACTGCACCCTGGTTTATGACCAGCACATGGTCACTACATCTAATCTGTTAACTGTGGACTGAGGGATTCAATGAAATGGAAAAATAAACATGGAGAAAAACATTTAATAAAGGATTTCTGTGCTTTTACTTTATACACAAAAATCAGTGGTTAAAAAATGGAGCAGTAAAAGGGCTTTTGTTTAGAAAATCTAGACAATCTCTTATCAGTAGACTACTAATAAATATACTGTATTAAATCACTCTTGAACATATTGAAAACACAAATTCTGCAAAGTTATGTTAAAATACTTTTTTAACATTTAGACCTGTTGATGGTGTTTAATTAAAAGTTGAAGGATCACCAAATGTTTCTTTTTGAATGAATGTCTGTGACAATGTCAAATCTATCCAATGTTTGTAGAGGCGTTTAATTAATAACAATAAATCTGAACTCATTTAACTGGACAGTAGAGGAAGTTTTAGGATCACTAAATATTTTTTTAAAAGTGGGTTTCTTGATGTGGGAAAAATGAAAATCATTCCTGTCAACCCATCCAATAATGAAAGAGATCAGTCTGGATCAAATGAGTGGACTCGCCAACAGCCACAACCACGTGGTGGATTGAATAAAATGTCTTATCCAAGATCTTATCTTTTATTTATAGATCATTAAATAGGGTACAAGACGTTTTCCTTTGTCTATTCCAGGGTTTCTTTCGGCGCAGCATCCAAAAGAACATGGTGTACACTTGCCACCGAGACAAAAACTGTCAGATCAACAAAGTGACCCGCAACCGCTGCCAGTACTGCCGGCTGCAGAAGTGCTTTGAGGTCGGCATGTCAAAAGAAGGTGAGCTATAACATGAGCCTCAACACATCCTCACACACTGAGTGTCAAGACAAGCCTGACATGGAATCAGGATTTTGAAGCGTGTCAGCCTGTGTGTGTTTCCCTACAGCGGTGCGTAACGACAGGAACAAGAAGAAGAAGGACGTGAAGGAGGAGGTGGTTCTGCCAGAGAACTACGAGCTGAGCGGAGAGCTGGAGGAGCTGGTTAACAAAGTCAGTAAAGCTCATCAGGAGACCTTCCCATCGCTGTGCCAACTAGGAAAATACACCACAGTGAGTTTGGATGGATGAGCCATCCATGTCAAAGCAGTCAACCATTGGCTCACCGCTTTGCCACAAACACGATATGCATTCTGCACAACCACACAAAAGTGTCCCGCTTTTTCTCTCCCAGAATTCAAGTGCTGACCACAGAGTACAGCTGGACTTGGGCCTGTGGGATAAGTTCAGTGAGCTGTCCACTAAATGCATTATAAAGATTGTGGAGTTTGCAAAGCGGCTACCAGGTTTCACCACGCTCACCATCGCTGACCAGATCACCCTCCTCAAATCTGCATGTCTGGACATCCTGGTACCAAATCACACATCTCTCCCACATCGCTGCTGCTTTCTCATCTGTCACGCTGCTTATCTTGTTATCAACAGATCCTGGAACAGTTGCTCTCATCATCTTACTAACTGAACATTAATTTTTTGTCTTCTGTTTCTGGAACTTCTCAACTTCTCATCTATAGATGCTGAGGATATGCACTCGCTACACCCCAGAGCAGGACACTATGACCTTCTCAGATGGTCTGACTCTCAACCGGACCCAGATGCACAACGCCGGCTTCGGTCCGCTGACAGATCTCGTGTTCGCCTTTGCTGGTCAGCTGCTGCCTTTGGAGATGGACGACACGGAGACGGGCCTCCTCAGCGCCATCTGCCTCATCTGTGGAGGTGAACTTGTGCCTCACTTTGGTTTCTCTCCCGTCCCGTTTTCAGGTGTTTCATAAAATTGACGTCTTTCTATTATTGCTTCAGACCGCATGGATCTGGAGGAGCCACAGAAAGTCGACAAGCTGCAAGAGCCGCTGCTCGAGGCGTTGAAGATCTACACACGCCGCAGACGCCCAGATAAACCTCACATGTTTCCACGCATGCTGATGAAAGTCACCGACCTCAGAGGCATCAGCACCAAAGGTCAGTTGGATTTAACGTATCTTAACCTCTGGTTAAAGGAAGGACTGGGTTCACATTTGATAATAAACTGTCTTCATACTTTTGGGGTAGCTACCACATTGTTTCTGCTGTATTTCAGTCAGTAAATGTCAAGGACTGAACGGTGGCATAGAATGTGTGTTCATATGCGTTTTTACCAATTGGATGAAATTAATAAATAAGCCATACAAAGATCTGGTGAAACTTTCCACAATGTTTAATTATCAGAATCCAACTCAAGGGTTAAACTATGTCCAAATATTTTAAGCAGAGTTGAGTCTTATTCTGGAGATGGACGATTGGAAAAAAAAGCAAAATAGTCATCCTGAAGATGTATGATAGATTTTAAAGAGGATTTACAGTTAATTGTTATTGTATCCTAAGAAATAGAAAAGCAAAATAATAATAATAATAATAATAATAATAATAATAATAATAATAATAATAATAATAATAATAATAATAATAATAATAATAATAATATATGCATATATTAAGAACATAGCAATTCAGGCAAATTTCTCATTCCAGCTTTCCCTTCTCTATGTGTGTGTGCGTGTGTGTGTGTGTGTGTGTTCAGGTGCAGAAAGAGCCATCACATTGAAGACGGAGATCCCCGGCCCCATGCCTCCACTGATCAGGGAGATGCTGGAGAACCCCGAGGCCTTTGAGGACAGCACTGATTCAGGGGACGGCTCTGCGGCCGCTCCCGACGCCACGCCGGCCATCAAACAGGAGGAGAAGTCCACATATGAGTCAACGGTAGAGGAGGAAGATGAGGAGGAAGAGGATGACTACTGGGATGAGGAGAAAGAGCGGGGGGTAGACAGTGACTGGGAGTCGTGTGGGGAGGTGGCGGCGGCGTGCAAAAGAAAGGTGTGACTGGAGAAACACAGTGAGAGACACGACGACGACGCTTCCTCCTCCAGATCGCTGAGCTCTCGTCCAGTAACAGTTCCTCCCCAGGTCCTCACAGAATCAGGCCTCAGACTACATGATGCAGACGCAGTATTTAAACATACTGTATGTGTTGACTAAAAGGAAAGTGTGTTAAATTCAGCATCGGCAGGAAGCGAGTGGGAGAAACAGGAGCACTAAGTATCCGTGGGTTGAGGAGAGCGCCTTGAAAAATCACTGTGCCAAAATGAGACTATTTAAAGGATACTACAAACGTGTTTCATCCACCCAAAGAGGAACAAAGGTTGTGGATGAAAGGAAATGCACTCCTCTGCTATCTATAAGGGCTATGCTTTGTATAAAATTGATGATAAAAATTCAACGACAGAACTTTGTGGTGCCGATTTACCGCAGATATCCTCTCAAAATTTCTTTCATACGATTCAGAGATATGCCTCTAATTTTTTATTGTATGGTTTTTCTATGCATGTAAACATTTCTGTTCTTCTCATGTGATTTGTGGGACTCTGTTGCTTTCTTCTTGTGTATTTTTTTTTTCATTCAGTCCTGCTCATGTTTTAACTTGACATAATATGTTTTTTTAAGGCTTATCTTCAACCGAATTTGTTTCAGTTTTATTGAACATTGTAAAACGTAACAACCAAGACAGCAAAGAAAGCGCAGTACTCAAAAGTCATAATGTTACATGAACATGGAAGGAAGATCTCTGCCGTGTGAAACATCTGACTGAAAACATAAGGAGAACTTCAGCGCTGGTGCCTGTGATCCAAATAACGAAAGGCATGAGAACTAGAACAGGATTTAATGAACAAAGGAACCAAAACCAGCTGCAAGTCTCCACCTTCCGACAAAATACAAACACTTTTTATTGAGGTTGGATTTCATGTCATCACAATCTCAGGTTTGTTCTATCAGGGCCACATATCATAAACATTATGGGGGAAAAAAATCTACAAAATTTCAGTTTACACCAAAGATTAGGGTTTATAGGAAGCATTCAATTGTTTTCATCATATATCTGATACAACAAGCAGGTACAGGTGAACCAAAATGTTTTCATAGTGTAAGTTTCCAAACAGACATAAACCTTAAAAAGAAGTCTGCAGCACAGAAATCTCAGGTGTGTCCATGTG
Source organism: Antennarius striatus (assembly GCF_040054535.1). Lineage (NCBI taxonomy): Eukaryota > Metazoa > Chordata > Actinopteri > Lophiiformes > Antennariidae > Antennarius > Antennarius striatus. The sequence goes on along the minus strand of NC_090780.1, from coordinate 17,203,916 downwards.
CTTGTGTATGTAAAAGAAAGCATTTAACAAAACGCACAGTTGCTGTAATTAATGCCATAATCAACACACAAGCCTTCACACAGAAGACCAGTTATTACAAATATGCACATAAATTGCTAAAAACTTCTTCCTTCACCCAGAACCTTCTTGTACTGATCAGACAGACACTGACCATGAGACAACATGATGAACTGTAACTGAACATCCAGCAAAGATATGAGAAAACAGACGTTTTCCATTGGGTGACCAGCTAGTTAAAATAATGTGTGTCCATTCGTGCTATTTTTAATGAATGATGCCAAACGTAATAAACACTTAACTTGTTTTTTTGGGTTTTTTTTAAATTGCAGCTATATGCAAGATATATAAAATGTTCATTATTTATGCAATGAAAGACAAGAGTCTTAGTGAACACTTGAGTCAACAAAAAGAAAGGGATGAATCTGTCAACATTCTAGCATGTAGAAAGGTCAGGTCGGTCTTTTGTACCAGATGTGAAGCCATTGAGGATGCTGAACATTAAATACTGAGGTATTAAATAATCCACAGGCACACCAGAATCATGGTTTCACGGCCCGTCAGCCCATTATATACAGAACCATGATATTTCATTCAAGACTTGTGCTGATGTTTCTTGAATTAATTTCCCTGACCCGTTGTTTTCTTGAATTTGAGCTGGTGCAATAGAACAGCCATGGAAGAGGTCCAGAAGGCGTCAGCTCTTTAAAAGCAAAGGAGTTTGTTTTTTTTAAAAAGTACCAAAGACAGACGTGACATTATTTCAACAACAATAAAATGTGAATCAACGAGAATTCTCTTAAGCTAATCGATGTGAACTGTATTCACTCTTTACTGTGTGAGAGGAGACTCCATGATCTCAAAGGACTCTGGAAGCTGAAACTTCATCTTATCTCTGTTACAGTTTATTGTTTTTAAACTTATGTCTTACTTTTTATAAGCATAATCTTTGTAGGGTGCAAACAAATGAATTATTCTCATGTTCAGGGATTCAGAAACGTCACAACTTTGTTTTAGTGAGACGACCAAAGTAGCTCCGATACATGGAGGGCGAGAAAAACAAAGATGGGGGCTGATCTGCTCTTGTTTTTATATCTATGTTTTTGCTTATTTGTAGCTTCTTGTTCACTTATTTGTTATTTGTTGTTGACTTACTTGTATTTTGATAAACATTATTTGTTCTCTGATATTTCATGGTTCATTGGTCGTCTTCTTTCCTATTTATTCACTCAGATTTACAGCAAAAGTCTGGCTAGAAACACAATCACAAGTGTTTTCAATATGACAGTCATTTACTTTAAAGGTGCTGGTTTTCTGCATCTTAAGCCCGTAGGAACAAAACACACATGTTCACCCAAAATTAACATGTATGTTCTATCTTTAAAGCTAATATTCTTAAACAAACATGTTCTTCCAGTCTGACACTGCTAAACCCGAATGTTTCACACTAGTTTGACACAAACACTCACATTTCTGACACGCTTTCAGGACTCATATTCACAAGCAGAGGTTATTGTGCTGATGTGCCACCAAATACAGGATATTTAAAAGTCGAGCTAATCGTGGCATCATCTGAGATTTTCCTCTGATTAGATTCATCCAAACTGTAATCCTCTTTAAAGCTGGTGTCTTGTCTTCTTTTTACAAATTAAGAAAAGACTCAAAAACAAGGTTAAATATGACCGCTGGTGTCTACAGATGAAAATCTAAGAGCAAAAATATGAAAGCCTATGAGGACGAAAACTGTGGCGCTTCACGTTCATCCAGAGACTCATACTTATAAAGTAATAAATACATGATTGCATTAATAAAACACATTTCAGACGTGTACTGTATGGCTACAAGTTTTGCGTATTAGAAAGAACATTATAAAAGCAGTAAACTAGCATCCTGGTGACATCCTTGTCGTCCATCATCCCTCTCCTGTTACCACATGGGGGAGTCTGCTCGCTCACTGCAGAGAGAAAAAGTTTTACTGAAGGTGCAGATGATAAAAAAAACCCAACAGCAGACAAAGAGTCGAACCCAAACTGTCACAGCTACCGGTACATGAACTGACAGCTTGCATGAGACGACAACAGCACGACGTGTGAATGAAGTCATTGCAAGTTTTAGGAGAAGTGACCGCAGACGAGGAGCGGCAAGGGCGACGGTTAGAATGACTGTTAAAAGTCCAGAAGTGTCACCTCAGGACGGGGTCAGACAGTTCTGGAAGGATCAGCGTCTTCCCTTCAGCAGCTCCGTCCTCACAAGGCCGGGTCCTCACATCCTGTTGGAGAGGAAGAAGCAGGGATACACTTACAGTGTAAGTGTCAGGATGTCAGTCCAGACAATGGGATAAATAAATTTACAGTTCATTAAAGTGTGTTATTTATTTGTTTGATTTGTGTTTGTTTATATTTGAAATAAATCATCAAACCGTCTCATAAATCAGCTGCTCTTGAAAAATACAAAGGAATTTGAAGAAGGAAGGAATCATTTTTACCATCTTTTTAACCACACATGAACCACTTTGTTTTCCTGGGTGAATCTTTGTCTTGTGCGTTTGCTTTTAAATATGACTGAATAAAAAACTGAATAAAAAAAAACTTTGCTCAGCAATAGAATTGCTGCAAAACTTCGCCAGAAAACTCCAGGACTGTTGGGATGTTATAACATGTTTGGTCAATATGTGATATGATGTCATACCTGCGTGTTGGAGTCTGGTGGGTCTCCCTCTGAGGACGGGAAAAGAGGGGTTCGAGTGGACCTGGGAGACCCTGATGATGCATCATCGTCATCATCCTCAGAGGAAGAGCTGGCAGCTGTTTGAATGAGCACACACCCGTCTTCACTTTGATCTGCCGCAGAGGAGAAGAAACTGCATACAAACATACATACATACATGACTCACAGACACATGTGGGAACGTCGCCATGGGATTCCGTTTCTGGTACAATCCCCAACCTCTGCTCCAGCTGGAGGATGTAGTGGAGCAGCTCCTGTGAGCGTCACGTGTCAAACACACACATTTAAAGCAGAGAATTATTAACAGCGTTTTCCTCCTGTTGGAAGTTCACAAGTCACTTACCTTCTATAATTTAACATTTTTTATCTGTGCTAAATTTTGACTGTAAGTGCAAAAGAATATAAAATCCCACTGCTAAAAGAGACGACACACAATATTGGGTTATTTTTAACCTTCATCCGCCGACACTGACATTAAATACTTAGGTCAGATTTCTTTGATTCAGTTTTTCAGCATTGATTTAATTTTAAACTAATGATGAGAAAAGTATTTGATGCCATTCAGTTAATTTCCCAACATTTTGAAAAAGACAGACGTGAAAAGTTAAATTTCACCTCTAATAAATTTGCACTTTCATTTGCATGTTGTAAAAACATCCTTCCTTTGTCCTTCGTCTTCCTTTTACCTGTTTTGCGGCCTGATGCTCGTCCCTCTCTCTCTTGGCTTTCCTCTGACTGGATCTCACCTCTTGAAGCTCATTCAGCAGCACCTATAGGAGGCAACAGCATCAAAAAAACCCCACCTGATCACCCACTTGTACAACTGGCATGTCTTATTTCCTGCTGTTGATGACAGGAAATATATACTGGCATCTATTTGTGCCTGCACATTACTTATAAATAACTCTCCAGTTTCAAAAATGTAATCTGAACTACTGACGACACAGATAAACATTTAAATTTAGCGCCAAATGTGTTTGTTTATTAACTAAAAGCCCTTCTTGTAATTTGCTTTACTTACTCGATTACAGTCTCTCTCATTGCCCAGCTCTACCTCCAGTCTCTCCCTTTCCATCCTCTCCTCCTGGAGCCACTCCTCCATCCTCTGAACCTCACACATCAATTCTTGGAATTTCTTTTTCTCAGTCTGCACAAAAATAAATTACAAAAAAAGGTTTTACATCAGGACCACGCTGTGCTTTTGCAGCATCATTCCTTGAAGCATCCTCACCTCAGCTGCATGTTTGTTGGCTTCTCTTTCTAAGGCCCAGTTGCCACGCTCCTCCCTGAGGACCAGGTTCTCCTCGGACATCTGGAGGGTGAGCTGGGCCACCTGGAGCCGGGCCTGGTGCAGCTCCGTGTGGGTGTGACCTTCACGGACTCCCAGCTCCCTCAGCTCCCTGCGGAGGCTTTCAGCGGTGTGTTCACTGGCCTCCAGACGCTCCTGCAGCCCCTGAACCTTCACCAGAGCAACCTCGTTCTCCACCTGCAGACCAGAGATGGACAGAAACGTCTGAAATGAGGGGAGTCACCTGTGGATCTGCTCCTGAATTAATATCAACTGGTTCCATGTTTGACTATCAGCGTTTTTTACAGGAGATGAAGCAACTACCTGAAGAGACTTTCGCTTTCCCTCATCGTGTTTCATCTGACAAGATAATTTCTTCACTCTTTCCTTCAACCTGTGGGACAAAAATATTAAGAAGGAAGCGTACAAAGACAAAGTTCTCAAACACTTGCCTTTCCAGTTCTATGTTTCCTTCGTTCTCCCGGTCATTCAGGTCTCGGATTTGCTGCAGATTCTCAATTTTTTCAGCCATCAGTTTGCTCAATTCACAGGTCAGATTTTCCTCACTATATTTCACATCCTTGTGTTTTAGAGAGAGGAAAGGATGACAGACATTTCTCCAGGTGTATATTTTTTAATCACATGTCTGACTGAAGTTAAACTCCGTACTGTACCTTGTGTTTTCCCTCCATCTTCTTCAGCGACTGATAGTTTTGTCTCATGTTGTCTCTGAGTTCTGCGATCTCTTCCTTCATTGCTCCTCTTTCTCGCTCCCACTCCATCTTTGCTTTCTTGCTCGTCTTTCTCTCATCCTCCATCTCTTTTCTAGTGGCGTCAAGATCTTTCTGCAACGCCTCCTGCTTTTTGACGCTTTCCTCTAGCCGACGCTGTTACCAGCAAGAAAATAGAGATTTGTGTTTAAATGGGTGATTTTAACAGGAAAAGCAGATTTTTTTTGTGTTTGTACTTTCATTTTTATTCCCACCTGCAGAAGCTGTGCCTTTGGGATGACGAGGAGCAGCTCCTCCTCTTCATCATCCTCATCTTGCTCCTCTTTCAGAGTCTCCAGCTCCTCCAGCGGCTTTGGAGCACAAAAGGTGAACGGGCGACTCCGGGCACACACCCGTCCCGCTTTATCCACATATATGAACTCATACTCCACGGCGCCGGGGCGGGGCAAGTAGGACGCTACAGGAAGCAGATGGAAATATCTCTCATCTGTTTATGAAGTATTACAGAAGTAAAGTGAAGCCCTAGAGGGAAGGCAAATACAACTCGCACCAGAAAGATCAGTGACGTGATGAGAAAATCAAGATTATTGATCTCATTATTACTTGTGTCACATTCTGAATTCTCACCGTGGAATATCACACAGCAGTTGGCATCAGTGCCCTCGGTGTGGCCCTCAGGAACCAGAGCCCATGTGTATGTATAATAATGTTTCACTGAAGACCAGCCCACCTGTGCCAGGAAGTCAAGCAGGATGAGCGTCAATCCCATCCCCCCACCCCTACATGGAACACAGCTTGGATAAAATGCTGAGGGTGTTTGTGTAGATTTAAGTTAATGTTCAACCTCAAAGATTCCGATCCAGTCGCTGCTGCTCCACTGATGGGAGGGGGTCAGACTGTAATGGCACTCCACTTTGGTTTGGGGGAAGTAAAGCTGTCCCACATTTCGAAACACCACAGCGGGCTGCTTATCCATGGTAATAGAAACCAGTGCTGTTTAGGAAGAAAACATACGTGGGTCCAGAGAATCGGGTCCAGTTTCAGTCTGGAGGAGAACAGCTGATGAAACGCGATAGCAGAGACGGGACAGGAATGCAGCGCTCACAACACCCCCCGCCTATGGCCTCAGAACAAGATGATAAACAACAACAATCTGTATATCTGCAGATATACATCTATGTCTATGATGTACAGGTATATCTGTAAAGAAACTGAGACACTCAGAGGACTTTTTGCACATCTGTACACGACTCTAATTTATTCCAATTATTCTCTTCAACAGTAAAAATGATGAACCCATACAAAAACTTCTTTATCTGATGTAATTACTGGTCATAATATATCTCATCCAACTGATATCAGATTTATTTTTCAAGATTGACATGGATTTCTTTCCCTGTTTTATATTTCAGTCCTAAAAAAATATTTGCATCATAGCTGCATTTATACCGTAATAAAAATATAAAAATAACGTTTATGATAATTACTTTATAAGCTTTCTATTAATAGAAATAAATAAATAACAACTTTTCTTAGTCACACACACACACTTATTATAGGTTTTCTTAAAAACAGATGTACCTGTAATAATGAAATATTTATGAAATAACATATATACAATATACAGTTATTGTAGTATAATATAATACATAATGATGTTAATTTTCTTTTACCTCGTTCTGCTGGCTTTAGTTTTCTGCTGCCTCATGGAGGACAGAGCTCTGCATCAGTCTGCTGATAATGATGAGTTATCCTGTCAGGTGCAAGAGTTTCACAACGTCTGAGGCATGAGCCCCCCCCCCCAAGTAAAAATGGGCGATGCTGGTCTGCTCATGGGAGATGCAGTCCTTGAGTACAGGGGTCGTCAGACATCCCATTACTGCATGATGGCAAAAAGTATCTTCTGCTGGTGGTTATTGTTCACTGAATTGAAGGGGTTGGTGGTCAGGGATTGTCAGGACGGCATCTGAGGCTACATAAATCTTTTAAATAAACTCCAGGAAACTTTGACGTCTGGGATCCATTAAAGGAATAAAAGAAGAAAGCAGAATCCCCAGGGCGACATCAAACATCCACAATAAATAGCCAACTCATTTCCTGAATGTGAGTCATTTATAATGTGGACCTTTCCTCTGTTTGTTTTCAACTGCTCTGAAAATACTTCCTGGGTTTTAAACAGGGTGTTAGTGTAGAAGTCAGGAGGCACTTACATGTTTACATGAACAGAGGACAGATACAGATTTATCAGAGTTCTATCCTCATACTTTTTGAGAATTCTTCTTCATTTTTCATAAAATGTCATGTCATTTTACTAACCTCTGTGCAGATTCTCTTGTGTACAGTCCAAACCAGTGACATCCAGCTGTGCTGCAGCAGCCAGAGGAGATTCTAATTTGGGGTCTTTGGGGGTGTCGGCACGTGATCTGTTTAGTAGCTTCTTGGAAGAAGTACAGATAGTAGTTGTTTCTGATTTTGTGGGGTTTTTTTCTTTCGATACACTTATCGTTTTCTAGAAAAATCAAAAACTTGACAGCTTTCAGAACAACCAATTAAAATTTAACTGGTCATTCCAGAAAAATAGCATTTAGATTTTTCACAGCACAAAAAATACAAGTGGTGCAAAGTTCTCCAACAGAGACAGTTCTTCCCTCAACAAATTAAAGTGGAGCTCTGGGGCTAAAGTACAGTACTGTAATTATTTTCACCAACTTTTTCTGATGTGATAGCAGAAACATTCCATCAAGTATTACTTCTGTAAATTACAGTGCAGTAAAGCTTGTGGTGCTGGAGGCCTCCACTGATGCTTGTCCTTGAACAAAAATGTTTCACAACAGTTGAAGCAGAGACAAGAATTCAGTTTGGGATTTCAATATGAAGTCTTTGTTTATACAAAAGTTTATTTTTCAACCGTAATCAGCCCAGAAATACAGAACAGTGTGAGTAAATAAAACATTTATATCATGAATGATATACATACTTATACATCTCTATAAAACAGCTGTATACAGTAGTCCAGTATGAAAATTAAAAAAAATCTGTAATGTTATTAATGGTCAAGTAAAGTTAGTGGGACTTTTGGTTTTATTTTTCTCAACTTCTCCTTTTGTGAACATGTAAGAGTTCAGTGAAAAACTTTTAGTGTCATAAATCTATACCATCGCAGATACGTTTAGATTTCCCAATATGTATGATCGTTAGCACAGGTGTTACTGCCTTTATTACAGCTAAGTTAAAAAACCCTCACCCTACCATTTTAAGGCCGGTTTCCCTCCTTACTGAATCAAATAATTCAGTTACCAAACAAGAGTATTTAAATACAAAATATCTCTCAAAAACCCTGAGTTTGTGTTTTATATACAAACATACAGACATTAAAAACACACATGTGATACTGAATAGGTCCCATTTTTCCAACAAGACAGCTCTGACTCATCAAAGCTTTGACTCCACCCTGAAGGTGTGCTGATCTGGCACCGAGACGCTTCTCCTTGTCCTCCTTGAGAGTTGTAACCAGTTTGTCCGGCAGATCCCACAGACGAACAACTGGTTTGAGATCTGAGGAATTTAGAGACAAAGTCAACATCACGTGACACCGTAGGCAGTCTGGGCAGTGGAGAGAGGTCTCCACAGCATTTGTAATCTGACTGGGTGCCCATGACCCCGCTGCTGGTTTCACAGTTGAACTTTCTGGGACAAGTTCAGGTAGGAATGAAATCCTGCAAATCGAGAACACTCAGGAAAACACATGGTCGTCTGGACGACACACGTGGCTCCTGTCAAAGTTCCTGAGATCCTCATGCTTCATCATTTTCCTGCTTTGATAGAACATAATGTTCACCTGTTGACCAGGTGGGTAAATGCATTATTACTGAGATCGACTGCTCTCTTCAGCCGTCAGTGGTGATTTATGTTACGGCTGACTCATGTTTAGCTGAAGCATGTTAAACTAACATTAGTGTGTTTTCTTTGAAACGAGTTAAGTCCTGCAAACACTGATCTGTAAAGGACGTATTAACATATCAATAGATCTTGAGCAGTGAGGAGAGTGTTCAGTGGAGATCACATCACACACACAGACTCATCCCGATCCACCGTCAGCCGCGCTGCTCAGCAGCGACATGACACCGAGTTCTGAAAGTCTAGCTTTAGCAACTTCCGACCAGCCCTTGTTGGCTTGAGGGTTCCGAGGTGAAGGATGCATGATGCCTTCAACTCGTACATCCACGCCGTCGGCAGCCAGCGCTCGTCTGGCCCTCTGTTCTGCAACTCTTCCGACTCCGATCACCATGGATACGCCCAGAACCTTCACCACCTGGCAAAGAGCGATGTCACACAGTTTCAGGAGAGCGTCGCGCTCAGCTGCAAGCAGCTCTGGTGGGGTTAAATTCTTCCCACTGGCGCTCATGAAAATGAGTGGACACAGATTGTGCACAAAGCAGTGTTGGAAAAACTGTCCTGGTTCTCCACACAGCTTCCTGAAGAAGCCCCAGAAGCGTGCACCGCTGACTTCACTCTGAGTGCACGCCAGGCCCGTGATCCGCCGTTTTGGATGCTCATCGGGAGGACGACCGACCTCTCCGGTGATCTTCAGCCAGTCAACAACTGACTTGACTTCACCAAAGGGAACCTGTGCAGAGGAAAAACAGCTCAATAAAGGTGTGTCAAAGACATAACATAAAGAGTTGCTGCAGAAAGCAGCAAAACTAACATTGATCTAAATAAGAATTAGTTGGGATTAAATCTCTAACTGGGTGAATGTGAAACTCACACACCTAAATCTGTTCTCACCCCGGTCTGTGCCATCCCGAAAGGTCCTGGATTCATGCCTAGAAACAGGACCTTCTGACCCCCCCGGCAGTATTGGTCCACGTAGCTCCGGTGGGTGTCCCACGCGTACTCCAGCGGGTTGTAGATGTACCGGACGGGTTCGCTGAAGCTGAGCCGCCGGAGGTGGGTGTTCAATTCCAGTTCCACCTGCAGAAACCTGGCGGAGGGGGTTCCATTGCCCCCCAGTAGACTCACAGGACAGCACCCCTTCGGATCACACAATGGGCTCCGATCATCTCCGACGTAGAGTTCAGCTGTTTCCTCTACAGATTCTTTATCATCGGACATTTTTTTTTAACCTCAAACTACCTCAAACGTTAAATGATAGCAGCTTTTTAAATGTTGGATATTAATGAAATAAACACGGAGTACTTCCGCTAGTGCGTTCTTCTTCTACATCTTCCTGTATGTCGTCAGATTCGTGGGCTGCGCCTCCTACCGCCGGTCTGGTGTCATTACAGCGCAAAGCTGAGGAGTCTGCAGAACAGGGTCTGTATTTGTCACAAATGTTTACTGGAACACAAACCACCTACACTCAGGTCAGAAGTTGGGGTTTTTTCTCCTTGAAAATAAACATTATGTTAGAGGTTTAGATTAGAGGCTTGGATTAGATGTTGTTTTTCGGTTGTGAAAGATTTCTGTTTGATAATACAGTGCTGGCTCAGTATTTTCCCAAGCAACTGGGTGAAAATAACCTAATCTGAAAGATTTGATCAAAGCACATCTTTAGTATATAACCTCCACAATTAATATATTATTTTGAAAAAATAAGTTGTATGCTCCATGTTAATTCCTGTTGTGGCATTCGGACCTGAACCTTCCATCAAAACAGCATTGCTTTGAAATTTAAAATAAGGACGCACTTGTTTCCTTTAATCAACGTAATACATCAGATTACATAAATGGAGTGTGAGATTTTAGTCCAACACAACAGATCAGTACTGGGATTCGGTTCAAAGGTTTGGTTGCGCAGCTGGTGCAGAATCACCATGGAGACCATCATTTGATTCAAAGAGTTTTTGGATGATTAAATTCCCTAGAGTTAATTTAAAATATAAAATTCGACTGCTAAAGAAATTCAGATGTTTTGTTGTAAGGAGTATTCTTGACATTGTCAGAATTCTTACCGTTTCTGAATCAGTACAGATCAGGGAGGGCAGAAGTATTCACAAATGATTGTGATGTTCTAATAACTTAAATTATTTGAACGATTTAGAGGACTATCAGAAAATATTTAGACAAAAATTGGCCTATTGCAATATTTTTATCCAGAGGAAATTTCAATGCATGCTTTAAGGATGCCGTAAACTACAAAATGTGCCTAAAGAGTAACCTATTAATTCTTCATAATACGATTGTCATGAGAATTTATTTTGAATTACAGATGAGACACCACACCTAATAATCAGTAAATGATTAATGATTGCTGTCTTTGTGGTAGACATATTCTTAACAAATTTGGAAAAATGTACAACTGAGTAAAATAACTTCATATAAGAAAAAATTACACATTGTCACACCTAACCTTATTTTATATTTCATCTCAGTGATGCAATCTTGCTTAAGATTGAATTTATAAAAATCAACTACCTTTGGACTGCAGGAGTCTGGGGTGTCATTATTCCATAAAATATTGTATTTTGAGATCACTAAGCATGAAGTTTTTATATTTATGGTTAATCTATTAACCATCGAATGTGATGTAGAGTGAATTATGGGTAACACTGGTGAGTACTTTAAATGTGAAAAGGATGCGTTTGTGCAACATTCTTAATTCAGAATGAGACGAGGTTTGGAGTAAAAATTTAAGATGGGATGAAAAACATCAGAATGAAGTCAACACATGTAGTGAGTGTACAAAAGTCCTTTACAAATTCTTTTATTTCAGCATAATAGTAAGAAGCCTCTCCTCTGATTTTCATATACTTGAAACTAATTGGATCACAAGGGTACATATTAGTTAGCCCATTTTACAATAATCATTGTAACATGTTTTAGGAAGTTATCCGTATGCACTCATTTTCCTACACAAAATAATTAATATCAAGATCCTATTTTAACTGAGGACCATAACTGCATGCAAGACTAATAAAGAAAACAACTAATCTGTGATAGCTACAGTTGCTGTTGATCATCTAATACCATTATCAATATAATTTACTACAAATACCAGGGACTTAGTATAAAAAAAAACATTTTCTTGTGTTACTGCTGCCTCTAATGTCAAAATTACTGAACATACTGGGCTCAACTGTACTGATCCAAATGGTTCTGTCCACGTTCTGTGCCAAGTTGAGGAGAAATAGGCTTAGTCTAAACCCTAAAATCTAGTACAGTCTGAAGGAAAAAATATCCATCTCTTTTTTTTTATCTTTTCCTTTCACTCCAGTGTTTACAATTTCATCAGAATAAAAAAAGGTCCTTGAAACAATCATCGAAATGTGATGAAAAATTGTCAGACAAATAAATCCTCGGATCTGCCTGAAAAATTAAACCTCAATCTTATAAACAAATGATCTGAGACTCAAGGGTACTATTGCATTTTAACAACGAGATTGAGAATACTAAAAACAAATGACAACAAGGTAACAACAAGTGACCTCAGCTATCTACTCTATTGCCCTTTAGCCATTTCCCTATGTGCTCCTGCCAGCAGTAATCCTTCCCCAGTTCTGGAATAGTGTTTCCATTGCAAATGGAAACATGTCTCAAACTGGGCCCCATTGCTGAAACTGGATTTTACTTCAACTCATCAAGTCACATAAAACCCCATCCCTGACCACACTTGAACCATACTACAACTTTTGCCTTAATATCAATGGAAAATTAAAAATACATTAACACGTTTGTTGAAATATACAAGTCAGCAGCCGCCTACTCATCTGTATCGAGCACAAGCTGCTTGTGATGAATTAAAAACCAGCTAATGCTCTCTTCGATTCAGTCCAGTCTAGGAATTAATCTTCAAATTAAAAGTCCTCTTCTTCCTTCTGTGCTCAAATGACACTTTCACATTAAAATATCTCACTAGTTTCAGCTGTAACTCCAGTTGTAATGTCTTAACAGGTACTTGAAGACCAGTCCTTCCAGCTGGGTTACAGAGAATAGTCCGGTCCGGTCCAATCACAGCAAGAGGCAAGTTTGAGAAATGTCTCCAACAGGCAGTGAAGTGGCCCCGATATCTGCTCTGTGCTGACTGACTGTCCAAGACGTTCACACAGTACGATCAAGAAGTTCATCATAGGTAAAAGAAATCGTTTGTTACAATATCATTTAGTACTACAATGATTATTTGTTTATCCGCACTTACTTAAGGCTAAACCCAATGACATGACAGACATCCATTATAACACATCAACCACATAATATCTGGAGAAAAAGGCAATTGTTAGAGTGTAGTAGAGTAAAGCAAGTGTTGATTCAGTTGTGGCCTGAAACCAGTGGGAAAACATTTCACTACTACTGACTCCTCACAGGACCGTCAGTTTCCAGGGGGGCTAAAGACTGTGTTACACTGTCATCAGTAACAACGATCCAAAAGATTTAAAAGACAACTCCACCCAACCACACATTAGTTCATTTTAGTGCCACTGAAGCTGTTGGCTGTGATAACAACTTTAGTATGGGAAGAAAAAAAGAAAACCGATGATGAAAGGCTGTCATCTGAGTAAATACATCTGATCCATGATAAGAAAAAGGCAAAAAACGAAACACTAAGGCCATGAGATTCTGGATAACCTCACTAATCTCACAATGTGAGCATCTGTACAAACATAACGGGACATTGAGCGGCCAGCCTGCACTAGACTAGACTAAAAAGTACGGGGCAAGAGGGACGACTGACTTCTGCTGAGCTCTGGTCATCATAGTGTACAGGTGGCAGCACTGTGCAGCATGATGTCATCACTCGCAGGTCACCCTAGCAACAGCCGCCTCTCCCAGATCCTTGTTTAAAGTTAAAAGCGGTTTGATACGTTTTTCCCCCATAACATTCACCAAATTTCACTGAAACTGCAGCAACAGGTAGGATTTGAACCAATTTGTAATGCTCACACTGACTGATTTTATGCATTAAAAAAGTAATTTTTAAGTATTTACACAAAATAATGATCAAAACTCCACCTCCTATGCTGAACAAGTCAGGGAAATCCTATTGCTCTGATCATGTGAAAACGCTGTTTTATGCCAAATGCAACAAAAACTTAAATCTGGTCTGGGAGCCAAAATGGTTCACAAAAAATGAAAAAGAAGATGCACAAATGTTCTTCACCACTTCATCATAATTGCAAACAGGTCATGATAAACAACAACCTCTGCCATTCCCGAGTACCGCCGAATGCAGATATATCTGAACAACAATAAAAACGTATTTTCGTCGCAAAAATCAAATAAGATTTAGTACAAAACAGGACCACTGTTCATCACAGAAAAGCCTTGTCTGTAAAAAAAAAAAAAAAAAACAAAACAATTTAGAGAAAAAGAAACACAGTTAAAATCGACTAAACAAAAATACAAATGTCCCTCTGTCATTAGGAATCCCCAGACTGGAGCTGTAATAGGTCTGTGCTAGAGCGTGGCGTCACTCAGCACAAAGCCATGAAGAAGAAACCCTGTGGTTTGTCCTGCTCCTGGTGGTGTTGTGGATGCAGGGAAGGTGGAATGTCAGACTGCCAGCCGGCCTGGAGGGGGGTGCAGCGGGCTCCAAGTCGGGGGCGCAGGCGGTGGTTCTTGTGGATACGGGCGGGGTTCGCAGCACGGCTGGTTTTCTACTTTGGCTACGCTGCGACCCTGGCACAACCGCCGATGCCGCAGCAGCCGGTCTGTTCGTGAGAAGTTCTTAAAACACAGTTTGGATAACGTTAATAGTCTGTTAAAAAACATCAACAAATGAGTAAGACAGTCAAACCCGGCCTGAAGACCACCTCGTTAGGGGTCCCCCTGCTCAGATTTGGACACACGCAGGTCACTAATCAGTGAACACACACACATTTTCCACGCCATAAGGCCCACCAGACTATAAAGCATAACAAAACCATCTTCACCAGAAAAGGGCGCACTGCATTACAAGACACAATCAATCAGGTAACTGTGGGTGAGAAGGAGCGCAGCTTAGACTTGTGTATTCTGTCTGGGCTGCTGACCAGATAGGCAACAGCATGAGGTGGAAGTTACAGCTGAGAGTTGAGAACTCATCTTCAATGAATGGCCTACTTTAAAAACTTTTTTAATGTATAAGACACACTGGATTATAAGGTGCAGTGTCCGTTTTTGAGAAAATTAAAGGCTTTAGGTGCGCCTTATAGTGCGTAAATTATTGTAGAAAAGTGGGACTTTTACAGGAAAGGTTCCGATGTTTGCTTTGTCGAGTGAAGGAAAAAAAAGGACAGTGACAAATGGCAAGGAAAAAAACCAACAGAAAATTACTAGACTATGCTGGGATTTTTAATTTTTTGACATTACAGCCAAACTTGTACAAAATGTAAATATTGGGGACAAGTGATATTTTCCAGAAATCAAGTAGAAGTTAATTTTAGTAAATGATGTTTAAGAGAGTTCAACCATTACGGTTCTTTAATGTGGAAACTCTCAGGTCTCCGTTTTGTCACTAACAGGTGTTTTCTCTTAAAAGCTGCCTGTCCAGTGTGGCCTTGTCACTTCAGTCTTCTTGAGTGGTCTTCTTAGACAGGTTTGACTGTATTTTATTCCCATGCTCACATAGAATCAATTAGAACAGTCTCTGAATACCTTAGTGTAGCATTAGCTTCACTCTGCTTTTCTTTTGTACATACCTGCTGGCACCGTTCACACTGGTAAGGCTTCTCCCCACTGTGGACACGCTTGTGTCTCTCCAGGTGGTAGCGCTGGATAAACCTCATATCACACATGTCACAAGCAAATGGCTTCTCTCCTACAAGAGCACACAAATACACAGTCAATGCATCAATTTTAGCGTCTCGTACCAGCAGTGTGTGCAGCTTCTCATTTACTAATCCTTATCTGAACACTACATTTCCAACACTTACAAAACGTTGGGGAAAAAAAACTGCCCTCAGTAAATTTCAAGTACTTCCATCATCTGGTGTGATATTCTGAGAGGCCTCGTCATCAACTCATTATGTGTAGATCAGAGTGGAATTTCATATTTTTGTGGCCCAGATCTACGTTAACATATTTTTTTCCCCCCAAAAGGAGGGGATTAAGTATTTTGAGGCTGGTTCAACATCCCATCAAATGACTTGACAATCCAAACTCGAGTTTGTCGTGACCCCACTTTGCCTTTCTCGGTAATAAGGGTACGGTGAAGGAACGCATACCCGTATGAGTGAGGCTGTGTCTCTCCAGGTGGTTACGCTGAATAAACCTCATGTCACACATGGAACAAGCATACGGCTTCACCCCTACACACACAGAGCAACATATTAGCCCTACCACCCACAGGCACAGGAAATACAACTTTCAGGCTCAGGCTTACACTAAGACTACCACTGGCAGGTATGATATCTCAACATTTCTAAATGTGTAGTAGCATCAATATTCTTTATGATGTGAAATGTTTAGACATGCAGCTAAACATCAAATTCTGTCATAAGCATTGTGAATGATGTTAACTGTTAAATAAATGTCACTAGAATCCTCCCAACACAACTCAGCTTCTCACCTTCTATCATTTACAATACATTTAAACTCCAATGTTACTGACAAATAACTAATGGACATTTTGAACCTGTTGTTACTGATATGAAGTGTTATCTGGTTTTAATGTTTATTATACAAGGTCATTTTCTCCAAGAGCTACAGAAAGATTAATTTTGTATTATAAATGACGTTTTAATAAAAATTATTTTATGTGGCATCAATGTAGATGGCAGTGTTCTACTTTTGACATCTGTTTTTGTTTAGCAAAAAAGTCAGAGACATGAACCAATCAGCTGTTCAGCTAAGAAGTAATATGTTTTACTATATTACAAAACACAACTGTGTGTCAGTAAAATATAAACATAATCGATACATCTACATTACATTTTTTGAGTTGCCGTCCAGTATTACTGGTATAGAATAAAACCCTGGCAATGTTTGTAAACCTGCTCAACAACCGACTGACTCCAGCAACCAACAAACAAACATTTGCATACTATGATTTCAATATGCAAACTAGGTAGCAATGGCCACACAGTCTGCCCTTATTTGCCCTTATGGTCAAATGAGGGCAGCATCTGTATTCAAACTGTCTTCTGTCTTTTCCTTTCAGATGACATCTCTTACAGCATTAGAACACAATAAACTTTAATAGCGGGTGTACGCAGGATGCTGGTGTCACTGTCAGGTAGCTAGGAGTGTGTCACACACAGGAGGTTTGCACTATGCCAACAATTCTGGAGGGCAACATCCCTATTTCTAGTAATAACTACCAACAGCTTCCCAGTGTAGTTGAGAGGAATGTAATCTCAAGAGGTAATACTAATAATGTGAATGTCTTATTAGGAGCAGCTACCCTGGGGGGGGGGGCAGTAAAAGCTCGTGTTCATGTACATTAATAATAAAGACAAAATGGGGGGCAGGTGCACGGACCCATACCCGTATGAGTGAGGCTGTGTCTCGCCAGGTGGTAACGCTGAACAAACCTCATGTCACAAATGGTGCAAGCAAAAGGTTTCACACCTAAACGCAGAGCATCAATAAATTATTTTCATGCCTTTTTATTTGCGTCACAATCCACTAATTAGTAACGTACTTAAAAATCCAGAATTGATGGGTTGTTAACCACTTTGTATTTGCTTTGTTTCTCTGTCCAAATCCAATTAAAAAAATACATAACCTACATCAAATTTCAGATCCACAACTAAACACATCACATGAGCTGATGATGTCACAATCCCACAATTATTTACATTGAAAGACTTGCTTTAATGGTGTATTAGCATGCATAATACAGGACAGAATTGATACAGAGAAATGTACAATTGGGTCCTTTTACCAATTATGAGTTGCCTCAGACAACAGACACTCATCTGAAGTTGTATTTAAGCACATTACTGATCTCAGTGTCAAGGGTACGGTGGGCGGACGCATACCCATGTGAGTGAGGCTGTGTCTCGCCAGGTGGTAGCGCTGAAAAAATCTCTTGTCACACATGGTGCAAGCATAAGGTTTCACACCTAAATGCAAAGTAGCAATATTACTTTATCCACGTTTCCATTCTTTACAAATAAAAGTCTTTATCTGCTAAGCCATTAGTTTTTAAGAACACAGCCATTCATGCACAAACAAATATACGTATGTTAAGTACTGCCTTCAAGTATTATTTTGGTCAGTCTACACTGTAGTAAATATCTGTATTTTCATGTCACTTATGTTGATTGCTAGCAGATTAAAATTTTAAATCATGCTATAATTAACCAATATACATTTAAAGTAAGTGTTGTACTACTAGTGCTGTTAGGCAACAGCATTTTCTGAAAAGCCATTTGTAAGCAAAAATAAAGCCGTGTCTCAGTATTGCTGGTTTTCACAACCTTTCAACGTTTTTTTATCTGTAATTAAAGGAATTGTAAGTTCTAGATAAAAATAATTATTATAACATTTAAATTGGTGTAAATTATGTTAGGGGTTCTAAAAATTTCTAGTTATTTCTTTACAGGTCTAACAGCATTTCATTTCTAAATTCCAGAATAACATGTGTCTCATGCTACATTTATTAGCCTTATGAATGCTATGTACTGGCAGGTGCACTGACGCATACCGGTATGAGTGAGGCTGTGTCTCGCCAGGTGGTAACGCTGAACAAACCTCATGTCACACATGGTACAAGCAAAAGGTTTGACACCTAAACGCAGAGCATTATGATATTATTTCAGAATTTTACTGTTTTTCCTGCTCACAACCTTTCAATGTTAAATATACAGTATTTCCAATATTTATTTGTTTAGGATTGATGGGTTGTTTGCCTTTTTCCTTTTTCAATTTGATTAGCAAAAAGCAAATTCTTGATTTTAAAGATTATTTCTCCTCCAAATCCAATGACGAATGCATCAAACTGTGTGAACCACTTTTCAAATCCACAACTTAACACATTACATGAGCTGATGATGCTGCAGTCCTGTATTCCTTTACACACTTAAACATTCGGTTTAATGTTGCATTTGCACACACGATGAAGCATAAGCTTGATCAAAACATTTTCTACTCATCAGTTTGAGAGAGCACTGATGACTACATCAGATGGCAGGCTCCGTATCTGACAGTGTAATTACAGTCTGGTCTCAGTGACATGGGTACGGTGGGCGGACGCATACCCATATGAGTGAGGCTGTGTCTCGCCAGGTGGTAGCGCTGAAAAAACCTCTTGTCACACATGGTGCAAGCATAAGGTTTCACACCTAAATGCAAAGTAGCAATATTATAATACTTTGCCTCACTTTCTGTGTTATAATTTAGAGGAATGAAAATTTACACTATTGGTTATTAACCACACAATTGCCAATTCATGCAAAAACAAAAACAAAAACCCTGAATACTTAATATTTTTATCATTTCATAGTTTTGTGGCTACCAACTATTAAAAAAAGAAAAAGATCACTAATGTCCTGTATGTCTGAGATGATCTGACAGAATTAAAATTTACACACTGGTTTCTAGCAGTGAATGTCATGGGCACGGTGCACGGACCCATACCCGTATGAGTGAGGCTGTGTCTCGCCAGGTGGTAACGCTGAAAAAACTTCATGTCACACATGGTACAAGCATAAGGTTTCACACCTAAACGTAGAGCATCAAGAGTTATTTGTGTCTCCCTGCCACCAACGTACTCCTATCACCTTCAATACTAATATGGACTAAATTGATAATGGTGGTTAATAACCAATGTCAAACCCTGAAAGTACTTACATGGGTACATGTATATAGAAGATAGGAAATTATATATTATATATATGGCTCCTGTTGTAGATCTAGAATCCACTTACACAACACATGAGATGACTGTGTCATCGAATTTCAAATTTCATTTGAATTATTTGTGTTCAAACACAGATGTTTAAGACTAGACAGAGTACACAGATATTTCAGCAACCTAATTTTGTGACTTCAATAAGACTGGCTGACGCATACCCATATGAGTGAGGCTGTGTCTCGCCAGGTGGTAGCGCTGAAAAAACCTCTTGTCACACATGGTGCAAGCGTACGGCTTCACCCCTACGCACACAAAGTACCAGCTTTAGCAAAAAAAAAAAAAAAAAGACTCAACTGCCAAAAATGATCGACATTAAACTTTACTAATTGTTTAGTAAAGTTTGGTTGTACTAATCAGCGCTTTTAGTTCCAGCAGGCTCCAAACATACCAAAAACATCCAAATGACCAGACTAATAATTGATTTGAACCAAACCCACAATGGGCAATTTCACCTAACAACTTCCAATAACAACTTTTTCACACTAAGCCAATGGGTACTTCTATTCATACAATTTCAACATACTGCCACCCGATTAGTGCAATAGATTTGTGACCATAAATATTTGAAATTTTGTTACGCTGATCGCAGACGTGAGAAAATTTTAGGCAGTTGGTAAACAACCTTACACAAGATATTAAACCTGCAGTGCGGAACGTTTGTCTCCCCCTTATAGCAGGGAGATTTGTACAAATCTACTAGGGCAGGAGTGTCAAACTCATTTTCACCGAGGGCCACATCAGCATAACAGCTGTCCTCAAAGGGCCAGATGTGACTTATAAATATAACTCAATGTAATGTCACATAAATGTTACTCCTTAATGTTAAATAACTCTGAATGTACTACTTATTCAAGTTACGAAAATTACAGTTGCACAGAAAAAATATGTTTGCTTGTTGCTCAGTTATAAAACTTTTTTGTCAGGTTATGAAACCCACACAATTCCATCAATCAAGGATCAAACTCTCCAAGTAAATAAAGAAAAATAACATCAAACACAAGTGATAACAAAATGTTTTTGTCCAAGTCAAAATGGGCCTAATTACTGCATTGTGGTTTTTGGTCAAAGCAAATTTATGACCAAATTATTTTTAGATACGCTTTCCTTTTATGCTCTCGCGGGCCACATAAAATGATATGGCGGGCCACATTTGGCCCCCAGGCAATGAGTTTGACACATGTGTAGTAGAGGGGAACTCTGTTTTTGCCAGACACCACCATGTTTCTGTCAGCAGTAACTTAGTTTATAACAGATTTTTTTTTAATCTAACATACTTTTGAAATCCAGAGGACAGACTTGGTGGTGACAGGTCTAATCAGCATTGTGTCAGCTTGTGTTTGTCAAAGATAAAAATAATAGTCCCGCACTCCAGCTTTAAGATTGAACATTACTTTGCTGAACATCTCAGGTGATTTCACATGAAAACTGATTTATATTAACAGAATCCCTGAAGAAAATCTATAGCAAAAATAAACCAGTAACTCTCCTCTCTCTTCAAATATAGTAGCTGCACAGCTGAAGCAGACTGTAAATATTATTGTTATTCTTTCAGAAAATCTATTTTAAAATAGTAAAAGCAAAGAAAGTAAAGCATTCGTTGCAGAGGAAATGACAATGACCGAGTCGTCAGCTCGAGATTTGCATGTTGTAATTTTTTACAAATAAACTTTTGACTTTACTACCTCAGATTACATTTCTTCACTCCCATCTGAACTATACAGCATTTCCTTACTTGTCTTTCTCTCCCCTCTTAACTATTTCTTGAACACTACCAGTGACCTTGGTCTTTTTTTTTTCTTTGTGGCTTTTCTCTCATCTCCACATCTCATCTCTATTTCTTACCATTTAAGTAAGATTGGCCATAGGGAAAGTCAAATCATTTGGTTATTGAGGGCTGCATTAGGGATGAGTCTTGATCTTTGAATAAGTGTGTAGTCATTAAACTATTTTAAAAAATTATATATACGGTCTAACAATACTCTTGTAAAAACTATTTCCCTAGTTTTTTCCTGCACTTTATTATAATGCAATACAGTAATCCCTCACTTATTCGCGCTTCAAGATGCACAGCTTCACTACACTGAGGCATTTAGTAAGTAGTCACGTGATACCTTACGCACATTTTGCTGGCTGAAAGCATCTGGAAGTGTGCTGCATTCCAAGACTCACATAACGCAGTTCACTTCCATGTATTAAAGAAACACTTTTTTTAAAATAAAAAAGTGTTTTAAACGGTCTGTAAGAGTGTGGGAAAAGATAATATAGATATAACGTGGTTTAATATCAGTATGGGAAGGGTTCATAAACCTTTAAATTACTGTAAATAATAAAATGGTTTGTCGCTAAATTGCAGAATTTTGTTTTTCACAGGAGTGCCTGGAACGCATTAACCTTAAGTAATGAGGGATCACTGTACAGTACTTCCTACAGAGGGTAACACACCTACAGGCTGTATTAACAAGAGGAGGATTCACTACGGTGCTGGTAAAATGCGTATGATGCTACACCAACAGCAGAGACTAACTACAGCCATTAAAAAGCCCAGGATGGGTGGGGGGGTGTCCAAATGTCAAGTAAAGAATAAGTATACACAATCATATGATAAAGCACCAAGAAGAAAAAGTTCCACCCACTGTTTAACAATCAATGGCTAGTTTATCGACAGACACTGATTAAGGTTAGACGTGTAGCGTTACAGTAGCTACTGTCATGTTTGTTGACTGTCAAACAATGCAGAGAACTACTGTTACATCGTGTGAGAAGAGGCATAGCACTGCACAAATCAAACACATCATTTCACACTTATTTACAACCAACCAGCCTGAAACTTTTGTGTAGTTTGCATGAGTTCTTTTAGATTATTATGTTTAACATGGGATTCCATTTTTGCCAGCAGCCTATGTCGGTTTAATTTCATCTTAATGGTAGTGAGAGATGTTACAGTAAAATTAGTTCATTGGCTTGTTGAGTGCCGGAAATGCAGCCATGGGCAGAGGTCAGAGATTTACAAAGGGCTTACAGCGTTGTCTCCCATTGGTGCAAATGTTCCCCAGAGATTTTGGTCCCTACTGACGTGTTAATATAACACAGTAGCTGCTGAATTTTTCCGAAAGGTACTCTATTGGACTAAAATTTGGTGACTGTTGAAGCCATGATGTACGTAATCAGAATCAGTACAGTAGGCTTTGTTTTGTAAACTACTCTGTTAGGAACACAATATAAAATATATTGCCCAAACCATCGTGTTGCCATCAGCGGCCTTAGACAAGATGAATCCTTCCTTTTATGCTGTTTATGCCAAATTTCTGTCAAAGCAACTGAAAGTAGCAGCAGAAATCAAGATCCACCAAACCATGCAACATTTTTCTAGTTCAGTTCCCATGCCAACTGCTGCTGCTGGTTGTTAACCAGAGTGACACCCAGTCTGATTGTCTGATGCTGCAGTCGATCTGCTTTAAGGTTACAGTACAGTGGTACCTCTACCTACTAAGTTAATTGGTTCTGGATGATATTTCATAAGTAGAGACGCGTTTTCCCTGCAAATGCCCTAATCCATTCCAAGGCCCCCAAAATTCAGACATGTTTTATAAAGCATAAAAATGCATCAAAACATGTAACAAATCCATGTTACAATTAGGTTATTACACAATAAATGAGAGTTGTGCATAATGTAAAAAAGAATAAAGAATAAAAATGACAGTCTTTTACCTTTTAACTGCTGTCCTCATTGTTTTTTGCCCATTTTGGTTCGTATGCTCCTGCCTCACCATGCCGAACAACAGAGTGAAGTCCAGTCCTCCTTTTGAACTACTCGAACCACCCACGCTAAGCCTTAAACTCCAGGTGTTTTATGGCTTCCTTTTGTTTTAACAGCGTGGCGATTGTAGATACATTACCGCCATATTCTTTGGCGAGATCAACCAAATGCATCCCTTTTTCATTTTCATGCTTTTCTATTATCTCTTGCTTTGTTTGTACGGACAAAAAAACTTTTTTTTCGTGTTTTCTTTTCCTCTTGTCTCTGTCACTTTCTTGGGGTCCGTAGCGAATACTCAAAAAGTTAATATATTTGCGTAAAACTATCAGAACCCGTCATGGGTCAAGGGCCGAATGACGAGGAGGCTGCATAGACACCTATCTTGCTACACACAGAGGTCCCTCTTAGCCAATGGGATGCCAGGTAATAGCCAATGGCAGAGCAGCTATAAGAATGTTGCGTTTAGGCACGTTTGGGAGCTGCGAGTAGCAGCCCATACTGTATTTTTACCTTTCTTAACTCGAAATTTTTTTCATAACTAGAAGCAATATTTTTCTGTTGAGGCATTTCGTAAGTAGAAAATTTCGTATGTAGACACATTCGTAAGTAGAGGTACCACTGTATATGAATGCTCTTGAAATGTGCAGTGAATCTCAAAATTGACCATTTCTAACCAACAAAAATAGATAAAACTACAAACTTAGACAAATATTTTTCTTTTTTTCTCGCTTTTTTCATCATGTCATTTCATATGCAAAGTATAGGCAAAATTGTTGAACAAGTGTATTTGAGGCTTTTTGCAAATACATGAAACACTAGATCTATCAATATAGTGACTGAAAGCAATACAAACTCGAGTTTGAAGCAGCCATGTAAACAATGTGAAGCGCATGCATGGCCAGAATTAGGGACGACAAGGTCAAAGCTCAAAGAAAGGAGACATACCTGTATGAGTGAGGCTGTGTCTCTCCAGTTGGTAACGTTGAATAAACCTCATGTCACACATGGTGCAAGCATACGGCTTCACGCCTAAACAGAGCACAACAATATTAGATCTATTTCAACATGCTGCTGAAGTTCATAGACACAGATCAACATGAATTTTAAAAACTAATGGAATGCTTTCAGGTTATTTATTATTGCATGCTTTACGAAAGCCAAAATTCTATCAGAAACATTACACAAAAAAAGTCTTAAGACCTGCAGACATTAAGAGTTAAGATGCATCCCCAAGTAAGCAGAAAATTAGTTTCTGCACTGTGCCGTAGATGAGCTTCAGTAATATTCAGCCATCCTGCAAAAGGTACTGTAATGTTTTGGAATTATAATTTCACTTTGTCGGGTCCAATATTGTTTTAATGGTAGAGAAAATCTGGAGAAATGTCACATTTTTTGACATTTCAGACTTTTGGTGTCTGCATTCAAACATTTTTTAGTGTAATGTGCCTTTTCTTTGACATGTAAAACAGTGTTCAACAATCAACATGCAAAAGTACCATTTATCATATTGACACAAAACTGAGAGTCACTTTTTCAGTGGACAGTTTTCCAACAAAGCCTAAAAAAATCGATTTAACATTTTAGGAGGGGAAATTCATGTACTAACAATGACTTATTATATTTGGCATTGCATAGGTGCCACAAGAAGACAAATCACAAATTTCTGTTTCTAATATGAAGCTTTCATAATTAAATGGGAACAATTAATTCAAGCATACCAGTATGAGTGAGGCTGTGTCTTGCCAAATGGTAACGCTGGAAGAACCTCATGTCACACATGGAGCAAGCGTATGGCTTCACCCCTAAACGCACATAGCACCACACTTTAAAAAATGTTTTCATGAACTATGTACACAAGATATGTCATTTTATACACAGTAATAAATGTAACAGTAATGTCATTACTAGGGCTCTAGTATTTAACTGTTTCTATGCAAAGGATAAAATGGGTCATGCCAACCCTAACTACACATATACATTTTTTTAAATCTTTGATAATCAAAAATTGTGTAGTGGAAATTTCTATACGCTTTGTGTCAAATATGTATATGGTATGTGATGCATACTATGTTATAATGACTACAACCCCTGATGCATTTAAGTTAGAGGGATAATTAGAACTTATACCCGTATGGGTGAGAGTGTGTCTTGCCAGGTGGTATCTCTGGAAAAATCTCATGTCACACATGGAGCAAGCATATGGCTTCACCCCTGCACACACAGAGTGAAATGTTTTGTGATAGGAAAAACACAACAAACTGAACAGGACACACTCACTTATGTATCCAGACATGTCAACTTAAGTTTCACTGGAATGATGCAAGACTAAAAGCACTAAACAAGGTAAATTAATCACAAATGTCTGTTACACTGCACTGAAGGGCCACTGGAGACAACAAAACTGGGCTTAAAAAAGGCACCCCTTCAACTTACACGATTCTAAATATTTCAAAAACAAAAAAAACATAATTAACCATGGTAGAAATAAACTTAAGAAACCTGGGTATCAGGGCTCTAATGTACTAAAGAAGTTTGAACCCATACCCGTGTGAGTGAGGCTGTGTCTTGCCAAGTGGTAGCGTTGAAAAAACCTCATGTCACACATGGAGCAAGCGTATGGCTTCACCCCTACGCACACAGAAAGTAAATAAATATAAAGCTAGAAGCAGAAAAAAGCATTAATTCATAACCATCAACCATCCCTTTACATTAGGTCTTTAGTTTTAACATATTATACTATCAGCCTGGGAGGGAAAAAAGGCTTTCTTGCGCGTTGCATCCACAAGCGGGTCATTAAGTAAAAAATTTTGAATCGACAAAGATTAAATAATTTATACAGAACTAAGCTGAAAATTCAGTAAAAGAAATATATTAAGTGTTACAAGCTATCCTGATACATGTCTGGATACATCTTTATGTTTTTAATATAACATTTTGAGTTGTTTGTCATTTTGGACACTAAAACTGTTTACACTACTACTGAAAATTTAAGTCATGTCTAAAACAGTGCTACCAAATGAGCTGAGATTAGCAAACGCATACCAGTATGAGTGAGGCTGTGTCTCGCCAGATGATAACGTTGGAAGAACCTCATGTCACACATGGAGCAAGCGTACGGCTTCACCCCTACATACACAAAGTATCAACATATTAGCTAGGATTTTCCTTCAAAGCACAAAATAATCAATATTTTACCGAGCTAGTACTGTCCTTAGGCATAAAAGGAAAGCATTTATAAGCATTAAACAACTAGGACCTTGCAGACATAACATTCCAATCAAGCTTTCATGCAAAGTAGTGATTGGTTTTGATTCTAATAGTACTAAAAAAATGAATTGTGTTATGGGGGGCATAACAGTATCTGTAATACATCATGAAACAAAAGCAGCAACAACATTAAAGCCAAGCATGTTCAAAACAGACACGACAGCAGCAAGATGGCAAAGAAACATCTACAATGACACTGGCCAGCTGAAGCACAAAGAGCAGCGCAATTTTACAACATTAACTACGTTCAACAAGGCTTTTTGACATTATGGTGAGCATACTTGTTGCAACTTACTACAAGTTGAAATAGTATGTCAACAAACACATTTGTTCAGTTTATGGAGGTGTGAAAAAGTGTGTATTGCTTTGAAGTGCTGTAAGTGTGCTTGTTTTCTAACACTTTTTGAAGCACTTTCAAAAACGTTTCCGTCTGATCTCCACCATAACCTCGCAGCAGTAGCATCAGTATTAAAGTGTGCAATTACATCATTTTTTAGAAAGCCAGGCAATTAAATGAGCTGTGCAGCAATTAATATGCAATAAGTGTGTGGACATCAAAGGACTATTCCCATATTATACCATGGCTCATTCCTCTGAAACATCAAATTGACTGGATTTAACATAAACTATGAACATGATTGAATTAACAATTAATTTACTCATTTTAAAATTCTAGTACAACTATCTTCAATGTGTATCAACAAAATGTATTCCTTGATGCATTGCAGCCAATCAGGAGCATCTCTTTCAGGATGACAATGTCAGATCATATCAAGTCAAAATTTACATAACTGTTGTACACTATGTTTACAAAATACATGAAATGTCTTGCAAGTCTTCTGCATGTCATGGTTCCTCGGAAAAATTTATTGGATACAATAATTCCTTTCCACATTGAGGGGAAAAGTCTAATTTTGGTCATATAGGCTGGTTAAATGGTTAAGACAGCTGACCACCACGTCGAGGACACAAGTACACACCCACTAGGTGATGTCTCCATTCAATACTTTTGATTCTTTAAGCTTCATTCGAATTGGTAAAATCATTTATTTTCAAGCCAAGTCTTAAGGATGAGCTTCTGATGGGGTTGGCAGAGTTAAATATATAATAGTTTGCAGCTAGCTTTGTCTCTTTAGCTTTGCTAGGTGTATAAAGCCCCTTTTCACAACACCGAAAATTAAAAGGAGCCAGCAAAAATCTTGTCAAATAGCAATGGTACAAGAGGGATACTACACTTTGAGGTGTCCAAAAAAGCTTCACAGTTGTGTCAGGTGTTCACTTACGTTTATGAATTTCACTTGGTCTTACTGATCATGCTAAATATAGGATTGCGTGGTTTTGATTCAATCTCGGAAAAATCCTAAAATGTATTGTTTTTTAACATGAAATTGAATTACAATGACCATCTAATTGGGATTTTGATGGCTGAATCAAAGATGAATAATAACAGTATAACAAGATGTTAATTGCTCACCAACACATGCTTCTTTATTATAATCAGGCTGTCAGTGGCATGAAGTTTATTTTAGATACGCACCAGTAAAAATGTTAATGTAAATAATGAATTCCAGCACCAGTTCAGGATACCCATTATTAAATAATTGAATAAATTCATCAACTTCTACAGACATCAATACTCCAGTCTTTATAAATCATGTTAAAGATTATTTAAGCCTTTGTAAGTGGAGATTCTCCTACATTATTTCCTGAAGCTTGTATTGGTTAGCTCCTAAACAAAATCCATATTGGTTGGGAGGCCCGCCTTTGTGCTCATTGAGTGGCTAATCTCTGAGTTCTCGACCTACACTTTGCTGAAGTACTTCAGTACATCTATGTACTATAAATTTGTTCTGTTCTCACAGTATTTTACAGTTCACTATTTACTGCATCATGTTCTTCGAAACAAAAACTCTGTTGTGTGTTTAGCTACTAGTTCCTTTAGGGACCTTAGCATTAACGTCACAGGCTAACTAGCTTTCCTTACATTCAGCTCAATGTGGATTTGTCTTGTCTTCTCGGTTTAACCCGCACCACATCTGTAAGTGTCTGACAGTAAGACATTCGCAACTGAAGGAAATGAGATATGTGAACTTCTGAAACATTTCAAGTCATATTTTTGCTGCCTTGAACTGTGTAGCCAACCACGGCCACCCATGGTAAGTTCAGTTGTTCCTTTTCTGGAAAATTCTCCCACATTTTAAACTTTTCTGTTGTCACCCAGTGTCATCGCAATCCTATGAAGTTTTAGTAGCACAGAGAAATTGTCTTGCTCATTCATCAGTTTGGCACTTCTGGCTTTTGTCCAGTCCACCTATCAAAGAACTAAAATTGATGGCCGATTCAAAAGAGCAGTAGTTTTTTTTATTAGGCTCAGCGCTTTGCTACATGACTGTTTAATAATCTGTTTAAGTAGAAAAAGGGTGTTTGGCATTGCATGTTTGGTTGTCATGTCTTGTGCTGCTCTATGTGTTTGTTTCTTTATATCAACCTTCTTTGGTAAAAACTATTGATCTCTGTGAAACCAACAGATTAAAAAACAGTTTTAACTTGAATTGGGTACGGTAAATGGACGCATACCCGTATGAATGAGCCTGTGTCTCTCCAGGTGGTAACGCTGAAAAAACCTCATGTCACACATGGAACAAGCGTATGGCTTCACCCCTACACACACAAAGCATAAAAGCATTAGCTACTCATCTAGAAATATGTGGAAATGTGGAAGTATCACAAAATTTAGTAAAAAAAAAAAAATAGAACAGCTGTCATGTTGTCACCATGAGCTACTGCTTACTCAAGCCACTGGGACATTGGAATAAAATAATGTACATACAGTAAACTATTCCAACTGAACTGGGCAGATTTCGTCAAGTTTGCAATTGTTGATTTCTTTTGATAAATACTGGGGCAGTACTTAGTGGATTGAAAAAACAATTAGGTTGGAAGTTAACTTACCCACAGCATACTTCTTTGACAATGAAAAACAGGATTTGTATGAAAGGTTCAATGAAATCATTGACAAATTAAAAAATGCTTTACAACAAAGTCATCAAATTTCATGTTAGATATAATGAAATTAAAAACAGTCCTTTGATGTCCATGCATTTTCAGTGAAAACAGTCAGATACAAAATTATAAATAAATATGGATGAATGTGCAGGTTTCTTGTGCTCTGAGGAGAGCACATACAGTATGATTTAAACACTGGGTTCTATGTATTGGTGTCCACTTTTAAGTCCACTATCAAAAAGTCTTGTTTCAGAAACATTTCAAACTAGAAACAATGCAGTCACAGACTGCAACATCCCGCAAGACCCCTCAATTCAACATTTTACCCTCACCTACTTGCATAGATTAAAGATCAAGGCTAGTGCTCTGACCTACTGTCATTGATCAAAGCGCTAGCTTTGATCTACGGTCTTATTCACACTGGCCTCCCTCGTCTTTCTATCTTATCCGGTTCCTGAGTGTACAAAAGTTGAAATTTGACCTTGACCTAGTTTTCTCAAGGTCAAGGTGAACATCAAATTTTCATCACATTTGCCGCCCAAGTATTGTGCTTTTTGTTTCATCTCTCTGCAACGGTTGCAAAGATATTTGGTGGACTAACGGACGAACACTGACAATTACAATACATCACCGCTTTAAAGCGAGATGTAAAAATTTAGCAATATAGACAGAATTTTTTTAACAGTTCATGAATGGTGTCCTTAATAATGATTCAAATCCATATTTTGGATTCAAGACAAGCACAGAAAAGGGTCAGTAAGTCACATAAATCAAGCCCAGGTAGTCTATGTAATACCTGAAAATACTGAGTAATACGCCAGCATGACCCATGTACCCTGGTGTGTGTGGAACTTGCTTTCAACTGGTCAGCTGGATGTAGATACTAACACTGTGGGGCCAGTGGTTCTTTTCATTAAAACTGTCAGCACAAATCTGTGCCCCATCTGTTAGCTCTAAAGATTTTACTCACTGATTTTCTTCAGTCAAATAATCTCGACCAAGACTTCAGAAAAAAGTACCCAATGTTCTTCATCAGAAGTGCTTGGTAGAGCAGTGTGGGTGGTAACATGTGGGCTGTTGAACTACTGATGGACCACTAGTTGAGAAAAAAAAAAAAAAAGCACACTGGATTGTGCAGTTATACAGCTGATGTGTTTACAGAACATGCAGTATTATTAGCCCGTGGGTGGTTAAAAGTGATTGCACCATGTGAAGAGTGCATCAAACAGGCATCTAATGGCTCCTGACCGCTAATTTAAATGGTCTTATGTATTATTAAAAAAAAAGTAGCCAACAAAATCAGTCAAATTAGTTCCTAAAAACAGATAGGAACTAAAGAACATCAGAGTAGTACACACAAAAAAATTGTTTTCCAGCAGAATCAGTTGACTCTACAAAGAAGGTTTACGGAAGTCAGAGGCTGGTTTCTCCCTCCACAGGCACTTAAACTTAATCCCACCTAACATTCTGGAGAAAAGGACAAAGTCTCAAAACCCAAGAACTTCCACAAAATGTGCATCCAAGTGTTGTACTGTGTAGAAAAATGGAACGCTATGATGACAAACATAAAGAAGGAAAGACTATTTCATTATTGTTAAAACAACAGTTTTTAATAGTGGACTCAGGACCACTGGACCACATTTAATCATTATCAACTGTGAATTTTACATGTTGTTGAAAGATCCATACTTACGAGGAAAAAAACTGCTTTATATTTTGGGATGAACAGATTTTGGGGGTGGCTTTGTTGGAAATTACTGTCCACAGACAAAATGAACCCTGAGCACCTGTCCATTGATTCAAGAAACAGACTACAGGTGTAGTCAAGTTTGTGTAGTATGGGTACGGTTAAAGGACGCATACCCGTGTGAATGAGGCTGTGTCTCTCCAGGTGGTAACGCTGAATAAACCTCATGTCACATACGGCACAAGCATACGGCTTCTCCCCTAAACCGAAGAGCACCAGTTTTAGTGAAACTCCCCACAGATACCATTTAGCTGTGAGGACAAAACTATTACCAAAAACAAGGTTTTAAGGCAAGCCATTGCAAAACCTTACAGTTGGATATTCCTAGATTCAGTCCAACTCAAGCGTTCAGGCACATTACTTTTTTTTTAATCAAAAGCGTAAGCTTAACTGGAAACCTGGAGTTGTTGTAAGCATGATTCATACCTGTATGAATGAGGATATGTCTCTTCAGGTGGTATCCGCTCCTAAATGCTCCGTAACAGTGATCACAAATAAAGTTTTTCTGCACTTTGGATGATGGACCGTTCTCATCTCCTGCGCCCTAATAAGAACAGTATAGAATAACAGTTCAACATTTGTCTCAAATGCCAGCTAAGCAGTCCACTAATGATATAAAGTAATAAATTCACTAAAACAATTTGAAAGACATATAAAACTAAAAGTGCAATTGAATTTTTTTTTTTTACCAATTTTGACTCATTTTCTAAAACCAAGCTTATGAATGTGATTGCTTTCTATTACATGAAGCATTTTTGTTTTATTTTAATTCTAATACATACATTACTACATTAACAAACTCAAAAATACCCCACAGTCCCTTCCGATGGCCTAATGCCCTCATGTTACTGCTCCCCCCGTCACACACACAAATGCAGTTATTGTGCTCTGCTTCACCCTGCTCCCCTCCCCCTCCTTCCTCTCCAGAGATCCTCCACCCCCTCCACATCTTCCCCTAAACTCCTCGCCCCACCCCCACCCCCACACAAACAGAAAGTACCATACACAAATGAAAGCTCCGAGTCAGGCGCACTCTCTATAAACTTAAACGCTTTTATAAAAATATGTGGTAGCAGCTGATGGTATTTTTTTTAAATGAGGAAAAAATGAAAATAAACAGACCATTCCCAATTTAGCAACTACAGCCACTGACCTTCCCACCCCTTCCCTCTTGTTCTCTCACTTTACAGGGTGTTACTGATTTCCTGTTCTTTTTTTTCTGCTGCATGTCCTCGTTGGCCCTCATCTCCTTCTCGTCCAGCAGGCGTGGAGCTTGGAATTCACCTTCCTTCCGGATTAGCTACGGAGTCAGACATAAAGACAATTATTTTCTGATTTCACAGCCATTTGCTTTTCAATAAAATAGAATATCTGTCCAACTCCAATGACATGATAAACTTAATTCTATTTTGCAACTTTTTGAAACTGATGTGAAAACCACTAACGCAATGAGTCAGGGTTGTATATAAATAAATCATGAGTATAGAGAAAGAAAAAACCCTTACATAAAGAAGAAAATTTAAATGTCAAAGCATCAGTAGGGTTACACCACTGACTATAATAAAAGCATTGAAAATTATAGCCCTAATTCTACAATGCATTTCCCAAGTGGGTCCTAACCAGGGGTGGACAGCTCATTCCAGATGGGAGGATCATGTGGCTCTGGGGACCACGGTCAGGTCCCTCCCGCTGTGGTGGTCCGTGGCCGAGAGGAGCCATCATTTTTTTAGGTGGAGCCGCCATGGTGCTGGCCTGCATCAAAGCCATACTAGAGAGGACAGCTTCACAGCCAAGCAGCCCTGCCTGCACAGAAAAAGAATAGAGAGCACATGACTAACAATAAACAGCTACAATCCACTCAAAATTATCTGAATCTCTTATTCTGAAACTACATTTGCCAAACTACTGATCAACGACAACATCCTGAGTGACATGATTTTAAGTAAAAGTTATCTGTAACCACTTTGGTGTTCGCAAAACAAACCCATTTCATATGGTCGCGGACTGAGCTGCTGGGCAGATGTGACATTGCTGTGGTGTATGTGAGCGCAGGGACAGGGGTGGGGACAAGGTCATCCAGAGATCCGTCAGTCAGGATGGTCGGGCTGGTGGGAAGCCACACCCACCTCACTCATCTAGTATTAAAACTGAGGAAGAGGAGGATTTACATGAAACATACAAACACTGACATACAGCACCACCCGCTGTTCTTATCACTACATTTTCCAGTAACTGTAGATAGGATGTTCATTTTTCAAAATGCGATTCAACACCACACAATAAACATACATTAATATTATTGAGCTAAACAATTAATCATGTTAGCAGATTTATTTTTGATTATAGAAATCATCAATAATTGGAACTTCTCATGGTGGAGATAGGGGGGTAGGGTGGGATCTTTGTTCTAATGTTAACAAATTTTTAGCATACATATTTGAAATTATCACCTATTAGCCCAAACGTAATATTGTTTGACAATGACCCTGAATCAAACTGAGTCACAAAATTGCCTGTTTTCTTTTTCAATGTAGATTTTATATTTTAATCACTACAGATGTTAATAACAACAAGCATCCAGTCTGATAGACAACTATTAAAGTGTGCTCTCTTGGTGATAACATTTTGCTGTATCATTACCATTGATAGTGCTCAGTAACTAGTTTTTGTTTCACCATTGTAAAAATTGCCAACCACGGCTGAGGTTTTCTCAATGTTGAGATTTTATAAGAGGGATTAACAACTGGTAATATGGTTTTTCAAGGTTTTATACAAATGTAAAAAGTAAATGCAAACCCTAACCACATTTACATATACTAGCATTACAATCAGCTGAAGAAAATAGTTTGTGAGGAAACAATCTAAAGGCCAAAATCTCCACAGCAATGCAAAAAAAAATAATAAAAAAATCGAATGAACCTGGGCCTTGTGCAAATGATTTGTGAGGAATCTTAAAAAATTATAAAACAAGTGTAAAAGTGTTTTAACCTCACAGTGGAAAAATATGCAATTCTACATACTGTTTAACATAACAAAGAACTGCTAAACAGTGATTGGTTTTCCATTTTATATCCAGGATTAACGAGTCGTGTATACTAGAAAAACCTTTAGCAAGTGAGTTCAAGACAGAGGATTCATTAACAAACAATAAAACCAAAATTAGCCCGATTTCATTCACATTTATACTGGTTGGTATTAGTGAAGTGGTTTAAATTTGATTTCCGATGTAGTTGTGTTTTGTATGTCTGAATGTAAGTGTGTAACGTGCATCAATCTAACTGTGGTCGCATTACACTGAATAGCACGCTTCCAAATTAACGACAGGCTTTAATCGTTTCAAGAGAATAAAAATCTACTCGAAGAAATCTGTCCCTTTTATCTTGTGGTCGCTATTCTAAGTTTAATAGGATCCATTTTTTTATTCCAAATATGGCAAAAATGTATTATTAGACTAGCGTGCTATTATTCCGCGATAAAAGTAAGCGGAGCCGAAACGTTACTTTAAAACAACGGTGCTTTCGCCATTAGAGCTTGGTTAGCTCAAGCTAGCTAATGTTGCTAATAAATGAGACGGCTAGCGCAACATAATCATCGGCAGACATAAATTAAATGACTCCAGAACGTCTTAGTTTCGCGGAACTTTAAAGTTTATAGTAATTTCCGCTGGGAAATTACTATAAACGCACCAAAACGTTGCTCTTGGACAAAAAATATGTAATTACCGTGCACAAAGTGAATGGGCCTTCCAGCCAACACGCTAGCTAACATAAGCTAGCATTAAGCTAGCTGCTCGCTGGCGCCCTCGCCTACTAAAATACTGCTAACGGAACATTTTATTATTCTACACGTTTCTCTATTTAATCCAGTGGCGTTACCTGAGTATCTACCTTGCAGGACGAAGCAATGAACCTTCCCACCGCGATAAAAAAACAAAAACAACAAGACACCAGTTCAACTCGCTGAGGAGAAGATTTAGCGATAAACACATTCGTGATGGCCGTCGCTGCGAGTGCCTCCCCCTCCCGACGATTCCGCCAACGTTTGTTAGCGAGCTAGCAGCGGCTAACACTGACGCTACGCTATTCAGCAAATTCGTTCGCTGCTATTTTCCAAAAATCCTCTACATTCACAAACAAATCCACAACACAATGAATACATTATCATGCATGCGAACAAGGCAGAAAATTTAAAGTCATTTATCTACCTTTTAGATTCTCTCCACCGACGTTTCCGAGAGCGTCTAGTTTACAAACACAGGAAACGCCACAGGATGTGACCCACTCCCCCACGCAGCAGCACAGCCCCGTCGAGCGAGGAGAGAACGGGCATCTTCAATAAACTCCCCTTCAGCAGAGCCAGTTGCCCCAAACGGCGCACTTTTGCTTGAGAATATATCATTTATATTTAGCTATTTTCTGCAGAATCGTTTGGCCCATTCAACGACGCGTCGACGTGTGTTGTAATGGTGGCGCTGGTCTTCTCAGATTTATGCACAATCAGACGACGACTGTAACGAGGCTGACGAGAAAGGAGTTGGTTTAATGCATCCAGATGGAGAGCAGTGGGTCTTAACGTGACATAAAACAAACAGGGACGCGCAAACGACATATTTATAATTAATATTACACGATAATTATTATGCAAATGTAAAA
This sequence comes from Antennarius striatus, assembly GCF_040054535.1. Taxonomy (NCBI): domain Eukaryota; kingdom Metazoa; phylum Chordata; class Actinopteri; order Lophiiformes; family Antennariidae; genus Antennarius; species Antennarius striatus. The sequence goes on along the minus strand of NC_090780.1, from coordinate 17,167,947 downwards.
TCAGCCAATGCATGAACCTATACATTTTTTAAAATATATTTTGTTGCTTGTGCATTTTGTTTGGCTTCCACGCTTTACTGAAATGGAAAAAAATATGGTGTGCTTTCAATACATTTGATTTTGAATTAGTTCCTCAAGAAATTAGATTACTGTTTTGCTGATGCTGGACTTTGAATTGATAATGAATAATCAGTGGCGTGAAAGTCCTCTTCATATTACTTTATAATTATTTTCAGTGCAGCTCAAAGCTAAATGTTGTTCTATACAGAAAACAATGTAAGCAATTTCCTCCTCGGGGATTAATAAAGGATTGTGATTTTGAAACTTTGATTATGCACTCAAAACAAAATGAACAGAATAGTATGTTATGCCCAAAGAAAGGAGGACGCTATGGATCCCCAATGTTTGAATTTAAGGTCCTGTCAGTTCATCATATGGTTAACTGGTGGATTTTTACTACTGCAGTCAATCCTGAACTAGTAGTCCACTGTTGAGTGACCAATAGGCAACCACCAAAGTATGACCCTCTGATCAACCAAAAGAACTGGTTAAGATCAGTTGATTCAGGAAGAACAAAGAGCACAGTCCACAAGTGTTATCAGCATCATCGTCATCAACATCAACATCATCATCATCATCGTCATCAACATCATCATCATCATCATCATCATCATCATCATCTTCTTCTTCTTCTTCATCATCATCATCATTAGCATCATATGGACAATTTGAAAATGGTTTCCACATAGTATAAAAACATAAAGACGTGACAGTTAATGTTCTCACAGACCCTATCATTGCACCCAGTCTCCCACAGCCGGAACATAATTTACACAGTACCTTATTAAACAGTGATAGGTGTTGTTTTATCTTATGTCAAAGAGCAATGGCTATCTTAGCATTGTCATTATGTGGACATAAATTAATTGCATTAGATAATATAATTGCTATCTAATTGGCCTCCAGGAATTTAAAACAAAATGAAACAAAGCAAGTCACTAATCCATTTGGTGGATTAGCAAATTCTGTCTGAGGAGAGGCCCTCATTTTTAGACTTGAAACACCCCTGGGAAATAGCTTTACATTAAGTGACTTAATAGGTCAAAAGTATATAACACTGTCTTGTTTCGTTAGGTTTAGAAAAAGAGACATACTGTATATGTTCTTTTCATTTGTCGGAGACTGAAACAGATTCCTGATGATGAGGAGCCCAAATCCAAAGCCGATTTAAAACCTGTGAGATTGCTTGAATGAGCAGGTATGACATTGTGATCATCTTCTACAAGTCAAGTGGAAACTTGAGGCAGCTCTGACTCGAGAGACGGCAGTCAGTGCACAGCGTGATAACTGGAGGCTGTAGATAGATAAATAGATAAACTTTATGAATCCCAAACTGGGAAATTTGCATTTGTGCCAGAGAAATAGGATGGTGGAATCAATACAGATGGAGAACACAGTAATCACCGATGACATAAAATGTTCTAATTTCAGTTGTGTTGCCTGAGAAGCACTGCTACTTTTTGTTGTTGTTGTTGCTGTGTGTGTGTGTGTGTGTGTGTGTGTGTGTGTGTGTGTGTGTGTGTGTGTGTGTGTGTGTGTGTGTGTGTGTAATTGTTATTTTTGTTCTGTGTCTTTGGTTTTTACTTTTTAATTATGATAGTAAATAAAATTTGAAGTAAAAAAAAACAAAAAATAGAGCTCTGTACTTTTAATTGTGTTTTATTAACATCAGTAGTCAGCAGTTGTTGTTTTTCATATTTAATCCCCTCTTCACGGGGAGCTGGAGCCTATCCCAGCTGGCATAGGGCGTGAGGCGGGGGACACTCCGGGCACAACGCCAGTGCACTGCAGAGACTCACACAAAGACAGACAAACAGCACGCTCACACTCACGGTGGCGCAGTGGGTAGCGCCGTCCCCTCACAGCACGGTGGTTGCAGGTTCGAGTCCCGCTCTGTAAGGAGTTTGCATATTCTCCCCATGTCTGCGTAGGTTCTCTCTGGATTCCTCCCACCTCCAAAAGGATGCCGTTCAGATTCAGTCTACTTTTACGTTTTAAAATAAAAATTGAATTGTGTCATACTCTTAATCTGGGATTTATATAATAATTTCTGAAGAATCATGCTGTTCAGTATCAGTTTGATTTCTTTCCGCTTGTTTTTTTTTTTTCTTGTTGTTTTTGAAAAACGCTGGAGCTAATTTTACGTTATTTTAAAGAATTTTCCTGCGTGGAATGCTGCAGGCGCGCTCACGCTGATCTCTAAGTACAGTACCAGGTAGGGGTAACGCAACACCTTAGGTCACTGAGGTATAAAATCACGTGACCAGGAGGTCCCACCCCCAGACACCTTTCCGTTCACTCCACCTCAGCTGAGTCCACAGATCCACACCGGGCTGTGACGCGCAGCAGCAGTGAGTGTCAGGTGTCTCCAGTGTTCACCGAAGGAAGTCCACACAGGTAAGGCACGGCTCTCAGCAGGGACCAAAAAAACAATTCATTTATACTAAATTCTATTATCAGGAATTGTTTTATAAATACCAAAAGTCTTCCTGGTTCATGAATGTTTGGATTTAGCCTTTGACTTCGACTGTAAACCACGTGCACGTTTTCTACGCGCTCAAAGGACTCGCTGTTCTTCAAGTTTATCGACACCAGCCCACTTACTAAAGCTGCATTTATTTTTTATGTATTGAGACTTTTTACTTCTATAAAATATAAAACCGAGTGTCCTACGTTATTTTTAATTAGTCTATCTTTCATACCCTACACAACTTATACTGAAACCTATAGTCCTTTGAAAAACCGCCTGTCTTACACACCTGAAATTAAAATTCCTCAGATAACACGTCTGCTCCTGGCTGCCTAACTTCAGCAGTCGTAATGCCTGTTTAACAACAGCTCAGGCCTTATTTAAGTCAAAATTACTTATTTCAATATTGTACTTAGGAAATATGGGTTGCGTTTTAGGTTTTTCGTGTGTGAAGCAGTCAGGTCTGAAACTCCTTATATGTATGAGTCACACTCAATGTGACTTTCCTTGGTTACTTGTTATGGAGAACTTGGCTTAGAATAAGGATTAAAGGTCAGTATCAACTTTACACTGATAAGTGAGGAAGATGAAGCTGACTGTGTTTAGAGGAAAATCCCCCAGTCAAAAGGTGCACAAAGGCACCACTAGCAATGTACCTGTTGGACCACGGCCAGCTTGTAAAGTCTTTGTTTGGATTTTGTTTCCAGTGTTACTGATTAATAACAATCTTGTCTTAGTGTGTCATCTTTCAAAAACTGAATTTGGAAAAGAAATACCTAACAGGAATAATCTAATTCCAGGAAGTGTGTTGCTGTCAAAGCAAAAGACGAAACAGAAACTGTTTACCATGAGACAGTGAAGTGTAGAAGTGCTTTTACATGTTGATCTGACTCATCATTAATAAACACTGCAATTTGAATGACTAATTTTTATGTCCTACATATGAGGATAGAATTATATTCACCGGTGCAATTAAATTAAGTGTTGATTTATGCACATACATTGCCCACTGGAGGAACATATTGAACTTATTGTATTGTATTTATCAGGCTTTGAATGTGCTCTTTATGTCAGGATTCTTGAGGCTTGTTTCAGATTTAAAATTTGAATGCTGGATTCTTATATAATACTGCGAACACAATTTTGATTGTTTATTGTCTCTCTTTCAAACCATGAAGCCGTAGAAGAAACTCTACATGTGGAGCCTGATTGTTTTCACATACAGTTCAAACATGCTCTAACCCCACCCTATTCTTTTTTTAAATCAGTAACATTCTCTGCTATGTACTTACTGTCACATTACAACTCTGTTCAGTTGCTGTTTTTCATACATTTCTTCAAATGTTAAGAACTTATTTCTCAACCGTCAAACTGGTTGTGGGGAGATTATCTGCTCATCTGTTTTCTTTAGCTGCTTTGCCTTCCTTTAGCATTTTAAGGAAATACAAACAAAGTGGATTTGCGACTGTGACTGGTGTTATCCCAGTGAAGGACTGGTGATATGAAAAGGGTGTGTCCCGGCCGTTCCATCCAGTGCGGGCTGGAACAGGCTCCAGGACTAACACGGTAGAAACAAGTAGTTAACCTAAAAAAAAAAAATTAAAAAAAAAGGCCATGTATTTTCAGCATGGCGTTTAACTCGTTCATCATTAGCTGGCAACACAAGCACAAAAACATACAAGGTTAAATTAGATTTCTGTTTGGTCTTCAAGCTAGGTAGACGTAAGACACATAAATAACACAATCTAATTGGAGACCATTCTTGGTGCTATTTTGCATCTGACTCTTCATTTATCTTTGCTTCTGCAAGTCTGAAAATGCAGATGTGTGAATGAAATTGATGTCATATATGTGTGTGTAAAAGTATGTATTTAGTTCATTTTTTATTTTTGTCAAATCCGCCTGTTTTATTAAATTGTTATGTCTGTATTTGTGCAGTATTTGATTGATTTTGTGTATTTGAAGTAGAGGATATGTTGAAATTCGCTTCAGTCCAAAGTCCTAACACCAGTATCGTCTAACACCTGAGGGGTGATGTAATGGTCCTGAGTCAGAGAAACGATTGTGTTTGTGATTATACGCTGGGCGCACTGTGCTAATTTCAACATGTACTGTCTGACCGCTGAAAGAAGGAGTGATCTGACTGCAGGACGTCTCAGCAGATGTAGAACTTGTTTCAGAGGCTTGCTGTCCATCCATAGCTCTCTGCTTCACTGATGTTTGTGAGAAGTTAAAGGAAACCTGTTTTATTCAGTGCAGATTGTTGGATGCCATTTTTCTCTGTGGAAAATCTTCTGGTAATAAGGCTTCACAAGATGGGTGTACAAGTCCAAACACGATTGTTTGTTTGCATGCAGAACTGTATGAGTGCAAATGTGCAAGTCCCCTGGTATGCCAGTGGAGTAATGGGGGTGTGACAAGAACTTGACTGATGGAGACGATAGTTCCTCACAATGAATTAGTTGTTGAGACTAATGCGGACATGAGGATGTAGAGGAGTATTTTATTTTATTTTAAATTGGACTAGTGCTCATCTGAGGGTTGGTCCCACATCACAATCCTGAAGATCTGGAGTATTTCATGTTTGTTCATTTCAAATAGCCTTATTTTTTTTGCAAAAAGGAGATATTAATGGTATGACTAACACGCTTATGTTTGCTTGACAGGTACCAGAGATGGAAAGCGGTCATTTCAACCGACAGGCCTGGGCGGCGCAGTCCTTACGTGTCACTGCGAAGGAATTGTCACTGAGCGGTCGAGGGAAACACAACGCTATAGCTGAACGCTTTTCCAAGTGCGTGTAATTTTTTAAAAAAAATTTCTTATTCATTTACGCTTAAGGAGTGACATGATAAATACATTACTAGATGTATCTTATGACCATGTCTTGTTCTTAACAGCTTCACTAGTTCCATCCATGTTCTTGCATAATGTTATCTTGAGGATACTAAATGTATGAGTATTGTTTAATGCTCCACAGAGCCACTTAGTTTTAGCCAAGGCATGAAAGACAAGGCTAATGTTTTTGTGTTGAGTCAACAGAGGTCAGTGTTGTTTTTGTCTCTCAGGTACCAGAGAGCTGCTGAAGAGTCCAATGCAGAGAAGAAAAAGGTAGTGTGTCTACCACAATGCTGCAAACATGACATTTTATTTCAGTTTAGGAAATATTTTGTAGCGTTTATGAAAGTACTATTGGTCGTATAAATCATTATAATCAACTATAAATTGAGGATACATCTTGCCTGCGTAGTTTTAGGATTCATCTCCAAGCAATTAATATGATTCAGTGAAGCATGTGCATTTTGCTGCTGATGCTAAACTAATTGTTGCATGTGAAAATGAGGAGTGCACACACACACACACACACACACACACACACACACACACACACACACACACACACACACACACACACACACACACACACACACACACACACACACACAAAGCACACTCACTATGCCAATGCACTGTCTGGGCCAAATGCTCTGTCTCAGCTGACCTCTCATTGGCCACTTGTTGCGATGGGCAGACTAATCAGATGATTAATCCTACTACAATGTAATCCCTTTACAATGCTCTGTGTTCTGCTGCTTTGTCAGTGTTGAAGACTGGTAAACAATAACTAAGATTAAACGAGTAATACAGTAAGAGGAAACAAGAAAAACTGACAAATACCCCAAAGAAATGCAAGGTATTGTTCCACGAGTGTGTTTGTGTTTAGTGTAAGTGTGTGTGTGGTTGTTAAAATTTGGTTAGCCATAGAGTTTTTCGAGTGACCAGGCTGTTAATGATAGAGACAAAAAGACTTTGTTGCTTGTGGGCCAGAAACAGGATGTGAATGTTCTCCGTTAGAACGCTTATGTGCTGCGTTACTTCCTCACACACAGAGCAGAATTTAAAGGATGCTCTGACGCCTTATTTCAGGGAGCTTAGGGTTATACACAAACTCTTATTTAGGAGTGACATGTTATATGTGTGTTGGATTTGACTGTGGCATTTCCCACAAACTGAATCACTAAATGTTTTCATAATAGATCTGGATAAAGGTAGATCCTATGTCTTTTCACATCATAGAAATCTTGAGGGCAACCTGTTGGTGGCTCACATTTGTTGTTGGAATTTAGAGCACATTTAAATAAAAGGGACTGTTTGGACTTTGTACAGGTTTGACAACCATGAAACAGCTTTCTTTATTAATGGAAAAAAATTTGGAGTAGACTGCATCATCTGTTGTTACAAATTGAACAACTGATGGAAAACATGTAAATGGGGTTTCCTCAGAAGATTTTTTAGGATCTTGCTGGTTTGGCTCAGATTGTTTTACATTTGAAAACGTTTCCGACATCTTCAGCTATGGATGGATTTTATATGAGCATTCAGGTGCTTGCATTTTCCCCTTAAGCCTAATATATCTGTCTTTGTACATTAACTAAGTCAAATTGATCACCATCTTGTACCAGATGCAACTGAATTTGAATGAAATTGTAACAAATGCAGAAGTGCTCCGGTTTATCTACATCTGCACCGATTAAGTTTTAGAAGTGTAATGTTCAGAAGCCGTTTGTGAGTTGTGAAATAGCCAAGCTGTGTCAGTGAACAAAGAGTTAACTTTTCCCTGAGCGTTTCGTTTCCTGCTGTGTTTCATGGGTATTCTGACCGCCTCTCATTCACTGTCCCGGTGTTAAAGGGGTCGGACTTGATTTTATGAGCAGATTCTGTGTAGCTGCGAACATCTGGCAAACTTCTACCTCTCATTTCAACAGATTGACCTGTAGAGGAGGACTAAAGGAAATACTCCCATTTTCCTTGTTTTCTGGGCTTAAAGTCCACTTTGGTGCATTCAGGCTTTTTTTGTTTGAAAAAGAGGAACAGTCTTGTCACTGTTCCGTTCTGTCTGGACGTGCTTCACAAAGAAAGTAATTGTACGTCTGTTTGTTCTGATTTCTCCTTCAGTCTGCATGTTTTGTGCGTAACTTATTTGTAGATGAGGTCTTGAATGTGGACTAGTGTGTTTTTGGTACAACTAAACATTTTGACGTTTTTCAGTGTTAATTTATTTGTAGTTTGTGTTTTCACAAATGATAGTGATTAAATATTTTTGACTTATCGTTAGATTGGACATTTGTCCAAAAATGCTCACGCTATTTTTAACATTTCTTATTTGATTACCGGTAATTGTGTAATGTAGTAGCTCATGATGGTGATTTATTAAGTCCTCTTTCTCCAACTTGTTATTCCTCTATTGAAGTTGAGGAAGTCTATGGAGGTCACAGGACAGTAGCTGTGCCTTTTGTAGGGGGAAGGAATGCAGCAGAAGAAGTTTTCAGCCCTGTCATCTCCATCATGAGCCGATCGTTGCCTTCGGCAGCCACAGCAAAACATTTCTTGGATCAACTCTGAACAGCTGTTTGCTTCAGGAAGCCAACTCCCTCATTTCCTTATCTCATCGTGCTGAATCCATTTGGTGCCACATGTCGAATCAGCTAGTACAGAGAATGAGAGGAACATGCTTCCTGTTGTTTTAGAATTTTATTTCTTCAATTTTCTGTCATTCTCTCCCTCACAGACTACAGAGAATGTTGCACCCTCAAAGCGGTCAGCGAACTTGAGTGTTCTGAAGAAGCGCTGGGAGCTGGCCGGCAACGCCGATCAGTCAAAGCCGTCTTCTGGCGCTCGCTCTAGGCCTCCTGCTCTCTTCAGGCCTGCTTCTCTAGATGAGCCCAACGCTCCATTGAAGAGCCCCGGCCTGCTGACTGCTCAAGACGGTCAGCTTACGTCAGCATCTCCATCCCAGGGTGCAGAACAGGGAGGGATGGATAGCGGTGTGCTCACACAGAGGAAAAGACCTGAAAACCCCGAAGAGCAAGTTCCAACCAGCCCCTGTGCCCCCCATGAAAAACCAAGAGTGCCACTCAACAACTTAAAGATGAAGTTTGAGCGGGGAGAAGACCCCACTGCAAAGGTAGTTACGGACAGGTTTACTGGTGAACAACACACTCACAGCTGAGACACACTGATGAACATTTCCACGTAGCACTCACGCGCCGTTGAAAGTCTTACATAAATTTATTGAGATCATATTCATCTGCATGTGAACGTCATGAATCACACTCTTAGATGGTTCTTTGACAGCAGCTGAGCGTGTTTTGGCAATAGCATTAACCCTAGCCACAATGTTGGGGACTGGGATTTACTATAATAATGGCAGTCAATTAATAGAATTAATTTTATATAGGTCTACTCTGGGTTACATAACTTCAAACTGCTTTTACAAACAAAATCACCTTTTATGCATTTTTTATGAATTCCTAATAGTTTAGATTCTAATTTATAAATCTTCTGCTGTATGAAGTTGATAAACTATTTATCATTATTGTGAATTATTCTTTATTAATACTAAACAAACAGCACAAAAGTTAGTAGGAATAGGAACAATATTTCTGTTTTAAATCTGGCAAAATTAGTTTGGCCTTATAAAATTGTAATAAGTCATGTTTACTCTTGCAGTAACTTCTTCATTCAGCTAAAACACAGTACAGCACATTACCACTGTCTGTGCACAGATACACCCTCCTGCCCTCACGAGTTTCTGTCTTCTCTTTTCTCTCATTTGTCTTTGTCCCTACGAGCTGAAAACAACCCAGCTCTTCACTCATCACCTTCCACAGCAGAGGAATGCAGAAACATTCCTGACCCAGGGCTGTTTCATTCTTCAGAGACTCACCTCAGAGCAGCAGCACTTCTCTCCTGTCATTAGCCACACTGTGCATTCTGAACTTCAGACCATCTGAGGCTTCAGTTTAGATTTCTAATATTGATGTCACACATTCTCTGCAACACCCATCATGCAATATATTTTGATTAACTGAGAATGAGCACCACCACCTTACATTTTACCTGACTAACACCATGATATCACCACCCACAGTAAATTTAGAAATTACTGGTGGTCATTTACATTCAACATTAAGAGCATGGTTCCATGTATTCCATTGGCTGAAAAGATTGAAACTCTTTCTTTTTTTTTTCGTGAACACCAACACATAAGGTTATGCAGTCAAGCTGTCATGGTAGTTTAGGACCCAGGTGCTGCTTGATTTGACAGGATGGAGAAAGGTGGTTGCACAACAGGACTCCACTTTGGACCACCTTTAAGAAACTGATTTTTTTAGTTGACTAGAACTATTTTCCACATGTTAGTACAAGATAACTGATGATAGTGATATGTCGTTCACCAGAACAGGTCATTGCTTCTGTAGAATACATGTCAAAAAAGCACTGGTGACTGTTTATAGCGTGTTGCTAGGATACAGCCTGTGGTTTTGTGCTTGTGTTCTATAGCAGTATGTCAAACAACTTCAGATAATGAACAAGTTCATAGAACCGGATTTGTAAAGTGGACCTTTTTATTCTTACAGACTGGCAGAACTACACTGCGCAGTACTTCAATGGAGGACATGGACCTACACCGGGGTAAAGGAAGACACACAAGCATCTCACAATTAAACACAGCCCTTTAAAACAAACTAGTTTCAATAAAGTTTTGTTAAGTAAAAATGAAGACACACTTTCATCTGAGTTAATTATCTTCTGCTGTTCTGACAGTGTTGGAGTCGACTTCTATGAAGGAGAAGATGGCCAAGTATCAGGCTGCTGTTTCCAAACAAGGCTCCACCCCCTCAGTGAGTTCCTCACACAGTAAAAAAGGACGTTTCTCCAAAATATGAATGAAATATGTAAATTTATTCATAGAGACATAAGTTTATCTCTTTGAAAAATTGTAAAAATAAGATACCTAAACTTATAAAGTAAATTTTTTAGGTATAAATTTCCAGTTAGAAGTTAAAATTCTGTTTCAGGTGTGTAAAGGCGCAGTGTCAGAAATAATGCAGATTAACTTGCAGTTATACATTATTTGACTTTGTATTATTTGTTATACAGTATATATTAAAACATTGTTGCAGATCACTAAATAAATAGTAGATAAATTATCATACTGATGATATATTTAGACTGTTACACTCTGAAAATGTTTCACGTACCGGATTTAAGAATCCTAAACTATTACGTTTGAATACAGTGGTAACTGAGACAACATTACTTCTATTTACTTCAATTGGAAGTAAAGGAGAAGTGTATTTGTCACTTCTCCTTTACTTCCAATAGAAATAAGGGGAAACACATAAGAATTCATCACACAAAAGCCTTTGTTATCCTTTCATTTTGATTTTCTTCCAGGCTTTAACCTCAGAGTTGTCTCCAAAAATATCTACCAGTGTGCAGAAACAGTTTCCTGTAGCTGAGTGCAATGGTGAGTCTTCTTGATGTAAAATCTGAACTACAACATTAACATTGATGTATGTGAATATTCTGGATTGATTTGTGAGGTACAGTACATGATTGACTTTTTGTGTTGTTTGTCTACTTTAGGGGAGACCAGCGAGCAACCGAAGGCATCAAGGGTAAGCCGCTTGTCACCAAACACAGGAACCACAGATGGATCACCAAACAAAATCCATACTTATCTCCCCTTGAGTATGAATGTATGTTATTTTTGCTTATTTTGCTTCAGAAGTGCTGCCCACCGGTGAGGGAGACATGCATCGCCTGTCTGAAGACTGTCTACCCCCTGGAGAGACTGGTGGCTCTTCAACATGTCTATCACCATACTTGCTTCCGCTGTGTTCACTGCGGCAACAAGCTCAAGTTAGTTCTGCAGGGGTTCACATTTCTCAAATATTATTATTTTACTTTTAATGTAAGCAGTAGTTATACACTTACATCATTATCAACACCTGAATAGAAAGAACACAAAAGAAAAGTGAAAAGCTAAATATTATTTTTGGTACTCTCTAATTCTAGTCTTGGGAATTATGCCTCTCTGCATGGTAACGTCTACTGCAAGCCCCACTTCAATCAGCTGTTTAAAGCTAAGGGCAACTATGATGAGGGCTTTGGTCATCGGCCTCACAAGGAGCTGTGGGAGTCTCGAACTGATGGAGATGAAGTTGAAGAAGCGGTGAAGCCAAAAGAACAGGAGGGATCAGCAGCAATCACACAACCAGCTGAGAGTAATTCAGACCAACAGTCAGCTCCAGACGTGGAAACATCCCCACAAGTCAAAGTCACAGACTTGACCGCTTTGCTGGAAACCCGCGCACTGACACAGGGCAACGGTGAGAATGGTGAGAAGCTACAGCCTGCAGGGAGGGCAGCTGAGACGCGCCGACTGAGGGTCGCCTGGCCTCCTCCAGCGTCTGATGACCCCTCTGAGATGGCAAAGGTCAGTCCAGTCACCGACGGGGCTCATTCAAGCCGACCCTTCAGAGCCAAGTGGCCTCCAGAGGATGAGGTGCCGTCAACCTTTCAGAGTTCGGATCGGGTTGAACTGGCCGGCCTGAGGAGGAGTTCTTCTTTGAAGGAGCGTAGTCGGCCTTTTACAGTCGCGGTCAGGCCCCCTCCTACAACCAGTCCAGGACCCAGAGAACCCCGTCGTCCTCTCCGATCCCTGCAGGAATGGAGAACATCACTCGAAGAAAAAAACCCACCTGAAGATGAGCTCAAAGAAAATGAGGCAGGGAATCAGCAGCAAAAGAGAGAGCAGAGGATGAGTGAGACCACATCAGAAGAGGGTCGAGACAGAGAGGCAGAGAAAGGAAAGGCAGCAGCAGGAGAAATGGAGGTGGAAAAGAGTTCTCCCAGAAGAATCCCCACATCTCCCTCTACACCATCACAGCCAAAGGAGAATCACACCTCCCAGGATGGCGGCTCCAGGGAGGAGGATAAAGAAGGAAGTGATGCAGAGGAGATTAGTGCAGAGGATATGATCAAGAGGAACCGTAACTATGAGGAGGACGAAGACTCTTAGGAACATCTCAGTCTTACTTATAACACCATTAGTTAATTTTGCTTTCTTTTTATTGGTAGTGTTTCTAGGCAATGTGCACAAATGTAATTACTGCCTTAAATTCATAGAACGCAAATGATAGATTTTTATTTACAATTCAATTATATACTCTGAAAATATTGAATGCAGCTTTTATATGACTCTTGATTATACTGGAAGGTGGGCCTCTATTAAATTTAATTTCCACATTTCTGTCCCTCTTGTTTGAATTTAATGGACCATCAGCATTTCCTGTTGGGGGGGCAGGAAACTAGTATATTATACACAGCTCTTTTGAGTGCTCCCTAATGAAATCAAAGTCATGTGTGTTCATCCCCGTTATATCAACTTTATACCAAAAACCACACGAGCACTATATCTTCAGATTTTGGTGGAAAATGAAAGCTTTGCCACTCTGTTGTTTAGATTTTCATATGTGCCTCTATTTCAGTAGTAAAGTAACTAAACAGAAGGTAGACTATAATACTCTGCTTGAGCTTTTAGGGATCTTCCCAACAAGCCTTTCCTTTCCAAAGACACTATGAGAGTAACTTCCCCTGTTGTTAAATTAGCATAAAGCACACAGTCCATTGTTAATGAATCTTTACCTTTAGCCTGCACTTGCTAACATGACATGCACGTCTAGTAGTTGGACAGTTGAGGTCATATAGCTCTGTCCTGCAGGTGGAGCACTGGTGACACAAATGCAGCCAGAGCTGTTCAGTAGGGTCAGTTTGTTAAAGGAGTTTTTTTTTATTGTACGTCACAATATTTCGTGTGAAGAAGCCTGCATCCAATCTGATGGGAGGGTTCTCTTCCACCTGTTTATACACAAAACTGGAAAATTATTAAAAACTCCAATTAAGGTTTTTACTGATGGATGCCATTCATATCTAACATCACACAAGGCCCTCTGGATTTGTGTTTTCAAATGTGATTTATTTTTAAAAATATAACATGTTGGTGTGTGTGTATGTATATATATATATATATATATATATATATATATATATATATATATATATATATATATATATATGATGTTTTATTTTTATTTTTTTCACTGCAGAATACTTTTAATTTGTATCATGATATATCAGGTATGGTAACTGCTGAAACATTAAAATGAAAAAACAAATCTTTTTTGCACAAATCCCACACTGACTTTTTCAATTTTCCCTCATCATTAGACTTACTGTGAGTTGAAAAACAAATAGAGTACAAACAGAGGCAAACAGAATTATTAAGTTAGTGGATGTAAATACTCTTTATTTTTGGCCCTTTTTTTCTGATTGCTTGAAATGAAAAAAGAGGTGTGAAGAAGAGAAACATCAAGATGAAACAAATACCAAAGGATTACACCAGGATATATCCAGACACACTGAAATATTGTGTACTAGTCATGGTTTTCCCTAAAGAACAGTTCAGGCAAACACAAACAGTTCCTCTGTCATCCCTTTTGACATACTAGATGTGTGTAACAGTGCTCAGGCCCTGCCCTCTTGTTGATGTTCATGTAGAAGAAATATAATTTTGGAGTCTAATTCCAGGTAAAAAATACATTTTAAGTTGATTGTCATTTGACGTACAAAGGATGAGACTCAGAAATCAAGGATTTTTCTTGGATTCCTTTGTGCTGTGTTCACAAACAGCATCTGAACAATCCCTTTTATTCTGTATATATGATAATACAGTATATGGTATGAAATAGGTAAACGGATAGAAAAAGAGCTTGTGATGTTCAGGTAACTACAGTAGAGGATTGTTATACAAGTATTATCTGGTGAACTACTAGATTAGATATTGAACTAGCAAAACTGGACAATAACTACATACTGTCCACAGTACAGGCTGATATGATGTGCAAAGTGTTTGCTCAGAACACATTTAGGATCAGCTGAGGATCACAAGAACATTAAATGTTTTTAAAACATGCTGCTGACCTGGGAGACATTTATTGGATGCAAACATTTCTTACTCAGATGAACCTGCCAGTAAGATAAGGCGTTTCCTTTGAATCTTTTAAAATTCTGCTAAAATTCAGTTTGGTTTAACAGCATCAATCAGGTTCCTATATCATGTCACATAAAAATTAAAACAATTTGAAATATTACCAGTGAGATAAAATCTTCAAAGTTTTCATTGTCATCAGCTTATTTTTACGATTTCTGAGAGTATCTCACATCTCAACTTGTAGCACAGACGTCTGCAAACAACCCCACTAGCAGGCTATTACTTTCCATTTTGAAGCAGGTAGGTCTTGTCAGCAACGTAATGCACAAAACAAACACAACTGTCACATGAAGCTAGTCCAGATCAATTTGACACTGATCAACTGCAAAAAGTTGTTTTCATAAGAAAACCCACGACTGGATTCGTGACCAAAGGAAACAAAACACATCACAAACTTGTAATCAATGGTCACTGCTAACAAAATCACACAAACATTTAAAATTGATTATCAAATACACTTTAGAGCAGCATATTTTGCTACAGTATGGCTTCATTTTAAACATTCAGACACTGAAAACGTTGAACTAGACAGGACTATATCATATGTTGTTTAACCCTCCTTATTCTTGTCTTGATAGGGTTAAATACTTGAAGAGTTACTTTTCTTGGTTTTCCCTTTAGTAAAAATGTACTATTCCTCTTCTGATCATCAATTTAATCAATCAGACCATCATCACCTGATCCATGCGATCACATAAACACAGTACTCTGATATGGGTTTGGCAAACATTCCTCCTAAAGATTTTGGAGTGATTCTGTCTGTTTCATGACAGCATGTCAACTGGGTGAGACTCCAGTTTAGAAGCAGCTTAACCCAGAGTGTTAGGTCATAATGATGGCTTGGATTTAATCTCGACATTGCTTTCCCATTAGTGCGCATTATTCTGGAAGACTTTCCGAACATCAGTGTGATCACTGTCACCACTGAGTGTCAGTAACAGGCCATCAACAGGAGTGCGGCTGCTAGATGAGCGAGTCCTGCTACATTTCTGCTTGAATACTTTCTGCTAAAATGGTATAGTTTTTACTTGGCACCAACTCAGGCTGGATTATTCCCATAATACCTCGTGACACCGTTTTTGGCATTTTATGTTATTTAATTCACTTAAATAGAGTTTTACCCCCACGAAAGAAAATGTCTTTACAAGGCACTTTTTGAAGCATACATAAAAACAACATAACATTACTTTGTTTATTCCTAGCCAGCCCCCCCCCCCCCATCCTCACTATAGTGACTTTTCAAGTACCACCTTGGAGCTCATTGAGCTGGAGGTATTATATATTGTTCAATATCCAAAATGCAGCAGAGCTGAATCGTTCAGCCTCACTCTACTTTCGCTGCTCAGCCGCTGAGAGGCTGCAGGTCCACTCTGACCTTCTCACCGCTGCTCATCATTCCAATGGTGGGGTACAAGCCTCCTGCAGGTAAGGCTACTTCCCTTCGGCCCACCACCTTCCCATTTCTGGTGAAGAAAACCTGTTCCCACACAAGGGAATCAGAATATTGTTTAAAAGTTTTCTGGTTTTACATTTCAACATTCTGACAGCAGCTCACCATGACCTTCCTCCCCTCTACGTCTTCTCCCTCTTGTTCATCGTCTTCTTTGCCTGCATACAGGTCATTCTGAACTTCACTGGGTTTTTGAAACACCTCCACATCACAGTCGTCTGCATCATCTGGAAGAACCCAGACACAGGAGGACAAAGACAATCAGCGATTCATGTTGAAGCACGATGCTTTGGAGACAACATGAAAGATGTTCACCTCCGCAATCCAGGCTGTAGTCAAGTGGAAACAGGATCCCACATCCCATAATGTCCCCTTCAAAGCAGCGCGGTCCGAAGGGGTCGCCAACCCCGCTTCCATGGAACAACTTTCCATCGTCTGCAAACAACAAAGTGAGCGTGCGATGCAATTACAACACAGAAGAAGCTGATGAAGAATCAGAAAACATCTCCTATTGCTAACAGTAACATAAATATTTTTGTCTGGTCGGGCAGTGAAGTAACTGCCATCCATTTTTTTCTGAACCACTGATCTCGTTCAGTTGACACCCCACACAGACAGACAGACTAACTCCGACTCACTCCTACAGGCAATTTAGGATTTCAAGCTCACCAGACCTGCGTGGTTTGGACTGTGGGAGGAAACCACAGCAACAAGAGGAAAATCCATGCAGACAGAGTGGAGTGCGTGCATCAGATACTAAGTTAAAACAATGATTGGACTGTGGGCGTTTCCAGATGGTGGAAACCAAAGGTCATTGTTTAAATATCTCATTAATAATAATATTAATTCTAATAATAATATAATGCAGACAAATTTGTTCTCTTCAGAACATGCTGGCACCTAATGACATAATGTGACTTTCATAAGACCTCACCTGCATGATATGCAATGGACCCTCTGCTCCAGCCAGGGTGTCTGTTTTTGGGGTAGCTCTGCAAAATAAGGCAGGTAGTCAGATCATATTATTCATTAATATACCACCCATAGAGAAAAAAATAACAGCTCAGTAGGAATTTGGTTTTCAAACATCTGAAGGGCAAAACTTATATTAAATTAATTTTTTGTTCACAACCTGTGCTTCGTAGACACTTGAGGGTAAGAAAGGTCAGATATCCTGAGGACAGATGGATGACTTAGTACTTCATAATTGTATTTAAATTTGTTGTGTTTATCCTGGTAGAACTTTTCTCTCATCAGTCGATCTTTGAGGATCGTATTGAAAACTGACTAACATGTCCCACCAATGACAACAAGCTCTCTAGCCTCACTACGGATCAAAAAAAAATATCACGACAGCCCGTCCCAATATGAGTGGTTGCTGTATCCATATCGACCAAACTCTGTCTACCACTGCACAGATGTGATGAGACAGGAAGAAAATTGACAGGTGAGAAAATTAGGTGTAGATGGAGAACGCAGGGAAAGGTAAGACAGAAGGAATTCCATGAACCCAAGAGATAAGGTTTACCTAAAGCCTGGTGCCAAGAGACAAAGACATTTCCCTGCAGCACAAACATGAAAAGGAATGCATCATAAGCAACTCCTTCATACAACAGAAGAAGCAATTGAGCAACTACTGCTAAGCATGTGTCAACCTGAGACACAGACAAGCTTTGTTTTGAGTTTTTGCAGCATGGGGGTGAAGCTTCCCATCAGAAGATTGATGTGTCTTGCACGAGATGATGGCAGATAAAAAAAAAACCTCAGGAATGACCTGATGGACTCATAATTCTCCACCGCAACCGCAGACACAAAGAGAACAACAATTCTGGACAAGGATCAGTGACATCATGGAACTGCTTCCTCCAAACTGTGTGACTGAGGAGGTCGACATGCTCATACATAGTAATCCATCACCTTGAGGCTGTGAGCATCACAGCTGCTAACGGTGTGTGTGTGTTTATACACACACACATATATACATATAATATATACTTTTTTTTTTTTTTTAATGTCCCTCTCACCCTTTTGGGGTGGTATCTGTGTGTCATCCTCAAGCTCGGGTCCTCTACCAGAGGCCTGGGAGTCATATATATATATATATATATAAACACACACACATACTTACACACATCTTCAACCCTTAAAAAGAAGTCATCATCATCATCATCATCATCATCACATCAAATTAAACACAAACACAAAGATCTCCTCTTATCGGCCGGGTAACCTTTCACATACAGGCATACTACAGTGTTCAATGTGCAAATGGAACAACTTGCTGTCTATGGAAAACAGATGTGGGGGTGAAATGAGACAATATTTATTCTGTTGTTAGCTTTTCCTCCTTCAGTCATCCATCACTCAGGCTGGAAACAGTGAGAGAAGTCGTGTGTTTGAGGGGGAGCGATGACGAAGTGGGTGTGTGTGAGCTCACATGTTTGTTTGTATGCGTGTGTGTGTGTGTGTGTGTGTGTGTGTGTGTGTGTGTGTGTGTGTGTGTGTGTGTGTGTGTGTGTGTGTGCTGGGGGTCTTTACACTCACCTCTTTTTAATCAAATGTGTGTGTATTTAGGATTTCAGACAAGGCTGACCCTTGAACAGGTGTCAATTCTGTTTTGACATGTTTGACATTACAATTAAAAGGAGCAGGAAATAGTGGAAAACTGCATGGAGGAACGTGACAGCATCATCAGGGCTACTTTTAGTACCTTTTATCTCTGTCTGTCTTTATATTCAACGCCAGCTGAACTGACATTCGAGCGGTGTTTAAACTGAGAAGGATGGAAAACACTTTCACGCTCCCACCATCTGGAAAGTCAACATTGGTCATATCATCTCCAAAAGGAGGAGAGAATTACATCAGATAGGTGTCGTGTAGATCACTCTTAATGGGAGTACAGCTGTAAAATACCCATGACTACCGCAGAACCATCTGACCTTGGTATTATTACCGATTGTTCCCTTCCCCACTCATGAAAAAAGGCCAGATATTAGCAGTGATGACAGGTAATTATAATGGTGGTAACTAAAACGTGGAGGCTCTTACTCTGCATGCCAACCCCAGGGCGATGTAACACTTCTCTCCAGCATCTGTGATCTCCAGCTCATAGTAGTGGAAGCGAGTGTTGAGGGGCCGACGGGCCTGAGCCAAACCCACGTCCACGATGCTCTTTCCTTTACCCACATACTCCAGCAGCTGCAAAAATAAGAGTCAAACGCACAGGTTATGATTGATCGCCAAGACAGGATTCATGTCTATAATCATGGTCTGGCATGAAAACACTACCCTATAGAGTCGGGGTTCATTTTTACAGTTTTGTGTTCACAGTGTATAACCGGACTGTATGCTAGCTGCCCAGCACCAAACCGCAGACAAAGTTGGCGGCTAGCTAGTCGGCAGAAGTGGGTCATAATAATGTATATTATGATAGACACATTATTACAAAAACAATAGATGCGTATAACAATTTAACAAACATAAAACAACTACAGCAAAAACGATTTAACCAGAAACTACACATAGTAATAAATTAATAAATGAATGTAGTCAAACATATAGAGTACATTATGGATGAGTTCCCTGTTTGCGTGTTGAAAATGATTTGAGATGTTTAAAGCAAAAATATATAAATAGCAGAACTTGTTTTTTACATTCAGATTAGGTTTCTTTACTATAATGGATTAATTTAGAAATTCCAAAAAAATTATGTCATTTTTACTAAATAATATTTCAAATTAAACCCAAACTGCATGTTGAGTATTCAGGTAAAATTACCTGAATTACGCCCAAAATTAAAAACCATGTTTTTAGATCTAAACCTCATAGTCATCTTTTTAATGCTCCTCTATAGAACATATCTTTGGGACCATCTTAGGTCTCCTCTGTAGCTGCAGTTGCCCTCCTGCTCTAGCAAATCACACTTTCCTGGTTGACATAAAACATATTGCTCCTGTCTGCTGGTGTAAGGATGTCGCCACACACTAACTGTGTCAAAAAGAAGTTTATTCAAATTTTTTAAAAAGACACAAAAAAACCCTGAGTTCATCCTGGATCACATGCTCCTTTATACCGAGGAAGATGGCATGTCTGCACCTCCTTCCTCAGGTCGGTAGAGACAGAAGTGAAATAGGAGGAAAGAGAGAATGTTTTATTCATGGTATTAGGACTTGCAATATCATGCAATTCTTTCTTTCCTCAAAAAACAGGACAGGATTTGGATTCATCATCTGTGCCGAGTTCTGTTTGAGGGCTGACGGCACGGCAACAGAGATAAAATGAGTGTTCAGTGCATGCAGCAAAGAAAATGAACACCATCCGAGCTGAGTGTGATCCTCATATGTGTAATAAGTAGAACACGCTACTGACACATGGTCACCCGCTATTGGTTAAATTTTCTCGTTTCTCATAAACAAAGAACAGAATTTTATTTTTTTTGCATCCGACAAATCCGACACTCACCTGATGAGGTTGATCTGTCCTTTCTTTTATGTAATTATGTAAGTATAACATTGAGGATGAAACTGCAGCTACTGTAATGGTCTCTGAACACCTGTGCTAGTTTCAACTCATTTGTATGAAATATAATCGAGACTGTTTAACAAACTAGCATGTTAACATGTCAAAACCATATCCTTTAAATTATTATGATTAGCTCTTGTGTGTTGTTATGGTGTGCATGTGTGAATGAGGATCAACAGGGGTTTGTGGGTCCTGTACTGTGACAAAATTAAAGTTATTCTTCTCAAGGAAGCTAATTTTCCCCATTATGTCATTCCACCTTATATGCAGTAGTTCCACGATAGTGTGACCCTCATAATATACGGTAACTCCGTCAAAACCTAACCAGACAACTGGTATCATTGCTAATGCCACCATTCATCTATCCACTCTAAAACGTGATTATTTTTTTCACCCTTCCTCCTGGCTTCATCAGACCCCATCAAGTAGATTCTGTGTAATTCACCAAATGGTGCAAAAAGCCTGATCTTGCATCGACCAAATAAAAACCTTCGGTCTACACCTCTCTACCTGGATGCTTTCCAAAACTGAATATGTACATGCACAACCCTCCCACACAGTTGCATTCAAATGCGTCAAGTGGTTTTTGTGTAATCATGCTTGGAGAGAATAAACCAAACCAAACCACCTCCATGGTGGAGGTGATTAAATGTGAGGGTGGTATACAGATTACTGGCTCCTGTCTAAGTGAGACTCAGCTGTGACCTCCTCCCATCCTCCTTAAGTCAGGTCTTCTCTATCAACAGCTGAGTCAAACACAAACACAAGCGCTGCTGGCAAAATGAGGGGTGGACACGCGAAAGGAGAAGACGTTCAAATTGACACATCGCATTTCATTTTCCTGGGGATCTAACAAACATTAATGTTTGCTCCCAGATTTTCTGTATTGAACCAGATTATTGTAGCAGTGAAAGGGATTCAGGACTTGCCATGCCAGTCACCCTGACATCATAAAGGCGGCCCCAGTCCTCTTCATGACTGTCCACTATCATCTGTCCATCATCTTCCTCCGTCCTCCATTCAGCATTCAGGTCCAGCAGCACTTCTTCCCCCAGCGAGTGCATTCCCACGGCCGGGTAGAGGGCATCAGGAGCCGCTGGGAGTTCCACACTGCCCAGCTAGACACACACAGATCCAGTGTTGATCAGAAAAATACTACTGGAACCATAAATCCATTTACTTAAAATATTGTCCTGATTTAATCAAGAAGCATGATAGTAATGGAGCGCTCACCTCCTTGCCGTTTTTGGTGAAGAACACTGTCAGCTGTCCATCATCAGACTCCGGGGATATTCCACAGCCAATTCTATCACCTCTGCAGCATTTTGGACCAAACTGCTGTCCTACAGTGTTACCATTATACAACCTGTGTTAAGAAAGACAGGAGAGTTTTTATGGATAATCCCTAAAGTTTTGTAGGGCTCTCTTATTAACTGTTCATGCAAAAAAAGGCTTCATCTGTCCAGTGGAACAGTTCATATATTTATTCTACGCAACAGAGAAAGCATCTATAGTATTACCTTTAACATGTAGGGCATGACATGTTCTACATTTTAAATTATAACTAAGGAATACATGAATAATCACTGACACATACTTGCCATCATCAGCATGAAAAGCTACAGATTCTGGGAGCCAGCCCGGCTGATGGTCCAGCTTATAGGACTGAGGAACCAAACCAACAGCGATCATTCCCCTCACTCCTGTATCAATGATGGTCACCTGCAAATTATCACAAAAAAGAGCGACAAAAAGCAGATAATTTTCAGAGGTTCAATAATTGCATTCTCCCCAAATGCTCATGATTTTAATGGGAAGATAACATAGAAACTGTTTTATTGTACACATCGGAATTTGACACAGATTTTCCTTCACTCTAAATGCAGCTAATAGACATAGAGCTAAGAACAAGGACAACAGCAGCTGAACAAATAGAAGAATCGTGAAGGATATGACCAAGGGTCTCATTTATAACTATTCTGCACAAACAAAACGGGGTCTGAAACAGGCACACAGATCTTTCTTGAAACAGTTGTGATCTGTACAAACAAACTTGACAGGAGCATGTGCTTACTCTTAACTCTGACGCATGCATGTGAACACTGATGGAGATAGAGGAAATTTGTGGGGAAACACCGAGGTGTTGACTTGAAGTCAGATTATTTAATTTTGCTCGTCTCACATTCCATTTCACTTAATATCAAGTACAGTAATAATTATAGGCCCCCAACGGCATAAACATTCAAGCCAGTGGTGTTACTGACACTTGTGCTGGCAGTGAAACTTAATTTTCTCATGAACACCTTTACGTTTGGAGATTGTAAATGCAAGTATTTGAATTTTCAATTTGTGAAATTCCCAAACCAAGCTGCGACTGTTGCATCTCTCTGTACAACCCTGCATGTTGTTCTGAATTGAAAAGCCTTATTAAGGAGCAGGCCGTCACCACTGTTATCATAACTAAATACTGACCATATGACATCATCCTAAGGGAGCCCTCCAAGGACACAGTGCTAGTGGAGCACTGATGATAAATCCAGTGCAAAGAGTAGAGGAAACTTTAAACTCCTTCCCCATGACCTCAACTGTGGTCTCCTGAGAGGTGTTTTCTATGGTCTCCTAAAAAAACCCTAAAAATCTTCCACCAGCATCCACTTAATTCTTATTTATGAGATCCAGTCATCCAACAAAAAAACAAGACCGTCGCTACTTATTTATCTTACAATTACTGTTTTATTATAACAGATATAAATGAATTAAGTGTCAATGTTAGAATGATTCCATGTGAACTTTCTGTACACAGTAGATTTTAGTGTGGGACTAGTTTCCCCTTGCTCTTCAGAGAACGGTTTGGACATACAGTCTGAAGGCCTTTTACAATGTGCTGCAATAATGATGCTCTATTTATCTCTGACTGCTTCCAACAACTGGTCAGCAGCCAAAGAACTTCTGTAGACAGTTTTATCCTTGATATGAACTGGTATATTTTCTATAGGCTTCACAGCTAGTGACTTTCATTTTGTGTTCTTTTGTTCCCATCTTTTATTTCAAAAATACAACTTGTTCAGAAAGTTTGAAGTAAACTTTTTTGTAAATTTGAAGGAATTTTGAGGCCAAAAATAACAATAATAATATATTACTACTACTAATAATAATTATTCATAATTAATAACAGCTTTACTCATCAGATGCACTATGACAAAAAAAGGGGATAACAGAGATGCAAAAGGATTCATTACCTGAGTCAGAAATTAGACAAAGCGTTTACACAATTTAAATGTGCACTCCAAGAACCTCCGTTTGTGTCTTTGGTGTATACATGTAGGACAGATATGAAACTAAGATGTACGTAAGCACAATTAAAATATAGAAGAGTAAACATCTAAATGGTACAATCGTATTTATAACTTTTTTATACTGAAAGGTAAAAAAATACAGACACGCAATACTTTTTTTAATTGACTGCAACATATTTCATCTCTATTCAACAGCACAAGAAGTATTTCCACAAGATATGATAACAAGAGGTTACCAAATACTTTTTGCCCAGAAGTCTAAGTCTTATTTACGCAAATGGCTTCCTCCCTCCTACTTCATGACTCCCACGAAGTGAGTCATAATAATGAAACTCATTTTAAGTATAATGGTTGACAGGGTTACTACACGTCAAACTCCGGGCAGGATGTATTTATTAGGCGAGTTTGTACATGATTTATTCTGAGAATCAGTCACTGCTAATGAGTTGGGACACATTTTACTTTGTAAAACCAATTTGTCAGGGCTGACATAGCAACGATCTGGCATCAGATCAAGTACATACACCCATCAACTGGCTTTATATACTTATCAGTGTACATCATCACATCATGTAACACTGACTACTCTCAATGGCAATTTCTATTGATTGGTTATTGTTTATAAATTTACTGCCAAACTTCCACTCCCCTGGTGTCGACAGCTCAGCATCAGTCATCATCTCAGACTTCCTGGCCTTGGAGCACAAGTTAATGTGAGCAGTTACATGTTAAGAAAAAGTTTCACAAGGTCCCAGTGTGAAAAAAATGAGCTTGATAAAGACACATTGTGCAACTATCAGTGAACATTATCTTAATTATCTTGCTAGTTCCAGCAACAACAACAAAAACAAAAAGGAAAAAAACATCCACTAAAGCTGTGATTTAAACCAACAAACTCATCCGCTGACATTTGGAGATGTGGCGTCTCCTCTTTCTGCCCCTGTCTGAATCCAGGACTGATTCTCTCCACTTAGGAGGTTCTGTTTTCATCTGTTTTTTCCATGAAACCTGGTGAAAGGGTTGGGCCTTTGGCAGAGATGCAGCTATTGAGTTTGTAGTGGATCCAGAAAAAACAATTTTTTTCACTTTATCACCATAAGAGGTTTTCTCCATTTCCAACTGTTACCTAGAGTCTAAATGTAGGAGTTGTGTATAAATAGAAACACAACTTCATAATAATACTTTTATTTATGATGTGTATCTGAGATGGTGCCTCTGCAATTTATAAACTGGTGCTACAGAAAAGTTTTCTCAGCTTAGATTCATTGATTATCATGTTGAGAATGAAAAAGGATTCAAAGTGCAAAATTACCGCAGGGACAAATCTGGCTGTATCATAAATGACTTCTTTAGAATTTTATATGTCATATTAGAAGTCCTGGATCTGATAGAAATTATTCAAACTTACTTCATAATATGGATTTCGTCTTGATAATGGCCGCGCTGCCACAAAACAACCAACTTCATCTGAATTCCCATGATACCTAAAAAAGGGTCCAAACACAAAAACGAAATATTGCTAGAGTCATTGCTTCTGACAGATGCAATCAAAGTGGTGTGCTGATTCAGCGACTCAAAGGAGGAAAACCACATATGATTAAATGGACTAAACCAGATTACATTTCTGTCAGTTCCGTCTCTCACGGTGGCGTCGCTCATTACCTGAGGACGTCACCATCTCTAAGCATCCTTTTGAGCCGCTCCCGATAACGCACCGCTCTCACTTCACGAATTTCTCGAATTCGCCTCCTCCAGTTCAGAATGCGATAATGAAGGTTTATGTCGTCCATGTCTGAAAATCAATCATCTAGGCACAATAGAAACAGACAAAAAAGATGCATTAGTCCTTTTAAACATTCACAAAATAAGGAAAACTAACATCAAAATAGAAACAACACCAAAAAACATGAGCATCATACATTTCTCTGGTAACACAGCACTATATAAAATCTGTAATTATTGTGTAACCATCCTGATGGACTGACAATCATGTTAGGCTTTCAACAAACTTCAGGTGACAATTTAAAATGACCACACAGCTATCCTACATGTAGATGTAAATCCATTTTTTTTTTTAAAAACAAACTGTTCAAACCAGTAAGTATAAGCTGCCAGTGGCAGCACAGACCCCTCCTTGAAAAACCTTTGACCTTCATCAACACATTATTATTTCTACTGTTGCTTTGACAACAACA
This sequence comes from Antennarius striatus, assembly GCF_040054535.1. Classification (NCBI taxonomy): domain Eukaryota; kingdom Metazoa; phylum Chordata; class Actinopteri; order Lophiiformes; family Antennariidae; genus Antennarius; species Antennarius striatus. Next base: position 17,142,053 of record NC_090780.1, on the reverse strand, counting down.
AGGACCTGGATTTGAACTTCAGGCCAAGCCTTTCCCTTAAGGAGTTGTTTCATTTGTGATTTTCCATTTACGTTTTATCCCACATTCCAAAGACAAGCAAAGGCCATGGCAGTAACTGTAGACCGAAACAAGCATGAACGTGAGTTAGTCGTTCCCTCGTCCCATGATGATGATGATGATGATGTGCGTGTCTTCCTCCTAAGGTCAGCTGCGTCTGACTCAAGCATACACTGACTCATCTATTAATAACAGACATACAGACACAGTAATAACTTTCGTGTCTCTCTTCACGTACCCGTTTACCAATTTCTGAACTTCTTAATGGAAATAATTATCCCCTTTGATGATTATCCTGCTGGTTACTTTTACACTAAACTGATCAACCATCTACTGTAGCTTGACAGAGCTTATAAAAAACACCACCATATGATTTTGCTGTCAGGTTATGGAATCAAAACCAGGATTAATCAGGCGAAACCCACCATTTCGAAAAGGCTTAAATTCTGAGGTCATAACTAATAATACTTTTGTTTATGAGCGGAAGTATTTAATTGTGTGGATTTCTTTTATCCACGCTGACTTAATCGTGGTTGATTAGCGTACGTCACGGATTCCAGCGTTACAGGAAGTCTGAAAACATTGTTCGTTTCTCTTGAAACAAGAAAACTGTAAAAGTAAAAGAAAATGTTTCTAAATTGATGATGAAACCAGGGTAAAGACAACTCAAAAGATTATAATGCTTTAACGGATGGTGAATTTTAATTGAAAAAGAACAATGCGTCAGTTGTCACAATGTGCGTCCGCGTATGTACGAGCAAACTTAAACGCATCATCGTATTTCCCAAACTACTGTCGGGACTTTTTGAGGCCGGCTAGCTGCTTTCACTGCGAGCCATTATCGTGGCTAATAACGTCCCTTAAACACAACTACACCTCGGGTTATCCTCAAAATACTCAAAGCCCAATAGCCTCACGTTTGTTCCTTACTGTTTTAAAACTCGGAACGCGTCCTTCCTCGGATTTTCTTCCAATTTCACGGAGGTAAGTTCTGTCACTTTATGTCCAACCTCCGCTGTCGGAAGTCCTGCCCTCTCAACCAATCATATCAGACAATGGACGACGTCTGTAACCCGTGCGGTACCGCATCAGTGAGCGTAGGGGCGGAGTCTGACGTATTTACATATTCTCTTATGAATGCAGGTTAGAGTACCAGCCGCTATTTTAAAGTTAGATTTAGCTGCAGCAGGAAAGTGTACCCTGTGGTCACTTCGAGTGTACCTTCAATTGTCCCTTGGGGACAAATATGTTTTTTTGAATTTGAATTGAATTTGAATTTGCGTTAGTACAGCGGTAATAGTGACATAAACATCACACACACATTTTTTAAGTAAGAGTTTTAATGCAGTATTTTCATTCTTAATGGAATAGACTACAGTATGTCCAAAAAGTGGTATACTTTTACTTTTAGTCCTTTCTCCTATGCAAAAGACTTAACTACTTTTTCCATCACTGTACTTAAACATTTATTGAAATTCTACTAATTATATTTGGAAATGTTAAAAAAAAAAAACACCTTCTTCTATATGACATGAAAATTATTCTTTGTTGCCTCCATTAGAAACAAGAATTTGAAAATCCTGCCATACAGGGTGTGGATGAAATCTAATGCAGTGTGTTTATATGATTCAAATTAGAAAAAATAGAATGTGACACCTGAAGCAAATAGAATAGGTAAAATATCACTGTTTTTAAAATAAAAAAGGAAAGAAAGATGTGTCTTCACACTCATTCACAAATCACACAACCTATGAATTCAGGTTCTCCCATAGAAACCAGATACATCCCACTGTGTTAAAGGATCAATCATTCAGACCTGTACTGAAGAACAAGTCATCTCTTTAAATAGCTGTGCGTTGAGCTGTGTAATTTAATTGTACTTTATCTGAGATCAAGTGATCACAAGCTAGATATTAATTCGTGATTTAAGATCGTGCCTCAATAATGTACTTGTGACTCACAGACACTGGAATTTTCAGGGTGGGAAATTTTTGCTTGTGGCGATTGATATCCTTTCATCCGACTTTGAGTGGCACTCCTTCAGCTGCTCAATGTTGACTTCCTTTCAGTCCTCAGCCCTGCGGTTACACTCTCTGGAAACAAACTCTGTCAACAAACAAGTGTTTGTTTAGTGGTTGCTATTTCAAAAAGAATGTCATGACATTTGGTTGAGGAAACTAAATTCTTTTATCCATGTTCTTTAACTGTATGTGTGTGTGTGGGGGGGGATAATAATGTTTATTTTTCTGTACGTTATGTTTTTTTATTCCATTCAGATTGTATTACATTTGATTTTTTACCCCTAAGTTCTGTGAGATTGAGAAATCTACAAATGTCGCATATCTGTTGCAGTAATATAAATACAGCAGGGTAAAAAAAGCAGAATTTACTTTTGAAACATAGGAAAGAAAATATATAAATTACAGCTCATGTAAAATGACTGTACAGTAAATGAACTGGTTGAATATATATTTAAAGTTATATTGTTTGTCACTTTTTAATTGTATTCATTTTTAATTGTTCCATTTGCTAGTAGCAATATTCAAACTGATGTTTATTTTCTAGGATGAAAAAAAAATTGAATACTAATGTGATGAATTTCATTACTGCTGAGTCTTGACTGGCTGTTAACGCGAAAGCTTCACCTTTATGAATAAATGACCATAGAAGAGCACATACAGCAATGATTGTGATTTATGTCTGTGCAGAACACATTACTTTCTAGCAAGGGCATGCACGAATGTGTGTGTGCGTGCGTATGTGTGTGTGTGTTAGAGACAAGAGAAAAAAAGGGTGTGCTCAGCTTTGTGGAAACGAGAGGGAAAACTAACATTCTGCATCGTGTGCCCTCCCATACCTTTCCCTGCCGGTTTGAGCTCTTTAAAAGCTGCTGCCAGCCGTGTGTGTCAGACTCATTATCACTTTGTCTTGGCTTTAGGGAATTGCACTCCACATTACCTCATATAGAAACTGCAGTCAGGGGACCTAACTAAGCTTAGTAGTCTTTATAGTGATTAACAATCAGAAAGTCAAGAAGACTGGCTAGTCAACAACTCTTAGAGATGCTTCTGTATCTAAACATCCTGATGCTGCTCCTCCTTCTGTCGGGTGCGCTGTCAAGCCCCGTCCCACTGACCAAACCGTCCAGCGGATGTCCCACCTGTAAATCAAACACCACCGCTCTGGGCATTGGAGAACCATGTGGAGTCTACACTCTGAGCTGTGCCCAGGATCTACGATGTGCACCTCCGGTGGATGAAGCCAGGCCCCTCCGTGCCCTTCTGGAAGGCAGGGGAGTCTGCAGCAACACCAGCACCATTGGTCCCACTAAAAATAAGACAGCAGGTAAGGGGCATAATTAATGTGCCTGCAGGATGATGTCAATGAATGAAGCAGAGTCAGTCAGACGCAGTGTGAGATTGATGGCATGAGGTTTCTCAGCAAACACACTCACCATTTGTTGACTTATTTGTTGGTTTTACTTTCTTACTTTGATTTATTTTCCATTTAATCAACAAATGAGTGTTTATGTGTTAGCCATAGTCAGGAGACTATTTGAACAAAGAATTACACATGTGTTTATACAGTGAGCTTATTTTTCCATAGCCCATCTGCTGCCAGACAAGCTGTTACATCAAAACATCAGCATCGTGAAATATCCCATAGTTTAAATGATAAAATGTGTCAATGGCTCAGCAACTGCTGTATAACCCTTGGTCTGTTTTCAAAGATGGCTCTACTTTTCATCGTCTGTTAGTGCTTTAAGTCTTACTATGATTGCTGTAGTTAATAAAGAGTGAAGCAGGTACATCACCAAGAAGAATTATTATACTAAGCAGAACTGACTTTGTGAAGAATGACTTTAAATTGGCTTTCATACTGTAGTAAATGCATTTGTCTTTGCATGGCCCTAGAACCAGCACACGCTGAGGATCCAGACGAGGTAAGAATCTCCTTTATTCAATGACCTCAACAGTTCAGACAAACAGAACCAGAATTACTTGTAAACAGATCCAAATCTCTGCTGTCTCCTCCTGTAGGCTCCATGTCGTAAACTGCTAACTACACTCATCAGAGGTCTTGATGCCCATTTATTCGACCCCCATCATGACATCTACATGCCCAACTGTGACAAGGGTGGCTTTTTCAGAAGGAAGCAGGTGAGTTTGTAGACATAATGAATAATCCGCAGAAACCAGATCTATATTTCCAACTGCTAGAAGTGGTCTGTTTGTTTGTCCTGTCATTTCAGTGTTGGTCTTCTCGAGGTAAACGACGTGGCAGATGCTGGTGTGTGGATAAAGACGGCATGCCGGTCCCATCTAACACCAAGCAGAAAGGCGGAACAAGCTGTTAAAGTTCACATCACCTGGAATGAAGCAAAGGAGGCTGAAGCTTCAACACCGGCATGAGGTGAAGATGAAGGAAAGTCAGAGTCTGGAGGAGTACGGGACAGTCTCACATTTCATCTACCAGATGAGAATCTGCTTCAACGTTGTCTCCTTGCGCCCTCTACTGAAAGTATTAGAACTTATTACATAATTAGATGATCTCTAGATGTCAAATTTCTGTTAGCATGTGTCATCAACCAGCCAAGAGTCACATTGAAAGAGGCTCCATTGGGATCACTTATGCTTGCCTCTATTCCAAAAAAACAGTCAGTAGCATTAATGTTGATATTTCATACAATTAAATTCCAGCAAGAATATAATATGGATGTAAATATTCCAATAAATGTTGCATACTTCCAGTATTTTATATTACTCTAACATTATTGCAAGTGTATTACTGTGATGTACATAATGTAGATGTAACCCTATTTATGTTACTATGAATATGATACTCTATTTATGTTATTATTGAATTGTGACTTTTGAATGTAGAATTATTTGGGAGTATTATTAATGTCAAGATTTTCTTTTTTAGCATTCAGCAAGAAAATATGCCTCATGTTCAATCAGAGGAGTGTTTGAGGAATGTTAAGATATTAAATGATGGATAATGTTGCAGAAATGTCAATCAGGTTTTATATTTTTTAAATAAAAAAACTTTGCTCAAGTAATTAATTAAATCCACAATGCTCTCAAAAATAAAATGTGTTATACTTCCATATTAAATGTATAAAAACAAACAATATATTTTGTGGAGTTGTGTAATTCATCAATAACTCCTATAATGTTCAAAGTCAGACAAATAAACAATTTTATTTAAAGTAAAAGTGCTTTTCAAATCGATTGTTTTTAGCTATAATTTTGGATGACAGTGTGAGGAAGGTCTGAGAAGAAACGGGTCTGTTGGAGCGGCATCTTTCCTACACTTGTGTTGGGGTTTAGAAAGTATCTTGTGGCACAAGTGAAGTGTGATGATTAGAGGATACAGCTACTCTTCTGTATGAACATGTATGACTACCACAATAGCTTTTCTGTTTCACTCTAGCAATATGCAGGTAGTTTGATGTTTTCCATGTATGGTTGATGGCATACGCTCTACCTCTTAGTCTGTATTCATATCCTGTCTGTGATGTTCTGGCTTAGTAGACTGTGAACATGACACACTTGATCATAAGCTGGTTCCAACTCTTGCTTTCAGAGTTGTTTTCCACAGCTGCACTCGTGTACACTTGAGTTCATGAGGTATACTTCTAGGTATTGTATAAATGTATATGTATACTGTATATACGTATATGTATATATACATTTATATGTATTTGTATATGTACATGAACATGTATATGTATATGTACATATATATGTACATATATTTGTATATACATATACATGAACATGTATATGTATATGTACCACATTAAATCTGTGGGCTTTCTTGTTCTAAACCCAGGCAGTCCTGAGGGCTGCTCTGCTCTGAGTGCTGACCGCTGGCGCTTTAACCCTGTGTTGTTGTTCCTAATGTCCTCCTGGGCTGTGAGGCAGGTGATCAGAAATCAGTCTACAGATCTTGTTCCCTTGTGGGGAGGCTTCATGATCAGGACAAACGCTATGCTGTGTTTTTCAGTCTGTTTCTATTTCCTCTACCACTTTATTCTTCCTTCCTTCTCCTTTGCTGCTGATTCTGAAGGACTGTTTGATGGACTGATACTGATGTTTATCGCTCCATGTTATGAGTCCTTACTTTGTTTTAGGAGGTTTTACCTGCTTTGACCAGGAAAGCAGCTACAATTGTTGTTGTTGTTGTTGTTGTTATTATTATTATTATTATTATTATTATTATTATTATTATTATTATTATTATTATTATTATTATTATTATTATTATTATTATTATTATTATTATTATTATTATTATTATTATTATTATTATTATTATTATTATTATTATTATTATTATTATTATTATTATTATTATCATTATTATTATCACGTGCATGAAGACTAGTAAAGTTTAGGGAAAAGTAGACCCACATGAATGCGATGTCTCTCTCAGAGACTTGCACCTGTCGCGCTGTGCTGCACTAATGCGCACCAGCGGGCTGTGCGCCGCTGAGCCCTTCAGGGACTCCCAAACGAGGCGGACTTTAGGCTACTTTACATAAACAGGACGCCACAAATGACGACTAAAACCTCCCTGACACTGACACACTGGTATGTGAAAGCGACATGTCTTCTCCTACAAGCTCCAACCCTCTGAGTACTCTGGCGCCAAAGAGGAAGACGAAGAAGAAGCACTTTGTGCAGCAGAAGGTGGAGGTCCTCCGAGCCAGTGACCCCGTGTTGAGCGTCCTGATGTGGGGAGTCAACCACTCGGTAGGAACGTGCACTGCATTGTGAATCTTTGACTTTAAGAGTGTGTGTGTGACTTTATTTTCCCATTGACCACGCACAGATTAATGACCTACACCAGGTTCCTGTGCCTGTCATGCTGCTTCCAGACGACTTCAAAGCCAGCACCAAGATCAAAGTGAACCACCACCTCTTCAACAAGTACAGTTCTGTTCCTCCGCATGCACCTCCATCCTCATCCCTCTGATTTGCATAGATTTCTGCCACCCGTGTGATTTTTTTTTTTTGCCTGTATCTGCTCATCACAATTCTTCTTTAAAAACATTTGAAATTACCACAACAGCTTAATTAAAATAAAGAGAGAAATCAGCCTAAGAAGAAAAATAATAGTAATGATTTGGCTTTTCCTGACAATGCAATATGAGATTGTCAAAACTATGTAAACTAATTATACTGTAAAGTAAAACAGTGAAAAGCTGAATTTTAGTGGTCGTGTACCATTAGCACATTATATTTGGAGAATATGAGTATCGGTCAGGCAGACTGTTTCAGATTCATTTGGTTTATGAAAACTGAGTTACAGACTCGGTCTGCTTTGCTTCACTTTCCAAACAGATTGAATTAAGAAAACTTGAGTGGCTTTCAATAAGCCTTTAATCCACCCAAGAATCCAGGTTGTGTAAAGACTTAAAAGAAGAATAAAATGTGTTTTTTTTCTCACGTGAGCATGCCTCTAACCTTTAACCACGTCACCCAAGTGTTTTGTTCATTGCTTGATATGCAGAAGAAAAAATATCCAATCATGTTATAAAAAAAAGATGGTAAATCCAGCTGTCAACACACACACACACACACACACACACACACACACACACACACACACACACACACACACACACACACACACACACACACACACACACACACACAGTATCCAGTATTCTAAGAAAGACTGGACATTTTCTGTATTAATTCAATTAAACACGTGTACCCTAGCTAATGATTAGCTGCATTATACTCATGTAATGTGTTGATGTAAATTTTCCAATCTGTTGGATCTTCAGAGAGAATCTTCCAGGACAGTTCAAATTCAAAGAGTACTGTCCACAGGTGTTCAGAAATCTACGGGAGCGTTTTGGAATCGAGGATCAGGACTACCAGGTAGGACTACAACCGCCTTCAACACCTAATTGACATTTGTGATGAGATGTTACAGACGACAAAAACCTGGAACATCCAATGCTTTACATGCATTTTGTTCTCCAGACACTCATCTGTGTGTTCTCTTCTGTTCCCTTCTAAATTTGCATCTCTTTGTATCCTGTTTGCATGAATCGAGTGACGCACTGAGTCACCTCCTTTCTGCAGAGGAAACATTTGCTTAGCACACAAATACTGCATGTGATGATTGCTGCATGTCTAAAAATATAGAAGAGCAATTCTGGAAAATGTTTTGTCAACGTAAAACATGAAAACACAGCACGCATCACCCCTCTGAACGCTCTTTGTTTGTGCGTGGCGCTGCTCCGTGCAGCCCTATTGGGCAGCTTAGGTCACGTGTCGCCGGTGGTTAGTTGTCATTCTCTTTCTCGCCGACAGGTGTCGCTGGCCCGCAGTCCTCCCCTCAAAGACGAGGATGGGTCGTGTGTGGGTCTGCTGCTCACCTCGTACGACCGCACGCTGGTGGTAAAAGAAATCTCAAGCGAGGAGGTGGAGGAAATGCACAACATTTTGTCAGAGTATCACCAGGTAGGACTAACACAGGTAGGAGGTTTAAATGCATTTTAAAAAATGAGAAACGATGCTCCAGTTAACACAACCAAACAGTTAGAGGCTTTATTATTATAGGTCAAATTATTATTATTGATATAGAAATTTGATTAAATTAATGAAACCTAGTTGAAATTAACTTACAGTAATTTGGCCAACCTGGTTTTCACTACCATGGACTTACCTGGACTTCTGTCCTGGTGATATTTCACCTTGTTGATGTAATTGCAGAGTCGTTATCACAAAACAATATAACATCACCATGGTAATATGTTACCATGGTTATATGTAAGTAACAGGTCTCACAGTGTGGTTTTAGTACAGATTTTAGTGAGTCTGCTGCAGTCTAGTATGTGATTAAATTCCTGCCTGAAGATGAAAACCATTTGTCACTTTATCTTCCATGTACTGGGGAAAGTGTGCTCTTTTTAAGACATCCCTGGTTGAGGTTTAGGGTTTTACACCATCAAACCTAGCAGAGTAGCGTTCTAAGCATTTAAGTAATTATATGTAATATTTAAATGCATGCATTTAAAAGCATCTACAAAAACTGCAATAAGATAAACCGGCAGAGGAACATTTATACTGTTTCTATACATACAGTATTTATAAAGAGCGGACCAGTGGAAAACAGTTCTGGCCATCATGCAGATTTTAAAGGCATTTATTTAGGTATGTTCTACTTATTTATTCATTACAAAATGAATACAAGACTGGGGTGGTGTTTACGATTAATGTCATTCTTTTTGTCTTACTACACAGCAGATATTCGATCTATCATGATAGAAAGAACACAGGTACCAAATAACTTACCAATATGTTAACATATAGCTGAGATTACTTAAATGTCATTCAGCCATGATTTCGCCCGAACTGAAAAATGTTCTTTGAATGTGATTGGAATGGTTTCCATCACAGAATGAAATATATTTAAACTTTTGTTTTCTTGTAAACAAACAAAAATGGTTTACATTCAGTGTAAGTCACTCAAACACAAATCCTTGAGATATGTAGAATGCATTTTACCTTCTTCTTTACTATTTATTTCAATTACGTTGTTATTATCTGATTGTAATCATGTTCAGAAACACAAATAAACACAGGGCCGCCTTTTCATAACCCCACAGGAAGGTGTCACATTGCTTTCAGATGAAGTGCTTGTTAGACACCCACACACCTGCAGCTCAGAATACATCTATGACCAGACGGAGCAGATTAGAACCAGACAGTGGTGTAGGCTGGGTGCTATGTATCCAACCATCCATCCGTCCATCCATCCATCCATCCATCCATTGGGAGTTGTTGGTTTATGTTGCTGGAGGCGGTCCCACCTGACCTTGTCCGAGGTGGTGTGGTGCATCCTGGAGAGATCAACACCTAGGAAGAATGAAGCATCTTCAAACATTTTGCATAATAAATGTTTGTTGCTATGTTGAATGGGGAAGAGCACTGGGTTAATGTGTCTCTTTTTATTTTCCCGTCAGTCACTGTTTATTCATTGATGTTCCCTTCTAGTATATAGTCACCTGCCATGGCAACACGCTGCTACCTCAGTTCCTGGCCATGTACAGAGTCACCGTAGAAAGCGAGGACACCAACTTGTTAGTAATGAGGAACATGTTCAGCCACAGGCTGCATGTCCACAGGAAATACGACCTCAAGGTAAATCATACTGCAGAAGTGTTTTCTCCTTCAGGTTTGTCTCAGCTCATTTTGATGGGTGTGTTGTGGTATGTGAAACTTTTAATTGAGTCATCAGGTATTGGTGACTCATTAGTGACTGCTGGGGGGGGGGTTTCTTTCCTTAGGGGTCGCTGGTCTCTCGTGAAGCAAGTTTTAAAGAGAAGGTGAGATCAGCTGAAGCTAAAGGTAGTGTGATGAGTTCTGTTCAACTCTGTGACTTTCTACCCTGATATCAAACTCCAAACTTCCTGGTTGACCAGCAGATCTTAAGTTTTAATAAATCAATGATTAAATTGCTAAATAAATGTTCCCGTAACCCCCCCCCCCAAAAAAAAATCATCTGCATAAAACACTGAATCCTGTTTTTTCAGATATCCTATGACTGTTTTAACTTCTCCTGAAGATTGAGCAGCTTTTTACTTGTGAAACTGGTGGAATTCACTTTTATCAACCTCCTGATCTAGTTCACTACTTTTGTCTCATAATTATGAAAGCAAACAGCTGAAGAAAGAAGTCAGTAAATCTGTAATTCTTAGCTGTTTGCATGAATTGGCTGCAGCTGTGCCACCAGTCTGCTTGTCTTTATCCACAGTGTCTCTCACCACAAACCACAGATAGTTGTGAGAGTGAGAAATCGCATCTCCCATGTTGTAGCTAATTTTTGCAGTTCATGGATTGTAATAGCAGTCTTTTTAAAATGAGATTTTATCAGTGTTCTCACAGGAAGTCCCCCGAGCATTGGTGATTAAATAAAATAAGAAACCCTGACTTTGGTAAAAGTATGAACACCATAGGTACAATGGATTTAGTTCACATAACAGCACAATTGTGCAATCGTTTGGTTTGTACCTCCGCCAGCCACAGTTGGAAAGACTTTGATGGTTGTCAATGTTTGGTCATTTGTCTTCAAAAGCTGTCGAAAAAATGTTATTACTTTTTGTGTCACCTGGCTCTCGAAGGAATGAAAAGTTGATCAAATTTTGGATGAATTCTGGATCACATTTTGCAAGACATAAATTTTTTAAATATTTTGCGAATATCAAAAACAATTAGAATCAACCAATGAAAATAAGAATTATACAGGCATGGGCCAGTGCATTTACAGCGATCAAGACCATTAAGACAATATGTATAGTTTGAAGACTATATTATGTGTTGGGTTAAGAACAGAAATGGAGACATGACACTGTCATCAATGTATAACTGAAATAATGCTAATGCCAATAATTTAGAGACATTTAAATGGATTTCATGTATCTCTGTGCTAAATATAAATATAATAACAAATTAATACAAATGTTCAGTTATAGAAATCACATTTTTGTTCATTTCCAGGATGAAGAAATCAAGTGGTATGAGGCAAATTTGAGTCAAGTAATATCGTCATGGCAACATCAGCAAAGTGTGTGCCATGTGTAATTCAACAATTTCTGATGATGCGATATGAACCGATCACCTTGACATCATTAGAAGATTTTGTTTTGCCAAAACCTTTTTCAATCACTTGGGTTTAGATGTTGAAATGCTGAGAAGTGTTCAATCTAAGAGCTTCAAGTTTGTGTCAGTTTGGAAGCAAAATGATCTAAAAAACTTAAATGACTGCTGTAATTTCTTGGCTGATATTAATTTCTCAGTACTGGGCCTTCACTCTATATTTGCAGGTGAAGGAGGTCCCGACTTACAAAGACGCAGACTTCAAAAATAACATGCAAAAGGTTTACGTGAGCGATGAGGAGAAGAAGAAGGTCATGGACAAGCTCAGTGGAGATATCGAGGTAAGAAAACGATGTTGAAGAACCAGATGTAGTTGTCTCTTTAGTAATTGGCCCATACGTATTTTTCAGTTCCTGGTCCGTATGAAGATCATGGACTACAGCCTGCTGCTGGGCATCCATGATGTGGATCGGGCTGAGAGGGAGGAGGAGGGGGAGTTGGAGGACAGGGAGTCATCCTACGAGCAGGAGGAAGAGGATGAAGATGGGTTGGCTCTGGGTTCCACCTCCCCAGAGGGTATCAGTGGCTATATGAATTCCTTTAAACCCATGGGTCCCGGGGAGTTTGACCCGTATGTTGACGTGTACGCTATTCAGAGCGCTGTCGGTGAGTGCTGCTGATGGACAGGGGACAGGAGGCTTATCCTGTTGGGCTGTAGCAGGTAAGATCGATATTACTCACTACATTTTGTGACCCACCCGTGTAGGTGCACCCCAGAGGGAGGTGTACTTCATGGGTCTGATTGACGTGCTGACGCAGTATGACACCAAGAAAAAAGCCGCTCACGCCGCCAAGGCTGTCAAACATGGGGTGAGAGACCAGAACCGGTTAACATATCGAGTCTGAGTCAAGTCCTGCAACGTGAGCAGAGATGCCTTAATTGTTGGTGTGTGTGTGTGTGTGTGTGTTGTATATGTGTTTTTCAGGCAGGAGCAGAAATTTCCACCGTTCACCCAGAGCAGTATGCCAAACGTTTCCGTGAGTTCATCACCAAGATCTTTGCCTAGTTCAAGGGTTGAGTCGAAACACTGTCCTTCAATAGAAGAGGAGCCTTACAGTGCAACAACTCTACAAACAAGACCTACATGAAGAAGCACCGAAATATACTCATTTCTAAATGTTCTTTTGTGATTTTTTTTTTGGGGCGTTTACCCTCCACATTAATCTGGAATGCAAGATGAACTTGTCATTTTATTTTGATGAGAATTTAAATTTGTAAATTTTCAGTGTGGAGCAAGTCTTCTTGGCAGCTTGTCCTTGAAAATGGATTTCCTTTCGGCTTCTCTTACAGTTTTGGCAACACTGTTTTGAGATAGATAATAAGGTGATGTAGAGCAGCATTCCAAATCAAATAGATTTTTCATTGTGTCCAGTGTGGGTGGATGATGAGGAAAATCACATTTTCTTAATGCACTCGTTGTATTTTTGTCCATTTTTCTTTCCAATGAAATTCTGGCTGCCGCTTCGGTGAAACATCTTTTCCACAGTTCTTATATATTCATCTGCAACTTTCTAGGCCAATGACAAGACTTATAATGAGAATAGAATTTAGGTAATTGAGCAAACTTTCTCTCTCAATTAGAAAGAAAACAATGTTCTACTTCAACGTCTGCAGTCATGCTCAAGGCCAGTCTTCTCCCGCCTGCACAGTGTTCTGTATTTATTGCATGACAGTGCAAGGCTGTGTGAGCTTTAGGCAATACTATGCACAAGCTTGCATCATCACAAACTATTAAATCGTAAGTTGATCAAAGAGGTTTTTATGTCACATGTTGCCGCTTTGTCTCTGTTACTTTTTTCCCCCTTGAATCATATTAACCATGTCGTGTTAAGTATCAAAAGAATCACAAAGATCACCGTGAACAACAAGCAGATGCCAGTGAAAGTAAAATGTGTTTCAGGGTGTCTGATATATGAGTGAAAACTTCCTCCTCCAAAATGTGTCCTCAGCGTTAAGGGATTCATTTCTATCCTTATATAGTCCCGCTCCTCTGTCCCAGTCCTCCTAGCACACATTCCTGAGTCTCCCAAGATTATCCCGAGCATTTCACTATTAATAAAAACAGCTGAGTGGACAAACAGGATGGAGGGATGAGATTAGAAGAAACAAAGAACTGCTTGTCAAGTTTTTATGAACCTTGCTGGAAGGGTTGGGAGCGTGACCGGGAAGAATCCAATAGATTTTGTGGTACAACTGGAAAAACAAGAAATGTCAAACATTCATTAAAGGTTTTTGATCTTTCCATGTTAAGGGGTTCCCTTTAGGTTTATGGATACAATCAGTCAGGTTATGGGGGGCCAAACTATCATGGGGTTGTGTTAAAGTGCAAAGACCACCTTTTTGAACAGAGCTTCCTTCTCTGATTGTGACAATGCTAGAATTTTGAGATGAATAAAGCCGTTCTGTAATTGTTGTGTTTTTGTCAGTTCTTTTTTGTCTTTGTGTGCGTTTGCCCTCAGAAAACTCTTAACTATTGTGAATCTGAAGACGTCTCTGCCATAGTATTGTGTTATAAAACTGAGTCCTTGACTTCTAGCCAGACTTAAAACGGTCAAAGCCCTTCACAAAGCTGATGTGATCTGAAGTTTAAATGCTGGTGTATTAGGTGTGCAGAAAACAGCTCCCAGCTCACTTTGAACCTTATAAACACCAGCGTGAGTGTTGATGCAACTACAACATTCAGGGTCATGGTTCCCGCCTCCAGTTAACTTTTTAACATACAAATTAAAGAAATAATCCTCAGTTCATGTTCAGAAATCAGATCAGCCATGAATCCAGACAAAGAAAAACAAAATACAAAATACCAACATCTGTGAATAAAATGCCACATACTGGGCAATAGCTTTATAGGATATTGATAATGAGAGTTCTATGAGTCACTGCATGAGTAAAAAAATACAAATAATACAAATGGAGACATGCTTAAAACACAGACATGTACACTTAGCTGCATCTTCAAGTCAACTCAATAATACGTACATAGCTGCAGGGGGCTTTTTTAAAAATTTATAAACAAAATCCTTTCTTTCATGAGGATTTTTAGCTCTTTCTAAATAAAATCATAACAACTAAAAGACCTTTTATAGATCAAAACCTTTAGTAAATATTTATCTATTAAATCATACTATTAGTCACAGCAGGAACAATATGAGTAACTTAAGAAAAAATACCCCAACAGTCTACCAAACCGTACCATTTACAAAACGTGCTAGTGCTTGAAATGATCCACTGAAATCAGCAGTTTTTGTGTTTTTCAGTCACAATCAAGGCGTGTCGCTTGTTCATTTACACATCCACTATTACACTCGCTTCGATGACAAGCTGCTGTAGTCACGATGCAAACATCATGTGCTCATGTCACACACGATGATACAAACGTAAATGTCGTCATGGGTTCATCAGGTGGTTATAAAAGGAAAAAAAAACTAAGATGCTGTGCAGGAAATCTCTGAACAGCCACAAATAACCCTTTGATTTTTGTACACAGAAGCAACTGTACAAATCATACAATAACAATCTCGAAAAGTAAGCTTTTTTGAAATGTTTTTTTTTTGGAATTATAATCTTTTAACAATGCATTTCTATACAGTTTGCTTTAACAGCCTTTCGTTTCCAGCTGTCGTCCTGGTTTTTTCAACTTACGCCACATTATTTAAGCACTGAACTACCGAATGTGTTGAACGTAACGCAGCACTGTATGTTTATTCTGAAACGGATATCTACCGTCAGTAAAGGTAGGAAGAGTGTTCGAGCACACAGAGACAGACTTTAAAATAGAGACATTCATCTATGAAACCATAAACTTATTGCAGTTCGTAACTTGAGTCCTCCAGACGCTCCATTGAGCTCATTGTGAGGCCAAAAGAAAAATTCCAATCGTAACTGAGTCGAGAGCTAAGTTGAATACTGACTGCATGAAGACATAAAAACCATACCAGCACAGTGCAAGACATTCCTACTGAATCTGTAACGTCATGTCCTCTCATTCTACCGCCTACATCAGGAGAAAGTCTTTTTTCTTTTGGTTCTATCACTGTAGCAGTGCCAACATCTGGCAGCACGTCCTGCTGCTCCCGTCCTGAGCTGACAGGACACTATGACACCGAAGCGACAGAACCCCACCCCCACTCTTCATACATACACATACACACACTTTTCCACACCACGTTTCCATTATGACACTCCTCTTCTAGACGTGCTGTAGCTCATGCTGGTGCTGCTGCTCTTATAGGAGATCTTGAGAGTGGTGGAAACCGTCAGGCTGGACGTCACGGCTGCCGCAAAGCCCACCGTGGCGGCCGGCTCATTCAGGCATCCGTACTGAAGCAGGATGTCGATGCAATCCTGGCTCCCGGCGCTGCGAGCCAGAGCCAGCGCCGTCTGCCCCTGAGCGTCCCGATACTGAACATCACAGCCGTACTGATGGGAATGAAAAGATAGTTTTCATTAAAATAGGCTTCAATATATGAGAAATATATTGCAACTTCTACCTGACAAGATGATCTTAAATTCTCCCAACAAGGTGTGACTCAGGGAGCTTTAGTGCCTTTCATACACATTGATTGTCCTTGAGTCTGCTGAGTCATCTTTTTCTTTTTGCTGAGGGACTTTTGTTTATGAAGAGTAACATTTATTATTTTGCCACTTTGGCATAACTAGAAATCCACAATATTTCCTGTGGTGCATTATTTTACATATTTTCACACCTTGTCAATGCTTTTCCATCACTGTAATATTCCTATTCCTATCCTTTATCCCTCGCTGCCAAGATGAATCAGATAAAATTAAACTATTCCCATATCAGAGTGGGAGGCCAACACACCCAAACAAGAAGCTGCGTCATCACCACATCAGCCAGCTGACAGGCAGCGTGCAGGGCAGAGCCAGGCAGTCGCAGAGCTAAGAGCGATCTGGACGAGAGGCCGAGGCTGAGGGGGCCGTTAATGTCATCCCTGGTGCAGTGGGCCAGAAGCAGCAGCAGCTTGGGGAGGTTGTGCTCCATCACTGCCAGGAGGAGACGTCCGGATAGCGTGATGTCTGGGCCTTCACCCGGAGTGGGAGGAGGCAACGGTGCCACAAACAGTTTTTGCTCATATTTTGCTCTGATCCAGGATTCCCGTTCCTCGCTGAAAACACAAAGAGAGATGAGAAAATGATGCACATTCAGTCAAACATTCCTCAACTGTCAGCTATTCTACAATAAAGATTTCTTTCAGAGTATCTTTACCGTGTAGCGTCCGGGGCTGGCTTACGGTGGCCCAGTGTGCGCCCCTCCCATATACTGTTCACCATGTGGTTGCCGATGGCACTGAGAACCAGCGTGAGCTCTCGGGGCAAATCATCCAGGTCCAGTGAGCGAACACGGGACAGGTGTGTCCCCAGGTTCCTGTGGATCCCTGAACACTCGATGCAGATGAGAGCACCCAGGTTCAAACTGGCCCATGTTGGATCTTACAGAAAAAATGTAAAAAAAAAAAAAAGGTTACGTCTATATCAGTGTTTCCTAACCACTGTTCCCTGACACACTAGTGTGCCGTAAGAGAACATCAGGTTCAAATAATAATGACTACATTTGTACAAGTTAAGGTTAGTCATTAAAACGGTTGCACCTCATTATCCCTCCATTTTATCAAAATGTTGAAACAATACAAAAACAAAAAATGGAGAACAAATTGTGATAAGATGATTTTAAGATTTCATAAGATTTTATCTAAAATATACAAAGTTAAAATATGCAATATTTGGGAAATGACAGCCGTTTTTGCAGTTCTTCAAGTTGAATAGTTATTTCTGATCTGAAATTTTTTTTTGTCTGATCTGAAACTGTTCAACAAGTCAGTGCTTAAACAGTTTTTCCAGAGTTCGATCACATTCACTTTAATTATGGAAATGTACAAGAGCTCCACAAATCATGTTTTGCACCTCGTCTTATTGCACCACCTAAAAAAATAAACACTGTAGAAATACAAAGAAAGTGTGGCTATTTTGTGAACCCTTATTGATTGTTGTCAACATCATAGACTGAAAATGGAGCGTGGACACATGTGAAAGGTTTAAATAAGATGAGAGGGCTAATGTGCCAAAGCCAGACACAGGAGATTAGCTATAGGTGTGTTTCACTAACTTGGAGCATCACAGTCGACACAGAAGTTGTTGCCCTTCGCGTTGCGAATGGCCTGCAGAGCAACTGCTTCACTCTGGCTGTTCTTGCGAGCCTGTGCAAAATATACGGTATATGATGTTAAAATAAAACACCACAAAATACACCTCCTCCTGTTACTTCTATAAAGCTTCCCCATCATTATTAGCACCATTTAGAGCTGGAAAGTATTGCTTTCAGCCTCCTAAGGCATGCAAATTCTCTAAAAGTTCATAAAGTAGTGCATCATGGGATGTATCATATTGTTGACAATTGCTGGAGCTGATTAAACTAGGTCCATACTCCCCAGTCATGAAGAGAAACCAGCACAGCACTTTAGCACACAGGACCTCATGCGGGTCTAGAGATGGCTCTCGGTAATGGCCAATCTAATTAGCTGCCTTCACCCCTTTAAAAAGCTGCAGCACTAACAATTTCCTGGTGGGTTGATAAAAGAGTTCAGACACAAAAAGGTTCTCAGACCTCGGGTGGAAATGTACAGCAATTATCTGAGTAAATATACATATATCTGTATGCAAACGTATAACAATGCAGATACATAATAAGGCCCTCAAAATGTATTTCCAATAATTTATTTCAGTTCCCACTGAAAAGTATTTGTATTTTTACCTAATCTTTTTTAGACCATAGGTTGGATCATTCGGACCCATCCAATAACAACATTTATATCATATTTATTATTTGACTAAATAGTCATTATTTAAGTATGAATGTTGTCATAAAAGTTCTTCCAAATCCCTCTGGACACTTGAACTAAGTAATTATCTATAATGAACTACGTAATTATAAATATACTTGGAACACTTTTAAAAAAATATATATTTAAAAATAATAAGTACTAACAGCATAATAAGAACAGAGAAATACAGACGATATGTAGGATGAGATATTGCATAATGGTTTACTTAATGGCGTAAACGTGGGTTACACAACTAGCACATAATGAATGATTCTAATTAATGACAGTAGAATAAAAAGCTTTTAAAGGAATAATCATTAATAATCCAGTCTATGCATGGAAAGTGCGTTGCGTGTTGTTTGTTCACTCTTGCCTTGTTTTTGCTGCTCTCACACAGCTGCAGACTGGCCAGAATCTGGCTCTCTATGGCTTGGACCCACGAGTCCCTCTCCTCCACACTTTGGGCTTCAAAATGCCACGTCTGGCCAGTGCTTGACACGATGAGGAAGTCAAAGTTATCCTCCTCTGATAAAGCAAAAGCAAATAAACTTTCTTCATAAGTTATTTAGATTTATATACTGTATTGTTATTCCATTGCATAGTTCTTTCATCAGATAATATGTTATTAGTAATTTGAGCATATCATTTAGACTGTTTGGTCGACTGTGGTTGTTGTAAAGTGCTTAACAAATAAAGTTGGATTGGATTGGATATTATGTAGAAACCACCGTAGTGCTTTAGAGAATTGCTGAACATGCATACATAACATACATTCTGAAATTTACATGCAATCAATCAGTAATATCAATAATATGTGCAATAGTCATAATGAACAATAATTCAGCCCCACTACATCAAAAGCTGTATCGTCTCTGATGTCCTACTGACAGGAAGAGTGACACAAGCATGTGCAGAGGGTCAGTTAGACTTTAAAAAAATGCATCGTGAGAGATCAACCGTTACCCGTCTTGCTGACGTTCCTCAAGCTGCCAAAGCTTTTAAGTTTCCACATTTTACGTTTGGCTGTGTGAGAAGACAGAAAATGTCTCAGAAGCAGTTGCTTTCATAGTGGAGTGGATTCTAAAGGTTGGATTTTTTTTTTAAACACTGCATTCTTAGTGTTTACCATCTGCTTGACCAATAGTTGCATCTCCTTTCTGGTTCATGTTCTTCTTCCTGCGATGCTTCTTCTTGTCGGTCAACGGGGACGAAGAGCCGACGTCTTTGGTGGAGGAGGAGCTGGACACGCCCTCGACTGCAGAGTCTGGCAATGAGAACACAAAAACCATTGAGTCATTCAAATATATAATAAATACAGGCACAAACCCAAAGCGCTCTACTCACCAACGCTCTGAGCGTGGTTGGATAGAGTGTAGGGACACCGCTGCTTACTCCTCAGGAACAGCGCTCCTCCGAGCCCCTCCATTTCCTCCACTTGCAGCAGGCTGCTGGCAATTACAGGGACTGGAGAGATGACAGCGACCATTAAATGAATATTAAAGAAAAAATAAATAAATAACAATACCTAACGTAATGAAACAATACATGACTGTGTCTGCATGAACAAAACAGCTCATTAAAACCAGAATACGACCAAAGACGTTTCTTTGAATGAATGCTCTTTCCTTCTTTTGCAAATCTTTTGTTATGAAATTTTCCAGTTAAAGAAAGAAAGTTTCTACTTTGACCTGAGCTGACTCCCTCCGATCCCGGCACGTCTTTGACCCATTCGTTGAGTCCGACTGGAAGGCCGCAGGCGGGCACGGCGCGAGGTGGTCGCTTCCCCGGCACCTTCACCGTCACTCTCAGCAGGTCCATCTCTTTCCCGGGGGCGTTCAGCATGTAGTCCTGCCAAGTCAAACATCAGCCGTTACCAGCGAGCACGAGCTGTCACTGCTGCTTTCAGCGCAGTAATACTTCAGAGCGCCCTGCCAACGCTCTGACTCACATTGACACTGGCGTGGTAGGACAGTATGCCGTCGTTAGAGAGCGTGACATACTTCTTCTTCCACTCTTTATTCAGAGAATTTCCACTTCGTTTCAGCAAGAATCCCTGATCAAGGTGACAAAACCAAAGAGAAAATTTATTTGCAATTGGGTCAGAGATTGCAGCAGAATGAAGAACCCTGGTTTCCAAAAACACCCGCTATCCCATTCATCATATCCCTTCATTGGTCCATGTGATGGGACTGCCTGCCATATTTGATTTCAAGAAACGTTTGCTGTGGTTTCCCGTGTGCAGGGTCATCAGATGCGTCTGTGTCCTACCTGTTTGATGGGAATGGAGCGTCCGCTGCCCAGATTCCCTTTACAGTCTGTGCTCCTTCTGTTTGAGTCGCTGCCTCTTCGGCTCTAATGAGAGAAGGAACGACCGTATCAATAATCAATAATGTGGAAAAGGATATCATTCAGAATTCATGAACTATTCAAGTTATCTTCATACGGATTTTTCACACATGACCTGGTTTTGAATGCGGTTACTGAGGGCAGCCTGACACAAAGTTCTTGTTCTTCCCACAATTGTTAGCTTAAAGTTAGCGTTGTTTTGCAAGAATAAAATAGTGTCTGTACTGCAATACCTCCCACCACGAATCAATGGTGTGAGCAACAGTAACGTTCCACACAGTGACTTTACTGCCAACTAGGATGTTCTTCCATCAGACACGAGTTAAGGCTTAGTGCTTACAATCCTGACATTCCCAGTCTCATAAGACTTTAAACATTGGAACCTAGTAATAAATTAAGTCACAGTTTATATTCAGGACCTCTTCCATGGGTACATTTCATTACATATCTGAGAAAAACTTAAATGTTCAAATTTTAAAATAATGCTTAATAAAATGCTTAATAAATAAAATTTCTAAAATTCCCACAATGTTCAAAATTCCTAAACCACTTCAGTATCTGGTTGTTGAACGTAGAAATATTAAACATATTTTGGGTTATGCTCTAGAAAACCCCCTTTCTACATTCTCCTCCTCACTTTGTTTTTGGTGTGTGATACAAAAGAGTCAGGCCGTGAAATTAAAGCAGTGCGTAAGCTAGATATTGTGAAATAAAATGACAGGAACGTACCGCAAATCGGGAGGTCCTTCTCCGAGTGGCGCTCCGGACTGACCCCGCAACTCCAGCTTCCTGTTTCTCTCCTCGTGCCGTCTTGCCGATGTCTTTATGGCTGATCACAGGAGTGGAGGGAAGTGAGGAGGAGTAGTCACTGCTCTGACCACCATTACTGGCCTAAAGAGAGCAAAGGGCCGTACGGGGTTAGGGTTGGGTGGGTGGCAATAATTGATAATCAAACAGGTTGAGTTTTTGTTTCAATAGCCAGATGGTCCTTAATAGCCATACCTGTCCTGGAAAAACATTCGACACTGGAGTGGAGCCTCCAGAGTGACAAGGAGAGTTGGGGAGAGATTTACAGGAAGCCAGTAGAGCAGCTTGCTTCTTAGCTGCCATAATTTTCTGAGCAGCTGTGGAAACATATTATACATTAGCCCGAAAAGAGACGCACAGCCCTCATCATAATTCTTGTATCTTATGTAGAAGTATCTCAAATACTCTGGTGTGATTTGGAAAGGCACGAGTACCATCGTTGAAGACCCTGTTCACATTGAGGCCGTATGTTGCGCAGGTTTCATAATAAGTGCAACGCCGCACGTCTGAGCAGAGCTGTCTGGCTCGGGCATCGTCTATCACTCTGGGGTTGGTGCTGCTGATCTTATCTGGAAAAATCACAAATTCAATATAAGAAAAAATAAATCTGCAAAAGTTTGAAGTCAAAGAGGATGCTGTGTACGTGTTTTTCACCCTGAGTGCCAACGACTATGAAAGGAATCTCAGAAACAGGCCGGTGCACAGAAAGCTGGTGGTAGATTTTGTAAACTTCCTGGAAGCTGGCCTCATTTTCCAAACTGAAGACAAGGATAACTGCATCCACCCAACTTGCAAACTGAAGGGAAGAGATGAGAGAACATGAGAACTTATTACTCACTGGAGCCAGCTTATGGAAATGGCAAATTTATATAATTCTAAATCTCTTGTCCAGTTTTACATAATGTGTTTGCAGCCAACCTGAGCAGCTGGGAGTTCTGTCTCCTCTCTGATTATCAGTAGGTGGCTCTGTCCATCAACCAGGACATCCCTGATGTACTGACGCCCTGCCGATACACAGTAGGAAGAAACAAGAGTGTGAATACATTTTAATTTTGTTACATGGTTAATTTAATGGAAAAATATGGAAAGTAAAGACTATTTAAGGATCACATGAAACCAACCTTCAGCATTCTCCACTTGCAGGTAACTTCCTGTCAAATGTCTGTGGACCAGAGCGGATTTCCCGCTGCACAGACCTCCAAAAACTCCCTGCAGAGCACGTACACACACAGAGAAAACACAAATTTAGAATGGAATGCCACTCATCACCGCTGTGCAAAGCCAAAGTCATGATGCTTACCAGGTGAAGCTCCTGAATAGTTTGGCTCACAGGCCAATCTTGACTGCTGGTGCAAACAGCTGAAGGGGAAAAGTATCATCAATATAAAGTTCAATTACATAGCTTTCTATACAACCCAATAAAAGGACACACGCCATAGATCAGACATCGCTGTTACTGCTGGAGGCTGCTTTTTTTGTAAAGAGCCATTTGAGGTGTCTTTTGCTTCTTCTTTTTGCACTTGGGGAGACTGATAAAACTCCCCACATCCATCACTGTACTTGAAACTCATGAAATTATCATCTTTTCATTCATTCATGAGCGAGTCAGCTAACTGAACTACAAAACTACAAAGAAGAAGGGCGGTGGCCTCCTTAAAAACAAAGAAAGAATAATCATCTAAAATTTAACAAGTCCAAAACTTTTAGATAAAACAGTTGCATTCATAAATGATATTCATCCTACTCCCAGTGCTGTCTCTGCTTCTCATAAATTATATAGATGTTGGTGTAAACTGAATAAATATAAAATATGTTAATTGTTGCTCTCTGTTCTACTAATGTGAGACATTTTGCAGTTTCTCAAAATTGCTTTGAGCTATTTTTTAGTCAGTCTTACAGTGTGCGTTCCATTGTTGTTATAGTTTCTAAAACACTACATGAATAGAGGAAACTGTGCCAGGAAAAGTGAAACCGTCAGATTGATGATTTGTTGTCTTACAAGAAAAATAAGTGTTGTGGGCTGAATCTGGGGCAAAAAATTGTGTTACGATATTTTATGCTAAATGATCACCGATGGGGGAGAATAGTAGAGCACCTGTCACCGCTGCTGAGTCCAGATCTGGGGTGTACCTGTTCCTCCGTCCCTACAGGTGCATGAAAAGTCACACAACATACAGCAGAACTGGCATCTCTATGTTGCCTGGAGGTGTGAGTGGCTGTTTGTGTCGCTTTGGAGACATATCCAGGGCGTACCCCGCCTCTTGCTCTCTTAGATGGGACTGTCTCCAACTCCCTGCGACCTCGTCGAGGATGAGGGGTTATAGAAAATGTACAGATCGTCAGTGGGACGGAGGTTATTTGTATGTGCAGTATGATGTTGCAACAGACAGGAATGATTTGGATCTTTAATAGAACAAGTGCTGTCAAGTGACTCATCTGACGGATCTGACTCATCAGAACATCGTGTTTAGATCGAGACAGACATCAGAATCCCCAGAGAGAAGCCCACTCATTCCTCCATTAGTTTTTATAAAGCATTAAAATTGTTCCAGATTTGATGAGAGCTAATCACTTTTTAAATTGGAAAATAAGCAACCCTAAAAAAAGATTCACAATAATGTCACACCTGTAAAAGAACTCTCTGTGGACTTCATCTCAACTTTAATTTCTTGTTGTTTAGATAATCTATAGTGTTGATGTGTGTCTGATTTGCAGGCCTCTGTTTTAGCAATGAGTGAAATCGCTGAGTGATGATTTTATGAGTGTTATTATTTGCACATACATTATGTTCTATGAGTCCTAATGACGTACAGCGGTGGATTTATTACTAAGTGAAACTAGCTCTTTGTTTATCTGCGGTCACCAGGATCCTCTAGCCATGTCATTGTGTAGCAGTTGGTTTAACAGATAATGACATAATTTAATAAAACATCCATGTTATGTCATAGTATTGAATATCTACTGCACATGCAATGATAAAGAAGACCAGAAATACACTGAGGGTTTTATAAAATGTGTATCCTGAAATAAATTTGAATAACACAGATAAGTTCAATGACATCCTTGTAACACTAAAAAATGGGTACAATTATTTTCTGAAGTTACTTAGGAGACAGCAGTGACACATTCTTTAGATTTTAAAAGGTTTAAAGTCTACATTGAAAGAGTTGTTGATAACACGCACACACACACACACACACACACACACACACACACACACACACACACACACACACACACACACACACACACACACAGAAGCTGCCGGATCACGTTGTGTTTGGGTGAAGTCACTATATGGGGGGATGGGTGAGGGTGTACAGATTCTAACTTTCATCCCCCTTCTACCCATCTCTGGACAATCCTCACGCCCCAACACTCCTCTCCATCAAACGCGTCACACCACACACCAAATAGCATCTCTCATGGCTTGCTGTTGCCACGGCAACTCCATTTTCCAGAAGTCTCCAGCCTAGGTCTCTATACAGTGAACGGTCTCTCATGGATACAGCGACTTGTGTGAGAAGCACAGAGACACGATGTCCACCTGTGCACAAACGCTAAAAATATCCCAGTGTGTATGTTCACATTCTGACAACGCTGACCGCTGTATTCACACACCAATTCAATCAGTGATGTTTATCTGACATCAGAATACTGACATGATGTGCAGAAACTACAGGTTGAACATGGCCGAACACATAAACCCAATATAGCATCAGCGAATGAATAGGCTTCATTTGAAGGCTGATTAACTCTATGCACAGAGCAGGAAGTGGCAGGTTCCCACTCTCTCTAACTGATGAACACAGCTCTCTGTATCCCCAACCTTAATTATTCATGCCCCACTTACTACTGACAAATTATTCAGAGCTTACTCCAATACCAAACTCTCTGTCAAAGGTGATTTCATTTAAAAAAAAAAAATCCATAAGGATTGTTTAAGTCACATCGTCTTCTTCCTCTCAAACAGAGAATCCTGTTGAAAGTACAGGGATAGATCAGAACATCTGACCCCATTTCACCGTTAAACTGGACAATCAAAACAAGGAACAATGTGTACTAAAATATGAAAATTTGTCTGCAACAATAATTGTGATTCTAATTAGTGGCTTCTTTTACTTTACTTGTAGGTGGATCATATTTCTATGCATATCGTATCAACAGGTTTTATTTACAGTAAAATAATACTCCAGATGGATGGATGGATGGATGGATGGATGGATGGATGGATGGATGGATGAATGAATACATCATTCTCATGTATATCCAGCTCTTTGAATGTGATGCTTCAGTCATGCTTTCACATACAGTAACATGTGGCTCAAATCAGTGAGAAGCAAATGCTCCATTATTAAATATTCAGCCCCTGTCATATAAATCTGGTTGAGGAAACCTGTAGTTTAGATCCGCTGTCAGATCCAGTAGATGCATGCAGTGGCCTTACCTTCCTCCTCACTTGAGCCTCTGTCTACAGTGGAATAAAGGGGAGGTGTGGTGTTGGCGTTCGGTGGAGCAGGCGTACTTTTGGTGAAAATTCCACTGATGAACTTCAGCATCTTTCTGTCGCGGGGGGGTGCTCGTTGGATTGTTCCTCCTTGGCCCTCTTTCCCTTTTTTCAGGTCCTCAGAGAGGGTATTTAGGTCGCTGTTGTCCAGGGTGCGACTGGTGCCCTTTCTTTGAGGCCTAGACGTGTCGGTAGCAGGAGGTGCAGGGAAGGAAATAGAAACCGTCTTAAATCTCTCCCCTTGAGGGCTATCCCTGGTTAATACTCCTGAAAATCCTCCACTCATGGGAGCTCCAGGGCGGATAAGCATCCCCCTGCCGTCGCTATCAGCCCAGGACGCCCTGTAAGGACCCAAAGTTGTAGCTGCCATTAAGGGGGACTGGTCCCCAAAGCGGTTCTCCCTCCGATCCAGGGTCTTAGCAGAGTGGTACAGGCTGGTGTTGGCCTCTCGGAGCTCCCTCCAGCACGTGGAGTTTCCTCCTGCGTGTGACCGCATGAGGACCTCAGGATGCTGTCCGGCCGGCGGCGGGATGGAGAAGGGGAGGCTGCAGCGTGAGCGGCTGCTCAGGTCCACTCCATTTTCCCCCTTCAGGAACAACATGGGGGGCTCCCTGTAGAGCTCCGTCTTGGGGCGCAAAGCATCGGAGCGCGGCCCCTCTCGGCGCACCGTCCCCTCTGAGGTCGTCCCTCCGTACACTTTGACCATTTGCCGAACAGGCTGATGTACAAAAGACGTGTCTCTGCTTTTACTGACTGACACCAGGTCCTTCTGGTGCCCATGAGTTTCCCTCCACTCCTGCCTCCCCCAGCTGTCATTGTGATTTCCACGCTTGATCTGCGCCTGTTCCACTTCCTCCTCCACCTGTATGTTTTCTTTCTCCTCTTCTGGTGCACACAGGGGTTGTTCTTCCTTTTCAGGAGCATTGCTCACCTCCTTCTCCTCCTCTTCCTCTTCCTCCTTCTTGGGGCTCCCTTCCACCTCAGGAAGAGCCTCCTTTTGATTTTCTGCTACATCCTCTGGCACAGCCTCAACCTTCACCAGAGTGAGTGAGATGAGATAGGTGGTGCGCCGCTGTGGGTTGCCTGCGTCGCTCATTTGGACAGAAAACTTCAGCACAGTGGCAGCTGCTCTCTGACCTTGCAAGACCTGCACACCTCAGTCATGGCAACTATGAAAAGACTGAGCAGAGGAGACAGAAAACCTGAGATCTGATGTGAACAGGATTCCTTCACTGATACAGACATGTCAGTTGTTTAAAATGACAGATGCTTCAAATTGCAAATTAGAGAATATATTTAAAAGCTTGACCCAGTGGTGAAACAAGTCTAGACTGTTTTTAATGACTCCATTAATCCCCCCTCAATGCACACAGCTACGACTGGTCTTTACCACTGATTCATTCATGATCCTCCCCTATCTTTGCTCTGCTTCCATTCTTAAATTCATTTATTCTGCACAAGCAAACCACAAATACATACATAGAGACATTTCTCTTGACAGTGTTGATATATCTCCCACCGTCAGATTCAGCCTGGAATTATGCAACAGTCGATTCATTTGCTTGATCCATTTCTTCACTATAGGACTTAAAATGAATAGTAGGATGAATAATTCCACCGTACTACAGCGTGTGTCATCTCCTTAAAATCATACATACATACTCACGTTTTTCCTGAGGAACATCCATCGCCTTGTGCAGTCGATTGGATGAAGAATTTATCATTCCATCATATTACCATTCAGATCAAATGACACATCAAACAAGGCTGGGTAAAAAAAAAAAAAAAAAAGGAGCTCCCAGCTTCTGAGTCCAAGAGAGAAGAAGAAAAAAAACAGGTGAAAAAGAGTAGGGTGCAAAAAGAGGGAAAAAGCATCAAAATGGAAATCATTCACTTGTCACGAAGCTTCTGGCAGCTGGAGCCTCCATTCGACAATGTCAAGCATCAAATTATGCATGCACGGTGTGGGGGGGTCACTGGAAGATGCTGGAAAACATCTGTTGTTATGTCCCCACATTTTTTTGAATTTTTTTTTCAAGATTCCTGCAAGCCAAGCAAAGCTTCCTTTCGCCTGTCCTCCTGTGGAGAACAGCTCCTCTCCTTCACCGCATCCTCTCCTCCGAACGCCTCATCCAATTAGCAAGTCAATAAAATGTGTCTGTGAAGCTCACCGCGGCCCCTCCTCCCTTTTTTCTTCCTCCTCTTCCTCGCTTGCAGCCTTCCTGTTAGCCCCCCACCACCCCACCACCACCGTTAGCCTGCCTGCGCACCCAGCTCCGGCTCCGGGATGAGAGGCTCGCGGGCTGGAGGATGAGAGGCTCGCGGGCTGGAGGATGAGAGGCTCGCGGGCTGGAGGATGAGAGGCTCGCGGGCTGGAGGATGAGAGGCTCGCGGGCTGGAGGATGAGAGGCTCGCGGGCTGGAGGATGAGAGGCTCGCGGGCTGGAGGCTGAGAGGCTCGCGGGCTGGAGGCTGAGAGGCTCGCGCTCAGGTGATGGTGGTGGTGGTGGTCCGTGGATGTACACAACCATCCGATTTGAACCTACGTAAGGGAGCCACAAAGGAGACAGGAGGAAGGAAGGAAAGAAAGAAAACGGAACGCAGCCCTGCTCCTCTGCTCCTGCTTTTACATCCAGCTCTTTATCTCCTCTCTCCTTTTCCAGAGCGGTTTATTGGCAGCTCCCGCCCTCCCCCCCCCCCCCCCCCCGTGCGTCCCCCCTATGGGTGAGTGAGCGAGGATGCAGAGGGGGGGGGGGAGGAAAAAAATCTGGACGTCTGTACATCAATGCATTAGAATAAAAAGAGGCTAAAATGTGTGGAGAGGGAAACTGAATTAAGGAGCAGGTAATTAGAACGCCCTGGAGAGGAAAGTCATTCGGGTGAAGATGATGAAGAACAACAGAGGAATTTAAAAAAAAGAAGAGGAAGGCCACTAATCCTCCCCCCTCTGCGCTCACCTCCTCATCATTAACCAGTCAGCATTTCAACAAATGACACCTCATCCAGTTAAGTAATGTTTGTGTCACTGTCACCCCCCCCCCCCCCCCTCACAGAAACATCAGTCCCTCATCCTCCATAAATTAATTGGATATTTGGAGTAACCGAGAAACAGCAATTACAACAAAACAAGATTAAACTGTGACCCTCACAGGAGTAAATGTGGAACACAAATGGAAGTGGTTGTAAATATTTACTTGAATATGGATAAAGAGGATTTTTTTATTCTTAAATAAATACTGCTGGCATATTTAGGTCAATAGATGCAACAAGTATTTAAAAGACAAGAGATTGGAGATGCTTTTTGATCCATAGCTTTTTGGGACTTTGTCATTTTGTGAAGGTGTTAGTGGAACATGACTGGATTGAGTAGCAAACTAGCAGGAGCTGGAGTTTTAATGCAGTTAAACGTTGCTAAGTGGCTAAATTCACCACATAATTTGGGATTATTTGTTTTCTTGGAAAGGAGAAGAATAAGATAAAGCACTTCTTTATTTTTAATAATTAAAAGAATTATTAAGAGAACAACATATCTATGAACTGTAGCTGAACCCATGTTAGTGTTTATTATATCCACTGGAACGCAGCAAATGTATATTTGATCATCTGTGACACAATCAGCACCAAAGTACAGGTGTGGAATGATTCACACCTTAATTCTTAACTAATTTTCTGCGATTGAGTCCTCAACAGGAAAGCAAAAACTTCAATAATAAAAAATTAAACGACTAATTTAACAAGAGATTTTGAGTCTTAATTTTCCCAACTGGAATTACTGCTCAGCAAGTACAAGCAGCTTAATAAATTAAATCAGTAAATAAACTTGACAAATCAAGCATGAAAGTTGTAACTGTGTTTTGTTAAATGGTGTACAACCTTTACTGATGTCGTCAGGGCTTGGCAAAGAGATATAAAACCCCGAGTTACAAAAACTTTCTGAGCGCTTACAGGAAGAATTCTGAAATCATGTCAGTATAGTGAGGCTAAGCCAGCTTTTTTTTTTTACATTTTCATTGCTATTTTTTTTATTTCTTTTTACAAAACATTCAACCCATTTACAGAGGACATTCACAGGCATCTACACAATACACAAATAAAACAAATGAGATTAAAACATTTATTAGTCATTTGTATTTGCAGTGCTGATTTGAATTCAGATGGTTTTAGCAAAAAAAAAGTTAATTAAATGAAATGAAACGCTTAAATCCTCCAAACAGTCAGAGGATTTAAGGGCAATACCAGGACTTATCAGGCTTGTTTCTTGTGCATTTTTTTTTTACTTCTACAGACTATTCTTTCCTCATGATTTGCTTACAACTTAATACCCGTCACAGGCATACGGTGCTTTTATTTCATATGATAAATATACAAACACATTAAATCACTAATGACTGGTTGTTCTAACCCTGAGGTGTCATTTCTGTCAGATTTTTCTGCCACAACACGAAGAGACGGCATCTTTACTTCCTTCCCCTTCCGTCTAAACTCTGTACAAAAATAACAGCAGCAACATTTCAGGGGAGATGACAGATGTTTCTGTTCATCAGTCTCAGCCGAGGAGACCGATGCAGAAGTCAAACATCAAAAATACTGGAAATGTCCTTGAAGACACAACTTGTTAACATCAATATTTGTGATATTTAAATGATGGAAAGCAAGTCAGTGATCTTTAAGTTTACTCCTCTTCAATTTTAATCCCACTTCAAGCTTTTTCCTTTTTTTTTTTGGATGCAGGAGTAATAACAAAATATATCAAAGCAAAACCCAGATATGTTGCACTGAATGAAAGTGAAATCCTTTATGGTTAGGCCGGTTCTATACTTTGACTCTGTTGCCTCGCCAACATGTTTTACTGCATATTATCAGCTTTTAGTTTGAGTCAATGTCTCCTCATCATGGAAATAGGGATGTTCTAAGGCATTCAGGGCAGATATTCGTTTGAAGGGGTCAAAGGTCAGCATTTTCTGTGGAAGAAAGGACAGAAAGATATGACAGTGAGATTATAATAAAGATCTATCATGTACCGGTACAAGAGGACGTTGATACCACGTTAAATGTGATGCTTGAAGCCAGCAGCAGCTTAGCTCAGCATGACAACTGGAAACCCAAACAGCAGGTCTGGCTCTATCTAAAGGAAACAAAACCCTCCTGCTAAAGCCTCTGAACCTACAAATGTTTTAGCTCATAATGTGAAACTATACATGTGAATTCATACTGAAATTATATTGTTAGACAACCATCAGAAACTGGGAGGTGTAACTGGTTAAAACTGTTGGAATAGTCCATTAAGAAGTCCGGAAGAAATTCAAAAATGTGGCTTCGAGCTCTGTGTGCAGATATGTTGACTTGTGTGATGATTTGTCACTTTAAATTGTCAACTGATGACAAAGTCTTACCAGCAGAAGCTGCGCCCCCTGCTCATTTATCTCTGGAACAAACTCAGTGATGGGGCGAGGCACGAGAGGGGGGAAGTTATTCCTTGAAAGGGTTACGTCAGTGGGCCACTCCTCCTCTGGTGGCAAGCCAATAACTCTGAAACGACACACCATGTGGAATGAAACGGGTATATAAATCACCTGCCAGTGCACCTCATAGCCATTTAAATGGAACTGAAGCTGAGACTCACTCCAGAATTTTCGCAAGTTGGTCCACTTCTGATTCTCCACAGAACAGAGGTCTGAAGAGACAAAGGGTTTGATCCAGATTAACAGTCTAAAGCAGATACCATTGTGTTCGTTTACGAGTCTTTCCAGTTTGTGCATGAAGGCAAACGGTAACATGACACATTAGCAGTTTGGCATGAATGGGAACCATAAGCTATACCATTATAATAATGTGTCTCAGCTGATCAGTGTATCATTATATAATCACCACCATTACACTAACTGTTCCCAAGGCAAGGATTTTGAGACATGAACCTCTGCACATCTATTTATGAAATGTGTCGTTTGTGCCACTAGATGGCGCTGCAGCGTTTGTGACTGAGCTGGCTGTCAGCGGATGTTGCTGCAAAAAGGATGATGATAGAAGTCCCAAAATCCCCTAAAGTCCAGTAGAGAAAAAGAAAAAGGGAAACATTTAGAAGTTGGAGTGTGTATATGTGTGTGAGGCAGCTATATTTCAAACTTATTTTTAAAGTTGCCATGAGGGGATATATGAGAAACTTAAGTTCATAAACACAATCTTCTACTGTGCAAAAAAACCCTTCAGGATATGTAATGAAATCTGTGCTTCTTTTTAACTGAATGACTTCATTAGATAACCAGTAAAATCTAATACAGCGCTCTTTGTCTGACGTTTCTCTTCTCAGCAAATTACATCAAAAACTGTTAATGCAATTATAACATGAAGATCATAAGAAAGACATAAAAATAAATCGAGAACGCCAGTTTTATTTATTTGAACTATTTTCTGTTGACTCACTTGCGTCTGAACATCTCAGCGAAGATGCAGCCGGTGCTCCAGATGTCAACAGGTGTGGCGTAACTCGTCTGCAGCAGGACCTCAGGGGATCGGTACCACAGGGTGACCACCTGAAGATCCAAACATGAAATCCATCAACAGAGGGAATGCAGAAAAAAAAAAAGAGGGAACTGGAAGCGATTTAAACGTCAGCAAAGAAAAACCAGGAACCAACACAAACCAGACCGAGACCCACGTAAGACCAGTTAATAAATTGCTTCCTTGAGACTTCACTTTGGAATGACCTGGGGCATTTTTTGGACTTGAAGTTCTTTAATATGTCACTCTATAAAATACATTAGGAATAAATGGGAGCAAAGTTCTGTTCTCTACAATGTGCTTGAAAACAGATTTGGGAAAATAACAGTTGAGCAGAAACCGACTATTACGTGTTTCAGTATTACTGCTAAAGCAACAGATGATGCCCAAGATTAAATCCATACAAGGACTGAACAGAGTGAAAACCTCCGTTGAGGGTCATTAGTACCAAACTCTGATCTAAATTCTAACATCAAAACAGCTGCATTCCAAATCCCTTCAACCAGTTATCAGGTTGGTTTTGCATTGACCTGAAACTGAAGAAGACAGGTAGCCAACAACTAAATCATAGTATGCTTTGAAAAATGCTGTACATGATGCAGTGTGGAATATGGTACAGCCCAGGTGAGCTCTTACAACAGGAGTGAGGGCCATGTGGTAGCTGTAGATCCTGGCCAGTCCAAAGTCGGCCAGCTTCACCTGGCCCTGGCTAGTCACCAGGATGTTCTCTGGTTTCAGGTCACGGTGCATTACGCGATTAGAATGAAGGAACGCCAGACCACACAACAACTGCCTCATCAGATCCTGCAAAAACACAACAGAAAGTATACTTTTAAATACTTGTGAAAGAAGTCATGACCCTTTAACTACTTCTAAGCTTCCTGACGGCTCATGCAGTTTGAGTTAACGTTCACCTTAATGCGGCCAGTAGGCAACCCTGAGGCGGGGGCTTTCTCCAGGTATGTCTTGAGGTCCTGGTCCACATGTTCAAACACCAGAGTTACTTTAGTCTCTTGGTCTGACCTCTGGGTGGCGCACACATCCATAAGCCTGTCCCGTACAATGAAAACAACGACACGTTGGTGAGATGCTGACAGCAGGTTGTAAACGACACACACCATATTGAGGCAACAGTCTTACCTGACCACGTTGGGGTGGTCAAACTGCTCCAGCCGTCTCAACATCGCCACCTCTCTAACTGTGGAAATTGGGAGGCCATTTTGGTCCGTCTGGACGCGCACGCTCTTCAGAGCCACGAATTGCCCACTCTCAGTGTCTCGGGCCTTGTAAACCGTCCCATAAGCACCTCCTCCGATCTCCGCCACTCGCTCATACTGGATACTTGTGCCGTGGGCCATGGCCAAGATCAGACAGACTTAAAAAAGACAAAGCAAGACATTTCACTACGAAAATAAAACTTTACAAAATTTTGAAATGCATTAGTAAAGAAAAAATATAACATTCATTCATTTTGATCAAGCTTTTGCATTCAAAAATCTTCAGCTTGTCATTCCAGGGATTCATAATCCACATCAGAGTCCGAGATCAACATACGGATCAACAATTCTCAGAAATGGAATGTCATCTGAGATGCCCGCATTTTACTAGTGTTATCTTTTCAGGCCACTTTCAAATTTAACTCCACTAAGATTTCAGAGGAAACTACACTGTACTTGACTGGTTGAGTTTCAAGTTACTTTGGGCATTAAGATTTGTGTATAGAGTCGAATGAAGAGCTTATAAAATATGATAATGCTATGTATAAATTATACGACAGTGCACAGACCTAAAATGATATGTCAGTATTTCATCTATGCGTATGTGAGGCTCATTCTCTCATTCATTTTTTTAAACAACTGGCTGGACAAAGCCCGTTTTAGGGAGATGTCACAACATTTAAATCAGTTCATTAAGAAAATACATGTAATATAACCACATATTAGATGGAATGCCAGACTAAACTACAGCAGTAAAATCCTGCTTTAATGATCTACAACACTGACATTCATAGTACTTAATGAGCACTTTTAATACTTAAATACTCCAATTATACAATCGAACACTTACTAAGTAATGCTTAAAAATACACAACATATTTTCAACATAACGCTACGAAGAGAGCAGGATAGCAAACAGCCTTCCATTTGCGAAAAGCAGCAGACATTGAATTTTAAGCACTGTTTTGGTCTCAACCAACTCCACGTAGCTCTTCAGCTGCTAGATGGGTTGTTATGTTCACCAGTTAGTGAGGTCTTCTGTTTGGTGCTGAATACTAGCAGTACTATTCGGTTTTGGCAGATTTTTTTTTTTTTAAATTCAGCTGGAAATGACTCAAATGTGAGAATAAGAAAGAGTCCAATTTTGGGCAAACCAAAACAATAAGTTCAAAGATGATAAAATGCTGTGTGAAGCTGAGGGGAACTCCAGTTCATTTTGCAGCTCACAATGAGAAAAATGCAGCAACAAAAGAGCAGAAACGCAATCCTCTGCAAGTCAAACAAGGAATTCAATCTCTTCTGCTCTTCAGGACACTCTTTATTTTATTTTCCACAGGAATTTCTTCAAAAATCCAACACTCTGACCAGCTTTAAATGTTTCTGTTGACAGCATGACACAGCATTTGTTAACTATTACTCTTCAAACACTGTTGATTTATGTACAAAGATAAGAAACCGATAACTCCGGAGTCACTGCTGAGAATGAGACACACATCCATTTGGGCTGATTTGTGCTTCACATGACTTCCATCTTATTATTTTTGACTTCAATGAAAACATCATCAGAGCTGCTGACTGCAGTTCAAAGTTTACAGATGTACTTCCCTCTTGTATCAACACTGGACTAAAATAGTCATCTAGTGGAAGACGCCATGATGACAGCTAGCATTCAGACGCACTAAATGACCATCTGCAAACAGGATCTCTGCCCATATTTGAGTATGTATTAACAGAAACGGTCAGTTCTGTTGACAAAAGTCAAGTCAGAACACAAAAACCAAAAAGAATACAGATAGAGAGATAACTGACGTAATTCAGCTCTACCAACGCCACCCAAGAAACATTCAGTCATTTATCAAATCTTAGACACTTAAGAGAAGTGATTAAAAAAAATATAAGTAATAAGATCTAATTACAAATCTCTGTCCTTCCAGTCTTGATCCACTTTACAGAAGTACTTTATTTTTTAGGCTACTTCATACTTCCACATTCTATATTACAATTATTTTTCACTCCACACATCTGAACATAAGAAAAGGTTTCTGCTCTAACCAAACGTCTTTTAGAATTACAGCTAAAATTGGTTGGCTCCAAATATTATGTTTGACAGAACGTTCATTGATTGTTTTGGTAATTTTTCATGCAAAAAAATGTTTATTAATCAATTATTAAACAATTATTATAAAATTATGAAAATAATCATTAGCTGGAGTTCTAGCTTCTTAGCTGCACCTGAATATACTGGAAAGTTTGACTGTTAGTTTCACATTAATGCATGGGGAATAATAACATATCAAATGATCCAGTCGGGGCTTCAGGTTACCATGGATAAGAGGGCTATTTGGTGAACATCAATTTGATGTGCAGATAAATCTGAGAAGTGAAACCAGATTACTTGGCTCATATGTTGGAGGTTAGTTTGTTTTATTTTGAAGGTTCTGTTTTCATTTCCTGTCAGTTTTGCACTTCCTGTTTTCCTTCAGTGTTTTTCCCCATTAGTTTCACTAGTTTCCATTCAGCCTTCTGTGTTTTTTTACTTGTTTACTCTTTTCTCTTCCTGTGCCAGCTCATCTTTTCTTGATCTAATCTGTCACTGTCTTCTTTAAGGCTCCCTTTGATTTTTTTTTTACCCTGCAGTGACTGATCTCATGTTAATTCCTCCTCTTGAGTTCACACGGTGACTAGACGTGACACATTTCTGATTTGTTTTCCATATTTCAGCTTTTTTTGCCACATTTACAAAAGGCTGATTAAAAAACCCCCAGCAAATGTCAGGTCATTATCAGGATTGATAAATAAGTAATGAAGGGATTCATTTCTCTGTTTGGTGTTGTACAACATGTGATGACTCAGCTTTTTTAGGTTCAAGGGGCATGGCAGAAACAGGATTGGATTGAAGGATTTTACCTTTGCACACATTAAATTTTCAACATCCTGTTTCACGGTTCACAAGGCGACGATAATCAGTTGGAGAAACACCACAAGAAATTTGTTCTGACCGTTCACATCAGCAGGAATCAGATCAGATGTGGGACCACATGTGAAAATGGTTCCTGTCTTTTTAATGTGTTTCTCTGTCTACTGTTGAACCTTTGCATCACACAATCCAACCTTCTCCTTGTCTTTTTCTGTTGCTCAACTCTGGTTTGTTTTAGGGATTATCGAGGATTTTGCCTCTGATCACTGATACAGATTGAATATTCTGGATTATTGATGTCACGTGTACTGTTGACACGGTTCCTGCCATCTCAGCTATAGCTAATATACTTGTTATTTCGACAGATTTCATGAGTGCAGGAATAATCAAGACCAGAACATGTAAGCATTAGCTGAGTAGCCAGTCAGCTCTATGGCAATGTCAGAGATATCTTGCGTCTACCAATCGATTCTCCATTTTTACCAAGAAAACGATTATGTCTCTCTGAACTTAGTCCAGGTAAACAAACCAGATCTTTCCTGGTCGTGTTTCCAAGCTAACCACTGAGTCACTGGGAGGGGCAGTGGCTCAGTGATTGGGCGACCCGCTGTACTGACCGCTCTATGTTCCTCAGATCGGCAGTTCGATTCCCGCTCCCGCCCAAAAAAATCACCAGAGTGTGAGCTAAAAGTGGGAGGTGTCAGCTCACCTCCAGAGCACTGCCGAGGCGCCCTTGAGCAAGGCGCTGTCCCTCTTCACAAGTTGCTCATTTGGTACACTCCACAAAGGGGTTGCCCACCACTCTACCTCCCCCTGCATGTGCACAGGCCCCCTTGTGTGTGTTTGTGTGTGTTACAGGGGCCTGTACACACTAACATATATGCATGCGTTTGCAGAATTTACTAACTAGAGTGTGCTCTTAATTTCCCTTTGGGGATCAAACCAGTATATACGGTTAATTTAAAAAAAAAAAACATCAGATGTTCACACAGCTAACTGAGGAAGCTACTAGTAGCTTGATTGATACGAAACCAGGTTTAACATGGAAAAAAAACCCAAAAAGAAGGTAAAGATCATAAGACTGTGATGTTTTTTACAACATACTGTGTTAGATGTGAGGGGAAATGTGTGTCCATGATGCAGACACGCAAACACACCATCATCCTCCAGGGATCACACTCCATGCCTGGTCCCCTTAGACAACAGCTGGAGGACAGACTGAACACAGGTGACATATGGATCAGAAAGATCCCACGGATCACCAATCAGCTCTCTTTCCACTGATCAATCCACTTGATAGAGTGGAGTCCAGCCTGCAGGCCGGTGGGCGGAGGCAGAGAGACACAGGCCGGGGACACGGAGCCCCAGTCCCGACACGTGGTGCCCGTCCGTAGCGCTCCTTTGTTGGGTAAACTTTGAGAAAGTCACGCAACAACCGCTCACAGCGACTTTTCCCACCTCGCAGAGCCGATCACCGACGTGGCGGTGGGGGGAACACGGTCAAACAAAGTAGTGACGGTGGCCGATGAGGCGGATCAATCTCCGCCAGCAACTTCCCGCTTCCACATCTGTGCCGCGTTACGTAAATGTCTAATGCATGAATAACGCGGAGATCGATTAGTTCAATTTATGTTTAATAATAGAAACATAATACCGGGTCTAACCTCGCCTGGTTCGGCTGCAGCAGGTACGATCACTGCAGATTTATGACTCGGACATGCTCGACCGTCTGCCACGTAGAACTCCGACACACGGGTCACCAGGGGAAGGTCCAAGGTGCGGTCCAGGGTTCGAATCCCCGGCGGTGTGGATCTGATGCGGGGAGGCCGGTCGGTGTGACTCTGGTCACTCCTCTGGTGTTCCTTCTTTCTGATGTTGTCTCTTCCTGTTGCGTCCAGCGACTCTTTCAGGAGGCGGAGCTAAAAAAAAAAAAAAAAAATCTCATCATAAATCAATTCAGAAGACAACATCCCATAATAATCCATAAACCAGAGCCCGAGGAAAAGCCTTGTGTGTCTGCTGCACTGACCGGAAACCACCATTCACTGGACCCAAGACTTCTTTCATAATGACAAACCACTCAAAGTTGGAATCTCAGGAAAATAACAAGTCCTTCACCCTTAGTGATGGTCTGAATGTCTTTATTGACAAGCAGGCAGGAGAAAATCAACAAAAACTCTTTTATATTTTAAAGAAACATCAACTTTGCAATACAAGACATTTTCGAGTTATTTCAAACGTTAAACAAAATGTGTAGAGCTCAAAGTTCTTCATTTTCTTAGTTCTTTTCCTTTTGCTGATATGAACTGCAGCAAATGTGATGCAAATCCTGACACCATCTACTGAAGGTTTTCCTAAGGAAT
Organism: Antennarius striatus; assembly: GCF_040054535.1. Taxonomy (NCBI): domain Eukaryota; kingdom Metazoa; phylum Chordata; class Actinopteri; order Lophiiformes; family Antennariidae; genus Antennarius; species Antennarius striatus. Next base: position 17,102,818 of record NC_090780.1, on the reverse strand, counting down.
CTTAACAAATTCTCCATGACCTAAATCTTCCGGATGACCAGGGGTTAGGATTCTGGACACTAAAAACTTACGAACTGACTGAACTTCATCCCCAACTCTGTGGATTATCTAGATGGTACTGATTGAGCTGAATATGACTTTGAGTCAGCCACAGTTAACGTCATGCCATAGTGTTACTTTATATTTTAAATAAGTCTATCTACAGTAGATTGGTACAGAGCTTAAACATCTGATTTACCAATGCGTGCTCATCTGACTGATGCTAATTTGAATTATTTTGAGACTTGTGTCAGTGATGGAAACATTTTGTGTAATGTTAAAAACATGATTATATAACATGATTATTTATGTTATATTATAACAATATTCTTATACATAATGAGATGTTACAAACGTTCTTCCAGCTATAGATTTTTATGCACTCATTAGTCTATCTTCCATTAGCATTGATTCCAGCGGTAATCCTCCTCCTGGTGGACTGGGACAGCCTCCAGATGTAATCCTGTGTGACGACAATCCACTCTTCAGCCTCAGCTGCCAGGAGTCGCTGAGTTTATCACCAACTTTCAAACAAAAGCAGAGAAAACTCTGCGATGAAGACATTTCTTTCACCGGATTGACCCAATAGTGGTAGGATTTTGGTTCATTTGTTGATCCTTATTTGTTTATTGCTTTGAAAACAGCAGAGAGATAAAAATGAACGATTTTTTTGCTGTTGTCGGTAAATAAAACACTAATTGTCTGTTACAGTGGTTCTGTCCAGGTGTCCTGTGCAACCAGTCCATTTGGAAAACAGCCTTTAAGTGCGTTTACTGTTTATTTCATGCTGGACGGGAAGTAAGTCAGAGCTACCAGAATACACAATGTGGTCAGAAATTAGAATGTTGGTTTGTCCATGGTTTTGAAGAAAAGTCTTAAATAAGTCATTGATTCTCTAAATACCAATGATCTGAAAGAGAAAGAATGAAATGACAGTGATGATCATTATCATCAAGATAATGGAAATTATCAGCCAATAAACTCTCTGTCGCAAACAGACAAATATAATTTATCTCCCCGATGATGAATAACGTTTGAAACATGACATTGCTGACAGTAAACAGCGTGATTAATTTAATATTCAAAATGAACAACGGAGTCGCTTTCATTTACGTCCTTTCATTTCTTGATATATGTGTGTTTTTTGTCAATAAGCTCATAAGACATCATTGATTTTACTTCTGGAGTTTGGCCAGAGATTTGTCTCAGGGTAATTTATAGAGTAAAACAAACAAGGGCAGTTTTTAGAGGGTTGCATCATCACATGCCTCAAACATCTCATCACCTCACAGTTTTGATTTGCAAATTCTGATTAGTGTCAGCATTACAGAAACATCTGTCTGACTAGGCTGCCATAGTTTTTAGAATTTTTGTTGTTGTCAGAATCGAGGAGAATTTTTTTCTCAGTGCAAAATATGAAAGTCATGATGACAGGAACCAGAACAAAGACTCTTTTTATTAATCTAACATTATTGTGGGGCGGCACAGTGGCGCAGTGGGTAGCGCTGTCGCCTCACAACACGGCGGTTCTGGGTATGAGTCCCACTCTGTACGGAGTTTGCATGTTCTACCCGTGTCTGTGTGGGTTCTCCAGCTTCCTCCCACCTCTAAAAACATATGCTTCAGATTAATTGGCAGGTCCCAAATTGCCCGTAGGTGTGAGTGTGTGTGTGCATGGTTGTCTGTCTTTGTGTGTGGCTCCGCGGTGCACTGGCGTCGTGCCCAGAGTGTCCCCCGCCTCACGCACTATGCCCACCGAAATAGGTTCCAGCTCCCCTTGACCCACTACGGCGGATTAAGCGGCAGAAAATGAATGAATGAATATTATTATGTGTAATGTGTTTTTTTCTCAGGATATCTTACAGGTACTTTATTCACTCAGTTGATGTGCGTGATAAAAATGTGCCTGGCTCTGTAATGATATTTGGGCTCCTCTACACTATCATATATTGTAGATGGTGACACACTATAAGCTGCTCGTTCCTCTCATCAGTATTCACACTCAGCCTTTATAGCCTTCCATTTCCTAAATTTTCCAGTCTGCAAAGTCCCTGGTAAGCCCCGTGCTTAACTGAATTCATGAGACTCTTTTCTTTACCAGTAGAAAGTCTAACACACATCATCTGCTCTCTGAGGTTTTGAACATCTCTGCAGATGCTGAACAGCATTACAGTAATCGATCACGCTCTCCACCAAATTCAATCTTAAACTCCATAACATCTCATATATTTCTGCTCATTGCTTTGCAGACTTGTTTCTGCGTTCTTAGATTTTATGGGACTGCTTTGACAAGTAGTGCCTTTATAACCACTCACCAGTTTTGTTGTTAAATACATATGAATATGAAATGGCATTACTTTATAACCCCATGAGATCATCATCATCCTGCATTTCAGAAATAGACAAAATAAATATCAAAGGACCAGCTGTCTTGAGAACTTAGCAAAAAGACTTAGAATAACCACAAATCTTCATATGATTCTGACAACAACAAAAAACACCTCAAGATGAAAAAAACTAGGTCAGTGAATGAATACTGGATGAGCTCATCTGGATCCCTATTATTCATTTGATTTTATCACCTCCAGACAAAATTCTTTGCTGCCTCATTGGTTGTAGAGTTGTACTCGAACAAGTCATTCACAAGACAACAGATCCCCAAAAACTACATGCTTTTTCAACACAAGATTTGATATTCTTGATTTTTCTTTCACAACATAAATATTTTAAACAAGTAAGCATAACCATACAAACATGTGGTCAGGTCCCCTGAGCATCAGTACCTGTGCTGGCCATCCTCAGCAGCCACACGCTGTGTTATGACCGGATCTTCTCAGCATCACAGGGACGATGATGTTAAAGTTCTGACTCTGATGCCTGGAGGCCCTTTTATCCATCCACTCAGGAACTGATTTAACTTGATGAAGGTGTTGTGGTGGTGGTGGACCAGTTCCATTCCGCAGCGGGCTCATTTTGTTGGTACAGGAATCTACATCCATCATCCTCTCCCGGTCTGTGGCGCGCAGAACCGACGCGGTCCGCTCAGTTCAATCCACTCACCAATTCACATTTTATTCCCTTCAAGTTCATCTGTGACGCGCAATGTTACCGGATGGCAACTGTTAGAACACAACTTTGCAGAAAGGAAGGAAACGACAACGAGACAACAGCAACAAAAAGGACGCATCGAAGAAGAAGGAGAGCAAAGTGGTGATTCTGATGGATGCCATCGTCAGACAACAAAGGATCCACGCTGATTTCTCACACAACGACAAACTCCCCTATAAATCCTCTTTAACTTGGTGATGAGTATAATTTGATCTCAGCTCCACGCAGCATCTCCTCTGCTCCTCCATCCACGGAGGAAAAGACTTCAGCGTTCTGTTTAATGGCTCCAGCCTCGGATAATAATAAAAAATAAAAATAAAAACACACACACACACAGGACCGAGATGTGGATGCTGTTGGGCCCCTCTAACTTTAATTTCGGTACCTCATTGTCTGTAGCGTTCAGCCACCATTGAATCCCAGAAGAAAGCGCATACATGCCTGAAAAATATCCCTTCCCTATTGGCTGAATGGCGGCGCACATGCTATAACAACAGGATATGCAAAGAGCTACGGGCTGATCTAAGAGCCTATCATGGTTTTTTTCTACGCTTTTTTTTGACCGAGATTTATATTTTAATAGACTGTGAACTTTTTACTCGATCCAAATGGTTCACATCCACCATAATATTAATAATAATCACAATTGAAACAATAATAAATAATGATCATAATAACAATCGCGCAGGGTGTTTGTTTAAAGCCGCTGAAGGATGGTTAAGCGTCAGGTCGGGATTTTTTTCAATGAACTCAAAGTGTTGATGCTGATGCGCTCAGGATTAAGCAGGACTAACACGGACACGGACGCACGGATGCGGGGGCTCGCCATAGGGGGCTGTGGCTGGCCATTGAGCTGCTCTCACCGGGATGATGATGAAGAGTATTACGGCTCTGACCCACGACCACGCAGTCTGGCGCTGGAGGACAATGAAGACAGAACCGAACCCAAGAAAGAGGGGCTGGACACCGCTTCCATCCCGAGTCTCTCGGAGAGCGGGATGCGATCACCGCAGTGCCGGATCTGCTTCCAGGGACCAGAGAAGGTAACACATCACAGGGGTCCATTCCAGTCCCAGGTGCTTTCTCTAAGATAGTCGCTAATCGGTTCTGATGGACATGAGTTCAGGTTCCTGGGACGTTTTGGATCCTATGGAGCACAGATGTTGTTCAGGGACCACGTGGTGCTCAGCTGTAGGAAGTCTGGATAAGTAGGTCACCAGGATGTCCGCAACTTCTACTTGAACTCAAGTTCAGAGCATTTCTTTACTCCAAAATGCAGAAACGAAATCAAAGCAAAACCAAGGATGACTGAGAATTTTAAAATAGCCAATTTTAATATTGGATCTGGAAATAGCAGTGGGAAGCTGAAGGTCTTCAGTTAACAACAGGATGGAGAAATCTTATTGACAATATAAACGTGTCTGGTCCTTGCAGTAATTTTCAGGATTGGATGGACAACGTTATATTATTCAGGAAAAAACAATCAAGAAAAGTCTCCGAATTTTTCCTCAACGCAAGACATTCATACTTGCTTTGAGTGATGGAGGCAGTACACTTTTAATAACTTGCTGAGGAACTCTTCAAATTATTAATAGACATCAAACCTTCCATGGTTTGTCCCACAAAATACAACTTAAACTTCAGGACAGAGGAATAGAAGCACAGCAAGTGATAAGGAAATGTTTATGTAAGACAGACTTTGCTAGAGGACTCACACATTTTTAGTTTTACCTGAAGCACCCAACTTTTTAATTAAATGAAGCAAGATGTGTGAAAAAGTTGTCAGTCAGAAGGCCTGAGGGATTGTTACAACAACCCTGCGCCAGATGTCCTGTGAGTTCATCCGACCCTACAGGAAAGTGACACAAGAGAAGCAAACTTGATTCCGATGAAGGCGTTCAAGGACAGATAATGTTGGATCAGAACAAGTGTTCTGTCTATATCTGCCTGTGTTACAGTTTGATTACTTTTTTTGATTGGCTACACCTCAGGTTATGAAGCCTACTTACTATTTTACTGGATACACAGGAGTCAAAATATCGACCACCAAATTTTATATCATGGCAACACATAATGACATATCCCTGAAATAACATCAGGATAATGAGATTTGTTTGATAATACATCCTCCTGTGCTATAATAGAGCAGAACAACTGCCAAAACCTTTTTCCCAAGAATTCTGGCCTGCATTGACTCCAGTTTTTTCTGTGAGTGTGACAAGACTGGAGCGGCTGATGGCTCAAAAGAACTCATTTCAGATGTTCAGCTAGACTGAGATGTTACAAGTGAGCTATAGCCAAGTAAAAAATTTTCATTACTGCCACGAAAGAACTGCAAAGGCAGAACTGGAATGAGTCGTGATACGAAATCCTACAGCTATATTCACTACTGAAGAGAAAATTCAACACCCAACACTTCTTTCTTATCAGTGATAGTGAAATTGAAAGAAGTAAGTTCTTAAATTTAGTATTGTACAACAAGCAAGACATTGTTGAAAAGTTTTACTTTCAGAGATAAATGATAATACCACAAAAAAAAACGTACAAGCGACAATCTAAGAATAAGATAAAACCATAGGAGTCGATGAAGTTGGAGTGAAAGTTAACTGAAAGGTAGTTACACCACACCCTTTCACCTTTTGCAGTTTATCGTATTTATTTTATGCTTTAAAATAACTTAATCTCACTCACCTGTCATACTGGTGCTCAATCCTAATTCTGTTTTACCTTGTATCTGAGGTGGTTTTTGTTAGCCATTAGCATCGTTGTCTACCTAATTGCATAGAGATGCACATTAATTTGCAGCTTACCATCTTGTTGATTCTTATAGATTTTTCTTGTATTTCTGTAGTTCATGTCATGTTGCTCTTATGCACATCATTCATATCCCCATCACTGCCCAGTCTTCACAGAATCACAAAGATCACCATTTCATTAGCCTCAGCAATCCGAGCAGAGTCATCAGCCACCATCAACACCAATGGGGTCCTGACTCCAATATAGTATTCATGTTGCTGTTGGCGATACCCATCAATCACAATCTCCCTGAAGAATCTATGAGTCAAAGGCTGTCTGACAGATTTATTAATAAATTGTCACATGTTATGTGTGGTAAACAGTTATCTTTTGCCTCATTCACTTTCTCTCACTTGAAATGTCACTCATGAACACTGGAGAAAGAATTTGCACATCATCTGTCAGGAAATGAAACAATGTACTAATAAAATAACTGGGTTCACTGGGTTCATCTTCTTCTCCTTTCTTCAATCAATTCTTCTTATTTTTCCAGACTAACTTCAAAATAGAAGATTCTGCTACAGACACAAAAGTAAATAACAGTTTACCTCAAATTGGGATATTTATGATAAAAAGAATGTGTAATCTGTCATTTTGATCAAAACAAATCTTCGAACAGGTGCAGCATGTTTCAACATGCAGCTGCTTCTTATGTCCTGCAGGGAGAGCTGTTGAGCCCCTGTCGCTGTGACGGCTCGGTGCGCTGCACCCACCAGGCCTGTCTCATCCGCTGGATCAGTGAAAGAGGATCCTGGAGCTGTGAACTCTGCTACTTCAAGTACCAGGTCCTCGCCATCAGCACAAAAAACCCACTACAGGTAGAGCACTGTGGTCTGAAACATATGTGGGTATAAGTCTCGACAGTATGCAGAAAGCCAAGACTACTTTGCCAGGTCCTGTCGGCAGATTTACCAGTCTAAATTTATAGGAGGCTGTTTTTTATGGACAAGTGAATGAATGGATGAGGACCTATGTGAAGCTGCCAAGAACACATTTATTAGACACTGCTCACTTCAAGTGTTGAAAAATGATTTTAGAATGAAGTGTGTAGCACGTTGTAGTAAATGAACAGACGGTATCAAAACATTTTTCTGGCTTTGATCACAATAGATGGAATATTTGGAAGAAATGGAGTCATTCCATGTCTGAAAGATAAAATATTTTTTTACAAAAATATAGAACGTGACATGATTTTAGTTATTTCTTTAGTAATTAGTTTAATATAAATGTGTAATGCTCAACATTTTAAATCTATTCTTACAGACTAACTTCACTCCTCTTAAGCAATTGCTGCTTCATTGGTCATATTTAAACATATTCCCTTAAAATCTGAGGATGAATCTTTCACTTGTTAGATTTAAGAGTCAAATTACAGATTGAAGATTTAGATACAGCAGATGAATAAAGCATAGAGCAGAGTGCTGAAGTTCATTACTGACTGTTCTCAATTCGACAGCAGGAATAATTCCTTTAAAACCCTGGTTAAATGATGAAAGGGACTATTTGTACTGTATTGAGGCGCTCCTTACAGGCAGACGTTTATGAAACAACCCAGTGTGTCGTAAACTTACAAACCCTGGACTAATAAAGTCACATAATCAAGAAGCTTTTAAAGTTGATTGAAAAAATTTTAATAAGATTTTTACGCTTCTTTTGCGTCTCACTCTGTTCTAGTGGCAGGCTATATCGCTAACTGTCATTGAGAGGGTGCAGATTGCGGCCATTATCCTGGGCTTCATGTTCCTCGTTGCCAGCGTCTCCTGGTTGGTGTGGTCCTCTCTCAGTCCTTCAGCCAAATGGCAGCGTCAGGACCTCCTCTTCCAGATATGCTACGGCATGTATGGCTTCATGGACATAGTTTGTATAGGTAAAATACTCAAGATGCTGTGTTGTGTCATTTCTCAACAGATTGAATGTAGCATGTCCATGATTACTCAATAATGCTCTAAAAGTAACAGGCAATGCGGTGTAATGTATTACTCATATATAGACAGTGTTTAAGGATATATTTATGCATCACCTAAATAATTCCAAGGCACAAGAAACATCTTTATTTTATGTGGAGTCAACATTTAAGCTGCCTGGATTCTTCCCTCCACAGCCCAAACACATGCAGCACAGGTGACTTAATGAGTTTCAATTGTGTTAATGGTTATTTGTCCCCTCTATCTGGATGACTGGGGTCAAAGAGATGTGTTATTTCAAAGAAGTGTCTCTTTTCCCGTAATTACTACCAAATTATCAAGTTTTTCCTTGAAATTACCTTAGAAATCATTAAAAAGTCGTAGAACCTGAAAGTAAAGAGTTGCCAATTTGGTTTCCAATTAACACATCGTCTGCTCACATTATTAACAAGACTAATAGGATGTAGTCGTGCTAGAAATTCTGTGAAGTGTTTGTAGGCACTGATAACATGCTGACAATGACAGCTAAGGCATTTCAGAATAAGACATTTTTTCCAATTCTGTCAAACATATTTAATCTTTAAATATACATACTATTAAATTTGTGTTTCTCTACATTTTAATATGTCTTGATTAAACAAATGTTTCCCTGTTTTTTGGCCCTGACCTCAACACCTTTGGCCATAATGCCCAGGCCTTATAATCCATGAAGGGTCATCTGTTTACCGGATCTTCAAGCGCTGGTGGGCAGTGAACCAGCAGTGGAAAGTGCTAAATTATGACAAGGCCAAGGACTTAGATGACCCAACAATTTCCAGCAGTAAAGGTCGTGCTGAGAGGAACTCTACACAAACCGTCACAGAGAATGGACAGAGGATGAGTCGATATGTCAGGACTATACTGCACCACCACTGTGGCTATGCTATTTTGCACATTCTCAACCAGTTAAGAGCCAACAACCTTCACCATGCCAACCAAGAAGTGGTCATGAGGGTGACCACAGTATGAGACTGGACACTACAGGCAAAAATCCTCCCTGACAAAAGAGATGAGTGATTATGGATAATAAAAGAAGTATTTTAACATGCCATATTAACACTGCCATTAACTGTTAAAATGGTTGTTTGTTTGTTTATTTATGTGTTTATTATGATTTTACTGATTGTCCATGAGGTTTGTCCAGAAATAGTCCTTTACGGTGAAACAACACTAATACAGTTTCATATACAAGTTAATAACTTGTGTAATAATTATAAATAATCAATTGTTTTCTAAAGAAAAAATTACATTTAGTTTGTTTAGTATCATTTGAATATGAAGGTACAAAGAGACTTTGATGGTGAAAATGCATGAATCCTCTTATGATTGTTATGATTATCTTTTAGATTGTGAAGTGGCATCAATTGATCGGACACTTCAAAGTTTAGTGATACCTTGCTTAAAAAACCTTCTCCCATTCTGTATTAAAAACTGTTGATCTCAAAGTAAAACTTTGTGTTGTGTTGGATGTTTGAGGAATGTAGTTGAATGTGTCACTAGAACAAATGTGACATAGTTCTTACATGCAGAATGGATGAAAAAAACCCTACAACAAGTCTAATTTTTACTGTCATCATAAACAAAATTATTAATATCAATAAATAAAAACATTCATCCTACATTCTAAGAACCGAGCCCATTGGCAGACATGCTTATACAACTTCATTCCAGGTTCTCCAGTTTGACTATTAGGATACTGTACTTTATGTCTTTCTTATTAATAAATATAAAGATCAGAAAAAGCTAGTATTAATATATTTATTTTGAATGGCTCTTTTCCCACCAAAATTCGAAAAAGTACAGGGAAAAAAACAAGCCTGACAGCCAATCAACTTCATATTTTTAAAACTGCCCGTTTTCATAATACAGTATTAAATTATGTCTGCTGAAGAATCCTCCACGTTTCCGTCAACACCGGAGGTAGAAAGTATTTACCGTACACCTATCGATCGATAGGAATAATAGTCTAATCAAACTGCAATGGAGCCGTCGGTCTTCCACCTTGGCAACCCGTGACGTTTGGTGATGACGTATAAACGCTGCGACACAACACAACGAAGAAACGTGTGTCAATGGTGAATAACGGAGTGGAGAGTTCGTGGAGATATGTCTGTGTTTCAGTCCAACATGAGTTTGTCAATGCCGCAGAAACGTTACTACAGACAACGAGCCCATTCGAACCCGATGGCCTACCACACGTTCGACTAGTGAGTCACGACCGTGAGCTCCGAACAGAACCGGTTTTGTTTCTCACTGCTAGCTACTAGCTGCCCACGTGACCCTGGTGATGTGCAGCGTTAACAAGTGTTTTCTTTTTAATTGTTCAGGAGTTCATATTTCCTCTCATATTTTATGTTTTAGATGAATAACACTTTATCGATTCCAAAGGAAATTTAGGGATTTAGAAACTAGTTAAAAGTATAAAATACATCAAAAAGCATAAACACTTCCTTTAACTCTGTCATGTCTGAATTTTTTTAAAATCAACATTATTTCGGTTTTTTCAGTCTAACATATTTATGTTACGTATTTTTCTGACGTCAGCATTTTTAAATTGAATCATGACTAATAATGATGTACTAGTGAGCTAGTATCAAGAAGGGGCTCAGGGATCAGCTCTGAGTCCCTTGTTCGCTATGGTGATGGACAGGCTGACAAACGAGGTTAGACAGGAATCTCCATGGACTATGATGTTTGCAGATGACATTGTGATCTGTAGTGAGAGCAGGGAACAGATGGAGGAGAAGCTAGAGAGGTGGAGGTTTGTCCTGGAAAGGAGAGGAATGAAGGTTAGCCGCAGTAAGACAGAGTACATGTGTGTGAATGAGAGGGACCCAAGTGGAAGAGTGAGGTTAAAGGGAGAAGAGATCAAGAAGGTGGAGGATTTTAAGTACTTAGGGTCAACAGTCCAGAGCAATGGAGAGTGTGGAAAAGAGGTTAAGAAGCATGTACAGGCAGGATGGAACTGGTGGAGAAAAGTGTCAGGTGTGATGTGTGATAGAAGAGTTTCAGCTAAAATGAAAGGAAAGGTGTACAAAACTGTGGTGAGACCAGCGATGTTGTTTGGTCTAGAGACAGTGTCACTGAGGAAAAGACAGGAAACAGCTGGAGGTAGCAGAGATGAAGATGCTGAGGTTCTGTCTAGATGTGACCAAGATACTGTAGATAGGATCAGGAATGAGTACATCAGAGGGACAGCACATGTTAGAGGTTTTGGAGATAAAGTCAGAGAGGCCAGACTGAGATGGTTTGGACATGTCCAGAGGAGAGATAGTGAATATATTGGTAGAAGGATGCTGAGTTTTGAACTGCCAGGCAGGAGGCCTAGAGGAAGACCAAAGAGGAGGTTTATGGATGTAGTGAAAGAGGACATGAAGGTAGTTGGTGTGAGAGAAGAGGATGCAGAAGACGGGGTTAGATGGAGGCAGTTGATTCGCTGTGGCGACCCCTGAAGGGAAAAGCCGAAAGGAAAAGAAGAAGTGAGCTGCCATCAAGTTGATTTCAGTTATGTGTATTATGAGCTTACTCACAGACTTGTGAGTTAGCGGTCTTCTCATTAAACACCTGTTCACTTCTCAGCCCAGTGTGCCCCGGAGAAATGGACTGGTCCCAGCTGTATCCGGACTTCTTTGCTGGCAGCTCCTCTGAGAAAGAAGCTCCTCGAGTTGAGTTTGCAGATATCGGATGCGGATACGGGGGGCTTTTAGGTAGTTGATGTAAGACATTTGACCACCTGCGGGTTAGTTGTGTTATTTTAACTTCATTCCATCTTCATTCATCTCTGTCTATGTTATCCAGTGGAGTTATCGCCACTTTTCCCAGATAGGCTGATCCTGGGTCTGGAGATCCGAGTGAAAGTTTCCGATTATGTTCAGGATCGTATCAAATCACTGCGGACCTCGGAACCAGGGAGTTACCAGAACATTGCCTGCATTCGCAGTAATGCCATGAAGTACCTCCCCAACTTCTTTTGTAAAGGACAGGTGAGTTGGCTGTTCCTGCATGATTCATTCCCAGAACAAGACATCAAAAAGAATTTGAGGAGGCTGTATTTGTTGTCTGCATGATCCACTTTATTGCTGAAATTATTTTCTCAGCTGTACAAATCACCTGTGCAAGAAGTCGTGCCATGAAATTTCTTCACTACAAATTATAACACAGTCAACTGTTATTAGTTCTATAACAAGCTGGAAGCAATTAGGAACAACAGCAACTCAGCCACAATGTGGTAAAATCACAGAGCAGGGTCAGCGGGCGCTGAGGTTCATAGTAAGCAGAGGTCACCTAACTTTTTGCAAAGTCTGTACTTACAGACCTTCAAACTTCATGTAATCCTCATGTTAGCTCAAGAACAGTGGGTAGAGTGCTTTATGCAATGGGTTTCCATGTCCGGGCAGCTGCAACCAAGCCTGCAATTACAAAACATTGGATTCAGTGGTGTGAAGCACACCACCACTGCACTCTAAAACAGTGGGGACATTTTCTCTGGAGTGTCCCAACACATTAAATCAAATCAACTGGACTTGTAGAAAGCTCCTTGAAGACATTTCACCTCACATCCAAGAGGCATCTTCAGTTCTGGTGGTGTTTGGTATTGCCTCAGCTTGTCAGGTCCAATTGGATCTGGGTGAATGAGAATCCTTACAGACTTGTCTCTGGAACGACAAGTCACACCTATCCATCTGACAATCTGTTGGACGAGTCAGGGTGTGGTGATGGCCAGGAGAACTGACATAACTGACTGACTGCATCACTGCAGTCGTATACTCCTCCACTTAGGACAAACACTCCCCACTGACTCAGAGAGGCCAAACCACCTTTTTCCAGGTAAGAACCATGGTCTCAGAGCTCATGGTTCCACTGGGGACTCTATGTCCCCAGCCTCCTCAGGGAGCTGGAAGAAGCTCCCCTGGAGGTGGGAGTTGAAGACCACGTGGACAGTGGGTTCCACCAGACGATCCTTCATGACACGTTTGGGCCTGCCGAGTCTGTCCGGCCCCCTGCTCTGCCAGCAGATCTAACTCACCACCAGGTAAGTTAGATCTGCTGGCAGAGTGTCCAAAAGACACGTCATTACAAGACACACCAAAAGGTCAGTCTTTGACCTCCAGCCTAGGGTGTTGGAAGTGTTCATGAGCGCACCAGAAGAGCAATGAAGTTCCCAGTCAGAGCACTATCCTGTACCTACTCCCAGGGACTCCAAGAAGGCCGTATATTCCACACTGCCGTTGGACCCATTGACTGAAACAACGGTGAGACACCTGTCCCCAAACCGAAGGCGCGGGGACGCGACCCTTTTGTTCACTGCAGTAAACTCCAACATATGAAGGCTGAGCTGTGGGGTTATAAGCAAGCCCACAACAGTCTGTCGCCAGTGAAGTAAAGGTCCAGCCCCTCTCAAGAGTTTGCAATCCAGAGCTGTGGGACCGAGTATATCTAGACCGTATCTCTCAACCTCCCTCATAAGATCCCATGTCCCAAGAGCCAGTCTCTGGACCCAGGGATTGGGCTGTCAAGCCTCCCACTGTAGACTGCCGCCCAATCCATACTGCACCCATTCTCTATGGTTCCCTTGGTAGGTGAGTGGTGAGTCCACTGGAGGCTGGGTTCCCATTGTCCTTTTGGGCTAAGCCCAGCCGGCCCCACAGGCAGAGGCCCAACCACTAGGCACTCGCATAAGGACCCCAGGCCTGGCTCCAGGGCAGGGCCCAGGTGCGCCATACCGGGCGACATCACAGTCCTTGTTTTTATTTGGGTTTTTGTAAGACCACTGACATCTTTAACACAATATACACATCATCCACTTCTGTAATAGTGGGCTGAGGCAGAAATTTCAGCATTATATACAGTATGTAACGCACCACTGCAAATAACTCTAACCCTAAACACAGAAGTGCATTTGTGGAATGCATTGCATTTATTTGTAAATAAACATGCTGCCTTATTTTTACTATTTATGTGAAAATAACCATTGAATCCGTCGTTCAGTGGTGCTCAGCAATTTGTTCCAAACTATACCTTCATGGATGCAACTGGAGGTGGGTTATTGTGGATTTGTAGATACTGCTGAGAAACATAATACATGTTTGGCATGAATCACCTCTGAATGTGAGCTTTTATGTGGCGTACCTGTGGCTCCCTGTCTTACCGTACCTTCCTACAACATCCAAGTAATAAGTAATACCAATATACAAACACTCCTGACTCGGAGTAAAGACTTTCCTTGTTTAACATATGGACTGAATTACATTTTATGAATCACCCAATAAATCCTGGATTTAACTACAATGGGGTCATTGACTGACACGCAAGGCATCGCATCAGCTGAGGATAGAGCAATGCAAGACGCCATTTATCCGTTCTAATTAGCAGCGGTAATCTGTGACTTGTTGAAACTGGCATTCATTTGTGCGGTGGGCTTAGTGTACCAGGGTCAGTTTAGGTACCCTACCGAAAAACGTAAATCACCTCGAATGCCCCGGGAGAGTTTTGAACTCGCAAATTAACACAGGGGAGTACTTATTTTAACACATCCTTCTGTGAAGCTTTCATGGATGCGAATGATGTGTTTTTCATCTAAAAAGACAGACACTCATTTGTTCTTGGCAAAAAAACATTTTAATAAGCCATTCCAGGTCATTTTAAACAACATGGCTATTATTTCTACAGTTTGAGCAACGGCTTATTGCTTGCCTGTAATGGAAAGAAATGAGAAGTTTGCCTGGATTTAGCATTAAACTGTGGCCGTACTTAAACTTCAGTTTCTTCACAAATGAATCCGGTATCTTTTAACTGGTATTCATTGTAGGTTTGGCTTTACTAGTGGGTTTTTTTCAGGAGATATAATGAACTAAATCACCACCCAGACCAGATCTGTAAATCTCGTCCCAATCCTTCTCACATGCAGGATGTTTCAAACAACGAAACAGCAGATTCAAATAACTCGGGGTGCTTTTCTGTTCAGTTTCTTCCCCCTGCTATGTAACCCAAAGCAATTTAAAGTGGGAAGGTTTTTCCACCAGCCCTGAGGCGGCGGCAGTCCCCAGTCATTATCACCACATCTTTCTGTCAAGACCTGACATTATTTATTTTAACTGATGAAGTTACTGGAATGGTCTCTGATTTGTCAGCCAGTGTAATATAAATGGAGCCTTCACTTGTGCATGTGTTAAAGGCACAGGGGAAATTCCAGATCTGCAGTCACTGGTGCTTAAAAATCCAACCACATTTTATAATGTGGGCCACCTTTAAGTGATGACATGCATACATTTTTAAACTGCAGTATCACAGTACATAGAAATAGTAAGTCTATGTGAGGACGATGAAGTAATAATTTACCTCTAAAATAAAAACCTCTTTGCTTTTTCTGTTTCTGAACCTTTTTTTGTGTGTTTTGCAGCTCAGTAAGATGTTTTTCCTCTTCCCTGACCCACACTTTAAGAAGACCAAGCACAAATGGAGGATCATTAGTCCCACACTGTTGGCAGAGTATGCCTATACACTCCGCATCGGGGTATGTACATCAGTACTATCAGTAATCAATCAACAGGTGTTTGTTTGGCAATATATTTGATTCCAATGCCACACAATTTGCAGCTGCTTCTAAAATGTGCACAGCATTGAACACGTAAAAATTAGACTTATAATCTGTGTACCAGAGATTTTACTTTCGGATCTAAATAAAAGCTTAATCAGTTACTCTCAAGAAGAAGACAAAGGAGCACAAACATCAAACTGGCTTTGAGAGAATTTTGAAAAGTAATGACTGAATTTTAACCTGGAAAAATCCATTTGATTTGATAACCATTTTTTGAAGGATGATTATAGGATTTTGCCTCTAACGACTGATTATGCTTGGACATAATCAGTAGTTAGAGGCAAAAAATGTAATGACATCCACATGAAGTCAGCTGCACATCAAGCTGTGATCTGGATCCAGGGAGTATTTCCAGAACATGATCCAGAATTTTTGAATTTATAGGATCACAAGATTATTTCATCATTTCTCCATCACTGTGGTGAAATGATGAAATGATAGCAGAAATTATGAAACAAATGTGATGCATATTCAGAAAGATGCTGAAGAAAGCAACCAGCTTTCTGTCAAACTAGTAATGACCAACGTGAGTCCAAACTCTGGTGTCAGGTTTCGTTGGTCCTGGAGTCATTATGTGCATGAAACATATCAGGATGATGCTTTTAAGTTCAATGACAGACATATTTTGCTTTATATGGTTTTGTTTACACCAAAACCCTTCCTGTTTAAGATGCTGAAGTTATTATATTATTAAAGGTTTTTACTCATCAGAAAAGGAAACTTTTCCCAGAACTGTAACAGAATGAGGCAGAATTAGATTTTTTTTTTTTTAATAGACTTGACCGAACTAATGGTTGCACAACAAGTTGGAGCTGTGCTCATCATTTTATCGATTGATTGCAGTTTGACGAAATCCATGAATTCACTGAAATGCCATTGAGCAATCGGCGTGGTCTGCAGCTGATCTCCGTCTGGTCACACCCTGATTCGGCCCGTCAGGCTGTCTGAGCCACAGTGGCACCTTTGAAAAAGACGTGAGCGCTGATGGATTTTGTGAAGAACAATGGAGGGCTTGTGTCTCCATATGGCTTAATCGTTTTATACCCTGGTGTGTGCATTGATGCATTAAGGCCTGCCTGTGTGTTTCTGTCTGTCTTGTGTGTATGAGCTCAAAAGGGTCAGGCATTCACATGGACGTGGTTAAGAAAGTGCTTAATTACTGAAGCAGGCAAATTTAACCCTTTTAACCTGTTTACTCTTCATTTTGTGTTTTTTCTAATCAATTCAGACATCTTGTTAGATTACATCTGAATGAGTGTTTCACAAGAGTCAGACAGTAGACACAGCCCCTTGGCCTGTCTGACCAAAATCCATGTGTGCTCTTAGTTTTCTAAGAAATCCCAGTTCTAGAAATGTTATCTGTCCAGCCTCCAAAGTAAAGTGCAGTGACACAGAAGATTAACCTCTGTGTTGTCTGTGGGTTATTTTTATCTTTTTAGGAAGGAGCAATGCTCCCTGGAGGTGATGAAACAGCATTACTCTAAGGTTAAAACGCTGACTTAACAACGAAGGAAAAATCAGTTATCCTTCTTCATTTTTATTTTCATGATTTACGTAAGAAAACAGTTCATATTGCGATTGATGTGTCAATTCCTGTTCCTCCCCCCCAGCGAAGCTTCGGTGACTTATTTTCCCAGTACTGTGTTAATGACCTCTCTGTGTTTGTCTGGTCGTGTTAGGGTTTGGTGTATACCATGACGGACGTGGAGGAGGTGCACGTCTGGATGGTGAAGCACTTCAGCGAACACCCGCTGTTCACACGTGTTCCTGAGGAAGACCTGGTGTGTTGATGTGTAAATTTGCACCACAATATTTTGTGTGCCAGAGGTCAAACTCTTGACCTCCAACTGCTCACAGAATAGTTTGACATTCTACATTCAACAAAACTACATTCGTAGTTTCGTTGAGAAAATGATCTCATGTGCCTTAAAAATGAATATGCAGCCAGTTGTTTTTGGCTTTTGCTGCACTTTTGTAATATAATTCACATATAAAACAGTTCGAAGTCCTCTCATGTCCCTCTGGCTAAATCATTAACCCGATTAGCATATTTCCTCAAATATATGGTTCCTAATTTTGTTCTATTTACATCAAATGAGGAGTGATTTTTGCTGAGCGTACTTTCAGTGGAATATGAAGTTTAGTTGGTGAGTAGTCTGAATAGATTGTTTCACAAGTGAAGTAACTGATGTTTTTTTGTCAGGTCAGTGATGTCATCATAGATCGTTTGGGTACCTGCACAGAGGAAGGGAAGAAAGTCCAGAGAAATGGAGGGAAGAATTTCCTCGCAGTTTTCCGGAGGATCGAGGATCCAAAATGAAATGAAAGAATTTGGACGTGTGATAAATGTCACTGATGGTCTAATGTGTCACCAGGATCATTCGTCCAGCAGGTGAACAGGACCGACGTTCACATCAGTTGATTTTTTAGTCACGTGATTGATGTTTCATTCCTCAGAAAGCCCAAGGGTAGTAAATCTGGAACTCTGTTCAGACTAGACTCATAAAAGTTTTGACTTTGCTTATTTAAAATTTCGTTTTTAACGACGTCCTTTAATTTCTTTTGCCAAACTCTGTATTGCTGTCTTTGTGTTTTCTGTAAAGCTGTAAATACCTTCAAGTGAAACATAAAGTCAGTGTCGGGTTTGGTTCATTATTTATTATACTCTTTCTACACTTTAAAAACCCCGAAATAACTTTTTCCAACTTAAACTGTCCTTTGACTAAACTTCTTTTTTTGCTGAGTACAGGATTCAGTCTTCTCTAACCCTGCTTCTGGAGAGGAGACCCTGGTGTTTGCTGTCGCCTCACAGCAGGAAGGTTCTGGGTTCAATTCCTTTTAGTGCAAAGTTTGTCTGTTCTCCCCATGTCTGAGTTCTCTCTGGGTTCCTTCCACCTCCAAAAACATGCAACTCGGGTGATTTGGTCACTCAAAATGGTCCGCACATGTGAATGTGTTCGTGAGTACAGTAGTTGTCTATGTGAGGTCCTGTGGTGCACTGATGTGGTGTACCCCACCTCTCATAGTCAGATATGATACGCTCCAGCAGACCCATAAACTGCAATCTTACAAGAAGATGGATGAGTGATTTAATGAATGAATGAATATATAAGCTCATGAACCTGTAAAGCATCAGATGGAGAAAGTAAAGTGTTCATTCAGCTTGTTTGCTGTGGGTCATTGTCTGCCATTTGAAGGTCATTTTAGATCACAGCAATGAATTCATTGGTGTTTTCAATTCTTCAATGTAGAACCACAATTTCATCACAGCTATCATTGCTCCTGTGTGTAATATAACCCTTTATGTCAGTAGAATCTGCCATACATCTGCTGATTATCTTTGTGAAGTCCAAATCAAAAGGCTTCTCTATTTGAAAAAGTGGTTTCTTGTGCTTTATTCATAATTTCACCTCTTGACTATTGCTGCTCTGTCAGGTGTTAATAATTAAAAACAGGAAAGAACTTGCCTGGAGGTTAGAAACCTAGATCCTGGAAAACCCTATATGATCACAGAGAAGTGATTAAAACACTGAAACTTCAGTCATACTGTTGGTATTAGAGAAGGTATTGTCTGCCTTTGCTAAGGTTATTGTACTTATAACATATCTAACAGGAGATGTTATATAACGTCTGTTAACACTCAGGCCAATGTGTGTGCGGATTGCTTCCAGTATTCAGAGAAAACACCATCTGTGCCATGAAGTTGCTTGTGTGTGAAATTTCTCTCTCAAATTCTGTTAGTTTCTAGGACAAAATGTACACAGTCACTCTGTGCTTCTGGGCTAAAGTTCATCTATGAGCAGCAGATGAACCTGTAAAAATACAAAGCCAGTTTCATTCAGCTCAGATACTGCTGATACTGCTCTATCAAAAGACACCATGTTGTGATGGAATGGTCTGAGAAGCTGAACCAAACCCCGTCTCGCTGTCTTTCTGATTGTCTGTATCCTTTAAAAGATAACTGCAAAGGCCATGATTCCAGGTTTCCTGATCTTGGATATCTTTATATTTCAAGGGAACGCTTCTCAACCTGTATACATTTTTTGTCCAAATCCACATGCTTTACAGTGCCTTATGAAAGTATTGCCCCCCCCCCCAAGGACTTTTTGACATTTTGCCACATTTCAGGCTTCAAGCTTAAAGATAACAAACTGAAAATATTTTTCAAGAATCAACAACATGTGGGATGGAATCGTGAAATTGAACAAAATTTATTCAACATTTTATATTGTGCTTACAAATAAAAAACTAAAAAGTAGGATGTGCAAAAGTATCGGCCCCCTGTTCTCTCAGCTCAGCTAAACGACTCCAGAAGTTCTCTGATGACTTCTGAATGATCCAGTGCTGACCTAAATGACAAACAGAGTGCATCTGTGTGTCATTTGGTCTCACATTTGGACATGCTACTTTTCAGTTTTTTATTTTTAAAAAATATATAAAATGTTGAATAAATTTGGCTCCACTTCATGATTGCGTCTCACATGTTGTTGATTCTTGAAAAATATTTTCGATTTGTTATCTTTAAGTTTGAAGCCTGAAATGTGGCAAAATGTCAAAAAGTTCTTCGGGGGCCAATACTTTCGCAAGGGACTGTATATACAGTTTTCACTTTTAGATACATTCCTCCTCCTCAGAATGACTTGGTGTTGTAAGGACATCAGGCTACATGTCGGGAGTAAACTCTTAGTCTAAATTGATTCAAGACGGTTCAAGTTCACATATTGTTTGATAAATACAGGAAATAATGTTAACCGATCTGCTCCATTATATCTGCCGTGGTGCCAGTGTTCTGTTATCATTTATTACTACCCTGAAAGCAAAAAGTTGTCTGAGTCACCCACAGAGCTCTTCAAACAAAAAGTTGGTTTTAATGCTCTGCAGACAAGACAAAGAAGGAAACTTAATGATTATCATTTGGAAACACTTGCAAAGCAAGTTTATGCTCCTTTGCTTCACACCCAAAGTATTTCTTGCAACAGATATTGAAGTCAAGGGTCGTTCCTCCTCCGAACATGTTTGGAGGCAGCTATCAGCTCGTGTTATAACAGTATGTTCTCAAACTGAGGTGACTGATTCTTTTGTTGCCATTCTCCTTAAAGTAACGTAACACAACATTCTTGTGATGGATGGAGACCTGAATGGAGTCACTGCTGAGGATTTTCACTGCTTCAGTCGCTAATAATAATATAAATAATAATAATATTGGTAATAATAATTTATTTTACACTGTTGCATAGTTGAGAAGATATATAACACCGATGCACTTCTTTGCAAAGCATCCTGAGACTGTCTACCACTGTCTTTCACCACTCTGTTATGAGACTACATCTGAGAACACTTGGTTTGCAGGGCCGTCTGAAGGGCTAGATGATATTACCCTCATCCTCTAAAGAAAGGGGACAGCTTAACCTGTGAAGGAATGCACCAACGAATGACACAATTACAAAAAAAAATCCTGCAACTTCTTCTTTTGCACTATTATTTTTTTTTAAGAATTACAGAAATGCAGTTTTTATAGTTAATACAGTTTTCCTAACAGCACCTCATTATTTGTGTGTAATAAATAGTATCATTAACATACTATACACAATTTATTTTCCCCAATGCAAGAAGAAAGAGTCTCTGGGAGATAATGGAGAGCAGACCAGTGAGGTGATGAAGAGACTGAGAACATTATGCCATCTTCATGTTCTGAAGATGCTTTTACTTATTTAGGGAAGAAAGACACGGGTTAAAGCTTCTCAGTATCAACAAGATCAATTTAGTTAACCAACCAAATTAGTTTGAAAGTTTCAGAGAGGAAAATCTGCATTTGGTGCAGCATGCAGACTGTTTGGTAAGAAGTTCAGACAGGATGAATTTATGAATGATGTTTGATCCAAGATGTTTCATAGTAGGACAAAAAAAGGCCTTTCAAACTGCCTCCAACATGCAGTGGAACTCAAGATTGATTATGTACACATTCTTTTTTACAAATTGAACTTTCCTTTCTGATCTGGTATTGCATTAAGTTGATGATTGTGTACATTTAATGATAGCGTATTACTGAAGAGTTTGTGGTGACTACTTGAGTGCTTCAAACTAAACGAGGGAGTAGAAGTAAAGTTATATAGGTCAAAAAACACTTGGAACACAAGTCAATTTAAACAAGAGAACTCAAGATTTAATGTGCTGTATGAATCCTCAGTAATATAACACACATACAGACACACACACGTACTCAGGCAAAGGACTAGTCAATATGCTAATAATGGAGAGACGGAGTGATCGGCGGCCACACAGCAGAGCCTAGAACGAAGAACATCTCTAATCTGTTCTCACAATTACATCACATAATGTTCCCTACTTCTGGCAAAGTTAGACAAAGTTAATATTCTAGCAAAGGGATCACAATCTGCCATCCTGAAGGTTAACATCAATCGTTTTCTTATAAATGGAATAATAATGGGATGCAACAAATGTCAAAAAAGCACAAAAGGAAGTTAATACAGGATCAGTTACAAAATAATAAACTCCATGAAAAGTAAAATTTAGTGTTAGAAGAATTGGCAGGGTGTTATGAATTATGAATAATAATAAATGTGCTGCAAAATGGTTTGAAGACCGGAGCTGTCTCAGCTTTTGTGATATTAAGAGGGAGATTGTTCCACAAGATTGGAGCTAAAGCAGTAAAAGCTACCTAGACCGTGTAACTTTTTTAATTTTTCAAACTCTGCAAAATAAGGGGTTATGAGTTCTGAAATTTAGGGGGGAGGCAGACCAAGCAGAAATTTCAAAGCAATTTCAAAGTCAATAAAAAAAAAAAAAACGTTGTAAAAAAAAATCTGACGAGTAGAGAGCCTGGGTAATTGGGCCAATATGGGTTATATATTCTATCCTTCATCAAGCATTTATATGAAGTCTCTTCTACTACATTTAAAATAAATAATGAGTTACAGTTGTCTGGACTGGAGAAAAATAATGCTAGTAAGCAAAGTCGAACCAAAGCATTGGTTCAACTTTGGCAACTGGAAAATGAGTCTTCATGCACTGACTGTAGTTGAGGTATTGCTAAAAAACAACTTCAAAGTCACCGGTTGGCCGGTTTATCTTAGTTTATCTTAGTTTATTGTGGGTGACACTGGAATCAGTAGCTGTTCAGATAGACACCCAGTTTGTCGGTCTGTTTGTCTGTCTGTCTGTCTGTCAATCAATCTATCGTGGATCATTGACCTTACTAACATTAGAGCCACTAACAGCAGTTGTCCGTTGCTGCGGATGTCCCATCAATTTACTCCCATGGTTTGAGACTTATAATTCAAGTCGAGCCAATCACATCAGTGGCACCTCCAGAGTTGACTACTCTTTTCAGTACAGCATTCAGTTGAGTTCAATCAAACAGGACTCATCGGGAGACCAAACTGCATATAGAAAATCCTCACTTCATGTCACCCTGGTTACCACTGGTTGAAGAAAGAAGAAGTTGTCTTGATGAAGGAGTGAAGCTCCTTCAGTCCTGGATGTGGGGCTCCAGCACAGATATGATTGCTAGTCATACACAAGTGTATCTTGGAATAAGAGTGATCGGTGAAAGGCCATACTCATGTTACTCAGAGAAATGGGTTTACAGAAGAACATAAAGTTTCATTCCAAATGCCTAACAACCATCTTTTCAGGTATTTTGAAACCAGGTTTGATTTGGAAAAACAATGATTATTGAATCTGAGACAGATTTATTTAAACAGATGCTGGTTACAGTCCTGGTTAAATACTCCAAAAGCAGACTAGCCAGAAGAAATGTATCTAACACATTAGGAATTAAGACTCTGGAAGCCTCTTTGAATTGTGAGAAAATAAAAACGAAGTCATGTAGCTGCAAGGTTAACATTTTATACAATTTCAGGCAAAATTCAAGGCTTTCAGGTGTAAATTATTCAAAAGAGGAGGGCGGTGGTTTGGGTTAAGGTCAGAGCAGGAGAAGTTGTTTTCTGTCATCTCAACAAAATAATGGAAGAAAGTGTCACTCACTTTGTGGTTTTTACCAACAGGGTTGGTAAAATTTGTTGATGCTATTTAAAATGAATCTTGACTTGTGCTTTTCTTGCGATTTCAATTTGAGCAATTTCATTAAATTTAATGTCATTTGAACAAGGAGGGCCTTACAGTCTTTTTTTGATTAAATTACTTAAAACTTTATTCAAATTACTGGAAGAAAAAATAAAAAACATAACCACAAATAAATAACGCCATTAAACTAGAAGGGGCACCAGGGTGGATTCCTGCCAAGCACAACAGACTCTTTCAATTAAATGAAACCCTAATCCAAATTCCAGCAAGACATGTGCAGCATCAAAACATTCGCCCTCAGGGAGTTTGTTGAAGAAAACAAATGGATCCACACCTTTATCTAAATCTATGTTCACCAGTTTAGTTTCAACAAAGCTGCTTCCCCATCAAACAACTATTTGTTTCTGACTTATGATTTTCTTCTGAAATTGAGATCATTTGAGTGTGAAGTAATTTCAGCAAAGAAAATGGACCATGATATCCATTTTCTTCTCCAGCTCCAGACTTGAGCCAAATGATTCCCTCAATGATTGTCCTGTTCACTTATTTTCTTATGTGACAAGGACAATTCTAGCCACATTTGGAATGTTTGTTGTGTTATCAGGGAATGGAAGAGAACCTGCTTAGATCGCTCATATTGAACTTTGAGCTAATTCATTTTCCACATCCAAGCATCCCTGTCTAACTTCAAACACGCTGTTTAATTGTTTGTGACTCGTTTGACTGTAACCTCAACAAAGTCGGCAAACTGGACACACCTGCCTGGTAGAACATTTGCATTAAAATAATAATTGCATGATTTCTTTAATTGTTTTAATTTTTGACAATTCTATTTATATTCTATAATTCTATTATAAATAGAATTTATTTATAATTCTATTTGTCCCCTTTTTTGAGAGCCAAAGTGACTCAATTATCTTTATCTGCTGTGTGGATATAAGTAGCAGCAGATGTCATGTTAGATGTCATGTGTTAGCAGCCTAGCAGCAGGAGAAACCAGGATTCACAGGAGTAGAGAATTTTTTAAAAAAAAGAAAAGATGGGAATCTTTTCATACAAAAACTTTGAAAATGTTGATGGAAACTCTAACCTTAACCCAAATGAACAATTGTGTGTCATAACAAATGTCAATAATTAATTAATTAATTTCCCTTTGGGGATTACTAAAGTATATTAAATAAAAAAATTAAATTACAATTAAAAATTAAAAGAAAATTGAATGTGTTGTGTAAGACCGAGCTTCATCGGGACACTGATGGCCTTTTTAAAAAGTTGTTTATGTGTTCATGTATATTTCAGAGGTCATTGTGTTTATCTTTCATCCCAGAAGATAACTCTCAACCTTCCACTCAGGAAATCTCGTCTATAGACGTTTTCTGACAGATTTTGATTCTTGCTCCATGTTGTACTTTCCTCCTCACGTGATCCCACAACCTTCACCAATGAGATGCTAGGGGGAAAAAAACACATTTAACTCTGACAAGTCATGTAATGGTGTGATTATTTATTCTAAGCTCCACATATGAAGCAAATCACAGTCTGTGCTTCATAGTAGTTGCATGGTTCAAATTGTAATAGTTCATGTATGTTAGTTATTTAGACATCAAATCCATACCTACCAGCATAGTTCTGTGGATTTTAGTTGTCTAAATGTCATAGTTTATTATTGTCAGGTTGTGACTCCTTTTTTAAAACAACTTTAGACAACTTGTAGGATCTGAAGATGCATCTTCTGGATCAGTGAGGGAAGAAAGGTCCTGACAATTAAAGCTTGTCATTTTCTACAAGATCAGATTGGTTCACAAAATAGAGTCTTCCAACCACAGTTAGATCGTTTGAGTACTCACCTAGAATAAATGGTGCTTCAGAGCGTCTGTTAAAAAAATTCATACAGGAGGAATTTGTAAAAGGTTGTGTCAAGAAATAGAAATGTTTCCGAATTAAGGAAGGCTCCATTAAAGTGGAATAACTTACTATTAAACATTAAATCCTAAATATGGATTTCATATAATGAATCATTTATTCCATAACAACCTCTCATGTTTCTTTGTGCTATGCTTATGTCAGTTTTACTGTAACAGGAGCCTCATGAGATCAATATGATGGATCTCAAGACACTTACCGGTAGCAGATAAAAGAAATACATTCAGTGTTTCAATACTGTGTTATTACTAAACCGCTGATGGCTGATAGTCACCTGCATTTCACTGTAACTGGATGAGCTCAAATTTCTGGTTATAACATAGACCTAGGAACTTTCAGGCAGATTCTGAGTATATCCCCATTGTTGTAACCCCATAGTCTGCACACATGGTGCTTTGGGCAAATTCCACTTGAAATGAAATCAGGTCATGTTTTGGTTTTTTTCCTCTAAGAGGGATACCTACTTGATCAGCAAAAGTTTCAGTTGTAACCACGAAAATAAAGCGCTGACAGATATTTGTCAATATTAAACTTGAAATATTACTCCGGTATCTTCACTCTGCAAACCTTATCCTGTATATGTTTCACATGTCAGGTGTCAGGGATTGATTTTTTTTTTTTGTTTTTTTTTTGTCAGCACGTTTTTGTCCATCAGTTATCGACAAGAGCATTGGGCTTGATTGTGACTGACACACGCGTGCGCGCACACGCGCGCGCACACACACACACACACACACACACACACACACACACACACTGACTTCAAACAGGAGTCACCCATTAGGTTGTTCGCTCAGGATGAGCCCGTGCGCTCTGACTGGGTGTGTCGGAGCGCAGCCCTCTGATTGGACACACCTTCCTCTCGGTTCACGCCTTCACGCTCCCATCCGAGCGGGGCGGGGCCTGCCGTGCATTTACACCCATGATTGGCTCACGATCAAACAATTTTACGGCTTTATCTCGGTGGGTTTGAGGAGCGGTGAGCGCGTTATAAATACGGTCCCCGGTGCCGGAGTGAAGATGAGCCCCGTTCGGCCGCCGCTTCGTCATCATTGTGAGGAGGATGCTGCAGCAAGTCCAGAGAGCAACCGGCCGGAGCGCCTTCAACCTGCTCAAGTGGATGGAGAGGTGGATGAAGAGGTGCGCAGACCTGGACGCGTCGGCCGGGCTGGAGGCAAACAAGGCGCCGCTGAAGACTCTGGGCTGCGTCCCGGGACCGTCGTTCGTCAGCTTCGCCTGGAAGTTATTCGCCCAACACGGACTGTCACGGCTTCATGAGTTACAGGTAAAATTGTAAAGTTCAGATGGAACCACAGAAGAGTAAAATGTGAGATGTAAAAGTAATAAAATAATAGTACAGTCATGCTTTATTTGATTTTTATATAGATGCATGCAGTATGGGCTGCATCAGGTTCGAATATGACTTACATAAAACCGATGCGCTTCAGAACGCATTCTGAAAACGGGATGACCAAATTGAGCTGCTAATTAAACAAATTCGCATCTGGGTCCGATGGCGATCACGTCTCAGTTTTTGTTCACACCTCTCTTTTACATCCCAGATTGAAGGATTGCGCCGGTATGGGCCCGTGTGGAGGGCGCGGTTCGGTTTCTTCCTGACGGTGCATGTGTCCGATCCGGCGCTCATCGAGCAGGTCCTGAGGCAGGAGGGCCAGCACCCCATGCGCTCCGACCTCTCCTCCTGGAAGGACTACAGGAAGCTCAGAGGGCATCACTATGGACTTCTCACAGCGTGAGTCTCCCTTCATTCCAGCTTCCCTCCTCTTCAGAGCTCAGGGATCAGTAGTGAAAACCAAACTGAATATAAACCAAATTGATTTTAAGGTTGGACTTGAATCAAGAGCAGGGACAATAATAATCACACACTAACTAGTTTTACCACTTTCTGTCTTTACATGAAGTGGACTGTGTGACTTCAACGCAGCAGCTGGAGCTGGGCTGTCAGATGAGGATTAATTCCTGTTTGCTGTGTGTTCTAGTGAAGGGGAGGAATGGCAGTCGGTGAGGAGTCTCCTGGGGAAGCACATGCTCCGACCCAAGGCGGTGGAAGCCTACGATCAGAACCTGAACAGCGTGGTGGATGACCTCATCGCTAAGCTTCGCTTTCGCAGATGTTCGCAGGGCCTGGTCACCGACGTCGCCAGCGAGTTCTACCGCTTCGGCCTCGAAGGTAGGGTTTGTTTTGTCGTGTTTCCTATGTGGTGGTTGAGGGTAGAAGATTAAAAAACTAGGCCTGCTTAGAACCATAAAAAATGGATTTCTTCCCTGCCTTGAGGCTTCTCAACACTCAGTGTTGTTGCAGGGAGAGAGAGAGGAACATTCATTTATTTTCCTGAATGAGACGTTCCCAGACTAAACACAGCCTCAGTCCAGTGACCGAGGTCACATGAACAGTTCTCAAACATCAACCCCCGCTGTCGCCAAAATGACTGTCCTGTTAGAACCCGAACCACCACCGTGGTTTATCCTCATGTTCTCAGCCCCTGAGCCACATCTGTCTCACCTACTAATCTGTCCATTTCTTCATTCTTTTCTTTAACAGGCATTTCCTCAGTGTTGTTTGAATCCCGAATTGGTTGCCTGGATGAAGTCATTCCTAAGGAGACAGAGCATTTCATCCAGTCCATTAACACCATGTTTATAAAGACGCTCCTTACTCTGGCCATGCCCGTTTGGTTGCGCCACCTGTTTCCTAAAAACTGGAACATCTTCTGTGAATCCTGGGACTCCTTGTTTAACTTTGGTAATTATTCTGAACATTTGAATGTGGAACCAAAACAGATGTCCACTCACTCTAATTTCTGTTCTTCTGCCAATAATCAATTCTTATTGGCTGTTGCTGGTTATCATTCTTTTAACTTATGGCGCTTTAACACTTTTCCATATCTGAGACATGAAAATGTAACATGTTTAGATACAAAGATACATGTTTGGTACAAAGTGGATCAAGATCATCAAATACAAGAATCAAATATTTCCCCAATGGTGCAAAACAGACCCGATAATGAGAAATTCTGCTTCATTTCTGTGCAATCCGTGATATTATGTTAAGTATTCATCAATGATGATCATGTCAAGTGATTAAAAATCACATTCTGTGTCTTTTCTGCATTCCCTTCATTCACCACCATAAATGGACTCTAATCTTTCAGCCAAAGGTCACATTGACCAGCGATTGTCGGCTGAAGCTGAGAAGATCGCCCGTGGGGAGAAGGTGGAAGGCCGTTACCTGACCTACTTCCTGTCACAGACTGGCATGCCCATGAAGACCATCTACAGCAACGTCACGGAGCTGCTGCTCGCAGGAGTCGACACGGTAAGAACAGTCTTATTTCCTTCAGCAGATTCTGCAAGCAGCCCTGCGGATTGATCAACCTTTTACACCGCTCTTGTGTTTCAGATCTCCAGCACTATGTCTTGGTCATTGTACGAGTTGTCCCGCCACCCCGAGGTGCAGGACTTACTCCGGAAAGAGGTGCTCAAGGTATTGGGGGGTCGAAGGATACCGACGGCAGCAGATGTGGCCCGCATGCCTCTGCTGAAGGCCACAGTCAAAGAAGTGCTTCGGTATGCCTCAAAAGTTTCCCTGAATTTCCAGAAGATGTGGAATGTTCACTGTTTGAGTATAAAGAAAAGATTGACCTTCATTTCCCAGGTTATATCCTGTTATTCCTGCCAACGCAAGAGTCATTCCCAAGAGAGACATCCAGGTCGGAGACTATCTCATCCCCAAAAAAGTGAGTGTACTGAGGTCACTTGGAAATCATTCATACTCAATGATGACTGTTTGCATTCCCCCCTGTCTTATGACAGACTACAAGAATCCCTAGCACTAGAATGAATATCAATCTTATAAATATTCATTACTGACATTGGAATTTTTCAATCCAGACTCTGATCACGCTTTGCCACTTTGCAACATCACGGGATCCAGCCGTGTTTCCAAATCCAGATCAATTCCAGCCCCATCGGTGGCTGAACAAGGACCAGACTCATCACCCCTACGCCTCTGTGCCGTTTGGGGTAGGAAAACGCAGCTGCATAGGTCGTCGTATCGCTGAGCTGGAGCTCCACCTCGCTCTTTCCAGGGTGAGATAGCTGGACTCGATGTCGCCTCTGCCGTAGGTAGTTTACAGTTTGGAGCCCCAATTAAGTCTTCATCCAGGTTGGGTTACCAACTTAGTGAGACAGGAAGGAGGAACAATAGAAAACACACAGGCAAAAAAACAACATACTTGCTGACTAATAGTTGATTGGAAAAACTGATGAGGAAACTAAGGTACATTTACCTGACATTACAGACACAATGCGGTTTTCAGTGCACATTTTTAGTAGCAATTGTTTTATCATCTGTTAGCATTTAGTTTTGGGCAGTTCACTTTTTATACAAAAACAAGCAACACTCTGGAGATTCAGTAACAGGCAGGTAGGCAGATTATTTCAGTTCTGCAATGAGTAGATTGCTTCCAGTTAAATACAGTTTGTGAGAGACGGCATCATTTCTGACAAATCCTCTTGTGCTTTTCTTGGGGTATTGTGAGTAACTAAAGATGAGGATTTAAACCATTGTGTTAATCCACTTTATAATAATCACTAATTTAGACCAGATTTCAGTTAATCTCACTTCCATTGAAGCAGATAAGCACTTGAAAGGTTCTTTTTTACCCTGTAGTAACTCTCTTTTCTCTGCTTCTGCTGCCCTCAGATCCTCCTGGAGTTTGAAGTGAAGCCAGACCCAGAAGGGATTACAGTGACGCCCAAGACACGGACGCTTCTGGTCCCTGGAAATGGCATTAACCTCAAGTTTATTGAACGATGACCCACTCTCTTGTCTCTCGCTGTACGAACTAGATTGTAAGTCTCTCGGTTGTAGACAGCTGCGGCGGCTGTTATCACAGCAGCTGTGTGCGTGCAGTGGATCACGTTAGATCGGACATTCAACCTTTGACACAGCTTGTGCCAAAGCCTGTCCCTGACCCGGATTGTGACGGGGTGACATGGGGAGAAGGGCAAATGAATTAAGAATGAGCAGCTCGGTGATGGGCTTTTCCACTGTGAAATATAACTCCAAATTGAATTGCTTTTGATAAATTCACCGTCAAGCACTTAGCACTTGCAGAGAGGGCAGGAGTAATCCAGCAGACACTTTCAGATCTACAAATGCACATTCATCAGGTTATTGTCCTTAAAGTGAGTCAAACCATGTTGGTTTTTGTGGAATTTGCATCTTATTATTGATCTGTTTGAGTCTAGTTAATCTAAATGTGATTGTGAACCGCATTTGTGACTAAACACAAGCCATGTCAGCAAAATCCTGCGTGCTATAATTGTGCAAATAATTAATCACAATGTTTCTGCATGTTGCTCCAGCATTTCAAGAGATACTTCTTATTCCTCTCTAATCAGTTTGTTTCAGAGGCACTGTTTGTCATATCTCCCACTTTTACTGAGTTACTCTGTTTTGTGTGAATATTTTGTTCAGCATATGGATGAAATGTATTTTCTGTTACTTGTGGGAAATGAAATGCCACTGCTTAAAATCCAAAATATAGGTTGTGTGATTTTTTTTTCTGTATTGTACTTTTAAATGTATGTTGATTTTCTACAGTCCAGCACAATGCAGGCTTATGGCATTAAAATCTGAATGAGCTATTACCACCGTTTTGTAAATGTAATAAACTTCAGTACAGTATCTATATTTATTCCAATCTAGTGCATTATGAAGCTGATTTTGTAAATGTCATTAAACAGTTGTAAGTTGGATTCCTGTCCTGATTTTATTTGGCCTAATC
The DNA here is from genome assembly GCF_040054535.1 of Antennarius striatus. Classification (NCBI taxonomy): domain Eukaryota; kingdom Metazoa; phylum Chordata; class Actinopteri; order Lophiiformes; family Antennariidae; genus Antennarius; species Antennarius striatus. The sequence continues at coordinate 17,071,553 of NC_090780.1, read as the reverse complement.
AACGAGAATGCATTTGTACGACAATGATATTCTGTTGCCATAACGCCATAGGCAAAGTAAATTCCATATGGCTACAAGGTTTTTAGCTTGTGAAGTTACAGTGACGTTCTTATTTTTAGGAAAAAATGTCTACAACTTACAGCTTTTTTGGACTCGCGAAAGTCCCCGAGCGATAACATAAGAAAACAATAGAATGCAGCTATTTCCATATGCCAATGGAAATAGCCAAAGTGACCTGAACACTCTCGATCATTAAATATGCACTCGGGTCATGACCGCCTCACGCCCATTAAAAATCTTTTTTTACAAGCTAAACCCGCAAATTGGTGTACGACAAGGCGAGGACGATTAATTGAAAGAAAATGAGAATAGAGTGTTTTATAATAGATTTTGTGTTAAAATTCTAATTGAACAACAAATGGTGAATTCTGAGAGGGGGGAGGAGTGGTGACAGACCGATCAGAAGGTAAATGAAAGATATTATCAATACTTTTTTGTAGTCTTAGACTTTTGATAGATAGATAGATAGATAGATAGATAGATAGATTTATTTATTAATCCCGGAGGAAATTGTACATATCCACTGCTCAGGCATTACATAACGAATAAATACTGGATAAACACCAGGAGAAAAAGAAACACTGACATCACAGGACATAACGCAAGACATACACTACACTAACAGACACATGTGGCACTTATATACTAAACTATAAGTAAAATATAAACAGTGTAAAATTAAAATATAAACAGTATAAAATTAAATTAAATCCATTCAACCCCGTGCTGACCTCGCCACCTCCCCCATGCTCCTCCTGAGAGAGTCATTGTACCCCCTGATGGCACGGGGCATGAAGGAGGACCCCAACCTCTCCGTGGAGGCGCTGTGTGACAGCAGTCTGCCGCTGAAGGTGCTCCTCTGCTGGGAGAAGGTGTTGTGCAGGGGGTGTATGTATGTATTCACCTCGCTTGCTATTTTTCATGCCTTTTTAAATTGAAATGAAAAATCATGTTATCGAATTAAAAAATAAATAAACAATCTATGGCATACCAATGGTGTTGTTTTAGTTAAAATGTTAGTTTAAAATGTATTCTGGTCCAAGTAAAACTTAGAAGTAAACATTGAGTAATATTTTGTATGACTGTATCTTCACATAGTGAATGCAAGTTTTCAATTGTTGAATCTCACATTTATACCTACATACAGTAGGATAGAAATACAGATAGTTAAGCTAGAACTACTGACTTTAGTGTATTTTTGTAGGTAAGCTGAACAGAAGATTTTGCCCTCAGAATGCACCAGAATGCAGGAAAACAACCCCATTTTCTAAAAAATTTCCCATGGGGGGGGACCCTCTGGACCCCCCTGTGGGTGGGTATCCCCCCACATCCCCCTACAACGAGTGTGGTTTTACACACCCTTACAATTGAAAACTTGCATTCATTATGTGAAGATACAGTCATTCAAAATATTACTTTTAAGTTTTACTTGGACTGCAAGACATTTGACTTAGACATTTTGATTTTAATAAATTTGATTCTTGGTATCATTCAATGTTTACTCTTAAGTTTTACCTGATATTATAGCAAGCCGCTGTCTTGGACACAGAATGTGGCTTTTTGTGGCTGACTCAATTATTTTACACTGAGCCACAGTGGCTTAGTCATATTAGCTCCTAGTGCAAGCCCAGAAAAGTAATTTTCCCTTTGGGGGAAATAAAGTAATATTCTGTTCAGTTCTTCTGTAATGCCTCTTGATCTTATGTTGATGAGATATACAATTCTTGTTTGGAATCTTTACTTTTAAACCATTTTCTCTCAATTTTAACAGCATCCACCACAACATATTAAACCAGAGGGACAGCACATGTTACAGGTTTTGGAGATAAAGTCATAGAGGCCAGACTGAGATGGTTTGGACATGTCCAGAGGAGAGATAGTGAATATATTGGTAGAAGGATGCTGAGTTTTGAACTGCCAGGCAGGAGGCCTAGAGGATGACCAAAGAGGAGGTTTATGGATGCAGTGAAAGAGGACGAAGGTAGTTGGTGTGAGAGTTAGATGGAGGCAAGTGATTTGCTATGGCGACCCCTGAAGGGAAAAGCCGAAAGCAGAAGAAGAAGAATCAAATGTGTTTCTAACTGCAGTTTGATGTCCATGACAACCATCTACATTAGCAACACCAATTCCAGTGTGACATCACCATGTAGACAGTCCCTCAGTTATGAGTACTGTATACTGTACAACCAAGAAGCCACCTCAATACATGAAATTGTATTATTTAACTCTAAAAGTCAATTCAAAAGACATCATTTGTTTAGAAGATATGATACCATTTAGTTATAACTAGTGAATGCCTAGTTCAATAGGCTCCTAATTTTGTAGACTTGAAACATTCATTGAAGCATACATTTATGTATATTAGGTGTTTGACATTGTTTATCTGTGAAGATAAAGATCAATACTGGATTGAAATCAATATTTTGCATTGGAGAGATGAAACCTAAATGAAACACCACAAGAGTTCAGATTGTTTTTGTGTCCATTCTAGATTAAGGGACAGTCAGGAATGTCTTACAACTAGACTGGAGTCCTGGCAGGAAAAAGAGATCAATTGAGATGTGATAGATCTAATGAACAAAAAAATAAACCATTAGATAGATATATACTTTCATGATCCCAAGGGAAATTCAGGTGACATCTGCTCACAAGAGATACAATAAATACACATAACAGTGACAGAGAAAAATGGCACAGCCAAAAGACCTTGTATAAATTACATTATTTACATACTGACATAATTATAACAACAGAAAACAAAAGAACCTAGAATAAAAGGAAGTATAGGGACATGAAAGAAGCATTGGGTGTAGATGATGTATGATTAGAAACACATGGATGAACCGAGCTGTAAACTGACACTAAGGACCCCCACAAAGTGTCCTACAGTGCATCCCAGGCCCCCCTCGTCTATCCCTTCTCAGCCGACCTGGATGACCCTGCGGGCCCCCTCCTTCTGACGGAGTGGTTGTGCATCACAAGTCATTGTTTGTGTCTAACAATGTAATTTTTTCGATACTCTTATCGTCCTATTGAACTTTAGTTGGTTTTATATGATTGAATGAACCGAAAAGTGAGTCGGACTAGTCATACCGTCCACAAGGTGGCGATAACGCTCCCAAAGCCTGTTTGTCCGTCCCCACTAATGCATCACGGGAAGAAATCAGCCCATACCAGAGCAGCTAGTGCTAACTAGCATGTTAGGGGTGTCTAAGAACAACGAGTCAGTTTGGCCAGTTAGCATTTACCTCACAATATGTTTATGAAGAAATGAATAGAGCAAACAGACAGAAGTAAACAGATCAGATACTACAACGAGGGTAAATCGCGAGGAAACGTGAGTCACCAGACAATGTAACGCTAAGCTAACAGGGTAGCTAGCTAATGGGCTAACGCTGGCTAGCGCTACAAAGCTGGTTCCAATAAGGCAGCGCTAGCTAGCTAACGTGAACTAGCAATGTTTTGATTTACTAACCAAATGGGCTGACGTCCAATAGTGGCCGAATCAGCTGTCTTATCTGACAAAGCTATTAATTTCAAACAAAACAGTACGAATGAAACGCTACAGGAGCTGTTCCGGAGCTAATAAGATGTAAACAAAGACATCGCTAAGTTTATCAGCTAGTTCAGTACCCTGACCCATGTATACACACATGACTTCAACATCTGTCTCACCAAGAGTTGGAAAATGTAGTGTTTGTGTCTGAGATGTAGTTTTTTATGTTGTTCTAACTTTAACAATATTTTCCTCTACAGCCAATGAAAATTATTGAACAATTTTGTGATTAAAACGCACGATTATTATTCATTGTAAAAAAAAAAATCGATGAGTATTGGCTAAACGTGAGATGCATCTATCATCCATTTACCTTATTATTAACGTTAACTCTTTCAAAAACTGATTTATCTTCAACCCATATCAAACCTAATTTTTTTGTTCCAACGAATAAGCAAGAATGTCCAGTCTTACCATTTTTCACTCCTGCTGGTCTGATCTGTGAAATCAATTATTTTATTTGCTGGTGTGTCTCATGTTGTTGAGCAGATGCAGGCTGGTGACCCTGTTGTTGGTGCACCAATGGGAGGGACTGGTGCTCAGAGTCGATCAGAGGATGAAGACTCACTAGGAATAAAAGATATGAAGAGAATGGCATCACAAGCATTTGGAAGTGGTGTTCCAAAGCGCAGAAGTTCCTCCAGGTTTGAGTTATTCTCTTATATTTGGTAAAATTCTTTAGCACGTTTTTTGCTTGTCAACCATAGAAATTAGAGTACATATAACTGTATTGCTGAATGCTGTTTTCTGTTACTGTTATTATACATTGATTTTCTGTGGTGCACATACAAATGTTGAAGTTACAGACATTTATATATTTTTTAGGTCAATAAAGAGGAAGAAGTTTGATGATGAGCTGGTGGAGAGCAGTCTCGTGAAGTCGTCCAGTAGAGTAAAAGGCCCTCCTGTGATAGAACCTATCCGATGTTCAGGGAGTGAACCCTCATCTAGTGAGAAAAAAAAGGTACATCAGTAGTGCAGTACCACTGATGTTGAGATGACATTGATTTGATGAGTTTTTTACTGACTTTGTGTTAGGTCACCAAATCAGGAAGTTCTCTCACGCCGCCTCTCACCATGGTAGTAAACCCTGCACCCATCACCAAAAGAGTGAAGAAGAGTAAGCAGCCGCTGCATATCACAAAAGACTTGGGACGATGGAAACCCACAGATGACCTGTTACTTATAAATGCAGTCTTACAAGTGAGTAGTATAAAAGTTATTGTCTTTGGTGCTGCATGATATTCATGATTTGATATGGGTGGTTTGTTTGTTTGTATGACTGGTTTGTTTGTGTGACTGTTGTTATTTTCCACCAGACCACAGACCTAACCTCTGTCCATTTGGGGGTCAAGTTCAGCTGTCGTTTCACACTGCGGGAGATTAAAGAGCGGTGGTATGCTCTTCTCTATGATCCTGTCATCTCAAAGTAAGAAGCTACCTACAGCAGCTTTAACTTTCTTCCAAGTTTTGACATTAAATTTAAAAGATAATAAAATTTGCACTGTTGTCTTTGTTTCAGGCTTGCATGGCAGGCCATGCGTCAGCTTCACCCTGAAGCCATCGCAGCGATTCAGAGCAAGGCTCTTTTCAGTCAGCCAGAGGAAGCACTGCTAGCAAAGATTGGCTCAGTGAGTACAACAATTCACTGTCATAGTAAAATTTTAAGGATGTAATTGATTAAAATGCAGATTGATCATCAAGTTACATCTGTTGTGTTCTTAAGCAACTTTGTATTATTTTTGTCATTGACCAGGCCAGTCAGCCCAAACTGGACATGTTCCAGGAGCTTCTGTGCAAACATCCCAGTGTCTTTCACCCATCTCGCACCCCCAAGAGTCTGCTGGTGCACTGGCAACTGCTGAAGCAGTACTACCTCCTGGATGACCAGAGTGGTATGTTAGGTGGCCTACACATACATTCCAAAATGACACTTAAGCTCCATTTACACAGCCAGCTCAAGGCAGGGCTGTTTCAACTTTACCCTCCCCTGACGTTCAGTTTTAACACATTCAAGGCGTAATGTAGGACTGTTGTTCCACCGCTGTTATTGCAGCCAAGTAACACATGTTCATATGTGTGAGGTGGAAAAGCAGGAATTGGCAGTGATGCTTTGACAAATGCATGAAGCTCAAACCAGAAGATTTAGAAAGCAGCTGTTAGTAGTTGACAGCTAACCAATAGAGGAAGAAAACACTAATGTCTCCAAATTCGGTAGAGCATTTTCATCCCATTAGATCCCATTTGTAATTTTTTTTTAGTGATTGATCTTGTAACCACTACAAAACATGACAAACAAGAGGAACTTGTATGATGAAAGGACAGGGAGACAGAATTCTGCGACACCAAAGTTAGAAGCAAAGTATAAACTGGTTTAGTGTGACTTAAGGTTAGGAATGAATCATTTGGTGAGGACTTCTGAAAATTGTGAGTGTAATTGCTCTGCATCTAATTGTCTTGTTTGGTTTGGTTGTGTGTTCCAGTCCAGCCTCTCCCTAAAGGCGACCAGGTCCTTAACTTTTCAGATGCGGAGCAGATGGTTGACGACGTAAAGTTAAAGTAAGACTGTTCATAGCATTCCGTTCATGTTTTACTGTTGATGAGAAAGTACTGTACAACTTGTCACTAAGGTATTGTAAGTCCATAAGAAATCAGCAGCTAAATTTATTTTCTCTGTTTACTCAGGGAGAGCAGAGATGAGGTGTTGGAACACGGTAAGAAATTAAAAATAAGGCCATATACTGTGTATCTTGTGAATAGAGAGGGAAGAAACATAGTCAATTATTTCTGCCAGAGGATTTCTCTAACTAATTACAGTATTTTGCCTCTCTTAAAGTCGGTCTGTGTTTTCCCTTCCAGAGCTGATGATCTCTGATCGCCATCAGAAAAGGGAAATCAGACAGCTAGAGCAGGAGCTGCCTCGATGGCAGGTCCTTGTGGACAATATCACAGGTGTGGAAATGTTCACTCACCACACATGAGCAGATGGGATTTTAGGTGTATTTTGTTGCTCTCATTGTTTATCTTTGCAACAGGTATGAGCATGCCTGACTTTGACAACCAGACGCTGGCGGCCTTACGAGGACGGATGGTACGCTACCTCATGAGATCGCGAGAGGTGAGGAATCTTTCAAAAATGGATGTAAAAAAGAAACGATGTTGAGACGTCATGTTTGTGAGTAGAAAATACATTCACTGTTACTTGTTCAAATTCAAATTCACTTTACTCATGTTCACACAGATTACTTTGGGCAGAGCGACCAAGGATAAACCAATAGATGTGGATTTGTCACTAGAGGGACCTGCCTGGAAAATATCTAGGAAACAAGGTGAATTTAGTCCTTTGTTCTCAGGCAGTAGTGAAACATGTTATGAAATAAACAGCTATGAGTTTCTTGGAGCTGGAATAATAAAAAACAACAAATTGTCTTTCCAATATTTTTTTGGGGGGGGAAATTTGAACAATTTTTTATTTATTTAATATGTTTAAAACTGAAGCATTTATGTAGAGTTACCTTTGTCCCTAAGTCCCTTTGTTCAATATCCATATGTATGGAGATCTTATCCAAGCCAGAACTGCACCAGCAAAGATGTTCAGTAAGATGTCTCTCCCCTTTTTTCTTGAACAGGACTGAAGCTGTGAATATATTAGCGTTTGTGTTAATTCTATGTGGTCATTGAACCAACCATAGAATGTTACATCAGCCACACTGCAGCCTTTCTCCTTACATCACATGATCTAAAATGAGGCCAGCTCTGCCAGTCAGTTGTGTCTACAGTGGATTACGGCATACCTTTAACCTTCTGCCTGAAACAGACTGGTCTCATCAGAATAAAAACACTGAATTGTCAGTTTTTGTGGAAGAGAGTTATGTAAGAAATAATTTCTGAAAGATAATGTCTTTACAATCTCCACTGCAGGAACTTGTAAAGTAATTCAGGAACCAGGGTCTGTGTTCTTTTACTATGGATTGTATTCTAGGAGTAATGCTCACCAGAAATGTGAATAAGTCATCACATTATTCTGGTTGAGACATGTATACTGTTATATAAATCTCAGTACACATTACCGTTGCTTTGTTATATCTTAAAATAACAGCTAACAAGTAGAATTTACATAAATGAAGTTTGTTCCTCAAAACATTGTGTGATTGACTTTTTGTTTTTACCAGTTTCTTCAGTTGATTTAATCTCTCGTTTCACTTGATTCCAGTTTATAGATTGATCTGTCTGAAAGTAACTAAACTGTTGATAATCAGTCAGTCGTCTAAAGTGAGTGTTTAACACGTGCTGATGTCTGCAGGAATTATTAAACTGAAGAATAACGGAGACTTCTTTATCGCCAACGAGGGGAGACGTCCCATCTACATTGACGGCAGACCCGTCCTGTCAGGCAATAAGTGGAAACTCAACAACAACTCAGTGGTGGAGGTACGACACCTGTGTTCTATTTATCTCAGACTGAATGGTCTTGACAGACATCACATGTTGAGTCAGACATGCTAATGCTCTCTGTTTCTTCAGATTGCAGGTCTTCGATTTGTTTTTCTAATCAACCTGGAACTCATCTCAATGATCAAAGCTGAAGCAGCAAAGATGACTCAGCAGTGAATATGACTTACACAATGGACCAGTTCTGCCCGTCCATGTTCCAGCAGTGACTGAGACTTTATTCAATGGAGCGCAGCAGCGTTATCACACATCAGATCGCCACAGGAACCTAAGATGTGAATATTGATCAGGCTACAGGTTTTACTTCTGGGGATATTTTCCATGTTGTAATGTAGACACTCATGGTAGAGCTTTGTTTGTCTAATTTTTCAGAATATTGTATTTAAAATCTGTAGTAAAGTTTTTTCAACATATTAAACTTGTATACTCAAGTTCCCAACGTTCTGTTTGTTGTTGATAATGAGGAAAAGGACTGTGAATGGCAAGAGACACATTGTAAATGCTCTGGACTTAATTGCCACATGAGGGTTACCTTTCTCGAATATTTTAATTTGCATGTGTTTGGTTAACATATGGATTTGGATGCCGTGGGGCATGTACAGATCCTGGTTTAAAAATTTGATATAGTTTGCAGTTCAGTATCCCTTCAATTAATCTTTGAAAGAAGAATCGATATTATCTTTTAAAGGTAAAATAACTATGTAAATGGGTACAAGGCAGTTAGTGGGTTAACCACTGAGTGCTTGAACAGAAAACCTGAACATCTATAAAATCCATTTCAGGCTCTTAAAGTCGCATCTAGTTAATACCGATGCATCGACTGCATTACTTTACTAACGAGTTCTTTAGTTTATGTAGAAAAGTCTTCAGAAAAATTAATATTGACATTCTGGATCCAACAAAAAGTCTACAGAGACAATTTTCCAAGTTGAGAATAAATTGTATTGAAGATTTTTAAACAAATACCAAAAGATGAATCTAATTTTAAATTTAATATTTTTAATTTACTGAAACCATTCAATGTGCACAGCAGGTAGCGCTACGGAGTAAACTAGGTTAAATATGAAATGAAGTCAACTTTAATATCCAGACTTCTCTATGGAAATATGAGCAGCACATATTTCTCACTACATAACTCACTACATACTATAAATTTCTGTTAATAATTCAACACATATGGGCCAGTTAGACACAGTTCCTGCTGTCAGTTGTTCAAACTTTACCTCTAATCAATATTATTCAAAAATGAAAGACATTAATGCTCATGTGTGTTAAAGGATTTACCTTTGTGTGTTTAACCCTGAGCACATTGTACTTGGCTGATGTGAGTAATACAACAATGCAGCCCAGCTGTCGTCCATCCTTAAATGATGAAAAACCAATGAGATGACAGAATAGTTCTGACTGAAATGCTTCATGAATCAACCAATTGTTCTACCGTACCTGACATAATGGCAACACGAAACAGTAAGAACTCTGGGCAACCTGAAAAAACAGGAATACTACGTTAGCTGCATGTATCATTACCTCTATACAAAACACAATGTTTAAAAGAAGCTTTCACTGTTAAGATTCTTCAGTGCACAGGATTGCTGTACCATGGTGGCTGGAGCTATTGTCATCAAAACACAGACAGAACACTCCAGTGAATCTGTTATTGCAACAGAAACTCAATCTGAGCCGCAGGTTTTGTTTTGACTGGATTCCACTAACGTGGTATGAGTTCCAGCGGCCAAGGTTTAAACAAGGGAAACAGACCAGCAGCGAGAAGTCAAATCCAAACATCACACTGCTTTATTCTGCCTCTCAGATGTGTTATAGGTGTTATAAATGCATAAAAACAGAAGCATTTATACCCAAATCAAAGTATCATCAATAACTAAAGAATAAATGTGAATGTGCAGTAATATCATATTAAAGTAGACAAAGTATGAAAAAAACGTGATTGTAATGTAATCTATGTACAGTTGGCTCTCCTAGTCCAGTGGTTCCGAATATATGGGCTGGGTCCGTTAGAACTGTCCTTATGAATCTGTGAGTTCAAATAATGTACTGTAATGATACAGTAGTTTAATTTAAATGGAATATTATGAGTTTGGAGGTGAATGTCTGTTGGGTCGACCAGCTGGTAATTTTTTTTCTTAAGTCACAATGCAGCTGGTTCAAACTTCAAGCTGGTAGTTTCTGCATGTTAATTCTTAACCTAAGAGGTAAAACAATAACTAAAGTTTCCATATACTGTACTTGAAGCAGTGTGATGAGTACAGCAGCAAACAAACAAAAAGGAGCAGAAATGCACAAATGATGACTTGGATGGAGAATAGCAACATGTGACACAAAGCTATAGCCTCTGTGGGGCAGGTGGTCGTTGTTATGACCAATAATTTACCTTTAGGATTATTAAAGTATTCTTCATCATCAGTAACTAGTCTGGAGCATGTTTTGTTTTTATGTCTTCTTGATAACAAATCACAACTCAAACTGTGGTGATATTATTTGATTAATATTGCTGTTTGTCCTCTTGTGGCATTGATTTGATTTGTTGCTGGTGATATTGCATTGCACTATTGTTAAACATTTTTTTCCACTTGTGCTTTGCCGTAGTAACAGAACAGGTCTCTGGCAAAAAGGTCGATAAACCTACTGCCTTTATGGGTCTGCTGCTGTCAGGAACAATAAAGACTGTTTAAGGTGAGGGGGATGTCATCCAGCCAAAACAGAAGACAGCATTGTGTTTGATTCAAACTTTAGTCTTACACCCATCATGTTTATATCACTGCATTCATTACAATTAATGGAAAGGGACATGAGACAAAGTTCACGTCCACATTGTCTGCTGGCAGGTACAAGTACTGTACAAGAATGTGGTGGAACACAGATGAAGTACTGTGATTAAACCAAATGACCACATACCAACCTACATGTGTGTGTGCGCAGGACAATTCACTGTATGAGATTTTTCTCAACTGAGTGTTTCTGGGCTTTAATACAAAAAAATGTTCGTTGTCATTTTTTTAACGAACCTTGTGCTATTTTTGCAATTTTAGACATTTCGATTATTTTTTTATTCACTTCGAATCATCTCTGCAATTGAAGGAAAATGAAGTATTGAATTCTCATTTTCCCAAACCACATAATGATATTGATAAACTTCTTCTTCTTTTCCTTTCGGCTTTTCCCTTCAGGGGTCACCACAGCGAATCAGTTGCCTCCATCTAACCCTGTCTTCTGCATCCTCTTCTCTCACACCAACTACCTTCATGTCCTCTTTCACTACATCCATAAACCTCTTTGGTCTTCCTCTAGGCCTCCTGCCTGGCAGTTCAAAACTCAGCATCCTTCTACCAATATATTCACTATCTCTCCTCTGGACATGTCCAAACCATCTCAGTCTGGCCTCTCTGACTTTATCTCCAAAACCTCTAACATGTGCTGTCCCTCTGATGTACTCATTCCTGATCCTATCCTTCCTGGTCACTCCCAAGAGAACCTCAGCATCTTCATCTCTGCTACCTCCAGCTCTGTCTCCTGTCTTTTCCTCAGTGACACTGTCTCTAGACCAAACAACATCACTGGTCTCACCAGTTTTGTACACCTTTCCTTTCATTTTAGCTGAAACTCTTCTATCACACATCACACCTGACACTTTCCTCCACCAGTTCCATCCTGCCTTTACACGCTTCTTCACCTCTTTTCCACACTCTCCATTGCTCTGGACTGTTGACCCTAAGTACTTAAAATCCTCCACCTTCTTGATCTCTTCTCCCTCTAACCTCACTCTTCCACTTGGGTCCCTCTCATTCACACATATGTACCCTGTATTTTCTTCCATATGTTTTGCATCCTCTCTCCAGAACGCTTCAAGTCCGTGTCTTCAGCTCTTAAAAAAATGGGTTTTTTTTGTTTTCACAACCTGGTAACCTAAAAATCTCAACACGACCTTATAAACTTTTCGTGAGCGGCGTGTTAACACCCATGAATGATCACTAAGAAAACAGTTTAATACAACCAACCTCATTCCCCGGTATCAAAGTAACTGTGATTCGTTCGCCTCACCTGCTCCATCACAGTTTTGGTTGCGTCGTAACAATGTATAGAAAAAATCCTGGGTGTCCTGAACGCCCCTCGGTTTGTGACGTCACAGGTCTGCGTAGCGTAGTTGTTTGTGCAGGTTGTAAATCGTAGAGCATCCGAGCGCAAGAAGGCGACGGAGTGGATGTAAGTATTTTTTATTTAGTTGTAAAATGTGAAAATAGATAAGATTAAAACGTCTCTTTGGCTTGTGAACACATCTGGACGAGCAGGTGAAGTCAAACAGGATGCAAATCAGTGGCTAACATGGATGTTAGCTAAGTTAGCCGCTGGTGTGGAGTCGGTGGTTAACCGCTGCTACGTCAGATTTAATGTCACCCAGCGAGTTAAGATAATGTTAAGATAATTGTTTGGAGTGTTTTAAAAGTGCCTTGTGACTGTTGCTGTCATTTCAGTGAAGCTAACTCTAGTCTCCCTATATTTTGGTTGTTTTAATGCTGGCGGGCGGTGGGGCTCCTCTGGACACCCGGTCGTGCAGCAGAAGAGTTTCTGTTAGTTTTACAGAGTTTGACGAAACACTTGATTAAATTCTGAAACCGATCCAGGAAGTTTGTTCATTATTCAACATTTTTAATGTTGGATCTATGAAAAAAAAGCAATGTTGATGAATAATTATGAAGTATAAGGTGACTGGCTATTAGGGAAGGGTCATACCTTAATATCTAAATGTGAGAGGACTTTAATGTCAGTCCCTGTTGTAAATTATTACTGACAAATTGTGGTAGTTTGTTCAGTATTGACATCATAAGTGTCTAACCAGACTTTACAAAAGCAGTAGGTAATTAGTGCCCTCAGGTAGTGGACGACCACAGTGAAAGTGGATTGGAGATAACCCAGACTAATTTTTATGACCACCGTTACTGATTAGACAGGTTCCATTATGTTATAAAATCATTTTATGGTCATTTTATACTGGAAGTGTTGTTTTTTTTTCTTTGTGAGATATATTAGCTGTCTGTTTAACACTCATTAAACTTCAAGTCATAATTGTGATACTAATTTTGTTCCAGTGTCACAGGAAGATGTTCCATATAATCATGTTATTCATTCCAGTCAGTCATTCAGGGAGTATTATTATAATTATAAGTATTATTCATTCTGATCCTTCTTCCTTATTGTCATCAGATTAAGGGAATGTTTAAAATCAGCTGGTGTTAAGTTTCAGTGCATGTCTTGATGCTGGATGGCGTTAATGTTGGCTGTAATCGTACATTTTTTGTGATAAGAGAAAAAAGGAACTTTTCCTTCCATTCCTCTGTTTACTCCCCCTGAGCGTCTTTTGAAGTGAATCAACAGTTGGTTGGTTCAGCAGAAGTTTGAGGGTTCAAAGGTTTACTTTAGAAAACACACATTATCTGGAGAGGCAGCAGGTTTGGTGACTTCAAAAACTCTGTTCTGCACATGGTTTCTAGCAGCCACTTCCCTCCCCCGCCATAGTAATCATTGGGTCCAGGTGATTTTTGTTGTTTTATATGCTGCTGATTTGTGCAAACTTAGAATTTCACTCCTAAAATTATATTAATGTGGTCTTTGCTTTTCAAAAGAGAGATGTCAGACTTTAATTCCATTAGCTGCTTTTCACTCTCATATTCAAAGGATTTCTTATTATACTTATACAGCTTATATACTGTATATATACAGCTTATTTATAGACATTCAGACTTTACCAATATTTTTTGAGCTGACTTGCTGTGAAACAACTTTCTCCCCAGATCATTAGCAGGATGCTGCTTGTCAGATACGGTCACAGCCTGACTCGATTCGGCCGTCTCAGTGCTCAAAGGTGAGTATGGTGACAAAAAGCCGTGACCAACATGTGCTGCTGTATTTGCGCCTTCACCTAATCTGGTCTCCTCTGGATTGAGTCGTTAAGCTCTGTCCTGTCAGAGTTCCACCCAGTCAGATGTATCTCGTTATAGAAGCGTGGGTGTGTGTAAATTTTCTTTTATCTCTATGGTTTATAGACATGGAGGGTCATCGGCTGTGGCGTCATGTGCAGCTCGTCTCTGGAGCAGCAACAGCAGCAATCAGGACCAGAGATGGCACCACCATACCCATGGAAACAGCTGGAAGTACGGCTTGGCAGGATTGATAGCTGGTACTGGTGCCGTCCTGGCTGGTGGCCTCCATTACCACAAGGTAAGGAGAGGAGATAAGAGATGTGATTGCAGTCAAGGTCCAGTTTTGTTTTATTGTGCCAGGGCTTAATTATAGTTCAATATAAGGTTTTTACGTATAGAGAGACACACGCACGCACGCAAACACACACACACACAGGGAGAGAGAGCTCAGTAACAGGTTGTACTCTTTTAACAGATTTGAATTTTAGAAGGAATCTTACATTATTTTATCAGTTGAGTATCAGTGAATGCTTAAAGGATTTTCATCGTTCCATCTCAGTCACACCCATTTATGGTTTAAGGTACGTTATTGAGAGGTTAGTGGCCGGTTTGTGACGCAAGCTTATTGGCTAATGCTCACTGCCACATTTTGTGTGACTCATCAGACTTATGCAGGTCCAGTCAAGCAGAATAATAGACTGACTCAAAATAATGAGACATGATATCACATCACAACTTTAATTAAATCTGTTAAGTTTTTCTGGTACATTTCTTATTCTTCTTCAATGTCACCCTTGTTGCATCCAGTTTATATCTAAAACAAGTCAACTAATGGTGACAGAAAATTACAGTCATAAACTGAGCAATCCTGATTATCTTTCAGGAGTTAAATTTGGCTACATTTATTGTTGTAACATTCCTTTCAGGTTAACAACTGTCTTCCTGGTTTCCTCTTGTCTTCTGGGATAACAATCCTTTTTGATTGTTTGTAAAAGCGATGCTTTCTTGTTTTCTGTCTTCTCTTGGTGCAGGCGGAACGGGCCGATACAAGCAGGGTGAGGACCATAGAGAAGACCTCAGATCTTCCCATCTTCTCCCAGGAGGAGGTCAGCAGTCACCGGTGTCTGGAGGATGGTGTGTGGGTCACTTACAAAGGTGGAGTGTATGACATCACAGAGTTTGTCAGCATTCATCCCGGTGGAGATAAGATCCTGCTGGCAGCAGGTGGAGACCTGGAACCCTTTTGGGCGTTATATGCTGTGCACAAACAGGAACATGTGCTGGAAATGCTCTCGGAATATAAGGTGGGTGTTTTCAATATATTTATTTTCTGGTAAATGTTGAATGTAATTAGCTACACTTGTGTTATGCTTAACAGGTTTATGTTCAAATTGCAAAGGAGAGACATCCTGTAAAACAAGGATTAGAGAAGATCAAGTTTTTTAAACTATTTTAAGTATTATTTGGAAAGAAAAAATCATTTATCATGAAAGAGTAGGAAGAGTTGTAGTTACAGAGAACAAAAGAAAAACTGGTTTTCAGCAGATTGCCTCTGGGTCAGAAAAGAATTTGTCACAGTCAATTGCGGCCAATTCTAAAGTAAAAGCTTAAGTTTACAACTCTGGCTGGAAATAAAATGAAATATTTAGTTCATATGAAGAGTGAACAAAGACAGACAGTAAAACCCCAGACAGAGCTTCAGGTTCTGATACTTGAAGGTTGAATCTGAAGCAGCCAGACTTCGTTTTAGGATCAGAAAATATTTCAGACAGATGGATTTTTTTTTTTTCGCTGATCAGTGGAATTCTCTCAATTTTAATTCCAGTAGATCAATCCTGTGAATCATCTAAATCCATTGAGAAAACTTAAGGGGGGGTTAGGTATCTTATTATTGTTATCATTGAAAATGATCGTGCATCCACTCAATTTCACAAAGTTTTTTCCACATACAGGAGAATTTAATAACTTTAGTTCAGATCGGCAGATTGGATGAATATGAAACAATTTAGACCAATGAGAATGCTCATAGCATTGCATCTCACAAATTTACAAAGACAGCGCAGAAGTTGGCAGAACTTGCTGCAAAGAAGAAACAACTTGTTAAATAGAGGCATCAGTATTAACTAGAGTTAGGAAACAATTCTTGAACCGAATAGAGATGAAGTCTTCTCAGAAACCTTCTTATGAGAACAAGTGCAAAGCATTGAAGAAAAACAGTGACTGAATATATTTTCAAAATCGTAAGTTGACTTTTCATGAAATTTACTGACTCAGTTTAAATCTATGTGTTTTGTTTTTCTCATCAAGAATTTAACACTAATTTAGATTTAAATGACTGAAAAGCTTTCAGCTTTAGGAGGACGTGTCCTTGTACCATTGTTCAACGTTAATAAGTCGACTGAAAAACAATTTTTCTGTTACCATTCCTGATTTCACCTCTTATTCAAGAGGATTCCTCAGTTCTAAAGGGCCAGTGAGAAGAACAGATATTTAAACTAATCTGAGGACAACACCATGACTGTTGTTAAAGCTCTATTGTGGGTCATGATGTCTAATTGTAGCAATCTTGTGAGTGATTAATATTATTATCACTTTCACTTTTTACTCCACTTATGAAGTGAAACTTTTTGAGGAGAGATGTTAAGGCTGAAATTGTATGTGGAAGAGAGAAGGTTTGTATGTGGTTTCATAAACTTTTGTTTGTGACTGATCAAAGGTTGGAGAGCTGAGTGCACAAGACCAGAAGAAGCAGCAATCCGTTCAGTCGTCTGACCCCTACTCCTCCGACCCGACGCGTCACCCTGTCTTACGCGTCAACAGCCTCAAACCCTTCAACGCTGAGCCACCTCCCGAACTTCTCGCTGACAACTACATCACCCCGTCGGCTATCTTCTTTAAAAGAAACCACCTGCCAGTCCCTCAGGTGGACCCGGCGTCATATCAGCTACATGTGGAGGGCCTGACGGGGGGCGTGCTGACGCTCTCTTTAGAAGAACTGAAAACCAAATTCCCCAAACACACCATCACCGCCACGCTGCAGTGTGCCGGGAACCGCCGCTCAGAGATGAACAAGATCAAGCAGGTGAAAGGGCTGAATTGGGGCATTGCTGCGATAAGTAACGCTACCTGGGGTGGGGCACGGCTCCGGGATGTGCTGCTAGCGGCCGGTTATGGGCCAGACGTGGCCCAGTGGGCTCGCCATGTCCAGTTTGAAGGACTAGACAAAGACGTGACGGGGACGACCTACGGTGCCTCCATTCCCTTAAACAAGGCGATTAGCGAGGAGGGTGATGTGCTCCTGGCTTATGAAATGAATGGTAAGGATCTCCCCGCCGACCACGGCTACCCTGTCCGCGTCGTGGTGCCAGGAACAGTGGGGGCCCGCAATGTGAAATGGCTGGGGAAGATCAGAGTGAGCGGCGAGGAGAGCAGCAGCCACTGGCAGCAGAACGACTACAAGGGCTTCTCCCCCGCCACCGACTGGGACACGGTGGACTTCAAGTCTGCTCCTGCCATCCAGGAGCTGCCCATCCAGTCGGCCATCACCACGCCGGCCGACGGCACCGCGGTCTGTCGCAGCAGTGAGGAGGTGACAGTGAAGGGTTATGCTTGGAGTGGCGGGGGAAGAGAGGTGGTACGGGTGGACGTCTCTCTGGATGGAGGAAAGACGTGGCAGGTGGCGACGTTAAAGAGCAGCGAGGACACAGACACTCCCGAACCCTCGCCTCTGCCAGGACGAGCCTGGGCATGGAAGCTGTGGGAGGTCACGGCTCCCCTCCCGCCTGACAGTCAGGAATTGGAGATAGTTTGTAAGGCTGTTGACAACAGTTACAACATGCAGCCAGACACAGTGGGTCCCATCTGGAACCTGAGGGGTGTCCTGAGCAATGCGTGGCACAGAGTGAAGGTGAAGATCGCAGAGGATGTGATTGAGGAATAGACTCATGGGTTTACTTCACATTGTTCTGAGCCCGGAAGATTCACGGCGAAACCGTTGTCACTTTGGATGATGGTAAAAATCTGTCGCTCAGAGGGAAAAGTGAACAGTTAATCGAGTCCAAGCAGCACTTTTGATACACAGCCAGAAGCACCGGTACTCATTAATCCAGTTTACCATGAAATCTGAAAGGTTTTCAGCTCTTCAGGGGTAGAAATAAGCTTAAGGCTATCTGGTGATGAGTCATTCCATGCGGAGCGTGTGAACCAGTAACAAATAAAATGAAGGATTAGAATCACATGGAGTGTGTGAATGATTGGATTTCACCTCAACTGGAATCAACCTTAATTTGCTCGCTATCTTCACCTTTGCACATGAGAAGACTACAACCTTTTTCTGCTGATCATACTGATGTCTAGATATTTGGTTTTTAGCCCTACGTTCTGGCTTAGAGGTGTGTGAAAGAGGAATTTATAGCTAAGTGTTGATTGAGTTAATGAATGTTCAACTGGATACCTCTACTTTTTTAACATTATTGAACTGGAATGGCCTTTGTAAAAGACTAGTTTTATAGATAATGGAAATATGAATGCTAATTCATTTGTGTCATAGTGATGATTGAAACTGTCAAAGCTGCAGAATTCCTGTCATGTAACCCTGTTGTCACATGTTGGATTACAGTGTTATGTAAAATGAAGATTCTCTTTGAAGACGGTGATTAAAGAACTCTACATTTACTCTGGGCTGTTTGTCTTTCCACTTTGTTGACTTTCCTGAGATCCTGACTGGTAGATACAGTAACTAGTCTTTTATGATCAAGGTTCATCTTCAGTGTGTGTAATATACATATATAAATAGAACTTTAAAGGGCTGAATTTCTATTTTTAATGACATTTTTGACCAAACAGAGATGGCTTTTCTAGCCAGATGAAGCATACATTGCTTAGCAAATGGAGATAAGACAAACTACCAATCATGTTCTGTGGTCTAACAAATTCATCCATTTTTTTCATTTTGTAATTATAAGTCTGAAATAATTGTATTACTTACAATGAAAACGGAAACTGCTAAACCTGTACTGCTGCTTTAGCAGAGTTCTAAATGTAACAGGAAACAGGATATGGAATGACAGCATTGTGAAAAATAGATGTTACATCTGGGAGGAAAATGAACAAGATTGAAGAAGGGAGGCAGAATTCATGTAAAGGATGAGATGTCTTGTGAGACCGACGTAGCCTGCTGTGATCAGAGTAGTTGTAACCCTAAACTACGTAAATCTTGAAGACTAGAACCGGAGTCAGGATGTTTTTATGTTGATAAGTCGTCTTTTTCCCTGAAACGAGGATGACGACGCATCATCATCCGTTTGATGATGTCAAACGGACAATATAGCTCAGTAAAACACAGAATCCATGACTTTCCATAACCACGTGACTCATTTTTTTAAATAAATAACAACACTGTACCAACCCTGTGCGGTGGTTGTTTTGAAATCACTTTGGTGGTAAATATTTGTTCTGATCCATCTCTGAGTCATCAATGACTAAAATTGGTATCAGCAGAACTGCTTGGAAAAAGATAAAGCAGGCACATATTTTATGGATCTACATCGGAACCAGGATGTGAGATCTGATGTTTTCTATTGGTTTCAGACAGTTGATGCTGCTATGAGTGTTGAACTATTCACAAAGACAATGCAAAGTCAGCAATGTAAGAGAAAAATACCCACATGGTCTTCACAAGTCCTTCTTCTGGCTGGTCAACTCTCTCTTCCTGTATTGTCACAATGTTAATAATAATTCTGTCACAAGAACATTCCACAGCAGACAGGAAGGAGATATAATTAAATCCTGTCCAGGTCAGCAAACAGAAATAGTTATGTCACACTGGTGATAAATATAGGGTTCTTGATTCGATTCCTTTCGGTGTGGAGTGTGTATATTCTCCCATTGTAGGTTCACTCCAAGTCCTCTGGCTTCCTCCTACCTCGAAAAACCTGCAGCTTAGATGAAACTCACACATCAGTGTGAGTTTGTGTATGAGTGGTTGTTTGTTTTTCGTGTGGCCCGGTGATGACCTGGCGTTTGATCCAGGGGGCATCCCACCTCTTAACCAGCTGTGATGGGTTCCAGCAGAACCGTGACCCATGGCGGATTAGCGACTGAAGATGAGACAGTTGTGATCCTCTCATCTACAAGGAAATGGACGGATGGATGGTGATAAATGCATAACCTAATTGTCTATATGTGTAACCTGTAGCTTAATGCTACATAAATCCATCAGAGATTGTAGTTTTAGTGTTTCTCAGATTTAAGCCTGTCATGTACTTCACAGTCGCATTCGTGCCAACCATTCACCGCCGCTCACATCTTTACACCAGCTGTTTTGGTAACTTGTGGTGCTCCGTTGAGACGTTATGACCTTTTCACAGCATTTCTCTCCCAGTTGTAACACATATTTAAACAGTATCTTTCAAGACACAGTAATGCACCAAGATAAATAGATAAGAAATGACAATGTCTGTGAATTTCATGCAACAATATTGACCTTATATCCATGTGTAAAATGACTGATTCCGAAGCTGGAATTCGTTCACAAGCAACATTACTTCAAAACAGTCAACATTTAGCAGAACCTCGACATCACTGCTCTGCTCACATAAACCCAACGAGCAAGAATTAAATTCTGCAGATACCAACAAATAGTTAAGGTATTGTTTAATGCAGCTTTAATATCGAAAAGTAAGAATTTGATATGTTACTAATTTATCTTAATTGATGTGTTCATGAAGGGAAAACAAGGAAACCCTTAGTTAGAAAATAGTATCTTATATGTAATTGCTGTCGGGTGTCATCCATCGAAATGACTGGTAACATCTTTAGGAGTAATATCCATAACCTACTTTTGAAACTTGTGCAAAAACAATTTAGATCGCATTATTATTACACAAATATGGAAGCTGGTGTTGACAGTATCCAACCCTATTTCGGATCCATTTCCTCGGATCCATAATGAATCAATTTGTGTTTAAGAGGTAGGCAGATATTTCTCAGGGATGGGAAAGCTGTGGAGATGAGAGGAATGTGGAGACGGAGGGTGAACACGCTGTGGTTTAGGCTGGTAGTTGAACTACTACACACAGAACACACTGTGTTCACGGGGAATCACCAGACTTGTGAATGTTCTTCACACTGAACGACCTCTTTTCAGAGAGTAAAACAGTAGCCTGTGAAGACTATGGCTGGATCTCCAGCTCTCCTCTGAACAGCTGCACAAAATCACAGCAGACATGTTGGCTGTGAATCAACTGGCTGCTCTTGCATTCCTCATTCTTCACAGATGGATCATCAGCCACAGGGTTGACTCATCCACTGGGCTGACTTAAAAACCGCTGAAGTGGTCGCAGAAGAAGAAGACTGCTGTGGGACTCCGCAGAGCACTTCTCAGGCTCTGAGCATCAACCCTAAACATCTGGGACCCAACATTTGAATATGGACTACACAGGCCTCCTGCTGCTGCTGCTCAGTCTCAGTGGGGCGATTGGTGCAGCGGTGCAATGGAAAGAATTAGAAGAAGCAATGGTAATGTGTTAAATTGCTTTAGAATTTTAACCAAACCGTCACAATATTCTCATCTCAATATTGAGTGTATACTAGATAGACATGCTTGAAAGTGTTCTTTTAAGTACATGAGCGTCTGCCTCTGTATTTAAGGCCTATTTGAAACAGTATCACTACCTGGATGACGCTGCTGATCCACAAGACCCCCACTACCTGGAGGAGGTCATTGAAGCTCTCAGGTGAAACACACTAGTGTACATTCAAGGTGGAATGACAGGCAGTACTAACAAGCTGGTGTTTTATCACATGACATATATGTTAGGGTCTGTTGACTGATAGATAATGCAGAAGAGGATAAGAGCAGCACTCCTCCCTGTGTCTGTTGGGTCTCCAGGGTTTTCCAGAGGGTGAACGATCTGCCCCCTACTGGAGAGGTGGATGAAGCTTCTCTGGCAGTGATGAGACAGCCTCGCTGTGGCATGGAGGACCCGTTCAACAAAAAATACTACAAGTACTCAGTGATGGGTGAGTCAGGACAAGACTAGACTAGCCTCGAGTCTGTCTGTCTTATCATTTAAAGTGTGTTTAACCCATTACAAACAGTACAAACAGCCATACATTTTTCCATTGTGCTACTTATGGATTGACTCATAGTGTTCAGAAATGATTCAGAAATGAATTATCAGCCACTCTCTGAAATGAAGAAGTCTCTGGGATGAGAGACGAAACGTCTTTAAGAACTTTCTTAACGTCCAGTGGATCGACTCAACAGCTTTTGGATAACCATGACCTGGATGACTGAGAACCTACACAGACTTCAGAAATGAAAGTTTTTGCTCAGGGAAGACAAAAGCCCACTTTTGATCCATGTCTTGCAGGTCGTTGGAGAAAGAGGAATCTGACCTACCGCATCTACAGCTACACACCTGACATGAAGAAGACTGACGTCCGGATGGCCATCCACTCCGCCTTCAAATACTGGAGCGATGTGGCTGCTTTGACCTTCAGAGAGATCCACTACGGCAGAGCAGATATAAGGATCTCCTTCCACAAGAGAGATGGCTACTGCTCTGTACCGTTTGATGGCCAGGGTTAGAAACACATACCACTATCAAAACCAACCTCTGCACAAATTTAAAACAGTTGATGGGTTAATGTTTTTTTTGGCCCCACCTGCAGGTCATGTGCTGGCCCACGCTGAGGCACCAGAATCTGGTATTGTTCATTTTGATGAGGATGAATTCTGGACTGAGGGAACATATTATGGTACTAATCTCCGTATTGTGGCTGCCCATGAAATCGGTCACGCCCTCGGTCTGGGCCACTCTCAGTTTAGAAGCTCTCTGATGGCGCCGGTCTACTCGGGCTACCGTACCAACTTCAGGCTGCATTCAGATGACATCCGGGGCATCCAGTCATTATATGGTGAGTGCAACAAGGAGACCAACTGGACTGGGTCAGCAGAGACAGCTTGGTATCAATTGTGACTTTGCAAAAATCAGAACCTCTTCAGAAAAGAGGATGAACTGCAAATAGAGAAACAAGTGGATTGTGAACATGGTAGGAAACAAAAAGGAGTCACATATTCTGTCAGGAAGTGGGAGGATTAGTGATACCAGTCCTGTTTTTGACTTTTGAATAGCATGATGGGTAATATTACATTTGTGTTTGTAACCAAAATCTGATATGAAAAATACACTGAAAGGAAATTGTAGAACAGAAATGTTTCTGATGTTGGTTTAATCATAAAAAGATTCAAATAGATTTACCAGGATGTTTAGCTGCTAATCAATAAAATGTGTTTAATATGATAATTATCTGATATTACTTCTAGAAATTGAGAAATGAGACATTTTGATGACTCTTTTCAACATTTTAATTTCAGGTTAGCTCCATGTCACTGTTTGATCCTCAAAGAGTTATGCATTACATAAAAGTCTTACTATTTAACCTTTATCTACATTGTTTTTAGTTTTATCTTAAAATAAGGAAGCAAAACTCTCATCCTAATAGTAGTTTCCTATTTCATAGGTAAACGCATCACCAGCACTCTAATTAGTCCAACAACCTCAGACGGGCTGTTTCCCACAGAGAGCAGCCACGCCACCAACAGCATCCCTGACCCATGCACCGCCACGCTGGACGCCATCATGTTAGGTAAGAGGCAGACTGGTTGTTTCTGGAGCAGCAGCACAAGCATGAATTGTAGACTACTGTAATGTTAGCGTAAACCAGAAGCACTACAAAAAAAAAAACATGATGTAAAACCGTTGGACCACGAAACTACCACAGTTTAAGAGGTTGCTGTGTTTGGGACCAGGACCCTGGAGGAAAACCTTTGCTTTCAGCGGAGACTATGTGTGGACTATCTCTGGTCTGGGACACAACACACCACTAAAGATCAATAATTTGTGGAAGGAACTTCCTGGGAGCCTTAACGCTGCTGTACATTCCCAAAGAACCAACAAGACATACTTCCTTAAAGGTACCAGAGGTTGTGGAAAACTTGTGTCATTGAGGTAACGCTTGCTGCTCTTCTGAGATAACTTTGCTCACTGCTTCAGGGAACAAAGTGTGGAGGTACACTATGTTCGCTCTGGACTACGGCTTCCCAAAGGTGGTCACACGGATCCCTCCTGATATCGATGCAGTTCTTTACCTGACAAGGAACAAGAAACTGATCTTCATCAAGGTATCTGGGATTAAAACACGTAGAGCAGCAGCAATAAACACGACCACATTTATTAATCCTGTAGAAATCATCTGTCTTCATCCTGTCGCTGCAGGGTTCAGAACACTGGCAGTGGGACGAGCTCAAGTACACAGACTTAACCGTCTACCCCAAACCGCTGTCTGCGCTCTTCACCGGAGTGCCGTCCAGTCCAGACGCCGCCTTCACCTGGACCAACAGTAAGATCTTCTTCTTCAAGGGAGACGAGTACTGGCGTGTGAATGAGATGCTGAGAGTGGAGAGAGGTTACCCACTGAGCAAGAAGGAGCGCTGGATGCGATGCTAGGGGTGTCCCAACCAGAGGCAGCAGCTCTTCTCCAGGCCAAGTACTTAGTGATTGTTCATGTTAATATTTTGTGAATTGATTTTATCTCACTGGATTTTATTTCAACTAATCCTATCCTCCACAGCAGGCTGATGTTTGTAAGTCGTGATCATTGATCACACGCTACTATACGGCTTGTTTTTACCTTTTTAATTTGAACTTCTATGGATGTCACACTGTCTCTCCTTTATGTTTATATGTATATTTTGCATAAGGTTCAAAAACAGTAGCAATGTTTTTTTCCCCCCATTTTTAATGCATTTTTGTACTTTCATATGTGGCAGTAAATTTCCATTTATTACCACATACGGTAATGTCTATAAGAATAGTGGAGATATTAAGAGGGTCACAAAAACACGATTAAAATTCACATTTTCAAATATATCCTTGAGGGGTTTTTTTTTTTACCAAGAATGAACAAAGGGGCGTATCCCAGGTAAATTCTTGTCTCAGATTGGTTGATTTTATTGTTATTGATGCAGCAAAATAAAGTTAGTCAGTGTGAAGTGTGAAATACTGACATCTGCTGAGACTTCACAAATCACACACACACACACACACACACACACACACACACACACACACACACACACACACACACACACACACACACACACACACACACACACACAGAGTAAAACACAACATAGTTGAAGCTGTTACTATGGCAACTTTTAACCTGGAGGTCAACAGGAGGCTAACCATCATGCTAACCTTCAGCTTTAGAAGACTTCCTGAAACAGCGGAAGAGATGATTTGATGAGCTGCTTCCATATTCCTCGACTTCATTAAAATGAATCAGTGAGAAAGGTAAAGAAAATCACATTTATACACACAAACAGACCTACATGTTTGTTTCATGACATGATTTTTGACATCAATCTTTAAGGATCATCCGACATTAAATTATTCTTAATCAAAAATACATTTAAATTTGGGAATTCAGGTCAGGTGTTGGACTGGAATCCTTACTTTTCATAGCAATGAAGCAGACTTCAGGTCAAATGGTGTTTGTTGTCTCTCACTATCAGAGACATGAAAATGTTGAGCATCCTCACATCAACGGTCGTCTCCTCTGGAGGGGTAACTACTGAACGCTGGGACAACGTAAAATAAGACGAAACGTCCTGTAACCGTCTCATTTACAGCCATTATTTCTTTGCACTGTTCAAAAATAAAATAGGATCAACTGTTCCAGGATTAAGTCGATTCCGCACGGCCTCATTCACAACAGTCGTCGCAGGAATGCACAAGATTCTCCTTGCGAGGCGCTGCAACCGTGGGAAGGAGCGGTTTTGTTTGTCCCAGAAACACAGTAGATTCTCCTCCAGCGACTCCTCAAACTGGAAATTAGTGGAGCAGTACTCCTCTACCTCATCCTTAAATCTCGGAGCCTCATCCTCCCACTCTGTGAAGTCCATCTTCTGCTTTTTCGGTCGCCCACAAACCAGACCGTCTGCAACAGGAGACACAAGGCTTGTTAGAATAGACTTTCTGGAGTGTTGATTTTAGCACTATTTTTTAACCATTCCATAAGAAAAATTAATTCCTTTTCTACTTAATTTCATGTTTTTACACCTTGCTTTCATTTAACCTTGTGCAGTCAATGAAGGACGTAGTAATCTGCAGGTTTTACCTCGTCCTAACCCCAACGGAGCAGTGGTGACTCCTGCTAACTGGCCTCCGCTGGGTTCTTCGTTTAAAAGGGCCCTCACTTGGAGTATCACCTCCTTTCTCTCCCCTGGAGTCAACATTTTTAACGATTTAAATCTGGGACAGAGAAACGTGGCGACCTTGTGGATGGGAGTGAGGCGCATCTTCTCCTGGAGCAGGCTGGATGCCCGAGCCCGGATAAGAATCATGTAGGACGGATCTCCGAACTTGGGCTCGCAGTGTTTCTTCAGCTTGAAGAACCAGAGCAGCACCGTTTGGATCGTTGGGTATTTGTCTCCTTCCAGCTCATCTACAGCCGATCTGAAGATGGTGAGGAACGCTACCAGGTGTACCAGCTGCTCCTCGGAGATGCCCACCATCCGATGCAGCTGGTCTCTGTCCTCCAGGAGTTTGATGATGACGCTGTAATGTCTCAGAACAGATTCCAGCATGAGGACTTTGCTGCTCCAGCGAGAGTTCCATTCTTGAAGCACCGTGTGGGATAAATTACGAACCGCCTCCACTCGCTTCAGAAATTCGACAAGACTTCTGCAGTTATCCAACACGTCCACCAGATCTGTGATGCCCTCTTGTCCGCTGTCCCGACTGAATGTTTCTCTGAGGACCGTGTTCAGGGTGTGGGAGGCACAAGGGACCCAGCGGTAGGCCCGAAGAGCTGATCTGATGCTCGGTACCAGATCACCAACAAAAACTACCCTTTCTGCAGGTATCCCATGATTCATCAGTACACTGGTGATCTTATCACGAATGATTTCATTGGTGGTTTTCTGATTACTGTCAAATTCCACTGCAGCCAATGTTCTACTCTCCAGCTGCCACCTGTCAGTGACGTAGTGACACGTCAGAACCGTGTAGGCCATCCTGCCGGATGCATCCCTACACATGTCTGGGGTGACAGCGACCCCACCGCCCTCCATCACCCTCTGGAGGACGTGCTGCAGCTTCTCCCTGCATTCAGCTGCCTGTCTCTGCGCCCGGTCGCCCAGGGTCTGGAAATCCGGCAAGATCGCCTCGGCATCGACAGCACCGTATTTGGCTCCGATGTTGATGAGCGTCTGCGCCACCTGGACGAACCCTCTCCCGGTGAAAACATCAAACGGGCGGATATCCCTGCAGCACATGTCCACGCAGTCATCCACAAACTTGGACCGGACGTCCAATGGGATGGATATTTTGGTTTCCCGACGGGCGATGGGGTTGATGGCGTTTGTCAGACAAGGCAGGGTTCTGGTTTTGGAACAGGAGTGATGGACCATGTTGGAGGTGCCCGTTTTGTGGCTGTCGAACACGTAAAGCGCTTCACACGCGTTGCAGATCACGTACCCGGCGCTGGAGCCGTCCAGACGGACCACCTCGCTGAAGCGCTGCCACACCGAACTTTTCTTTCCCTCTTTTGTTTTTGTTTTTAACTCTCCTTTAAGGATCCTTTCTCGAATCTTCCTTGACTCCATTGTGTTCTGTTATTGTAGCGTCAAGCTAGAGGACCCTGAAAGATGAGTCTGCTAGCTAGTGCCTGACGAAAAATACCCCCCCCCCCCCCAACTCATGCACTAAACGCTCAGGTAATTTAATTTTTTTTGCTGTCGGACCCGCCCGATCCGCGTTAGTCGCCGTGCCCGCGGATATGACGCAATCCGCGACTTAATATTAACCGTGCGCACGAAGCGCGTTCATGTGGCAGGACCCCTCAGAGCTCCGTGGTCCAGGTTCCAACGCTTGTCTGTAACATGTACGTCAGCCTCAAATTATGTGCGGGTTGTTTTAGTTGTCGGATTTGTTTTGATGCGAATTCCTATAAATATTAAATTTATTTTCATTAATCCATCCATCTTTCTTACGACCAGCCCCTTAACCGCTTTTCTGCGGATCACGGGTTACGCTCGAACCTATCACAGCTGGCTACGGAAGAGGGGCGGGGTTAACCCCGGAAGCACCGCCTGCGCGTCACTAACACACTTAGACAAACAACCAGTCACACGCACTGTCACACTTGTTGACAATTTGGAATGATGAATTTATCTAAACTGGATGTTTTTGGCGGTGGACGGAGAATGGAGGCCCCGGAAAGAACCCACACAGGAACGAAAACATAAAACCCCCCAAACAGAGCGGAATCGAACCCGAAACCTTCTAGGGGCCTTTTGAGGTCAAGTAAATTTCCTGTTGTAATGCCATGAACCGACCATTAGAGGGCAGCAGACAGAACAAAATGAAGGAACGCTTTCACAACCAGGGTCCAAAGAGCACAGATTAAATTTTGTCTTGTAAAACAAAAAGTGTGCTTTTTAGTGTATTTCAACTAAGCTACACATGCCCTCCACCGCTGGTTGATATAAGTGAGGGTTAGTTCTGGAGCACACTTTGTTACTCAACGATTTATCCAAACTTTTGCATGAAGTCATGGGAGACCCACTGTTTTTCTCTGGAACATGTGTGTTGGATCATGAGTCTTAATACTTTCAGTAAGATGTAATGTAATGATGGAAGAGTTCTTTCAGTCCACTCATTTTTAAAGCACTTTTTAAAAATGTTGTAAATTATTTAATAAATTGCACTGGTCCGCGACAATGATCAGATTGTTTGGATTTAAATGGAAATATAAAACGGGCTACAGTTAAGATAGAAATAACAGCAATGCAATCAGCTGCACATCACCAGAAGAAAAGGTGAAAAATTCCGGACAAAATATAAAATATTGAATTTTTGCTTCAACCAAAGACAAAAACAGCTGCTTTCATTTTGAATCTAGTGTGAATGATCAGATTCACTTTTTTTTTAATATCAAACACATTTATTTATCCTTGAATTTTCTATCGACAGGTATGTACAGTTTCAGGTATTAGGTGTATTGTCCCCTCGAACACAATTATTATTTAAAATGCTACAAACTAAAACATGCACTCTTTTTTGTCCTTTTTCAACACTACCATGTATTTGGACATTATACAAATAAATTATTTAAAAAAGTTGACTCCACAAGCATACAAAGGTTTAAATTGTTCATCTACTGTGTTCTGACAGTCTACACTGAAATTACAAAAAAATGGTCACAGAAATATGGCTGCTGCTGGAAAACATCCTGCCCAAGGCCAAGAGCTTTAAAACAAACTGTCGTCTCTTTGCATCATTCAGTTTTTTGCTTCAGCTGGTCTTTCACCATGCATCTACTTTCATGTCATTTTCAACACATGAAAAACACACAAAATCAAAATCATTGTAATAATATTTCTCAAATCCTACGACCACACAGTCAAACAGTAAGACATGTAATCACAAAACACTTCAGGCACTTTTAAGTACACTACTGGTAGCGTCAAATCGCTTCATGCTACCCAACAGAAACAGACATTGCTTGTGGCTCGTACATATTAATGCATTTAATACCCAATATGAGGAAATTGAGGACCTTGTTTTGTTAGTATGGGTTTTCACGTGTTTCTCAGAGTGGTTATAATTTGACACCTCTTACTTCAAAAAAAGCAGCAATCTGTTTCATCGACACCATGGACCGACACACCGATGGGAAGAAATCCACTTGAGCTCCAAACCAGTTCAAGGACAAAACAAACCCAGAGCTGCAGGGATCAGTTTGCTGTTCAACTCTACAGGAGGAAGGCATTTTGAAACCACAGATCTGAGCGGTCTTTTCCTCTGCTTTACTTAGACACTGACGACTGGGGTTGTAGCTGTGAGGGGTGCGGTGGAGCCAGTGTCGTAGTCAAAGTCGATCATGGCGTGGTTGGCGGTGCCTGCGCTGCTAACAGACATGCCCGTGTCCATTTGTCTGTCCCGAAGACTTTGCAGGTAGCTCTGCAGAGAACAAGACACAGAGAGATTAGTGAAGTATATGTAAATGGTGTGGTCAAGGTCTTAAAGGCATCAGAAGCTACAGTTCACGCCTTTTTGGGTGACACTGACCGGCGCCAGTAGATCCCCAGCGTAGCGTTTTACTGGGGTGGGTTTACGGCGGTACGTGCCTTCCTGCCCACCTGCCTGCTGTCGCTTTTTAGCGTCCTTCTCTCGAATTCTCATCAGCTGGACTCTCTTCTGTCTGCGACTGATAACAACTGGAGGAGAAGAAAGGGATTCAGTCATCCTGCAAACATCGTTTTACCATCAAACGACAGCAACATGGAAGAAGCTGCTTCTTCTGTCTCTATTACTTACATCCAGTCAAATAACATTTTACTGCAAACCTAAATACTTTTTATTCTTGTCTGCTGTGTAATGGTTTCTGGAAGCTTCTGACTTTTTCCAGATATATTTCCTTTGGCTTTGAATGCGACAAGCCATTTGCCATCATTGTATTTTGACAGAAGCCAGGCATCTCTCTGGGGATGTTCAAGCAACTCACCTCAAACTCAAGATGAATTAACAGATGAATAAGAAGAAAACTGTGCATTTTGGGGTATGCAAAAGTGAAAAACTGCTAAAACCTTTTCAGTCCTCCACTGGCTCTTCAGATTTCTTACTTATAATTCTCAGCAACCCTGACAACAGTTAATATTTTCTCCTTACCTTCCGTGTGTGAGAAGCTGTCATCTGTGAGTTTCCACTGGACTAGGACTCCGACGAGGCTGAGGGCAGGCCAGATGCCCATGATGACCCAACTGTACCAGCAGAGAGGCGGTCCCATTGTGAGGCGCAAGCATTCGTAAACATGCTTCGTCAAAACGAGCATCTCCACAAAGTAATCAGCGCACACCGTCATGATGGCCGCCCCAAACACAGCTGTGGAGATCATGGTGAAGAGCTTTTGCCACTGTAGCGTCAGCACAGCAAACACCATGCCTGATCCCAGAAGTGTCCCCAGTGGGACCCAGACTGTGGTTGGAGTGTAGAACTGGTGAGTGACCAGCAGGGCGGCAAGGGCCAGTAAGAGGCCCAGCAGCAGGCCGGTCATAAAGAGGCCCACGCTTCGCACCAGCATGGTGACCAGGCCACACAGCAGACCGATACCGAGGCCGATCCCGGCACTGGCCTCCACGCTCAGCTGAGTATCGAGCACATGTTCCTTGTGGCACAGCAAGAAGATAATGACGGAGCCAAATATCAGCCCAGAGAGGAACATGACGGCCTTGAAACAGCGGTAACCTAGAGAAAAAGAGACCTAGAATGTCACATGATGCCTGCTAGAAACTGGTTGCCTTATTTGATATACAGAAGATTCTCACCAAAGAAACAGTAGATGATGCCAAACAAGCAACACATGGAGCAGATGACGGCAGGGATGACATCATACTTCCTCTCTATTTCCAAACTGCACACGTCGACCTCGGCCACACCCGCCCCGGCCCCTTCAGAGGTCAGTCCGGTGGGGTCTGCCATTCTGGGTGAATGTGGGAGGCTGAAAGTTGTGACTGGGACAGAATGTCTAGTGACGCTATCTGGAGTCCATCTGAGCAGGTTTGTGACTCTAAGGAAAGACAAAACAGAGAAATCATAACTTTTCACTTTTGCTGCTTAAATTCCCCCCTGATATTTGTTGTGATGATAAACTGAAAACAGCTTCCAACTATGCAACCTCCCAGAATTATATTTGTTTGTGATGTTCCAGTCCTGGATCTTCACCAGACAAGTGATTGGAGACAATGAGGAGCCATCCTAAATAGGGAATGACTGAACTGTCTGTCACATTTATCCCCTGGAAACAGTCATAAAAAACATCCGCAAAATAATTATCGGAAGCAACAAGTAATGACAATCAAGGGGTAAAAGCTTAACCTCAACATGCTTTAGAATCACTAGGAAATGAACCAGTTGTGGGGTTGATGTGATATTAAAGCTGGCAGGCCTGCAGAGCGCCACAGAGGGCTGCAGCGGGGCTAAAGGCTTGTGGGTGGACGGCTCGCTCTGAGGCAGCTGGCGGACCTCCTTTATGATTTCACCACAGCTGAGATCCGATTACAAGTACCTCACGTCTTCTGCTTTAGACAAACAGCTAGGAACATTTCGCCCGGCCTTTATTCTGTGCTCCTTTCCAGATCTCTCTCTGCTCCGTCTATCCCTCACTTATCCGTACTTAGCAGGAACTTTCCCCTACTTTAATCGGTTTTCTCACTGAAATGGGTCACATTTGCTTCGCATATTTCTCAGACACAAGGCTATGTAATTTGCATGTCCTGCCTATGAATGACTTTACATGGAAAAAATGATCTGGCTGGAAATTTTTCTTCTTCAGAACATTTGTCTCCCATCTTAGGTTTGTGACAGCTGCAGTGAGTTACTTATTTTTTGTAGAACTCAGCAGATATGTCTGTGACCACTTAAAATTTGGACACTGCAGGTCTATCATAGTGTTGTATTACGAGGACACGTGCACACACAGCTGAGGGTAAGACTGAATGTTCAATACTTTACATGTAATGATTTTATGAGGGTGCGGTGATGTTGTGATGTAATGCTCGGTACAAATGGTTTCTTTACATGGTGGAACTTGAAGGTCACTATCAGTAAAACCAAAGTACTTTTTTTGAACTGAAATGTTTCAGACATGGCCTTTACCATGAAGAAGCTATAAATTCTAAAACACAGATGCCTGACATGCATCTTCAACATGGCAGCACAGAATTCATGAAGTCTCTCTTCTCTTAGCTCATCTCACAGCGTCACTAGCATCTGACTAAATGAAAAAATGGTCAGTCTCTCCTCCGATTCCAAAGTTATGTTAAATAGTGTTTATGTCGATGTCTGGCTGAGATTGAACCTTTACCATCTGGATTTAAACTATCATCCCTTCATCATGTCTATGAGACATCTGTGTGAGTTTTTGTTAGCATTATCCTACAAATTCTTGATTTATGGCAGGCATGTGTTCGTAAGGTTGAAGGAACGTTTTTCACTTAGACTCCCAAACTGGAACCATTGACCACTGAATGCATGAGGTCATCTGAGTCATGATCCATTGCTGAGGCAACGTGTTCATGAGAATGGAGACTTTGCAAATCAAAAACATAACGGCCACCGTCTGTCCATTTGATCTACTTAATTTATCAAAAGAAAAGGTTCACACTCACAACCCCTTTACTCTATACCTCAAGGGTACTCTATACCTGATGTGTAGTACGTGTACTACACATGAATAAATGCTTCAGTGTAATTATTGTTGTGATAAGACAGCGATGCCTCATGAACAGGATACAAGATTAGAAAAGACCTCACGAGAGAATGGACATTGTTTGTTATGGTCTTTGTTCTTGTTCTATGGTTTGTGCGTTGATTTACTGAATGTGTCGGTGCAAATCATAGTAAAGAAAACCCAGAGGAGACTGTTTGATGTTTCATTGTCGACTGGTTTAAAAAGTTGCCCTGTATCTCTAAAATATGAACCAGTTCATATTGGAAATATGTTTGCTGGGCTCCAGGGCCTTTCTCTCCAGGCCACCTAGCTGGTATGGATATGTCCCCCCCCCCAAGAAGTTTCCTGTCATTTGTAGACCTTCACGTTCAGAACCACGCCTTTCTACCATTTCCCTTCTCTGTGATGTCTCGTTCTGAAATATTTGCATATTTTTCATCGTGGGAAAGCTGTACTTCAGTGAAAAATAAGCCACTTACATTATTGCAACAACTAAGAAAAACCTTCAGGTGCTGTGAAAGGAACAAGAGTTGGCTTTGTACGCTGTAGGCTTTCACCTGTCAAAAAACAGGACAAAAAAATGATTCGATATCTGTTGAATATACGTGTAAAATCAGAAGACCACTTTGTGGTGCATTTTGTAGGTCAGTCAAATTATGACTTATCATATTAGACTCCAACTTATTCTAACAGTACAGTAATTACTAAAAACAACTATCTATTGCTTCTCATGAATACTCTGTGTTCTAATGGAAAACCATAAAGTACAGTAGCCCACGTTGGTTTAATGCTAAATCAGTACTTTCTCATTAAAACTAATGGCTGACAACTAGTTAATACTTCAACACAGTTTTAAAAACTTCATAATCAAACCCATGCACTCTTTCATAAGCATGCATCAGCCTCATGTTACCCCTCTGTGAGTCACAATGGTGTCCTATGTCCAGCAAGCCTGGAGGGCTTTGCTGCCGAGGGAGAATAGAGCCTTTATGGAGTGAAACAAAGACTGAGGCTCATGTCGTGACCTCTGGTGGCACTCAGAGGATACCATGTGAACAAAAAAGAAGACCGCATAAAGACGGTCGATAGCACCAAGGAAACTGGTAGATCTCAAGTGTTTGCTGCGAGATGGATGCCAAGCATTTGGCTATAGAAGGCCAGTGACTGATGAGGGGAGGGGATCCTAAACAGAACCATCTCTCTCAATGACTGGGCTCGCTGGAGGCCTCGGAACCTCCCAATGCCCAACGACCGGTTTTTCTCCAGGCTGAAGTTGCCTGGCAACTGATTCAATACGAGTGAACGAGAGCAAAGGTTGACAGACTCTAGCTAGACGTTAACCACATCGTGCTCATACATGTCTGTACTGCTGTGGGACGCCCCATAGCAGTACAACAACAATGACAAGCCTTATCACGTGGTGTAAAAAGATCATATCTGAAACAGATGTCATGATAATGACATTTTTATTGAAGACTTCACTATTTGCTATGTTTAGTGTTTCCTATAAACATTTGTGTTGTTTTTCTTACAGATTCTAAGGATTTGTGAGTTGAGTTGTACAGGTGAGTAGGTCTGTGAGTTACATTGATCAGGTTGATGACCCAAAGCGTCGCTTCTTAACATGCTAGAAAAGGACTGGTGAAAGCAGTACAGTGAAAAGGATCCAAAAATTTTCCAGAATTTCTTCCTTAGGAAACAGCTAAGTCAGCAGAATTCATCCTCTGAGGATAAATGTCTTGAAGGGAATTTAATGAAACTACATCTGAAAATTGTCATTTTGCCATCCAGACCAAAGACTGAACAATCGAGCACAGATTTAAAGGTTTAGGTTAAAGAATCACTTAATTTCCAGGTTCGACTAACTTCACAACTGAAGGCTTCTATCGGGTCAAACCCTTTAACAAATACACAAACAGTGAGAAAAGACATACACAACTGCTCCCAGGGTATTGCACACATTTTCTTAAGAAGCAATGGGTGGGGATGATGCGTTTACTTACAACAAGCATCAGCTGTGAATGTACCATTGGAATATTGGCTTGCATTTGAAACAAAAACTAACCCCGGAGTATACTCCCTCTGAACAAATACCACTGGGGGGTTGAGTAGCACAGATCTGAGTACTCAGCTGCTGCGGAATCAACTACAAGTTCCCCACATAGCTAATTTGGGTGTGTTTAAAGAAAGGGTGGGTGCGTGTGATCATCGCAGAGGATTCTGCGAGCACTCCTATAGCTTGATGGCCAGGGCCAGCTGAGAAGCTGAAAACGCAGCGTTGGCTGTGTGACAGCCTTAACTTGGACTCTAAGGATGTGAGATAAATTGTGGTCCGTGCTGTGCAGTTGGAACCATAAATCACACCATCTCCAGCAGAGAACCCCAACCAGTTGAAAGACTAATCAATTCCAGACAAGCAGAAAGAAAACATGAACTGCCTCAGTGGTGGTTATTAGAACGACTGCTATATAGCCGTGAGAGTAAACACTGGATAAACACGGAGACATTTGTGTTCATGAACATTACCATCTGCTTTCAGCCCGGACCACACTGAGCAAAATATCACATGAGCCATGCCTGAGCTTCCTGTCTGTCGGTAGCAGGAAGCCTAGCACCAGATGAGGAAGTGGAACATCAGGTTTCAGCAGGATCTGACCCACATGTTTATGAGACGAGACGGAGAAAGGGCAGAAAGATGGATCGTTACCTTTGAAACATCCTTCATCACAACAACCCCCAAATAAAAAAGTTTGCACCGATTTAAAAAGTCAAACAACTGGACATTAGCTTTCTGGGCATTACTATGATAACAGAAAAGACATCTTTGTAGTATGATGATAATAGTCTACTTTGCAGGATCATTTAAACGTAAAATGATGGGGTAGCAACAACACACATGAAGAATGCACTGTATCATAGTGGAGTTACACTTTGAAACTCCCCTCTTCAATATTCAAGCTAGCATGGTCCACTAATGCTGAATATGACCAAAACATTTGGCAGCCGTCAGGGTTCTTTTCAAGTAGGTGAATAAAACTTGTTTATCTGTTACTTTGTCTGGACATTCCTACAAAATTAATTGGTTCCATGAGCTTCATTAAAATCTATCTTCAATTTAAGCATAAGAGACCAGAACTGTGACCCAAAGATGAAGCTGAAGATGGTGAAAAACATTCTACATCATTTTCCACATGTACTGTACATTTCTGGGTTTAATTTATTGACTGCATCCCGTTTGATTCTTACTACACTTTGGGTAAAAGGGGAACAACTTTTAGTCGTTCTGTCAGCAGACTATAACAAGATCTGGGATGCAACTAACTGGAACAACTTTCCACACAGTTCTGTTGAGTCTGCACTTTCATGTAATACACAGAGTAACACCCTGATGACGAAATGAAGGAAATGCTAGGCTAACAAAACACAGTATGACTCAGATGGACAAGTGGCTTTGAACATTATGTAGAGTGCAAAGTCCTGCAAGTATATATATTATATATATTGTAATCTATAATGTTACCTTAAAAATTGTTTATATAATGTGCAAACTAACATTTTGCAAACACGCAACAAACTTTAAGGTTTCTCATGCGGACTAGTGAGAAAATCTACTGTACATCCACATTGAGAGTGCATGAAGCGTGTGCTGCCTATACATGCATGGTCTCCCTAACACACAGTAAAGTTAGCATGAATGATGAATCCATGCCATTCACAATGTCTTAGTTGCATGATGTGGATCATCCTCGCTTAGACCCAGAAGCCTTCATAGGAAAGAACGGACTCATGTTTAACATGCATACACAACCAATGGGAAACGGTGTTACTCGTATACATGTGTCTTCTTCTGCAGATCTCATGGTCTTATCCTAATCGACTCCTAAACATTAACCCTTCTTAATTGAACATTTATCACAACAAAGATTTAAATCCATTTGTTCAAAGAGCTGATGCAAAATGGATAACACTATTCTTTTTCAACCAAAGAATCAAAAGAAAACCTGATTCACTGCTGAATAATCCAAACAAAATACAAGGACAGGATTTAAATTGAGATTGTTGGAAGCAGTCTTTGGATTGGGATACAAATACATATGAATAGGCCTTTATTGTCACGGTACGTTCTTGTTAGACCTTAAAATAAAAAACCTCAACTAATTTTAGTATCAAAAGGTCAGGGAGTCAGATCTCATAGAAACAAAAAACCTTTTATAGTAGTGATTTCTAACCACAATCATCCACCAATACACTAAACTGCACTCATAATCCACATAAAATACTTGAGACATCAGAAACTAAATTTATTTTTACCAACATTTGAGTCAATTGGCTCAACAAGTCTTATGAAAGTGTTACTGCCACAATATTTCAAAATAAAGACCATTAAAAATAAAGAGAGAAGTCTAATTTATCATTATCACTCTAAAGTCATTTTCCCGCTGGTCACAGACTCCAGTCATCACTTGGGGCAATATTTACTTAGTAGGATTCTAGATCTTTCCCCTCATAAGCTCCCAATCTTATACCGCCTGAGTTCATCTGAACAATAGAGGCCTTTGAGTTTAGGAGAAAAACTTAAAACAGAATTTTACAAGCAAGGTAGAAAGAAACACAATGAGCTTTTGGATGGGAGTCATGTGACACCGGTGCATGTGTACATACTCTGCATCAGAAATACATTCAGTCAAATGTTATAATCTCTATTAAGGACTAGTATTCTTTTTATAAACACTATGATGCAGTGTACAGCTGGATCGTCCTGATAGTATTACATTAGGATTTCCAAAGCTGTTCAGACCTGATGATGAAATTTCACTGTCGTGTGATATGATTACAGCATACATTAATAGCATTTTCTTTTCTTTTTCTCATAAGCAGACCAAATGGAATTAATTTAGCGGACTCAGTGGAAGAGTCTTCCGATTGAAGAACCATTGCAGACAGGTTTGGCAGGAAGAAGCAGGACACAGAGACGGTCCGGCCGACATGTGTCTGCAGCCCTTCTACTGCAGCTCTGTCATTTAGAGCCTACGTTTAACAGGCTTTGTCAAATTCCAGTCGACAATAATTGTACCTCCTGCAATGATCTCTAGACCCTAAAATATCATGTGCGTCCTTCATTTTTCCAAGCCGACTCAACGTTGCTCTCATGTCCTGCTACAACCAGTGATTAGACCGCTATAAGTAGACTATGGATGGATGTTTCGAAATGACTGGTATCAGTTTTTATGTGTTTCCCATGAGACAAAGTTTTTTACTTGCACCCTCCACTCTCTAGAACTTTCAAGAGCCTCCTTCACCTTGTTTTTTCAGGAGTTTAATCCAAGTCAACACTTGACAACTAAAGCAGTTTGATGTGGTGTATGTGAGTGATTTAAAGCTGGAGTTGTGGAGTCACTTTTTAATAGAACCAACAATAACACACAGTCTCCAGTTAGACATTTTATGATTCCCTTTCTCAGGTTTTCTGAGAATAACAATCATTATGTCCTTTAAATATGATAGTTGTCATGGCGACAGGGCACAGTTGCCTCGTTGTTCAATCACCCATTACCCACCCCTCCACAAAGTTCTACAAACTTCTCTTTTAGTCATCTTATGAGTAATACGGGCCAAAGTTAAAAAACGGCATTTTCCAGCAATGTGAAAGAAATTTGTGCCTTTATACAAATCGTCCACAACATTTTCTTTCCTGGCCCACATCCCGCCTTTCTTCCAAGCTTCGTGACAATCTGTCCTTTAGTTTTTCTATAAATCTGGCCAACAACCCCACCAAACACTGTAACATGGGTGAAACGCACAACCTCCATGGTGGAAGTAATGACAAGCTGCTCAGTGGGTAGAACTTTTGTCCATGTGGTATGACAGAGTTGGAGTCAACAACTCCCATGACTTCTGGGGTAATATAATACACATAAATACAGTAATCACTACGGAACAGCGGTATGATGAAAAGTAATCTGATTTTTAGCCCAGTTCGAACTAAAAAATAGATTTATAAAAGACAACAACTAACAACAGACACGTGGAGATTACGTGAATCTGCCAATGGGTCTAATAACTATATTAACTAAAAAGCCTAGTAGGGCTGAAATATTAGATCATTTCAGTAAAAATCAGAAAAGGCACCTTCGCTTGAAGATTCTTATTTTGTAATGTAAACTAAAATAAGAATTAATATTTTTTACTCTGCAATATAACACATATACTGGTGTCATTTAACACAGGTTTGGACTCCTAGTTAAAATAAACCCCAGGTCGTGGCCCTGCTTCTTCAAGGAAGAAAAAAATGTCTGCTTATGTTGATAGAAGAAAGTGGCCCCAAACAATATAATTACACAACCGTCAAATTAAAATGTGCTCTCACAAAATGAGAATTCTCACGCTTTACTGTGTCGCCTGCAGACTCTTCAGGAACCCTCTCTTGGAAGTCGCTAAACATATTTAAGTTACAGGTGATGGTCTCAGCGTGTTCCGATCCCAGAGACAGAACACAAGTTCCAGCCTCCAGGTTGTTTGAATAAAAAGTCACCATGCAAAAAAAGAACATATGCCAACCAGAACACATGCAAACCAACTTTCATCATCCCCTGCTCTTCTCTCTTCACCCCCCCCAAAGCATGGCTTCTACTCACTTCAAAGGGTCCAGAAACCATCTGGTGCAGCAGCAGAGTGGGTCAACTAGATGGGGAGGGGGGTCTTTGGTGGGGGTGTAACTACAGGCTGCACCCCCCTGTAAAGACTGGACAAAAAAACCCCAAAAACCTCAAGATCTTCTGGAAACGTTGGACCTTAACGTCAAATGTGACAAAGCTGAAGGATGTGGACGCATCATCACCCAGATATAAAATGTTATTTTTATTTAAAACGAGTTATTCAACATGTCCCACTGGCACATCTTCTACAGAAGCCAGAGTAAAGCAGAGGACATGTTTGGGTCAGTGCGTCCGGATAAAACCCATCCTGTCCCGAATCAGTCTTGGTCCTCAGAAGCTGAAGGACAAGTTGGACGTTTCTCAAGTGTAAAAATAAAAATAAATAAATAATAATAATAATAAAGAAAGAAAAAAAGAAACGGAATCCTCCCGGCTGGCTGCGTGTCATTACAGACCACCATGGAGTGTGGATCAACTGTGATCCATCAACTCGTAAAGTCGAGCTGACCGCCGGCGATCGACGCTTGTGAGCCGCAAAAAACATGTAGAAAAAAAAAGTGATCTAAACACTCACCAAGGAGCCTGAGCGTCGGGGAGCTGCTCCTTCACCGTCGGCTCTGGCAAACAGGAAAAACTCCCCACCATTCACAAACAAAAGCCGCGCTCCGGTACCAGGGAAAACCGGTTTCCTCCCAACTTCTCCCGAGGCTCAGAGGCAGAGGTTCGCCCGCCGCTCTCTCCTCTTCAAAACGCGGACGGACCACCAGGGGCTCCAGAGGAGGGACACTTCGTTTCCATTCTCCGCCTCAAGCCAGCAGAACTTCGCTTCCCGGATTAACCGTTCCCGTCCCCGTCCTCCACCCCAGACAACTTCCACCTCTCTGGAAAATCTGACCGAACCGTCCCCCCCTCCCCTCCGTCCCGTTTACAATCACTGGAGTGAATAGTACAAAAAAAAAAAAAAACAAGAGAAAAAGTTCTCCCCTTTATCCTCTCGCTATCTCCATCCTGAGGGGTCCGTTGGTCCGTTGGAGGGGGGGTGAGGGAGGGAGGAGGAGTGAGGGGCCCCCGGCCCTCAGCAGCAGATGAGAGCTGCTCTGAGCTCCGGTTGGAAGCGGAATCAATGAGGGTTTGGTTTGAATTGAACTCTCATGTAATGACAGAGCAGACATCACTGAACAGGTCAGGAGAGGGAGCAGTCAAACTAATATTGATCATCACCAATTGATCGATTGATAGAAATTAAGGTAATCTTGCTAGAAGAAATTCCAGAAGAATGTCTGTCTTGTTTTTAATACTGAGGAACAATAGGATACCTTTGGTAGGGTTAATTCGGGTTCTCTACTACCCCGAGGGTAAACTCTGTCAGTTAAATCTTAGACATGACATAACCGAGCATGCACAAAGGGTAACGCCATAAAAGTCATGACACTGTTTCATTACCAACCCCCACAAATCACAATCTGACATCACCCTCAATTTAAAATCCAAGCAGTATTTCACCTATTAAAAGTGTTGCCCAACTCCCCATTGAAGCACTGTTTCAAGAATATATAGCACTGCCGAGGCGCCCTTGAGCAAGGCGCCGTCCCCTTTACAAATTGCTCATCTGGGGCACACCAAGAAGGAACTGCTCGCCACTCTACCTCCCTTGCATGCCTACAGGCCCCCTTGTGTATGTGTGTGTGTGTGTGTGTGTGTGTGTGTGTGTGTGTGTGTGTGTGTGTGTGTGAGTACTACAGGGGCCTGTGCTCACTAATATATGTACAGAATGCATGCATTGGAACCACTAACATTAACTAAGCACTCATTAACTAATTAATTAACTAACTAATCACTTTAACTTTTTATTTTTATTTGTTATTTTATTTTATTTTATACTGTTTATAATTTAGATTTAGTTTAGTATATAAGTCCTGTTAGTGCTGCATGTGTCTGTTAGTGTAGTGTATGTCTTGCGGTATGTCCTGTGGTGTCAGTGTTTCTTTTTTTCCTGGTGTTTATCCAGTATTTATTCATTATGTAATGCCTGAGCAGTGGATATGTGCAATTTCCTCTGGAATTAATATGTATGTATCTATCTATCTATCTATCTATCTATCTATCTATCTATCTATCTATCTATCTATCTAGACTCATATAAAGTGTTGCGCAGATCTTTTTAGTAAAATGTGAACATAACCAGACATGTACACCAGTTGGGGAACATGATAAACATAAATCCTAATCTAGACCTCACAACCAGAAGGTAACAGGTCAAAGGCACTATGTAATGGCTGCATAGGGTCATCAAATTAATGCCAAGCACTTTCTTCCAATAAAAATAATAACAACTGATTTATAGTTATAGTATTTATAGTATCTGTGCTTTCATCACTCACTAATAATGAGATAGGGGGTTGCTTTAAATACCTTTCAACAAAACAATGTATGCTAATTTGAGGTGTAACTGTAATCTGGTGTTTACTCACACCAGTGATCACACATGACAGTTTGTTCTCATGGTAAAACCCCTGAAACGGATATTTAAAAACACCACTATGTGGTCCTTTATTTCACCTGGTTGTTCCACCAGGATTCTGCTTGTGATTCTTGTGTTCCCACTGAAGACACGCAAATACAAATGAAGATGTGAAGAAAGTTTTGGCACTTTTTAGTATTTATAAAAAGAGGCTTGACTAAAGTACAGCATTGTGTGCAGAAGGCCTAAAATGACCTCCATATGTCAAAGCTGTTATCAGAATTGAACATGAAGTCTGGCTGTATGCATTCCAAGCTTATTCATT
Source organism: Antennarius striatus (assembly GCF_040054535.1). Taxonomy (NCBI): domain Eukaryota; kingdom Metazoa; phylum Chordata; class Actinopteri; order Lophiiformes; family Antennariidae; genus Antennarius; species Antennarius striatus. The sequence continues at coordinate 17,028,805 of NC_090780.1, read as the reverse complement.
CTATTAGAATTTATCCTGTTGCTCAGTCAGAGTGGATGGAAATCAGCGGCATCACAAGACCCTGAGGCTTGTGTTGTTACAAGCAGAGGCAATGCGTGTCCTGGCAAGGAGGTGGTGGTTCCACATGTGTGTGCACCAGGGGGTCATATCTGTATAAACACCATCATGGAACAGTTTTCACAACAACCACACCCACAGTAAGTTGTTGATCACATCGCGGATGTTTAAGGTATGTGTTTAGAAATATAAAACCTTTTACTATCTGCAGTCAGGTTCAACTCGGATGACATTCCTAATTTGGCCTGGCCGATGGATTCCATTGTTTCGTGTTTTGGAACATTACAACCTGATCATTCATTGGATCAATAATTTTATTAACTTGTCATAACATTTCTGGAAAGATTTAGGAATAATGACTGACATTGATACGCCTGATATTAATTATAAAGATTCTGTCATCAGAGAAGTATCAAGTAACGAGCTGTGAAATAAAACCAAATAGAGACATCATTGTTTTCTTCTTTCTAAATCATCTGTGGTTATATCTTTGAAAATTGTTTCTGTAACTTGTAATTTCAATTAAATTTGCGTTGACACTGAGCTCATCTAGAATTCAAGTGATTTCATATGTGGCACTTTCCAACACCCTATGATGAAGTAAACAAAGATTTTCTCAGTTTATCTGAGGTGAACTGCAGTTGAAAAACAATAGGCCTTTAAAATAATTTTACAACATATAAAATATATTACTTATGTCTGCGGCTGAGTTTTTCTGATCTTTAGATGATCTGTTTTCTATAACAGCCCTGCTTTCAGTGTATTTGAATATTTGATTCTTCACTGCATTCTTTGAAAACAAGGAATGATTTCAGTCGAATGAACGAGCCGCTTAAACATAAAGTCTACATTTTCACCACTTTCTCAACAAAACATTGCACAATTTAATGATAGCATGCAAGTTTCCATCTTTTATAGAATACAGCCTCCAGGTGTTTTGTTCTCGCTACAACAGAATGAGTCATCCGAGTGTGATCAAGTCTACAAATGGTCCAAGCCTGGCTGAAAGCAGGAGACATATCCAACATGTATTTATGCAGATGAACAATATACCTTGTACTGCTTAGCTTAATGGCATCCTCCCACCACTGTGCTCACACGCTTAATTCTGGATGAAACTGGATTGTCAGGTCTGGCTCCAGTGGGGGCAGAGCAGATTTGACAGGAAGTTGCTAACATGGTCCAGATGTAAAGACAAGAGACCCCCTCCTACATAGCTGCAAAGTATGGATGACTGCAGGCAGCAGCTGCAGACACAAAACATGGTCCTGTGTTGGAGAAAGCTTCATCAGATGCAGAGTGTATACACTGTATTAATGGAATGTGAACAGAGTGAGATTTTAATCCATACTGATTTCACCAAACCAGTCCTTGCTTTATACAAGTGTGTTACTAAATGAAATGTTGTTCAAAAATTCTAAATTAATGTCATAGGCCTGCATTGTACCGAAGACTTCAAATGAAAGGGTGATATACTGTATTTGAAAAAATAGTTCCTTAACAGTTTCAAAGCACGCCCTCTAGTGTTTGAGGTGATGAAGTGAAAAAGAGGGACTAAACCAAAAGCTTACAGTGAGTTATTTTTATTTTGATTATTGATAAGAATGGATGATTTTTTTCTAAGTGAACAACGGAAATGACTGAAAGGTAAAAACGCATTTCTCTGTTGGGATTTTATCAAAACTTTGAGATATTTATCCCACAGCTTTCACATCAACAGATTCCTGTCATGTAAATCTCTGACACAATATTATCTATATAATGTCGCTGCTGGGAATGAGAAAAGAAAAAGAGTGAACTGCAAAACTGACGACTGAATGGACATTTTTACTATTCCTACATAAATGCACCAAACAAGCTCACCAGAGAGAAAGGAACTGCCTGAAGAAATCTAAGTATCTACACTGGGATAGCTCTACAGGTACTTGGAGCTCTTTGGTGTTCCATTAATAGTTTCTGTTTCCTGCCCTGCAAATCTTAATGGGACGCGTCCACATCTGAGCAAAATAAAGGACTTTTATATCCCCCGAGATATTGCATTAGAGTATCTCTAATCCTCATCTTCCACTTCATCAATTAAGACCATCTTCCGCCGACGCTTCACAGGAGCAGAGATCTCATCCCCGTCTGAATGTGCATCACTGTTGGTGTCCATGTCCACTGCAGTGGTGGGGTCATCTGTGTAAACAGTAATGCAGGAGCACAAAGTGTGATATGTTCACGTTAAAACAAATGAAGAGTGACAACCTAAACCGATTTTAAGTTGTGTCACACAAAACTGGGAGTGCAGTTATATACAATCAACCTAACAGATTAGAACATGATTTTCAGCAGCAACTCACCATTCTCCTCATCGTTGTCCAACAGTCTGACTCTTTTAGCTGAAGTCTTCTGCTGGGACCTGCTGTGAACAGAAGTAGATTAAGAATTATGAAAATGTATACCTGAAAAATCAACATCTTCATCCAAAAAGATTTAAAACATGACATTAGACAATATCTCACCTCACAACTGTACTGTCTGTAGCCTCAATAGAAGAAACATCCAAATCAGGAGCTGAAACAACAGAGCAAAAAATGGTTGAATAACAGAAGTCCTTCTGATCCCAGACTAATCTTTCATTACCAGTCAGTTAAAGGTAACTGCTTTAACAACTTTTAAATGCCAACCCATAAAAAAGACATTTTGTTATTTCAATTATTTCTGATCCTTCTTCTTTGCATTATTCTATGGGTACTTTAGATGCTGTCCCTGTTTTTTTTTTAAATGTTCCTTACAGCCATCGTGGAGATTTACATAAAAGCTGTTTACCCAGTCCGGAGCTAAAAGGACACTCTGCTACAGATTACCGCCATCACTGTGTATGTCTGTTATATATTCTGTAATAAAGTTCTGAATACTTATGATAGCATTCTGTGAAACAAACCCCACATTGATGTACACATTGTAACTAAAGTCTTATCGACGCAACAAAGCTGTAAACAAACATCTGTAAGCTGAGACGACTCTCAGAAAGTGAAACTCCCATACACACCTGTGTGTTCTGAGGTGTGGCGTTTCCTCTGTCGAGTGAGCAGCAGAGCTCTTAGAGCCTGAGCTCTCTGTTCACCTGAAACCTCCCCCTCCTCTTTGGATTTGCCGGCCGGATTCCTCCAGTCGTCTCCCTCTTCGCCTCCTTTGGGCTCATCCTCTCTCGGACTGAGAGCTGCAGCTGCGCTCCGGAGCTGAGAGGAGCTAATTTTTGCTGGGATCCTCCAAAAGGTCTCCTGGTTACAGAACAATATAAATAACATACAATATGAGCGGCACAGGATTTTACAATCTTTTAATTTCATGATTTGCAACTCATTTGGCAGGAAAATTCAAACCTGATATGAAATGACAAAAGACCACAAATCATTAATGTGAACGATGTGAATGAAATACCAACCTGTTCATTAGCAGGTGCTCGTATTCCTAGTTTGCGCAGTAATTTCCGGAAGCTCTTGTTTTCCATGGCGTCTTCATTCACCTCCGTCAGAGGAACCAGCGGCACCGCCTGGGAGACATCTGAAGAACGAAACACAGCAGTTCCACCAACAGAACAAGCAGCAGTTAGACGCTTATCACAAACGTCTCAGCTGAATCTATTCAGAATGAATAGTGAAGCAATAATGAAGTGTATTTGTTTCACGGTTGCTCTCACCGTCTTCTTCGCGGTCCTCTGCTGTTCTGTTCAGACAGTTCTGTAGCCACAACATGGGTCCAGACATGCCTGAAATGGAGAACCAGCTGCATGAATCTAATTCTCAGAGTCCATAACGGGACAGGTGTTCCACCGGTGTGTGTGTCCTCCCACCTTCCTGTTGTAGAGCGTTCACCATGGAGTCCAGATCAGCTCTCCTCTCTACCGGGGAGAGAACGCTTTCACGCCTCATGCCCCTATTTTGAGGTTTTGCTCTATTTTGTTCCTCTTCCTCGCTCTCTTCAAACTCATCTTCTTCCTCATCTTTGTCATATCTGTCCTCAGCTTCATCTGGGAAATCTTGCGTTAGTCCTTCTAGGAACTCTTCTTCAGTCTACGGAAGAAAGTGAGCGATCGATTCATCTAAGTTGCATGTTTTTGGAGGTGAGAAGAAGCCAGAGAACCTGGAAAGTACCCACGCAGACAAGAGAACAACAAACTGCCCAGAAAGATAACCTCCTCCGAACCTTCTTGCTGTGAAGAGACAGCAGTCCTACCCATTAAAAAGAACACAGCATATTTAAACCCTGACCATTCCTTTCCCTGAGCTCCTCTGTTTAGAGCCGCGACTCCTCTTCTTATGAAGCTCTCGCCTGTCAGACACCAGACCCAGACTGAGCAGCTTGTCCACCAAACGGGCACGGGACCGCTTGGCCGTGATCTTCTTCAGGATGTTACCCAGCACATCTGTGAAAATGCAGTTTCATTAGCAAGAACAGTTATCACACAAACCTTTTCCTCTGTTGCCCGACACAATGATAACATGTACCATCAGAGTCTTTGTACTCTTCGTAGAGCATCTCCAGCTCCTCCTCCTGCTCCTGAGTCCAAAGAACTATCTGGGTACCTTTCCTTTTTTAAACGAAAAGAAGACAACAATTTAACAAGGGATAGTTCGTGCAGTATATACGGAGCCATTCTGCATTACATAAATTAAAATCAATATACAGTGATCCCTTGTTACTCGTGGTTAATGCGTTACAGGACCACCCACCAATATCGAAATTGTGCGACATTGTGACAAACTATTTATTTTATTGTTTACGGTAATTAAAACGTTTACGAACCCCCCCCATACTGATATTAAACCACCTTCTATCTGTATTACCTTTTCCCACACTCTTATAGATTGTTTATAGTGCTTTTAAGTGCTTCTTTAATACACAGAGGTGCGCTGCGTTCTGTGAGTCTCGGAACGTAGCGCACTTCCAGATGCTGTCAGCCAATAATAGAATGCTCGTACGGTATCACGTGACTACCTACTAAAAATCTGCAATGAGGTGGAGCCGGGCATCTTGAAGTGCGAATGCGCGAGGGATTACTGTACTATTATTTGTATGGAGGACGTACTTCTGTTTCTTCAGCTCCTTAGCGTTGTCCACCAGACCCATGTGCACCAGCTGTGTCACCACATGACGCCGCGTGCGATTGCTGTTGCTCAATAATGGCAGCAGCGTCTCCACTATGTCTGGTACTAAACACATCAATAACAAGGAATCAACAAACTGCATTGAATACACTGTGTGCAACTGAATTGTGTAGCTGACACACCTCCAGAGTGACGATGCTCCTCATACAGCCTCCGCAACTCCTCTTCCTCCTCTTCAGTCCATGTTGGTTTCGTTCCAGCTCTGATATATTTTTGGGGAAAAAAATGCAAAAGTTTAAACTGCCATGTAAACCTCTGCTGTGACACTAGAAATACTAAGCTAAGACATCACCAACCTGTCTTTGTTGTAACCTTCGGTCATCTCACATACCGCCCCCACATTTTTCCAGAACAGCAATTCAACGTACGCTTTGTCATTTCGGGCCGCCAGTGAGAAGAAACGGTTCAACACGTATTTTGCAAAAGTCACCAGTTCCTGTGGATAAAAGAACAAAGGTTAGCTCTGTGGCTGAATGTACAGTCCAACTTAGATCAGCAGCATCTTGACAACACAAAAGGATTTCTCCACCTTGTACGCCGCTGCTGCAGGGTCGCTCAGGATCTTGTTGAAAAGGTTGAAGACCGACAGCTGGAAAAGCAGTGCGTCCATTTTGAGGGTGACAGCCAAACGATGCAGCATCCGAGCGATGCAGTGGTTGGTGTGAGGAGTGTTTTTGGAGTACGATTTCAGTAAAATGAGGTATGGCTGCACAATACTGGGGCTGGCAAATCTGTGTGTGTGGGGGAGCGGGGGTCCCATTAGGAAGGTTACAAAGTACTAGTGGGAGGATACAGATTCGATAAGTATTCCTCACAGTATTACTCACCTTTTTATGAAGTCAAGAAAGTTGAACTCTTTTTCAGAAACCTGCACACACTCCAGCTCTTCCTCCTCTAACTCTGCTGCATCATCCTCATCGTCCGCCACAGCCTCAGGAGATGATCCTGAAATCAGGAGGGGATTGTTCCAGCACAGATGCTGTGGATCAGTGGCTAAAATAAAGCAGCACCAAGAAGTCCAGCTCATGTCCTAAGATCAGCTTCTAAATCCTTACTTGGCAGGTTTGCGTTCAGGATCTGCTTGAGTAGCTCCAGTTCCTCTTCCGGTTCCACATCAACTGAACCAAACACATCTCCCTCTGGCCACACCTCCCTGCGTATATGAAGACGATGCTTAAATAACTCACCACGTGATGGAAGTGTGAAGGCCTAATGGTCCTTGGGTTCTTGCTTACCTAGCAGCGCGCAGCAGGCCCAGTGCTTCTGGTCCCAGTCGAGCCAGCAGGGCATCCTGGACCCGAACCATGGCCTCAGTCCGCTGCTCCTCAAGTGGAGTTTCAGATGTGGCATCGAACGGAACAATGCTTGCAGTTAAGGACTCTGAAAGCTGCAAAGAGAACCCAAACAGAGGTATTCAGTGTCAGTAAATCTGTAAAGCATTCTTGAGATGAAGCTTTGATTGGCTGAATCTTACACCAACCTGAAACCCTGTAGCCTTCAGCTCTTCCTCCACAATCTTCCAGGTCTCTGCCAGGGCCTCCGGACTACTTTCTACTGTAGAGGGCTTTTTTCCACCTTGTGACTTTTTCCGCTTCACCTTTTTCTTCTGCAGAATCAACAGAAAGATATTCATATTCCTTTACTAAGTCATTTTATTTAATTGTTAGCAGCAGCTACTCCTTCAGTCTGTTGGGATTCTTAGACCTCCAGAAAGTGTTTATTGGTAAGAATGACCAGAAATAGAAAATATACCACCAAAGACCTCAACACAAAAATTTCTGTAAACCTACTCAAACAGTTTTCTTGCACATAAATTGAATGCAAGCTGTAAAATCATAATTTTTTTCTTGGTTATTCTTTACACACATATTTGAAACAAGAACCAACCTGAACCATTAAGTTTTTGCGACCCTTGGAGAAGTTTTCCAACATACGAAGGAAGAGATGGGTTGACTCAACGAGGTCTTTGAGGTAAGACTGAGGCTGCTTGGTTTCATCATACTTCCTCAGCAAGGTCAGGAAAATCTCCCTGAACTCCATCAGGTAAAATATGTTACCTAGAAAGAAAAGGTGAAAAAAGAGGGCAACTACATTCACACAGAAATATTTCTTCATGTTTTACCAGTACATTCATATGCTGGAGGTATTATGCAACGATAGAAGCAAGAGGAGGATGCTCTGTGAACAAGAGCTTCTAGAGTCTTACTTTTAATAACGTTTGAACTCTGACGGATGCTTTCATCTGGTGAGTGGTCCATCTCGTTCACTGTCAGCAGCAGTTCCTGATATGCCTTCAGAGCCAGGTGCATTCTAGGGAAAAAAAAGAAACAAGATCAAAAAGTCTGGGACCAATGCAAACATAATATTTAACATCAGATTGGATCAAATTAGTTGTCTTGCCTGCGTGACCAAGATGTGGCCTCTTTACGATCTGTGAGAATCATCTCGTAGTAATTTGTTATGTTACGCTCAATAAAATGGAAAGCACGAATGGACATGGTCTCAGAAACCAGGTCGGCACGGAAACCATTACCACGGTTGAAGGCCATGAAGAAACTGAGGGTCCACAGGTAGTAGGTTTCATCGTGCTGCTGAGTTTGCTCTCGAATGAGACTTTCCTGAAAAGGTGACAAAGAAAAACAGGTGTTAAGAGCTTTGGAGTTGGGGACACACAATAAGAGCTTCTAGGCTGCTAAATATAAGTGATTAAACAGCTGACCTTGACAAGGTACATGAGGTGATTGTAGCAGTTCTCCAAGAAATCCACGCAAAACTCGCGCAGGAAGAGTCGAACATTTATGGCAGAACGCCGGCTCTCCTTACACTCCTGAGCCTGTCGGTTCCTCTTAGGAACACGTCTCACTGATTTTCCTGTGTCATGACTATAATCTTTGAACTAAAAAAAAAAAATCAAACAGTCAAAGCAAATCTTGCAAGCAACATAATATTGCTTCACATCACAGATGAGCTGCAGGAGTTCATGACTCACATGAAGAAGATTTTTGTGATAAATCACATCATTGTTTCCGATGGATTTGAGGCCTTGAACAACATAGGAGCCTCCAAAGCGAGAGTGTCTGAAAAGAAAAAAACAGGCAAACAGTTACTGTTCAAACTGTCTTAAACAAGCAAAAAACAGTGGAATATCTTCTCTCACCTCATAAGATCTAAAAGGTTCTCAAACTTGGTGGCGCCTGATGCCGTTTCCTGAGTGAGGACTGTAAACCACTATGAAATTACCTGGTTCCTCTTTGCAATGTGCGAGAACGTTTGGCTGCGTTCTCCCTCTGCCTCAGCGCCTCCAGTTCCTCAGACTCTCTCTGTTTCTCCGCTGCTGAACGAGCCTGACCGGTGCTCACCAAGCCTTCTGGCGTCTGTCAGGAAGGAAAAAGACCTTTAACCCCAGAACAGGTGAAGATATTAAAATATATGTGCACCATGACGGGTCTCTATAGTCGAACCTGGTCTCTGAACATGAGGGAGATTATTTCCAACACGTGCATACTCCACTGTTTCTCACTCTGAGCTGACGCCAGGAACTTGACCAGGTCGTCAAAGCCACTCATGTGAATGGCCCACAGCAGCCTGTCATGGATGCTTGCATCATCATCCACTTTCTACAAAATACAGTGCAATTAACATAAAGGGTAAAGAAAATAGTTAGCTTCTAGCATTGCTTTAATGTCAGACCTTCTCTTCGCTGGGGTCTGCAGGTACATGTAGCACATTCCTGACCAGTAGCAGGATCCTCTCTATGAGCAGGTTATCCTCCTCTTGTCTCTGCTCCCAGTCCTGACAGACAAAAGGTGGAACAAAACAGACAAGAACAAACACATGGATAAACACAGTCATTTTAGCGAAGTAACACAAGAGGTGAGGTCAGATGTTTGGTTGTCCAACCACTCACCAGTTGTAGAAGGTTGTATAACGTCTCACTTAAAATGCCAAACACCATCTCATTTGAAAATGCCTGAAAGCAAAAGTCATTATGAAATACAGTGTATTTTAGAACTTGAAAAATACATTTATTGCATATATCTAACGAAGGTAATGGAAGAATTTACATAACCCAGAAGTATTCATCATATTAATATAACTATATATGTAAAAACTGTATAAGAAAATGTAAATCTAAATGTTCTTTTCAATTAAATCCACATCTTTATCCAAATCTCCTCCAAACATTTCCTGTTTTAGCACATTTAGCACAATTCCTTCATCAACTTTCATGAAAATCCATTGAGCATTTTATGGACACTTGATAAGAATGCAAAAAAAAAATCATCTTGCAATGTTAAAGAAAGTTGCAGGATTGCCTTTAATGGATTTCACTCAAATAAATACAGCATCAGACTGTTTTTTTCATAATTTCTTTCATGGCACATGTCCTGATCCTTGCACCGATGTAGTTAAAGAATAACTCACAAAAGCCTCATCTCGTAATGTCAATTTTCCCCCCAAAATCTTGGACTGAGCTCCATATCCAAATATAATCTAACTTAAGTTCAAATCGTCCACCAAATGATGTGTAGAGATTTTTTTGTAATCCTGTCACCAGTCATACAACCAGATAGAAAGATTACCCCTATGGTAAAAATGGTATTGCAGCCATACTGAGATCGCATTACCTCTTTATAGGCTTGTAAATGAGACGTCACTTGTAAAAAGTGATGTCTGAACACAGGATCATCAGGCACTTTACCAAAGCAAAGCAAGGCCGGCTGAGTGAGGTTCACCATGAGCCTGAGAAATCACAGACAGGAAGAATACGAAGAACAGATTCCTATCCACAGAAAACTGAGAATGTCAGAAAAATTGTATATAGATATGTTTGATTGAAAAAACTAATTTTTGTACACTTATATAAAGAATTTGTACGATCATATTAACAGTATGATTAACTAATGAAATCATTTTAGTGTTTATACCTGATGCAGGCATCAAATAAGGTCTTGTCTTGTCTATACTGAATGATAATAGGCAGAAGGTCATTCTGTACAATCTGTCCTGCACCCAGCTGCTGGCGAACATCACGGGTGTCATCTTCATGGCGTAAATACCTGATCAAGTCTTTGACACTCTCTGAAACGCATACACAGAACAGTCAGGTGCAAATGCTTCTCTGTTCTTAATACATGGTTTGATAAATATATTCTTCCCTCACCAATGCAGGTTAGGTAATTTCTTTAACACTAGCGGTACACTTTTTAGAGATCACTCACCTAAGCAGTCGGCTTCCTTGTGGTAAGTGTTTCCCTCCAGATAGCCCAGGGCGCTGCACGTTGCCAAAAGTTCACAATTCATCCTTGGTGAGATTATACACCGTCAGCCAGCATAAGAGACTAAAATCAATCTAACCAAACATACAGAAGGGCACAGAAAGATAAAAAAATCAATACATCAAGAGTCAGATCACATATTATTATAAGTATTTTTAGGTAATAGGTCAATCTAATATAATTCATTAAATTAGAGGTGCCATAAAACTTTCAAGATCAAATGTCTAAAAAGGTCTTCATTCTTTCTTATCTGTTGTATATTTAAGATTCTTTTTTTTAAAAAAAACAACAGATTATTAAAAATGTTTAATATTATGATGATGAAAATATGATTTGAGGGTGTCATATGTATTGCGTCACGGTAGAGACGAGAATCTGCAACCAACATGTTTCTGAGATTCAAAAATTCAGTCATTCAAAGGGATTTCATTCATCCATTGATGTGTAAGAAGTTATTGTGAAATGAAAAGCACAATATGACGTGCCTAAATAAATTGTCATATGGTTATTCTCCAGCATATGTCTGCTGATCGACTGTCGCAGCATTTTGTTTTTGTTTGTTAATGTTTAGTGACATTTGCGCTCTTGGACATTTTTCCGGTAGCTAATATTATGTAGCCTAGAATGTTCGCTAGCTTTATGTCATGACTGCTGCCACACCGCGACTTGAATTACAGACAGAAACACAACACAGAATAACTCACTCAATCGATCACAAAGATACCCTGCAGGTGCGGTTAAATAACGACATTTAAGTCAAAGTTGTTCCGTCGGTGTAGCTTCAGCTCCCAGTTCGATGTGTGCAAAACAGACAGGACTCTCGCGCCAAGACATCAAGACACGACTACGAAAGCGGATGTGGAATGTTGTCATATGAGATTTTTTTCCCCTTCATCTTGTATTGTAAGGCTGGATTTACTCAACGTTAGTACTTACTGAGTATACTAACGATCAATTCAATACATTAGGTAGGCTTAGAAGATATTTAGTGTATGATTCAAACAATTACTGACTTCACAATGTATAATTCTTCATAATTTAGTGGCCTATACATTCGACAAAACTGAACCGTCTCCTGACAGGGTAAACTGAGGGCAAAATATGTTTCCAGAAGTTCTTTCTACTCGCAGCTCATGTTGACCACGCATTATACCAGAGATATTACTATAGTGTTATGATTATACATTTTTAAAAATGATATTACATTATTATATATATATATTATATTATATTATTATATATATATTAATTTTTTTTTATTAAATATCAGCAACTTTACAGAGTCTTTATGGTACCTAAAAGTACTATACCACCAACTTCACTTCAGTAATTCACTCTGAAATAAACAAAAATTCTCTTTTGAACAGCCTAAGTCAGGACTTCTGTGTACTGTATTTATTTGGCCTCATTGTTGTGTATAATGTTTCTGTTAGGGTCATTGTTGTTCTGTTCTCTAAATCACCATCAGAAAAAGGTAACCAATCATAATCAATGACAATACTGCTGACAGGATGGAGGTGTGATGAATTTAATGATGCATTATGAGTAATACCCACAACTAAGTTTTATAATGCAGCTGTTAACTCACAGAGAAAAAAGCAACAAAAATAGAGAATGAGGAATGAAAACAGCTCCCGCCGCCAATTTTATGTACATTTTTAAGATGTATAGACAGACAACATAGGTTTAATCCACTTACATTTATTTGGACTTACATTTCATTCATCAGCTACGCCAGATACACACTGCGAAGCACGTTCAACGAGTCTATTCACTTGGAGACTGTCATATTGTCAACATTTGCTGCGTGTTTATTATTGATCCATGTCTCAGCTGATTGGCTTGCACATTAAGAAGCTAGCAAACTAATCAAAAAGCTTAACTTATACTATGTCTATCTTTGTTATCCTGGCCAAAGGGCAGTGTGTGAACGTTATGTCCTATCTTCAGCATAAACTACTACAAATCTGCAAGTAAACCAGCCAGTAATCTAATGCTCTGCTACAAACTTGTGTCTATACTGTATAGGATTTTGTGGGACTGCACGGTAAATCAAGGCCTCAAGTGGTAAGTTAATAAAGTGGCTATGCTTAGCCCAACAGGAGACACAAGTGTTTAGCAAAAACTGGACGAGATATATAGCACCAAAAAGACTAAATTGATTCATTGGCTTGTACCTGTACTGAGAGACACTTAACACAGAAAATTATGTTGGTCTAAATAGTTTTGATAGAACTATATGGATCGGAAGTTTTGTTGTTTATTTTTTTCTTTTGCCTCTTGTCTTTTTCTCCATGATGGTTCTGGCTTTTCACATTTTCTAGTTAAGGTTTATCTAGTCATCCTTGTCATCCTTGTCATCAGAGCGGTCGGAGTCCCTCCCCTTCTCCCTCCTGGATTCCTTCACCACCTGATAGAAAAAAATTGGGATTTGTTTAAATTCACTTCACTTGGCACAAATTACATCACAATAGTTATTTTGTATTATGGCATTTTATTTTTGTATGCTTTTGTTTGCATGAATCATTGTACCTCTCCATCTCTAGTTTCAACTGTCTTTATCACCACAGTCTTCTTGGTGTGGGTACCTGAAGTTGGTTCAAAGTCTGTGAAAAGTCACATCAAAGTCCTCCTGAGATTTTTATATACATATAAATTTATATGCAAAAAATGGAGGCTACATATTGAAACCCAGACAAATGGTAGCATTTTCATAGTTCTCAGATCAGTGACAAAGTTTGTAGAGTTGGGCCTGTAGTGAGAGGAGTCATTTAGAAGAGTCCTGGTAATGAAAATATTTGTTTCCTCACAATATAACTCAGATTTTGAGCACTTCCAGGCTCACTCTGTTGGTTGGCTTGAGAAATTATTGAAATCCACAGTTAACAATAATTTAATTCAAACCATCAAAAGCATAAGTTTATTTGCCTCCGAAGTAGCTGGAAAGTAACAAGAAATATCTCGGCTTAAAACATGGTGAAAAAATATATGGTGCAACGTGATTATTTTATTTCATGTATTTCTTGTGTTTTTCTGTATACTGTATTTCTGAATTTGCTGCAGCTATGATTCGTGTCTCAGATGTGTTTCTTTGCCATAAGGCTGATGGTCGAAGGTCATGGATATGAAAGTATTTAACCGTCATAGCAAACTAAAAAACAAAAGCAGACTTTACAAAAATTTTTAATTATTTAAATTATTAACAGGACTCCATAAGGTTGTTGTAATACTCAAGAGAACTACATTCCAATTTTAAGTGAAATATTAAGTAAAATTTAAACATGACAGTGATCCCCAACTACAAGCATGCTGTGTTTATGAAGAACTTGAACTTACCTCGGTCACCAAAATGATTACTCATGCCGAGATTCACAATGGGAACAGCAATCCTAAACAAAGAATATAAAATCTGGGCGTTATAAACAAATTTGTGATTAAAATAAAAAAAATGATGCTTTACTCAAAGTCTCCCTCACCTGCTCTCCTCTCCCTCCAGTAATTTTCGGTAAGTAGCGATCTCAATGTCCAGAGCCATTTTGACATTGAGGAGGTCCTGGTACTCCCGAAGATGGCGAGCCATCTCCTCCTTCAGGTGGCGGATCTCATCCTCCAGCCTGCCTATATTGTCCTGGTAGTTACCAATCTCAACCCCAAACTGGTCCTCCATGTCACGCATCTGTCTCAGCAGAGCTTCATTCTGACAAAGACAGCAGTACTTACCTAAAGTGTGTAATGGTATAAATTAATAGACAAATCACTGGTGGAGTCTGGCCTCACCGTGTTCTTAAGTGCATCGATTTCACAGTTGAGAGACTGAATCTGCCTCCTGGACTCGTTTGCCTCCTGCTTGGCCTGCCTCAGCGAGTCCGTGTTGCGCTTTGCAGACTCAGTCAGATCCACAAACTGAAGGAACAGAAGAATAAGCAAAGCAAACGAATAGATATATCTTTGTATGTTCATGTGTGACAGTCAGTGTTTCAGTCTGCCCACCTTTGACTTGTACCATTCCTCAGATTCCTGCATGTTCTTGAGAGCAATGGTCTCATATTGGGCCCTGATGTCCCTCAGAGCACCAGTCAGGTCAGGCCTGGTGGTGCTGTCCACCTCCATCTTCAGATGCTGGGTTTGAACACTCACTTGGACTTCCTGGATTTCCTGATAACATCACGATATGAGCAAATGATCAGCTACAAGTCCGTAGGGTGTATCCCTCTGCCAATACCAAGCATGCTTTTCTGAACCCTGCCCCATTCCTCCAAAATGTTTTATAATGAAATTTATAAAGGTAATTAGAAAAACATCTTGTCTGGGATTATTCAAGGAATCTACAAGAAAATATATTAGTGTGGGTTCTGTCCTGGCAGGCCCATCATTCTAACCAAGTGAAAACACAACCTCTGTCAAATACTCTGGATATGACCATTACTTAACTAAAAAAATGTAACCATTCCTCAATGCATGCTGAAATTGATTTTAGAATAAAATTAGAAATAAAATTAGAATAAAAATTAGAATGAAATTAAATAAAATTGGAAACCCCAACGGTTTGGTTTTGGACCCCTTCACATCTCATTAAAATCACATTTCATCCAGCCTCTTTGATAGGCATTCAAAAGGTGGGGTTTTTTTTTAATTCTGTTGATGTTGTGGATATTATTGCCTGTTCTAACGATCAACCTATTTTTGCAGATCATTGCATCATATTTTGAAATCTGCCTAAGTTACCCAACCTCTCACATAGAATTTAAGTTTTATTCAGTTGCAGGGAAAAAGAAATAAAATAAAATACAATTATTTTCCGCAGCCATGATTGCACATTTGGTCAGCTAAACTTTAGGATGGTCTAAATTACCTTCAGATTAAAATGTTAATCTGCTATCATGGATACTGCAGTCTCAGTCACGTGGGATACATATACATGTATGTCTTTAGCATTTATAGATAGTAGACCATAGACTGTGATCAGTGACTCCTGTGACAAATGATTTTTCCATGTACAGCCGAAAAGTGCCGGGGAGGCAGCTAGACTTACCTCATCATGGAGCTTCTTCAGGAATTCAATCTCATCCATCAGAGATTCAATCTTCCTCTCAAGCTCCAGACGGGACAAAGTAGCATCATCAACATCCTGGTTTGTTTGAGAGGCAAACATAGTTTCACATAATTATGGTAATAAATATATAATATACGTATAATATGTAAAACATCACTATATCGTGAGCTTAGTTCAGGTAGTTGAGTTCAAACTTACTTGTGAGATTAAAATGCACTAGGAATTCAGAGATAATTTTGCATATCGCTGTGTTATTTGGAATTCTTGAAGCTGTAAAACACACTTAAGTATATTATAGAATTATATTTAGTTATGATGTGACAAAAATATTTTCTATATAGAAAATATTCTAAGTGTCAACTCCAGATTCTGTTCCTGTCATATTACTATCAAATGATTGTGAAGACGTAACAAGGTGTCTGGTTTGACCTGTTAAGCCTGAGGACAATGTAACTAATCATGGTCCAGTCAGGCAAGAGTTACCTTGCGGAAGGCAAGGAGGTTATTCTCAGCATCTGCCCTCTTCTGGGCTTCTTCCTCCAACCTGTAGATCAGAGGCAAAGATTTGAGGTGATGCACAAATTAGCTCAAGGCTACAAGCAATCCCCTTTTAAGCAAAGGAGAGGTCACTCCAGGGCATCAGCTGGCAAAAAGCCCTTTAAATCAATTTATTAGTTCACTGTCCTGTAAAAGCATTTGGAGGTTTTCCTAGTGGCATCAGCAGCTGCTCCTTTCAGCTAATGTGGTTTCTGTGTAGTTCAATAAGGTCATTGTACACACAGAGGGGTTATGCACACACACTTACTATCTCTTTAAAGATTTAACATGGTCATTTCAGTATTGACCGGACTAATATAAAATGAGGAAATGAAAACTGGAATACAGATAATGCAAAATATTCACTAGTCAATGTAAAATATCGACTGTGGGATTTGCTTTTATCAAATAGATTTTTGGTCTGTTTCCGTAAAAACGGTACTCCTGCAGAATGAAATTAAAATAGAGTATATTAGATAGTGCTTTAGCAAAGTAAGAATTTATGAGTCCTTATGATGAGTCAGCACAGTATTATAGTGTGCCATACATAATATTGCTAATTCTTGCCCAGCTCCTTTTGATTGATGGGCTGTCTGCAGTCAATGTCTGAATGGGGATTTGAAAGCGGTTCCATCTGTCCAGTCAGACAGTCTGGACATAAAGCAGATTGAAAAGCATCACATCGTGGGTCCTGCTTCCTCATTTTTAATTCATGTTGTGTTACAGGGGTCCTTCTGTCCTAATGGGGTCTCTGGCACCATCCCATCGGCACAGAGGGACATTGAAAACACATCTAATGGAGTCAATGAGTCACATTGATTTTCCCTGACGCTATTCTCACTACACCTGATATCCAGCCCCTTTTCCTTTACACTCATTTCCTCTCTCTCTCTCTCTCTCTCTCCCCGCCCCCTCCCTCTCTCTCCTCCCTCCCACCCCGTCCTCCTAAGTCTGCCCCACCCTACATCCTCCATCGTCCCCCTTTCCCTTTCATGTCATGATGCAACATGCATAATATGCATTACTGTAACTATAACTATAAATATAACCATCACTATAACTATATATGTATGCTATGGGATTTGTTTATTCCAGGAAATATTTTATAGGAGATAGGATCAAATTATTTTTTTAAATGTAGTCAGTGAGGTTTTGATATATAATCCATTGGAATAATAATTTTGGATTACTTCAAAATCAATCATCGCAACTTCTTCACCTTTTACTAAGAAAAAGGTGGTGAACAAAATTTGAAATCCACATTTATTGCATACTTCATATAAGTAGTGTTAAGACTCCTCACAAAAGCATCTCTGGCACAACCTACAGGTGTACTGTGTGCATTGAGCAACATGTGGAATATAATATCTTTAACACATAAATATGGAGGATCTACAATTTTTTTTATATTTGTATTCATTAAACAAAAGTTTCTCAATTTGAAAACTGACATACAGTACTTTAAGGAAATATTTACAATATGACTATGATCTTTCCTTTTTAATTTAATCTTGGCATAAATTCATTTTTTTTGTCCTACCCAGACACAGCTCATGTTCAGGTGCTGCATCACGTTGTCGTTCCTCTGGTGCCCACATGTGCCACGCCCTACACCATCATCATTACTAGACTCAAGTGGAGCCCAGGGACTTTGTCCTTTCTCTGTGCTGAATGTAACCCATGTGCTACAACAGGGTCAAGGAATGATGTGATGGTGGCATCAGGACCCCTCATGCTCATGCTCTAATACAGACAATCCCACAAAATGAAGTCTTGGAATGGAGAGGAAGCAGAGAAAACAGTTGTTGAGATTTTTGGCACATTTTCTATAGCCACTAATGTTATTATCGTTCATCATGGCTGAACAAGATCACAAACCTACCTCTGCTTGAGTAGGGCCAGGTCGTCAGCCAGGTTATCCCTCTCCAGGAGGTACTGGTCCCTCTCCTTTCCAATGCCATCCATTTGGCGCCGCAACTCCCTAAGCTCCTCCTGGAAGATGTCCGTGGCGCGGGTGGGCTGCCCATGCTGCTGCTGGCCCTTGTACTGGCTGAGCTCCTGAGTTAGAGCGCTGTTCTGCTGCTCCAGGTAGCGCACCTTCTCGATGAAGCTGGCAAAGCGATCATTGAGCTCTTGCAACTCAGCTTTCTCGTTGCTCCGGGTGGTGAGAAACTCCTGGTTGATGGCTTCAGCCATGGTGAAGTCGACCTTATCATAGCTGAGGCGAGGGGCCTGGGCGCTGGAGCGGGATCGCTGCTGTTGGTAGCTGGTGGAGCGAGTTGTAACCCCAGGTGACACAGAACGCATGTAGCGTCCTCCAGAAGCAGGCATACGGGAGGACACATGGGAGTAAGAGGACATGGAGATGGGGTGGGGGCTTCCAAAGTTGCGCCTGTAGGAGGTGGATGTGTACATTGGGTGGCTCATGGTTGGTGGTTTCTTAGGAGAGATGGAGCGCTGGAGGCTTGGAGATGCTCTGGAGGCAACAGGACATCAGACTCAGGCGTGTTGGGGGTTTATATGCACACGAGCTGGCTATCCCATCAACTGAACGCCTCCTCCTCCCTCATTTCTTGTCACCCCACCCACATGAACCCTCATGCACTCATAGCACACGAGCTTTGGCCACTCCCTAGCATCTCTCTCTGCACTTTACCGAGCGCTCTGTCTCTGTCTACATCTCCACAGTTCCACCACTTTAACCAGAGCACATGGCACAAGGCCAGGCTGACTTCCACATTAAGGCTTTGATATCTAAAAATGTCTCCTCACATCCACCCCTCCCCACTAAAATTTATGCCCACATTGACCCTCAGTTTTGATTGTTATTTCTCTTCATGCTTTCTCTAGTATAAGATTTTACACTTACATGAAAATATTATGTTCTTACCTTTACCATCAAATGTGGGTTCTGTTAAATGGTTCCCAGTGAGAAACTGAAATTACATTGTATGAAATGCATTGATTTGATTCGTCCGTTTCCCTTCCCTTCTCCTCTCTGTCTCTCTGTCTGCCTCTCCTTTTACAGTAATGGAATACTTTATTGATATCCTGGGCTTTTGGGGCAGAGCCGTGACTCTGCAGTTATTCCATCCTGTTGAAAAGCATCAGATTTAGTTTTCCATGTTACAGCATGAGTCGTCAGATAGTTGTCTGTGTTTCTTGGACACACTGGCATTTATCAAAACTGATCCAAGGACTCCATGACTTTCCCTTCCAACAATTTAGGAAGACATTACTGCTTTGATTATAATTCAGCATGGAAGCAGTCAGCACTGAATATTAATGCTGTTTTAGAAAGTCTGTATATTTAATATCAAATTTATAACATCATGTTCTATAAAATACATATTCTGGTCTTTGCATGTGATGCTTTTTTTGTAGAGATCAGATCACTGATCGCTTCAGTCATGGATAAAATTATTTTTTGAGTAGTTTTCATTTTAAGGGATGCAAATCTTATTTGGATGGTTGATTGAAATGGAAATGTTGGAGGACTGAATACAGTACTTTATGGAGATAAATTTTATGCAATTCTAAACTTTTACTTTACAAAATCAACTCCTGAGGACAGACTGATATGGCAGCACATAGCAAGATGCATAATCACTGTTCTTTTATACACACAACTTGAAATATTGGGCAATGATATAATTTATACGTTGGTTCTTTTCTGTGAGACAAAGCCTTTGCTGCACACTGCATGATAAAGGTCTGAATAGTCATTTTAATTTAGCTCTGCAGACAGGCATTCTCTTTTAGAAATGACGCAAGTCTGAGTATGGTTCGTAGCAAATGGGTGTGGCACTTGTCCTTCTTTGTGTGTCCCGAGATGCTTTTACCTTTATCGGGATTCATTTGGGCTCTTCAATAACAAGTGTCACACACAAACAAATATTAGATGAATAATCATCTTACCTTCCCACACACAGACATAAACTGCCTTGTTTTTTAAGCTGCTCTCCCTGATTATCCTGATTTAATCATATCCTCTTCCTAAGCGAGCATCTGGAGCATGCTGTAGTAAATAACACTTTTACAGTGCCATTCACAAACACACATGCTAGATTTGCTTCTGTGTAAACCTGCATAGATGCTGCTGCTGAGGTCTGGCTTTCTGTGTAATAAATGGCCGTTGTTAGTCTTAGCTCTGTAATCTAATCAACCTGCTTTATGGTCAGTGCCTCTCTCCCTCCCCCCGTCTCAATCTCTCCTTGCTCATAGCGCATCACATTTTTGTCTCCCATTTCACAGGACCCTGTTCATGTCTGAGCTTTGTTATCATAGTACAGACTATATGCATTTCTGCATGTGAATTACCAACATGCATGCCAGGCAATCATACGTGAATATAAAGGAAGAAAGTGTTCATTGATCTGATCCGGACAATGTCAGGAATACTAACCACCAGCCAGATGTTGCCATTAGCCATTGATCCTCCTGGTTCTCTGAGAACTCCCAAAGGGAACATGAATTCAATAATGCTTCTTCAACAGTATCGGTCTAGAATATCTGTTCTTATTACCACGTACTGAGCTCACGATCTGTGTGTCAGGTTTCAGTTCGCAGCAGGAACTTAGATATCTCCTTCTCATGGCATAGCATGGAGTTAATATTCTGCATCTTTTGTACAGAGTGGGTACGGTCTCTCATGAGACATGAGGTCAAAGTTTTGCCTAAACAGAAATCAGCAGATGCAATGCCACAAAGCTTTGCTGGAGAGAAAAAAATGAGCAAAGCTTAAGAGTTTGGTAACATCTAAACTAAAGGCACACCATTTTTAAGTCTGTCTAATAAAGTTTATGGTGTAGTTATGGATGTACTGAGGTTATGTTTTCATTTACATTTAAAACCACATTTTTAAACATTGTCTTCAGTTTTAACCTTGAGAAATGTTTGACATGTAAAATAATGACCTTGAGTATCCAGAATTGCAGAATTGTGTAAATTCCATATGTAGTGACAGAATAACTACAGGTGACAATAGTTTCTGATGCTGACTATGCTCCACAGAGGTTTTTTTTTTGCTACATCCTTTTCTTATGTGGTTTCTCCAGTGTAAAGGACAAATGAAGGAAACTGCATCCTTTCCAAGATCCTGTTGCTAGGGGAGTTGTGAGCAACTAAGACTTGCTCTAATTAATCAGAGTCCTGGAGTTCCTTGGGTGGTGTCATCTTGCTCATTGTCTCCAGGTTTAATGTCCAGCGAGGACTCTCAAGTGTGGTCCTGTTATCTGGAAAAGACAAATCATATCCTGAAGATAACAAAGTGTTCAGCCAGTAACTCAGGCTTCCTGTGATCCGGATAAGTACTGACCAAAGTGATGTATTAAAAGCCACAGGTCTGGTAAGAACCTGGAGGGGGGGGGGGGTCCATAGAAAGCTTCCCACAGAGCTGTGGGGTCTTTTTCTGTCTGCAGTGCAGCTCCGGGGTGAACAGAAATGACTGAACAACACTCGGCACACGTGAAAGTGAGACATAATAAATCAAAGGTGATTAATAGATGGAGTTACAGTCTGTCTATTCATACATGTAAAGAGAGGAGCATTTATGGTGAACACCATAACCAATTGATATAATTAAACCAAAAAGTTGATGAAGATGTGCAGCATGGACTACATTTATCTCATATTTTGCTGCTTGGATTTGTGCACTAAAACACTACAGACTTTTTATATGAGACATCAAGCTGTGTTGCCATAGTCTTTTCAGGTTGATCTTCACTGTGGTTCTGATCCTGATACAGCCATGTAATCGTGACTCCCTGCACCCCACATGGCTGTCTCCATGTCTTTGTGTAGGCTGGGCCATGGCTTCTTCCATTTAACATTTTGCTGCAGTGACGTCAGCCTTTTCTCCTGCACTGCAGCATGTCATATGATGTACATGTTAGCATCAGCCATGCTGTTGGCTCAATGCAGTCATGTAACCTACGACGCCATGATTGATCATTTTAATTGAGCAGAGGGTAGAATGTGATGGATTTTTTTAGCACACTCAGCTGCAGTGCAACTAATAAACACACCACTTTCCGACCACATCTTTACTCCATGTAAACGCCCACTGAGACGGTTCATTGTCAAGTCATCCATACTTGTGTTTTGTTCTTCTTCAAACTGCACGTCTGTGTGTTGTTGTTGTTGGATTTAACACCTAATTTATAAAACATACACTTGTTTAAATTGATTTTTTCCAAAGTGTGATCTTTCTGCCAGCTGATCTGATTAAACATACATTACATTTAAAAGGCAATTTCTCTGTTCTTTTTGTATTTAATTTTTATTTCATGGCTACCATTTCCAAAAGTTAAACCCTTTAATAAGTGACTGCATTATTTTATGAATTTTTATTTATAACCATCTTTCATTTGTTTTAATCAAGGCATCATTGAGTCGTGTTCTATTGTTGTTGTTTTACAACTATGGGGCACAGCAGCAAAATCACTCTAAAAAAATTACTCAGTGTTTTTTCATACAGATACCTGTTTAGGGACAAATATTTACATTAATCAGGAATGAAGCACTGAGCATACAAAGACTTGATAGTTCCGGCTGACACACAGGCAGACACACAAAAGGGCCCTTAAAAATGTAGATGTGGAGAAAAATCTTGGAGGGATGAGCAGCCATGTGGATGCGCCCTGGGAACAGCAAGGCTAAGGTCAGGAAATTAACTGACTGCTATCCATGTACCAGCAGCAGCTGCTGTGATCCATGCTGCACTTGAACCATCCATCCACTGGTTCACAAGCCAGATATCAATAAACTGAGCTGCTGTGTCAATGTCACAGTGCCCCCTGCTGGAGACAGGAAACCCTTCCTGTCTGAAGACGCCTCTTCGATCAGGGGCCATGTCCAGCTGACTCTACTCAAATCAGAGCTGTCTTTTAAACTTCCTTAGACAAATTAAGTCAAACTAGCGTTAAAACCTTAATTTTATTTCAGAATCATTAAAGATCCACTGCAGATATACGTTATTTGAGAAGACTGGTGAAGATTGATCCTTCACTATGATAATGAAAGATGTTATAACACTTGTCGTTTCCTCGTCACCGCCCGAGAACAGACACTGCCTGTCCCGTCTTCATCCCAGGTTTCTGGTATGCAGTAATGACACTATGGTGGATACACTATATAACTTTTAACGGTGTTGACCTATTTTAACTTCCCCATGACCTCACACCTCCACCCTTACCTGTTCACTGCTTAGTTGTGTGCTCTCTCTTTGTACTCTCCTGCAGACTGCCTAGCATTCTGTGTGACTTTGAAGCTTCAAGTAAAGATGTTATAAAATAACAAAAGATCATTCTGTTTGCAAGACCTTATTTTCCGTTGGACAGTGACTCAAAAAGTTACTACAAACCCAAACCATGTACAAAACACACAACCTCCTGAGGTGAGATAGAGATCGCCAGATGTTTAAATGTGTGTGTGAATACATGAAAGCTAAACCATAATCACCAAGTTGACTTAAAACACGGCAGAATGAACACTTTTAATTCACGAACTGTACATTCAATGTTGTCACACATCAAAGACATAAGAGAACCTCCCTGTACAACATAATGTCCATCTTTATAATGGGCCAACGTTTCAGCAGCATTTAGTCTTCGGAGCCCGGGCCGATCTGTCTCCCAGGTGGACGGATGTTCCCTCTTGCTAGATTCAAATGGGTTTCAGATGCTTCCTTCATAACTTGCATCATCAGAGCGTTCCTCTTCCTTGACTCTTCCATCATCATTGGGCTTGATTCAGGCAGATGCTAACAGACAGTAGAATAAGAAGCACATATAGGCAGTACATTAGTACATTAAACTGCATAAAGACAAAGTAAACCAAAGATTTGTCTTTGATTAAAAGAGGAAGATAGACTTTAATGTGTTGTGACTGTACCCTTTGTGCCTTCATGAATTGCTACGTGTTACAACATTTACAACAATGTATGCGTCCGCGGTCTGTCTGGTAGAGTGTCAAAAGTTAGTGTTAGAGGTCAAAGTTTAATTTAGCTGAACCTAGGTCTGACATTCATCAGCTTGTACTTTAATTAAAAAGTCAGAATATATCAACTTTGGGGGTGAGCCGGATACTCGTTTCAGACAAGTATCCGGTACGGATAAATCATTTTTGACGAGTATGAGCACGATACGAGTAAGATTCGGCAATATTTGTGCTTGTGCTGAAGTAAAGTCTTCATAACCAGCAGTCCCCAACTTTTTTTGTGCTGCGGACCGGTTTCACCTAAGACAATATTTTCACGGACCGGCCTTCATTTCCTCGATAATCGTTAATGATACCACGACAATTGTAGTCTAATAATAAATCATCCGCAGTGGTTTTATGTAAAATGCAGACATCAACAGACAATAAAAAATCTTTTTTCCATAAATTGATAAACATCTTTGTAAACAAAATAATTGTAAGAAATAATTATATTAAAAACTCGATTCAAGTGACTGCACTGATGAGGTTTATTTTGAAATACAGCGACTTACAAATCAGTGTATTCATTCATTCATTATCTGCCGCTATTTCCGCCGTAGCAGGTCACGGGGAGCTGGAGCCTATCTCAGCTGGCTTATAATCAGCTGAGATAGGCTCAATGACACCTGAAGTGTGTTCCGGACATCCGGTCTACTCCGCAGTTTGGTTTTCTTTAAGGTCACTGCAGAAAATCTTGCTTCACAAAGACAGGGGGTTGGAAATGAGAGCTGGGTTTTCAAAACTTTTTGGGTGACCTCAAGATAATCTGCCTTGACTTTAATCCAGAACACTGGCGCAGTTGTGGGTGCTTAATTTAGGGGTGACGGCTGGTAACCTGTCACCTGACCGAGACCTGTCAAGAGGCACAGACGCACACATTTGTCTGTGCATCATTCCACCCAGACGTCACTTTAAACTGGTAAATCAACATCTTTAGACTGGTGATCAATAAAAAAAAAAAAAAAGAAAGGTAAACATTCTGTGCCGCCCGGTATATCCGCTGAATCTCAATTTTGAGGCCGTTCTGTAAATAGTTTTAAAATTAACAATATAGCAACTTCTGATCAATCCATATCAATTTCAGATTTAAATGCATGATGATTTATTTCAGGTAAATTCACACCCACTTCCGGTTTAAGTCCCGCCTATTCCGTGTACAGATACAGATAATTTAGATGACTGAACAGATACAGACAGTGGTGTACACGCTCATCCCTAATAAACACAATTCAAACAAAGTAAATGCTACTTTTGCACAGCGCTAACACACAGACAGCCATCCAATCCCAGCTAATCACATGAATGCAAGGTCTTTTGGTCTAGAAGACAATCCTAACTTTACACAAGACAAAACTCAAAATAAGAAAAACAAGATGTTAAAAACATGAAATGGTGAACTACACAAGTGCGTTATGTGTAATGTTTTGGCAAAAGTTTCATTAAAAAAAAGTTTTTCTAGTTATACCCCTTTTGAACTATTTAACAACTGATGGACAGAGTGGTGCGCTGCACGGGGAGGTAATAAATAAGAATAAACCAGAATGTGGTGATCTGATAATCCTCCTATCAAAGACATGATGACGTGGGATGAAAAACACTTGATAAAACCGGTTGGTTAAAACACATCACATTTAAATTATTATATTCTGAAACAAACACTGGACACCAAAATAACAAGTTTCCTTGTCGAGACTCTCAGCAGCACACTGGTAGGTTCTGTGGGCAGTCTGTCAATAAACCATTATAACTATATCTAGTGTTGATTTTCATATGTCAGTAAGTGTGATTCTAAATGGACACTCAGCCTTATATATCAATTGTTGACATGATTAGCAAAAAATCACCTTGATGAGTTTTCTCCGCCTGTCCTCGTCGGGAGACATCAGAGTCCACATCCCGTAGCCGCCCATTACAACGATCAGCATTCCAGACAGGTTGGTCATGGTCCGCAGGCCACTCATCCTGGAGGAGCTAGGCCGGCAGGCTCGGTTCCTCTGGTTCTATTACTACCAGCGTCTCATCGGTTCGTTATGTCACACAGGACACAACGTCGATGCGATTCTTCTTCGGTGTTTATTCACAGCTTCCGGAATCGACGACTTTCTTCTGCTGTTTCTGCAGGATTCACGACAACATCCGTTGCGCTTTACCGCCACCTGCTGGTCTGAAGTGGAGTTGGTTAACCCGACGTGCGGATTCTATGTTCTTTGCTTTCACATTTTACATCTACAAAACCACAAAACATTAACTGATGCCAGTTATTCCTCTCTGCTACTGGAAGGTTATTATTACATCCAGCTTGAAAGCGGTGATGTTTGTAATTGTCAGTGTTTGTGTGTTCGTCCACCAAATATCTTCACAACCGTTGCAGATAGAAAGATGACACAAAAAGGCACATTACGCGGGCGGCAACAGGGATGAAAATGGGATGATGACCTTGATCTTGAAAAAACTAAGTCAAGGTTGAGTTTCAACTTTTGTACACTGAGGAACCAGATTAGCTAGAAAGACGAGGGACGAGGCCGGTGTAAGACCACAGATCAAAACACTAGCTTTGATCTAGTGACCTACCCTGAACTACTTTCATAGGTCAGGCTAAAAAAGTTTTTCTTTTATGATAGCAGATGAGGCCATGCCTCACCTGCCTCCCTTGACCGCACGTCACGTCACTGGAAGTAGGTGAGGGTAAATAGCGGGATGTTGCAGTCTCTGGCTGCCTTGTTTCCTCTTTTGCCTGACACTGTGTTTGAATCTGGAGTGACTAAAGCCGTTCCAACCTCATTACAATCATGATGTAAACAAAAACAAAAAACCAAACAAATAAATAAATACATAAGAAGGAAAAAAATGTAGCCACAAGAGGACACAAGCCAGTGTCTTATTGTGCCAC
Organism: Antennarius striatus; assembly: GCF_040054535.1. Classification (NCBI taxonomy): domain Eukaryota; kingdom Metazoa; phylum Chordata; class Actinopteri; order Lophiiformes; family Antennariidae; genus Antennarius; species Antennarius striatus. The sequence continues at coordinate 17,001,856 of NC_090780.1, read as the reverse complement.
TCCCAAGCCCGGATAAATATAGAGGGTTACATCAGGAAGGGCATCCGGCGTAAAACTTTTGCCAAATCAAACATGCGAATTAAACCTATGAGTTCCATACTGGATTGGTCGAGGCCTGGGTTAACAATGACCGCCATCGATGCTGTTGACCTGCAGGGTGGCGGGGGAAATTGGACTACTGTTGGTCGAAAAAGGAGAGGAGTAGAGTTTGTTCGTAGGAAGAGAGAGAAGAGGAATGCCAAGAGTATAGGACTGAGAGTAGGGACGTTGAATGCTGGAACTATGACAGGAAAAGGTAGAGAGTTGGTTGACATGATGCAGAGAAGGAAGGTAGACATACTGTGTGTCCAGGAGACCAGGTGGAAAGGTAGCAAGGCTAGAGGTTTAGGAGCAGGGATCAAGTTGTTCTATCATGGCGTAGATAGGAAAAGAAATGGAGTAGGAGTATTTTGAAGGAGGAGTTTGTTAGGAATGTCCTGGAGGTAAAAAAGAGTGTCAGATAGAGTGATGAGTCTGAAGCTAGAAATCGAAGGTGTGATGGTCAATGTTGTTAGTGGGTATGCTCCACAGGTAGGAGAGAAGAGGAAGACAGGGTTAGATGGAGGTAATTGATTCGCTGTGGCGACCGCTGAAGGGAAAAGCCGAAAGGAAAAGAAGAAGATGAAAAGGAAAAAAAATTAACACAAAGAAAACAGGTAGCAATGATGGAGTTTCAGTTTTATTTGTTTTAGGGTAGCAAACACAATAAGATTCTTTGATGCAAGTTATTTAAAATACATTGTGAAGAAACTGCAAAAGAATTTCTTAAGATTAATTTTCCAATTAGTGTGAGACAAAATAAAATAATTTATGGCTTTTATAAACTATACCAATGAATGAGTAACACTTCAGGCCAAAATGTTTATAAATTTCTTCTACAAATGTGTAACGTATGTCACCTTTTCATCAAACTATTGTTAAACGACAAACGAGTCTTTCTACACCTCAAACAAAAGTCTGATTCACTTTCTTTGATACTTAATTTTTTATGGTTTAACACATTGTCTTGGAGTTTCAGTACTATTTTAATTAGGTAATGACATGTGAAGCCAGTATTTTAACAGGTTTTATAGATGTTAAGTGCAGGATCTGATAATTCACACAATCCTTCCCTGAAGCAATGGTCGACTCTCTCCTGGTGACTGTCGGCTCAGCAGATTCCACAACAACAAAGGCACCGAGGTTACAGCTGACCTGCCTCCATTGGTGTCATCAGTGTCTTCACTCAGTGGCCGGTACTGCTTAAGCCTCCTGTTGGGAAACATGCAACAGGTGAGACAACTGACGAGGCAAGCGACAAAGTTAAACTGCGAATGGGATGTTCCTCATTGGAATGCATGAGCAGATACACTGTATGGCATCAAATAAAGGCCAAAATGTCACCAACAAATTAAACTATTAAAAGTTTGTTGCAGATTTTTTAAGGAAATACTTCATAATTGGTGAAAGATCACATTCATTATCTAAGATGCTGTTGTTTGTTTGACATAGTTTAATAAGTAGGTTTCATTTTTATCTGACTTTATTTTCCAGCAATTTAAAAATCTAAAAACATTTTTATTGAAAAGAAAAAAGGTTAGGAGAACATTTCATACATTGAAGCCACAATTAACAAGTTAGTATAATTAATGTGTAAATTACCATTTAAAATTTTCAATATAATTTTGGTAAATTAGATTATTAGAAGAGGTACTCACTTGTACATCAGCCCAATACAACAAATAACGCAGCTGAGAAACATGACACCCAGGATTATGGCTGCAGTTCCAGCTGGGGAGCCGCTGGAGGCTGGAAATTAAGAACATTTTACAAATGAGGGCAGATTGAATGGATTAAGTTCATCATATTAGCTTATTTTCTTCCACCCACCTACTGTTACACTGACTCTTGCGCTTGTCACAGCAAAACTGACATCATTGGTCAAAGAGACATTAAGGCAAAACACTCCAGAGTCATTAAAGAACTGCCGAAGGATCATCTGACAGTCTGGCGAGGGTGTTGCTGCATTACAGACTGTTTCCATCGGTGTGATACAGTCAGCATCTGAAATTACTGTGCAGACCTCGCTTGGCAAACTGAAATATGGAACAACAGACATGGTTACATGAAGAACATCATAAGTCTATGTTCTAGTCATAATGTTTCCTTTAGAAGTATGATGCATAATGAGCAATATCATAGTTTCTGTCACCTACATACAAAATAAATACATAACAATCAGGTAATTATGCATTAATTATGTCATCTGTAATCTACGCTACAATGCTACCTCACAGAATATTAATGACAGCACCACAACATTAATGTAATAATAGATGCTACCTGAATGTTACTGCTCACCTTCCCTGACAGGTAATAGTCACATCCACAGCATTCTGATCCAACTCAGTCGCCACTGACACGATGTTGGACACTTCTACAATCTCTACACTCTCAATGCCCTCTGAAGGATTGAAAGAGACACAGAGAGATTTCCCACTACTGAATCATCAAGCTTTACAAAAGAAGCAAAAAAACCCCAACAGTTTAAACTGCTATGATAATAAAAGCTGCATTAACTTACGAATAACTTCTACTGAGGTGGCGAGGGAGCCGTAGCGGTAGACCATGCAGTCAGCTGTCAGCTCTGGGGCTTGTCTTTTCACCACAATGACAGGAACCTCTGCTGGATCTGTTTCCACCTCTGTTTCACCTTCAGCTGGAATAGCTTCTTCATCACCTGCTGGTTGTAGGTGACAATTTAAAAACATATTGTAATATATATGTGTATATTATCATCATGCCCTTATAACAGTAATCATCTTTTGTTTTTACATAAGCTTATTGCAGCTGGCAGTAAATCCTCACCTGCAGGAGCTGCAGTAGCTGCTGCTTCATTTTCGGCTGCCTGTGCTTCAGCCTCAGGATCAGCTGGTGCTGCTTCATCTACAGCTGTGGTCTCAGTAATAGCCAGTGCTACAGCATTATCAACAGGAGGCTCTGTTACAACTTGGACAACTTCTCCTGCAGCATCAGCATCAGCCTCTTCCTCTGCAGCTGCTCCAGGAGCATCAGTGGTGTTTTCGGCAACCTCAGCTGCAGCTTCATCTCCCTCCGCAACCGGGGCAACTGAGGCTGTAGCATCAACCACGGGGACATTTTCTTCAGCTGGATCTGTCTCCACTGCAGTTTCATCTCCATCAGCTACGGTGGCATCATCTGCCTCCTCTTCAGCTGGAGGTGCAACAGAGGCCGCCGCTTCCTCTTCACCTGCTGCTGCTGCTTCAGCATCTGCTTCATCACTGGCAGTGTCCTCCTCACCTGCTGCTGCAGCATCTGCAACCTCAGTAGCAGTGTCTTCTTCACCTGCTGCTGCAGCATCTGCATCCTCAGTAGCAGTGTCTTCTTCACCTGCTGCTGCAGCATCTGCACCCTCAGTCACAGTGTCCTCCTCACCTGCTGCTGCTTCAGCATCTGCTTCCTCGGTAGCAGCATCCCCCTCACCTGCTGCTGCAGCATCTGCATCTCCGTCCGTAGCAGTATCTCCCTCTGGAGCAATAGGATTTTGTTCCTCTGGAACAACAGCTGTATCGACTCCTGCTGGTGCTACTGAAGCAACCTCTACTACCTCAGTGTCCGTGTCAATGATTGTTTCTCCATCTTCTGTGTTGGTGTCTGCTCCGGCTGGTGTGGCGGTGGAGTCTATCACGACCACAGCTGGAGCGGCGGAAGCAGGAACGACTGGAAAAAACAGTGGAAAGCATCTGAGCAAAAACTGTTTTCTGACATGAAAGATGAAAAAGACCATGTAAAGCTCTAAAGTCTCACCAGCAGTGGGGTTTCCACATCCGTTGGGTATGCTTGCCATGAGGACCACCTGGGGTTTGTAGTTCCCAACGGTGAGGTATGTGTGTGTGACAGTGAGGTCTCTGGAAATAAGAGTACCAGTACTGTCACCAAAGTCCCAGCTGAAGCTGATGTCAGCGTTGTTGAGGTATTGGCTGGGATCATGTAGCTTCACATTAAAAGCGATGGCTCGGTTCTGGATGAAGCTCTGGTCATTCTGGTTGATATCATTGACTTGGGAAAGTGATAAGGTGAAGGGGACCTGGTCTGAAGGGAGAAAAGATGCAAAGCTGTTAATATGAGGAATTGAAATCTAAACTGCTGCACGACCATTTTGTACAAGTTTGGGTAGACTCCGTGACATAGTTTACCTGTAATGGCGAAGACTGTGGAGGCATAGCCGAGAGGGATAAATTTATTCTTGCCACGGCAGTGATAGATGACAACCTCCATGCTGTAGGAGCCCAGAGAGACTTCATCTGTGCTGATAGAGAGGGAGGAGGACGGTCCACCCGCCACCTGCCAGTAACGCCCTTCAGAGGAGGAACATCGTGATTCCTTAGAGTGGTCCAATAATCACTACAAAATTATATCGTTCTTGCATTCTTGATTCTCCAGGAGTCACTTTCATCACCTAGTGCATGAGATGGTACTGTTTTTGTCTTGCTGTGGAAGAAAAAAGCCGCAAAATTGTGTGTATTTGGAAAAGTGCGGTAAAAACTAAAAGGATTCCATGTATCTGTGGTGAAAGTAAAAGGTTTTGTAAAGTCAAAACCAAAGAGGAAAAAGAAAAAAATACATCTGGATCCACTGTAATGCAAAATTTTTTGTTGATAACTCATTAACAGCTGATAATAAACACGTGATTGCACATGATTGGGGTTCCAGAGTCAAGCCACTTGGCAATGAGGATGTTCCTAGTAAAGCAACATCACCATGGCATCATCACAGCCTGTGTGAAACTTTATCTTCCCTGGCTCCAGGGGAGAAAGTCTGTTCTTTGTGTTCATGTCTGTTCAGCGAGTCATTTGTACTCACTGATGATTTTCTGTCTATGTCACTGTGACTTCTTCTGTTCTCATAATCAGTAACCTTAGCTGTAGCACCATCAAACCACCGCAGAACTGATAAAAGCTAAACATAGGCACAGGTTATTATGAAATGAAATTCCTTACCCCATGTCTTCCACACAAACACGTAACGGCTTTTCCTATTCTGGGTTCTGGTGAACGGTGTGCCATCAGGGAAAACTCCAGTCTGCATGGAGTCCTGGTCGGGATACACAGCCTGACCCTCCTGATACTGCTGACCTGGAAAATATGACAAATTCCATCTATAATTGACACATTCATAACTATAATTCTGTAGATCAGACAATAAAAAGTACTAGTTAAAAGAACCAAAGTTAGTGCGGCTTCACTGAGAATGTCATCTCACCATTAATCGTGCAGTTCCGAGCCCAGACCACCTGCCCATCAGAGCGCACCGTCTGGTTTGGAGGGAAGTTGAGATTAATAGAGAAGGTCGCTCTTGCTCCAGTCAGAGTTGGGCCGTCATTTTTCAGATCAAATGTTACTTCACCACCTACGAAGGAGATTAGACAGTTTAACACCTTTATATTGACTGGCAGAGAGAGTTCCATATTGTTAATGTTTTTAGAAACAGAGGAGAGAGCCTCACCAGACCAACAGTTCCTGAATCTCAGGTCCCCATCCTTCCACACCGGGTACATACGTGAGTTCCATGACCGGTAACGGGTAAATTTACTTTTTGGCTCTGTACAGAAGATTAAGACTCTTCAGGAAGAGAGGCTTATTCGTGTAGATCATGTTTGTTTGTTACATATAAGTTGAGTGATATTCTATAATTATAATAGATATACCGGCAATTTCTGGATGATGTTTGAGGAGATTTTGCACATAATGTTCGAGATGCTTACGTAAATGCCGGCAGGTTAGCATTGGTGGTAGTGAGGAGGGGTGAGGAGGGGTGAGGAGTGTCTGTGTTCTAGGCGCTGGGAGTCACACGACCTGAAATCCCCCCCAATCCTTTTCATGTGACTCTCAGCTGAGCTGCAGCATCAGTAATCCTAGTGAGAGGAACCTGGAACCCAGACAACTGGCTCGCTTGGTTTTCTCCCAGCTATTTTGTGCCTGTGCGTGTGCGTGTGCGTGTGCGTGTGCGTGTGCGTGTGTGTGTGTGTGTGTGTGTGTCTGTGTGTGCATGCCCCAAATTGCATGAAATTCCCTTACAACACCACCAATACCACAGCTAATTGTTAATTACTGTATTTTCTTCACGCTGTGCCTATTGGCATAAAATGAATTTGAAACCACTTTTTAGGCAAAGTAAATTTTCTTTTAATTTTTTTTCACTAACTCAACACTCAGAACAGGCTTGTAGTTGTTTGGAAATGTTTTGATTTAAATTAGTCACAGAGAATAAATATATGCACTGACCCCTGCTGCTGTTTGAGTGTGTTGGTGTGAAGTTCTTGACTTTGTTGTTACTAAAATCTGAACTCCTATGACTTAAAACTTAAAACTGTTTAATTTTTTTCAAACAAAGGGAAGAATTACACTGTTGGGTTCAAATAAATGGTACCTTTAATGTTCCTTTTTTTTTTTTTACCCTAAAATGAAATTGAGAGCATATAGTTTCACTGAGAACAAATTTGTTTTAAACAAGTTGCTTTCTGCTGTTAAAAAACAACAACTCTGCAATAAATATTAAATAAGGAAATAGATGTGTATAATTATTGTCTATTTAGAAATTCACCCATCGCTCAAGTTATATTCCTCACAGAAAACAAACATAAGACTACATCCCCAACTCAAACCAGTCATGGACATCAACAATGTACATAACGTACAGTACATTATTATACATACATCATTGTAACAATGTACTCACGTGTTGCAGTGGCAGACACAAGGGCCAAAACCAGCATTGCCAGTTTCAGAGTCGTCATCCTGTGTTTGGTTTTGTGTTTCCTCTGTCTGAGCCCCAATCCTCACCCAGAAGTCCTGAACCCCAGCACAATCCCAGAGTGGAATCTCATTTCTCTCTTTTAAAGAAAGCCTCAGACTTGAATTACCATAAAATTTCTACTCACGTCTGACATCACTGGGAGTCGACAAACTGGCCCCACCCCTTCTGAAGTTGAACACATATGGCTGTTATTTAGTTAACTAAAGTTGGTTTTGACAGACTCTATTGTGTTTGACTGTAAACTTTGGTGACTTTTTTAAACAATATACTTATCACATATTTAAGACAAAGCAAAAGTATAATACAAACTAGAATGAATGCAGTCACAGACTGCAACATCCCACGACACCCCAAAATTTTACCCTGACCTACTTGCATAGATCAAAGATCAAAGCTAGTGCTCTGTCCTACTGTTATTGATTGAAGCACTAGCTTTGATCTATGGTCTTACTCACACTGGCCTTCTTCCTCGTCTTTCTATCTTATCCAGTTCCACATGCAAATGAAGGGATAGATAGATGGACGGACGGACGGACGGACGGACGGACGGACGGACGGACGGACGGACGGACAGACGGACAGACAGACAGACAGACAGACAGACAGACAGACAGACAGACAGACAGACAGACAGATAGATAGATACTTTATTAATCCCGGAGGAAATTGTACATATCCACTGCTCAGGCATTATATACCGAATAAATACTGGATAAACACCAAGAGAAAAAGAAACACTGACATCACAGTGGTGTGTGATGTAGATAAGAGCTGTGAGCAAAGCTCGAGTCATGCATGCTTTTGACATATGACCTTACAACTATTCAGGCTTAAGAGTCACGAGCTCAGAGTCAGGATGGCAGATCAATAGCATTCTTTTATTTCTTTGACCTCCTCTCAGCATCCTGCTGTCTACCCCAGGCAGCAACATCTCTTAGAATACGTGCTTTCAGAAATACCAGCTGCTTATTTTATGAGCCTTATGCTCTGTCATGGGCCAAAGTTTCATTGAAATGAAGACAGAATTTCATTTAATGGAATGACCTGATAATGGATGTGTCACATTATTAAATATAAATGTTTTGCTTCAATTCAACAACTGTTACTTCTGTTTTTCTACTTCACTTCAAGCATTGTATACTTTCAAATAGGACAGATATTATCTCTATCACTAATATCTCTCAATTCATGATTCATGTTTTCTCTGTTCTATAGATTTGGAATATGGAAAAACATTTAAATTTGTGATGTGGTCCACCAATCTGTTATCCATAATAAAGCTAATATGATGTTGACATGCACCGTGTATACTTCATTACAACATAAAGAGTGATGCAATATGAAAGCGGTTGCAGAACAAGGTTCTTAACAGAGCATTGGTCTGCTTTTCATAGCAGTGGATTTAGCCTGTTTTTAGTTCCTGTGACTACAATCTCAATTCCAAATATGAAATGTGGACTTGTGAAAACCAAACCATCAGTTTCAGATCATTCTGGGCTCAGGATGCTGTTGTAGATCATTTTAGAGTCTTGCAGGATAGAACAATGTCCAAAGTGTCCCAGAGCCAATGCACTTTGTAGAATCACGTCAGTTTTCAATGCAGTGAAGTTTTGCGGGGTCGAAGGTCATAGGCATTAAGTGGTGATGATATTATGGACTCTAGATAAAATTATTGAAATCCTTCCAGTTGTTTGTTTAACCTCTTCACTTATGGAGTGGTCCATGTAGGTGCGTATAAAAATTCTACAATTATGGGTTTTTTGTTGCCCCCTTCTCAAAGTTTTAAGACATGTTCAAACATATGTTTAAAAAAATATATTTTACAGAAATGTATCAAGTTGATGAGGTGTTAGATTTTTTCTTCAATTTAACTGAATTTCAAAAATAATCAGGAAATGATAAAAAATAATAATAATCCATTTAGTTTTACAGAGCTGAGAAATTTTGAAATCCATTGAGCAACTAAAATTTTAAATAAAAATAAAAATAACTAAATAACTAAATAATAAATAATTATAAGTAAAACAAGAAGCAAATACAAGTAATAATATTGAATATACTAAAATATAATCTATATCATATTATATATTATTTATGACATATAAAATAATAATAATGATCTGCTACGATAGATAAGGTGGTTCGGAAGATGAATGAATAAATGAATAATAATAATAATAATAATAATAATAATAATAATAATAGTAATAATGTGCAGAATTTGCATGTTCTCTCCGTGTCTGCGTGGGTTCTCTCCGAGTTCTCCGGCTTCCTCCTGCCTCCAAAAACATGCACTTCAGGTTAAGTGGCCGGCTTCAAAGTGTTTGCAAGTATGAGTGGGTGCGTGCATGTTTGTCTGTCTCTGTCTGGCATTGCGCCCCGATTTCCCCCCCCCCCACACCCAAGCCAGCTAGGATAGGCTCAAGATCCCCGCGACCCACTACGGTGGACAAAGCAGAAGAAAATCTTCTTTTCCTTTCGGCTTTTCCCTTCAGGGGTTGCCACAGCGAACCAGTTGCCTACATTTAACCCTGTCTTCTGCATCCCCTTCTCTCTCATCCTCTTCTCTCGGAAGAAGATGAACAAATGAATAATACAAGTAAAAATAAGTAAGATAAAAACAAAAAAAATACTTATTTTACCAATTAAAACCATCAACAATGTGGAAAACATAAATAACAATGAAGTCATCAGAGAATAGGTTATGAACTGAGCCTAATGGTGGTTTTCCCTGTGCAGTTGTCTCAAGCCTGTGCGACCATTAACTGTACTTTGTGTGACCCCTCATGTGCTAACAGAACAGTTCCGGGGGAAATACGGTAAATTCTTTCCCATCTGAGCAACAAACAACAATTAACAGTTGATCATGAGCTTCTCAATGTGTTAGTACCATCTAGTATGTCTTAATTTTTTTAAATTCCAGAATTATCACGGAACTCAGTCCTTTGTCATTTTTGAAACATTGAAAATTAAAAGAAAAACATTGGGAATTTTACAGAATTGCTCCTGGATTTAGTAACTTTGGGACTATGTCACAGAATGCATGAATCTGATTGTATTTTTGTGGTTTAATGTGAAATAATAAATAATTCCACATTTCTCTAAGACAAAAAAATTTAACATTCACAAATCAGAAAATAATTTCATTCATATGAAACTGCCACCCTAAATATGTTTTGAAAAGTGAAGTTTAGGGTTATGTTAGTGGTAATGTATTCAATTGCAAATATACATTTACTGTCATCATTCAAAGTCTCAGGTGCAGTTAATTTTTGAAGTGCAGTGTAATACTGTATAATAATAATGGAAAACAGGTCTGATTGATGAAATTAACTCTAGCAGTGTTTTTTTTTCAATCAGAAAGGAAACTGAGAGGCTATATGATGTGATTGTGATTAGTTCGATACTTCAAACTATGTATGAAGTACTGTATGTTTTTCAATAGTTTACAAGATGAGAAAAAGCTTTTCACTTCTATTTTTTTGAGTTTTTACAGTTCTCAACTGAATCTTACGGAAGCGTAGAGCTGCCAGACCAAGAAAATAAAAACCAGGACGTATCACGTTATTTCGTGATAAGATGTTATGTTGAGATGATGGAGCTTGTATCCATGCAGCCGGCCGTGTCCCTCCAGCTCATCAATGAGGAAAGACGCTACCTCAAGAGGGTCCGACTCGTTTTTCCTCCGGTATAGCCCCATCTTTTTCAAATGTCGTCTTAGGGTACGCATGCTTATATAAATTTCATCCACGGAGCCCAATAACTGTAAAATCTCACCATGTCTCAAGCCAAGCATGAAATATAATTCAATGGCATCATGTAAAGGAGCCATGATTTACTGATGGCCAGCAGACAGTAAATAAAACCACTTTGAAAAAGTCGTATCACGAAATAACGTGATACATATCACGAAATAATGTGATACGTATCACGAAATAACGTGATACTATCATGAAATAACATGATACGTATCACGAAACAACGTGATACGTCCCGGTTTTTATTTTCTTGGTCTGGCAGCTCTACGCTGCCGTAGAATCTCAATGAACAGTCTATGTTTGTTTTTAACTTTGTTCTACCTTGTCATTCCTACTCTATAATTCATATTCATTATTGTTATTGATCCAAAGCTGTTTATATCAATCCACTGGACTTTAAGAAAGGTTTTTGAAGAAGTTTCACCTCACATCCAAGAGGCTTCTTCATTTCTGGTGGTGGCTGGTGAAGAAGCTGAGGAAACTGAACTGAAAAAGCCTCTTGGATTAGAGGTGAAACGTCTTCAAGAAACTTTCTTTCTTTTTATTATTATTATTATTATTATTATTATTATTATTATTATTATGAGTAGTAGTAGTAGTAGTAGTAGTAGTAGTAGTAGTAGTAGTAGTAGTAGCGGTGATTTGTTTAATTATTTTCAATCTGCAACATAAGTTGCATCTGAAACATACATCAAATATGGTGCAGAAAAGTGAGCTTGACAATATTCTCTTCTGAAATGTAGCTGTATTAAACAACAGAAAATGGAAATACTTATTTCTTTTATAATGTGCCATTGTGATTTGTAATATCGTTTAAGAACTTTGTGTTCACTGTGCTTTGTAATAATCGTGAAAACATGTGAATACGTATATCACTTTTTCTCTCTTATCAATATCAATATCCTAATATTGATTACAGTACAGGGGGACACATGGAGCATGTATTGCCCGCCCACTCTGCATCTGATTGGTTTATCTGGATTTTGCTGCCCTATCATGTTCCTTGCTGTCTTTTCGGTCCTGTCGTTGCTGTCGTTTGACGGAACACGAGAGGTTCGTTCGTTCTGTTCTATGTGTCATCCCGGTACAACATGGCTCCATTTCTTAGGGCTTTAGAACTGTAGACAGTGAAATCTACGGTTTAAACCAGAGTGTAATTACCGTGTTTATAAATCGGGATTTTACTCCCACAACGTTTTCCAAGGAAAGGGCTTTTGAAGCGCCAACCCATCCCGGGGAAGATACCGCTCGCCTCCATTTGTCGGTGTACCCTGTGTCTGAAACAAACGCTCCCTTGATAGCGCGGGAAATGCTTCTATATCGTTTCACTGTGTGCCACAGTGGAGCATCCGCCACGCTAATCTACGTATCATGCAGTTATCCCGACCAACGTTTGCCAGTTCGAGCTGACTTTGGAAAGTTTAACGTTATCCTCGGGGGGACTCCTGCCAACAGCCGGTTGCGTTGTTAGACCAGGCTAACGCAGCATTAATTATATGTCGGTCAAACCACTCGTTAACGTTTGTTCCTATAGCCACCGAGCAGTTAGCCCACACACAAAGGAGGTAGTCTTGCTAACCAGCTAAACGACCAACAACCTCGCTACTGGTTTATCAAGAGATGGATTCATTTCAGAAGGTTGAAAAGATAGGAGAAGGGACGTATGGAGTGGTTTACAAAGCCAAGAACAAAGTCACCGGAGAAACTGTTGCTCTAAAGAAAATCCGGCTAGAGACGTAAGTTATGATTGTTGGCCAACATCAGGCCCAAATAACAGTATTGGAGTCACCAGATGCTTCAACTTCGGATGCAATGAAGCAGTAAAGTTAATTCCTCATGTTCAACGGCAGAAAAACATATTGTAAATTTTACACACGTCGTTTACATATTATCCTGCAGATAGATCGTAAACTGGTCGATATTCCTTCAAAACATGATGCTTGGGACGTTTCAAAAGAAGTAATAGAATGACTTCGTAGAGACCAGAGCTCCTGTGATGAATCTGGAGTCACAGGAACCCAGTAAGATAATTAAAAAATGCTGTTAAGTATTAAGAGTTTTTGACTGTCCAACCTCATCCAACATCGGTGACCTGAAGTTGGTGCAGCGACACAGTGGTTGGGCGTCTGTCTGTGACTGTACTGAGATGAACTGGTCTCACCTGTCGGAGTTATATTCCACTTGTTGCTCACTGCCAAACAAAAACCCATCACAGTTAGTCTTTTGCAGAAACCTGTGTTGCATGTTTGTGTTTTATTTAATAGTGGGATTTAGTGTAGAAAAACAAACGCTGTTGGACCTGCATTACTACTTGTTCATTCTTTTGAAATATGTCTGCCGGATGATTTCCTGTCCTTCAGCAGGTGGCACCAGTAACTCGTCTCTAGAGTTTTCCGACCTTTGTATCAGACTAAAGGAAGTCCAGGCTCTGCTGGATATGTTTGCATTACTGGCAGTAATGGTGCACTGATAGTGTATATATTCAGGGGCTGTAAGATGCACAACTTTGTATATAGGAGTGTCTTATACATTTTGCATCACATGCTCCATATTAGCTTTTAATAATTTTTAATAAGTAATAAAAATTAAGAAATAAAATGACCCGTCTGTAGTATAAAGTATGTTAAGTAGTCAGGCTTTAGTATGTCACTCATCCGCACCGATTGCAGCTGCAATCTCATTGTGATCAGTCTGATTGATTTGGGATTAATTGGATGAAATCTTTATAGGTAATGTCTAAAATTGTTTTTCCATTCAAATCTCACAAAAATCTTTCAGGTCTGACCAAATTGTAAACCTTATTTTTCAAAAAAAAAAAAAAATCAGTTCTGAAATGTAACAAAGGATCATTTGTGGGTAGCGCTGTCGCCGCATAGAAGGAAGGTTCCGGGTTTGAGTCCCGCTCTGTGTGGAATTTGCATGTTTTCCCCATGTCTGCATGAAGTTTTTTTGGGTTCTCCTGCTTCCTCCCATCTTCAGATGCACTTCAGGTTATTGTAATTGGTCATTTCAAATTATTTGTAGATTTGAGTGTGTTTGTTTGTCTTTCATGTGGCTCTGGGGTGCACCGGTGTAGGGCCTGGAGTGTACCCAGTCTCTCGCCCCAACTCCGTTGGGAGACGCTCCAGCAATCCTGTGGCCCGCGACAGTGGAAGAAGCATTTCATGAAAATGAATGTTCATTCAGATGAAATGAAAACAAAACAGGAGCGCAATTTTAAATTCTTTGAGTGTATTTATGCCACTATAGGCAGCTGATTGCAGAACTCTGGTCGTGATTCCCCAGTGAAATGCAAAAATGGTGACATTTTGATAATGTACGATTAGAGGATTAACTTCATTGTGAATGAACTAGGCTTGTGTTTCTCTTAGGGAAACAGAAGGAGTCCCCAGCACTGCCATTAGAGAAATTTCACTTCTCAAAGAATTGAGTCACCCAAATATTGTCAAGTAAGTATCTTAATGTTCAATCATTGAACTGAATCCTGCTTGTGGAGTCGTCAGTTGTTAATCTATCGTTTGCATTAAAATGTTTCAGACTGCGGGATGTCATCCACACGGAGAACAAACTCTACCTCGTGTTTGAGTTCCTTCACCAGGATCTGAAAAAGTTCATGGACTCGTCCTCCGTCACTGGCATCCCACTGCCTCTGGTGAAGGTAAACCCTTAGCTGGATTTACAAATCCAACTTGGTTTTCAAGACATCAAGAATAATTGATGGTGAATTTTCACTTGACTCACCTGTTTGTTTGTTGTTGTTTTTTTGTTGTTTTTTTTGTCTGTAGAGTTATCTTTTCCAGCTTCTGCAAGGCCTGTCCTTCTGCCACTCTCACAGGGTTCTTCATCGAGATCTGAAGCCCCAGAATCTCCTCATCAACGCCCAGGGGGAGATCAAGCTTGCTGACTTTGGCCTGGCGAGAGCCTTTGGGGTGCCTGTTCGCACATACACGCATGAGGTAGCGTTACATGATTAGTGCAAAATCCCCAAAACACCTTGAAGGAATCATTTTCGGAGTAAGGAATTACATTTTGTGTCCTCAGAAAATGTGTTGTCAGCCCAAACTCAATACAGTGGTACCTTTACTTACAAACGCCTCAACAGGAAAATATTGCCTCTTGTTACGAAAGAAATTTCTGGATACGAAAGGTAAAAATACAGTATGGGCTGCTACTCGCAGCTCCCAAAGGTTCCTGAACGCAACATTCTTACAGCTGCTTTACCATTGGCTAATACCTAGCATCTTCCTGGCATCCCATTGGCTAAGAAGGACCTGTGTGTAGCTAGATAAGTGTCTATGCAGCGTCCTCATCATTCGTCCCTCGACCCATAAGGTGTTCTGATAGTTTTACGGAAATAATGTGCGAATGGCCTCATGAAGGAGGATTCAGGCGAGGGAAAGTCGGTGAAAGAACACCGGGAGTTTAAGGCATTGCGTGGGTGGTTTGAGAAGTTCAAAAGGAGGACTGGAATCCACTCTGTTGTTCGGCATGGTGAGGCAAGTAGCGCATGAACTAAAGAGGGTAAAAAACGATGAGGACAGCAGTTAAAAGGTAAATGACCATCATTTTATTCTTTACTCTATTTTTTGTTTTTTACATTATGCACAACTCTCATTATTGTGTAATAATCTAATTGTAACATGTATTTGTTACATGTTTTGATGCATTTTTATGCTTTCTATAACATTTACTGTATGTCTGAATTTTGGGGGCTTGGAATGGATTTGGGCATTTGCATGGAAAACGCGTCTCTACTTACAAAATGTTCTACTGAAGAAATTCCTTCCAGAACCAATTAATTTCATATAAGTAGAGGTACCACTATAATTAAATGATAAAATCCACTCAAATCTTTTTTAGAATAAAATATATTTAAATTATTTTTTTTATTTAATTTTTTTTTAGCAGTTTATATGAAATAGTGTTCTGCAAATCATTTTGATGAGCCGTTTCTGGTTTGCTGTACACGTATCAACATGGAACCAATAAAAATCAACGTGGTACTGAATGTGATCCAGGAGCACTTACAGCCTCTGATGAAACAGCATCATCAGTAAACTGCAGACATTGCTTGACAGAAGGCCTACTCTCGTTTATCGGTCTCGTACGTCGTTGACAGGTCGACATCACTAAGTGCAGCGTCTCGTCTCTCGCTGTGTGTTGCCACAACAATCTTGTAAAGTGATTTGGGGATCAGTGAAATAAAAAGTAGAGAGGAATGTGAAATGATGGAAACAAAGTGTCTCACACCTCCACACATTTAGTTTAAATTGACTAACACTGGGTTTTCATAACCATGACTTTTTGATATACGTGTAACTAAACAGAAGTGTTTCAAAAGGATTTTGTTCAAAATTTGTTTAGTTTTTTTACCCTTGACCACTCTTCCTGTTCCATTCGTTCCTTTCTTGTTCACAGGTGGTAACACTTTGGTACAGAGCACCAGAAATCCTCCTGGGCTGTAAATACTACTCCACAGCTGTCGACATCTGGAGTCTGGGCTGCATCTTTGCTGAAATGGTATTTCACTCAGTTCCATCTTGAACAACAGGCTCTGCTGTGAGAAAGGAGCATCAAACATGGAATCCCTGTCTTCACTGTCCTGTTGCATAGGTCACCAGGAGGGCCTTGTTCCCAGGCGACTCAGAGATCGATCAGTTGTTTAGAATCTTCCGCACCCTGGGAACACCTGATGAGACCGTGTGGCCCGGAGTCACGTCAATGCCCGACTACAAACCGTCATTCCCCAAATGGGCTCGGCAGGATTTAGCAAAAGTGGCACCGGTTCTGGAGGAAGATGGGAGAGAACTACTTGGTGTAAGAACATTAGTGCTTTGTTCATATACCTGTATTCATTAAGCTATAATTACTGGTGCGTGTGTTAAGCTTGGGTCAGACGAGTCTTGAATCCATCTGATTTCACTCCAATTCATCCTGACAATCAGAGGACAAAACCCTGCCATTGATTGATTAGAATGCACAGCCGGGATTATCTAGCTGTCAGGCATTAACGTATCCTGGTGACACCTCCCAGTCTCACCAAGGACAATCTGAGCTCAATAATTTATCTTCGTTGAGATCACAAAAAGCTATGAGATTGGAGTGGATTAAATAAAAAATTGAAGCCGGTTTAAAGCAGTAATTCAGCAGAATGCATGACTTTGGACCTGGTGATTGTTTTCACTCTGCTAATTGTGTTCTTGATAAATCTATTACTAATTTCTACCATCCTCATAGACCAGGGGTGAGCAAACTTTTTGACTGATGGGCCGCACAGAGTTCTAAAATTTGACAGGTGGGCCAGTTGAGAAGCAGATGGATGGAGTGTTTATTTGTACAAATGCAAATCACATGTAAAAACCATTGTATAAAAGGTTTTGGTCTTTAACAAGCAGCAAAGCCTACATATGCAAGGCATATTATAAAAATAATTTTACAACTGCATCTATTTCCTAAAATTATGTAGTTTAAACAAGTTTAGCGGGCCGGATTACAAAGCCTGAGGGGCCGTAGTTGGTCCACATGTCGTACCTTGTGACTTTATCTCTGAATTCAGTTTTTCCCTTTTCAGGAAATGCTGAATTATGACCCAAACAAAAGATTATCAGCCAAATACGCCCTCGTCCATCGATTCTTCCGTGATGTCACCATGCCAGTCCCTCATCTTAGACTCTGAGTCGGACCAAACATCGAGCTTCATTCATCCCAACAGTGTTGAGCAATAAGGACGCCTCGTGTCGTTTCCTGTCCAGGACCGGAACGGGCAGAAATAGGCGACACTACAGGATACACAGAATTCTATTATTCATATTTGTTAATACATAAAAGACAGATTTCTGACTGACTTTAAATGTTTTTCAGCCATGATGTCACAATAGTTATAAACATTTTACTGTAATTTTCAGTATAATTATTTGGCATATTTATTTGCAAATGCCATTTTGATGTAAATGTTATTGCCATTGGTGAGCGAGAGAAGGAAAAAGTTCCCACTTTTAATGCTATTTTGGTTTTAGGATGTCTGAAGTGAATAGTGTAGTTGTTGGAGTCCAGTAGGAATAGGTTTTGGGGATAGTGCAAATAACAGATGTCAGGCTTTGGAAGACTGAGCTGAAGAGATGTAGAGGCCACAAAAAAGGAGTCAGCCAGTTTGAAACAGTGGCGCTAAGAATATTTTTATCTTATAATTGTGTTCTTTCAGATTGACTGTGTTGTAGGTAAATTCAAAATTTGGGTGTAATGTGTCTCGAGTAATTTTAAAGTCGCACTTTTTGGTTGATAGAAACATTTTCTGGTTAATGGGATGGACAGGATTGCTCTCCAAACTGAATAGTTGTACATACGGCTATACAAACGTTCCATGTTATAATTCAGGTTTTACAGAATTTAATGTGCAGATGCATCTTTCTTCTGATTTTATTCAAACTAAACTTTTTATGAATGTTGTTTATTTACAATAAAAAAATATACTTGTTTAAATAACCTGCTATTTTTTGGTTTGCTGTTCAGCTGCTGCCTTTGAGGGTTGAAGGAAGGTTTCCTTCAGTGAAACAATTGATGTCAGGTATGTTATGAGGTTCAAATACCTCATAATAAATCAGGCATCATTAAGTCAATACTATCACACCTCAGTAATCTCTGGCTACGCCAACAGAAGCCAGAAGAACTTCAATGTCTGATTTGAGTGTAGAATGACATCAAAAAGATGATGGCTGGCTTTCTGGAATATGTTGGACCTTGGATTATAAAATGTTTCATAAACAATGTGGATTTAATCAAAGATTCCATCTGTTTTCAGGTGTATTTTATTTTAAGAATTATTAAAAATTAGAGGCAGAAACAGGAAGAGGTAACTGTAGGAAAAAATAATGAATTACATGTAGATAAATTAAACATTTGCTTTAGTGAGAGGCATTATTCATAAAATTAAACCTCACAAAACACAATCTGTTCTACAAAAGAACACCAGAAATCTAACAGCATTAGCCAGCTAGCTGTCGCTCGCCTGTGTCCTAATCTACCAGGTTTATTTGCTGCCTGCTGTACAGGCATTTGTTGTACTTCTACTAAAAGGGTAAACACGTAACTGTTACCTGTCAGAAAGTGACAGGGCTCCAACTCAACGGTGGGGGAATGCAACTGAATTAAAGTGCTTTCATGCAATGTGTTAATTAAATGTTTCCATCCACCACAATAAAAACATGAACAGCTGTTGTGAGTGTGGACACTTCATGTGCGTCCATGACAACGGGGGTGCAGGGCATCCTGATGAGAAAATTTTGGCACTGAAATGGCATCCGATAAAAATAATCACAGATACAGAAATACAGTAAGTCTAAAAGTTTAACATATAATTCTGCAGTCCAGCACTTTGCTCCTTCTTAGATCAGAGTTGGAACAAATAAAACTGAACATCGCTGCTGATTTTATTGCGTGTTGCATGAAGCGGTTTTTGAAGTATTTCTCCTGCCATCTGTATTTCTCTCGCGTAATTACTGTGACTTGAAATCATTCCGAAATTGACATTCTGGTACATCACAAATAATAAAAACTATTAATAACACTTAATAATAAACAATCCAAAAAGGGGTTTCAAGAGTTTGAACCAGTGGGTTCCTTACAGGCACTTTAGATATCTGCCATCCTGCAGCATGCATTAGAATGGTCAGCAGTGACCTACAGTCCATGATATTTGTACTAAAGGAGAGTAAGGGGTGCTTCTAGTGGGGGTGTGGGTGGGGTTGTAGTGTGTCTTTAAGCTCAAATGTCCAGCTTCTTCTTCATGACGAGCTTGTACAGGATCTGGTAGCCATCGTCCCAGGCGTACAGCAGCTGCTCGTGAGGGTTGTACTTCAGGCTGGAGTGTGATCCGTAACGCTTGGGGAAATAAATAAGCGGCGCCTCTTCATTGGTTACCATTCCATTGACATCATACACACACTGGACACTTGAGCGACCCGGCTGTAGGGTGTTGTAAGCCACGTACAAAGTCCCACAGATCACGAAAGCTGCCTCTGCATTTTCTCGGGGGCAGTTTGTGTCCCACGTTTGTTCGATATCCAGCGAGCTGGTGGCCATTTTGGCCAAGGAGATGTATCTATCGTTCTGCTGCGTGGCGTAAATGACCCACAGGCCTTCCTCATCCATGGCTAGGTCTATCATGGTCTTGGGGGATAGGGTAAAGACTGGGACGTGGTCCTGAGCTGGGAACACTGCGCTGTCCTTCACGGAACCGCTCTTCATGTCGTACTTGACCACTGTGATCTCTTTATCCTGGTTGATATAGTAGACGTGACTGTCGTAGACGATGTGTCCCGTTCCTTGCCAGGCCGACGGCAGCTTCACGCTTTTGGACAGAGCCATGCCCAGCGATCGGGTGAAGTCTTGCACAGATGCAAACACGTGGACGGTGTCTTCATCTGTTTCATTAAAAATGTAGACCTTCCCAGAACCCCGAGCGGCCAGGTCTTTGGTCCACATGCCCTTCGGTCCCCCGACTCGCTTCAGGATCTTCATGGCTTTTATGGTAGAGATCATGTCGCCGCAGTCTGAGGAGAGGAAGAACAAGCTAACAGCGTGTCTGTGTAGGTTCATCCAGGTCATGATGAATGTATCATAACCTCACCTGATAGCTTTAAATACTTGGCCTTCTGCTTCTCCTCCACCAGCGTCACCTGCTGCTCGATCAGTTTGTCGTCCACATCGACACACGGCTGAACTCCGTTCTGAGTTTCCAGGTAGTCCAGCTCCCGCTCAACGCGGTCCACCCTCGTCCCCACGGTGTCCAGGCTCGTTCTCAGCGTCTCCTTCTCCTTATCTAAGGTCTCCAGCTGGGAAACCATCTGCTGCTTCAGCTCCCTCAGCTCTGAGGCGTAGCGGGCCGTCTGCTCATGCCACAAAGAGATCCGGTCCTGTGTTTAAAAAAAGATGGCGTCAGATAGTTAGGCGTGAGTTTTACGCAATCTTTCTTTTCCTTTTCTACTTCAGTGATTACAGAAATTTCTTTTCTTTTTTAACAGAAATTAAAAAGGCTGATCGAGATGTAAAAAAGTCATATCATTTTCAGGCTCAGTAAATAGACTGGGAGTATAATATGTAGGACATTCATCCTTTAAATGACTGGGTTCGGCCCAAGGCAAGACTCCACTGTACTCAAATATCCTTTGGCAAAACAAGGAATCCTACCAGCTGACTCTGTGGCAGACTTTGACCTTTAACCTCAGTGTGGGGTTTACAAAGAAACATAGGAATTCAGATTTATTTAAGGTACTTTTAGAATGACTGACATGAAAATTAGAACAGAATTTGTCCAAATTTCATTCAAACAAAACCATAATATTGAGATAATGCTCATTCAGTTATATTTGAAACTCGAGGCCTCCATAACCATAATATGATCTAAAATGTGTTCTGTATTCTGTGGGAGAAATAATTACCTGTACTTGATGATGACATTACAACTAAACAGTTTTAGATGCGAACAGGGAAAATTTTCTCACCAAAATACCTTTTGTATGATTTTTGAATTTTTCACAATGTAGCTTTTATGAATTTCAGTTAATCATCACAAATGCACATCTGTCATTTTATTTCTAACAACTCTAATGTAACTATAAAGACTTCAGTCCTTCTTTATCTTAGTTTTTTCACCAAGAAACCTTCAATCTCTACACAATCCCAGAATCTCTATAATTTTCAAAGAGCTGCATTTTGAAGCATTTTCCTCAGGAGTCACTCACATCTGCATTCAATTGCCTTTGCCCTGTCCCTGGAAGTTTCCTTTCAGAGGGACTGAGGTGAAGTCAGTCTTACCTCAATAGCAAGCAGCCTCCGCTCCAAGTAGTCAATCAGTGCTTGGTGCTGAGTGTTGGCAAAGCAGGCCAAAGTAACCAAGACAACAAGTACTCTCATTTTGTATCGGCTCAAGGTGTTTAGCTCTAGTAAAATTTTTGACTTTAGTTCAGTCAGAGAGTGTGGAGGAGCCAGCAGATTCCCAGAGGTGGGCTGGAATGTTTTACTAAGCTGTCTGGGAGGAGCCAGAAACATCTGCTGCCGATGGAGGCACACGGGCTGACAAAGACAGAGGTCCTTTTTAAAAAAAAAAAATAAAGCTGTTACCTAATGACAAGAAAAATATACAATGAAAATTTAGTGCTCAATGTACTATGTAGAGTAGGGAAATTTAAATTCAGAGCCCAGGGCTTTAATGTGCTGCAGAACCACAAGTTACGTAGGAGGAGGAAACGTAATGTGAGGAGGAGAGAGGAGTCAGTGAGGCTCTGTCCTCCTGCACAAACCATAGAGAGCTGATTCTGAACAACCTCACAACATAAAGTGTGTTTAAAAACTCACAGACTTATAACTAAAAGTTATACTGAATAAAATATTAACTGTGCTAACAGCATGCTAAGTGTTGTATGTTCCAAACAGGTGTGATTTATTGAGAAAGGTGACTGAGAGAATATGAACATTTATTAACACATATACACACACACACACACACACACACACACACACACACACACACACACACACACACACACACACACACACACACACACATAAACACACACAAACACGCACATTAGCCCACCTAGAACATGACTGATTTATGACTTAAAGTACATGAATTTGAATCAACTGATGATTTTAAGGTCTGCTCGTGAGTCACTCCCCTGAAAGAGGAAGGAAATCAATATAAAAGATATCTATGGTTATATAAAGTTTTATTCAAAATCAAGAACTGAAGACCTTCTGAGGTTTGAGTGCGTTTGTTCATGCTGTGGTGAGCGCTGTGTCTCCCAGTTGTCCCAGTGCACCGGCACGGGTGTAATCATGGGTTCACGTCTAAAGAACATCAAACATCAGCGGCTTTGGCTTGTGGTGAATTATTGGGAGGTGCTTTTAACAGTGTTGTGTCTCACCTCTCATTATACAAGTCTTGTGTTGTAGAGGTCAGTGATGACATTACAACACACTTCAGTGGGGTTTGTTTTCCTGCCCTTTCATGGTTCACTCCAAACTGTGTTAATTACAGTTTCCTGCTCTGAGGAGGTTATATTTAACTGGAATCAAACGTATGTAAGCTCGCACATTTTTTGGGAGTCAACCTTCTGCAGGCAGGTTTTCCTGAACCATCAACAAATAGTTTTTTTGTCAGATATGAACCCTTTCTGATGATGTCTTTTTGATGACTTCACACCTTTGTATTGAGTGGCAGTGCCACGTCTCTACTGCTGTCACAGATAACCACCCTGCCCCCCCAACTATATATTTTAGATCTGGATTGAATTGTGCAAAATGGTGGAAAATCATCCATTGTTTTTAATTTACTGGTCTACTTTTTTTTATCAGGTTAATGACAGTGAAAATGTGGTTCATATGTGGACATGCTTTGAAATTTAAGCACTTCTTTCTTTGCTCATGATCCAACATTATAAACACTTCAGCATATGTGTTTATTTTAAGTATAAACAAACAAATAAATATAACAATGCTAAATTTTAGTGAATCAGGATTGATTTATGTTGTAAATGTCATTATAAGTTGCTGGTGTCTGGCAAACCAATGTGTGTGACTGGGTGTAAGGTGTGTTTTGTCTTCATTTGACTGTGAGTTACGTCTGTTTTTTTTCCACACATTTGCTTACAGGTCTGTCTGTCATTGATTGGGCAGAACTCTGAAAGATCCTGAATCATGCAAACATAAGCAAATATTTTAGGGGCACAGAGGGGAAGAGAGTTGAAGGCCTGTTTCTATCAGGTAGGAAATCATCTGTTAGACATCATCAATGCTAACGGGGAAATTTTCAAACAAGAGTATCAGGTATGTTCAAACTATGAGATTTTATCATGTTGAGTCAGGCTACTGGTTGCATTATTATAGGTCTGTGAAAACGGGTGAATCATTTAATCTGCCACAACTATTACCAAAAAAATCAGCTTTGCTTTTTTTTTTTATAATGAAATCTTTTTCTCCCCCCAAAAATTAAAGCAATAAGTCTGCCATTGAATCTCACAGCATCCGAGCAAATGGAGTCCTCATTCAAAGCTGTGACCCACAAACCTGGGATCATAATTTGGAGAATTGAGGTAATTTGATTTTGCTACAATAAGTGACTGAAAAGTGGTTTCATAAAAAAAAAGAAAAGAATGTCTGTCACTCTGGGACAAAGTGACCATAACTATGATAATTACATAAAAAATGAAATAAGTTATTCTTCAGTGTTTGGTTGTTTGATCTAACCTTTATGTTTCTGTCAGTATAAAATGGACATGTCTGGCTCCTTTTGCAACAGAAAATGGAGCTGGTTCAAATCCCTGAAAAATCTTACGGAAACTTTTTTGAGGGTGACTGCTACATACTTCTGTCTGTAAGTTGGAAAAGATGACAAGTGAATCATTGTGGTATTGGATTCCGGGACTCGTTATTCATACAGATGGCTCTTTATTAAGACGCTGACCTTTGGATAATGTTTTGTACCATAGTATTTAGTGTGTCACACAGCTTCCACACACATAATGTTCTTTCACTTGTATGTTTCTCCAGACACAGAAGCTGAACCGCGGTCTGTCTTATGATATACACTTCTGGATTGGCTCGCAGTCCTCTCAGGATGAACAGGGTGCTGCTGCCATTTACACCATCCAGCTGGATGAATTTCTGGGTTTCTCTCCGGTTCAGCACCGCGAGTTCCAACACCACGAGTCTGATGCCTTTAGAGGCTATTTCAAACAAGGAATAATGTGAGCAAAAATGTAGCTGCAATCATTTACAGGGAATAAAAGTGCAAAAATCACGAAAGTCTTTTTTTTAGCCATAAGAAGGGTGGAGTCGCATCAGGCATGAGACATGTAGAAACCAATGCCTACGATGTGAAGAGACTGCTCCATGTGAAGGGGAAGAAAAGAGTGACAGCAACTGAGGTGAGCGGCACCTCTCAGCCGTTATGTAACATTATAGGATGGAAGAAGTCCTGCAGAAGGAGAGCATTTCTCTTTTTTCAGGTGGAGATGAGCTGGAACAGCTTCAACCTGGGAGATGTGTTTTTGTTGGACATCGGTAAGATGATCGTTCAGTGGAACGGACCGAAGTGTAACAAACAGGAGAAGCTGAAAGTAAGTATTTTGTGAAAGTCTGTGGATGCGGTTGTTCTGCTGGATGCAGGATTCATAAGGAAATAAACACTAGAAAAAATTATATTATCTCTACTTGGTAACAACTCACATATTGTGTGCCTTTCATTAAATTTTGATCCCCCTCTTTCAATCATTAAAGATATAAATCATCTTGCTGAATTTAACTGTATCTGCTTCTTGTCCAGTCTTGTACAACATTAAACATGGATATACATGATGTACAAGGCTGGGCATCAAAATAGCATCATTAGCCTTTATGGAAAATTGTGCAAGTGTTCATTTCCTTCTTCCTGCAGAAAGTTGTGAGATTCATTATCTCAGCATGCAAACATCAGTACAGCTGTATAGGTTTGTCAAACTTATAATAAACCTAATTTAAGTCAGTCACTCCTCATTTAGAATAGTCTCATTTTAGTTTTCTGGAAGATGTGGTGATAGTCTCTGGTTCTCAGGGCATGTTGCTGGCCAAAGACATCCGAGACAAAGAGAGAGGAGGGCGAGCAGAGATCAGAGTGGTCGAGGGTGAGGCGGAGAGCAACTCTCCTCAGAACATGGAGATCCTCAATGGTATTCTTGGAGAGAGGACCTCCAGTCTGACAGATGGGCCTCCAGATGAGATTGCAGACCAGGAACAGAAGTCAAAAGTCATTCTCTACCAGTGAGTTGCCCCCTGACAGCAAATGGCGATTCATCCATGTACTGAGTTGCATGTTTCTTCTGACTTGTTTGTGCCTTCATTTCACAGCGTGTCAGACGACAGTGGTGATATGAAGGTCACAGAAGTGGCCAGCAGACGGTTGGTTCAGGATCTCCTCAACCATAATGTCAGTTGATCAATAGTGACTTTCACTCGGAACCTAATTACATATTAAAGTAAAAGAAAAAAAATTAGAAGTGGTCGAGAGAGGTTGTAGGTGAAGATTTATTTACCAGTAAAATGTAATAATTTATTCATTTATTCTTTAATTTTTAGGATTGTTTCATTCTGGATCAGGGAGGGACGAAGATCTTTGTGTGGAAAGGGAAGAAAGCAAACAAAGCTGAAAGACAGGCTGCTATGAGCAGAGCTCTGGTGAGTGACTCTACAGCAGACAACCAGACGTGAACTCAGCCCTCCTGTGTCATCTACACTCAGTTATTCCATATAGGCTTAAAAGCATTGCAATGTGATTGCAGGTGAATTTAAGCAATGTGGTCACAATCATTTGGTAAAGTTTTATTTTGATTGAATGTTGTAGGAGTTCATAAAAGCAAAAAACTACCCGATTACTACAAATGTGGAGACGGTGAACGATGGAGCAGAGTCAGCTCTGTTCAAGCAGCTGTTCCAGAGGTGGACTGTGAAGGACCAGACTCAAGGCCTGGGCAAAGGGCACACCAGAGGGAAAGTGGGTATGTCTCTCCACAAAGTTACATAATCACATATCGTATCATAAATTATACCAGGAATTACCCTCCTCCCCACAAATGCTCAATCATTTGTGATTAATGATAATATCCCACTTCAAAGCGGTGATGTATTGTAATTGTTAGTGTTCGTGTGTTCGTCTGTTTGTTCGTCCGTTTGTATGTCCGCCAAACATTTTTGCAACCTCAGATAGAAAGATGAAACAAAAAGCAGCTTACTCGGGCGGCAAAGCGGATGTAAATGAGATGATGACCTTTACCTTGTGAAAACTAGGTCAAGGTCAAATTTCAACTTTTGTACACTCAGGAACCGGATAAGATAGAAAGGCGAGGGAGAAGGACAGTGTGAGTAGGACTATAGATCAAAGCTAATGCTACCTATGCACTAGCTTTGATCTATGGTCAAAGCAAGTGCATAGCTTTAACCTACCCTGAGAGGTCAAAGCTATGCACTTGTCAGGTACTACTTTCTGGGTACCCTGACCTAAGTCACAGGATGTTGCCTTCTCTGACTGCCTTGGTTTTTGTTTTGTGACCATATTCTCCTTTAGCTCATATCACGCAGGAGAAGTTTGATGCCACTCTGATGCATGGGATGCCAGAAGTTGCTGCACAGGAGCGAATGGTGGATGACGGCACAGGTGAAGTCCAGGTATCTGTGACCATTTAACTTGAATAATCTGTTTATCTAATCCAATCTACTAACAAGGCAGTCACACACTGCAACATCTGGCTACAACCCTGATTTAAAAATTTTACCCTGACCTACTTGCATAGGTCAAAGATCAGAGCTAGTGCTCTGACCTACTGTCATTGATCAAAGCACTAGATTTGATCTATCTTATCCGGTTCCTGAGTGTAAAAAAAAAATTTTTTTACCGTGACCTACTTTTCTCAAGGTTACTGTACTGTGACCACATTTAACCCCCTGTGCACAAATTTTGTTCAGTATTATGTTCATATTGATGGACCTTCATATGAGTTGTCCATGCCTGGGAATTCTATTTTTTTTGCCAATTGATTTGGAATCAATTTAATTATTCATTTTATTATTATTATCCTCATATTGGCTAAACGTAAAAAATATGAGTGCATGTGCAGGTAGTGGGGCATCAGTAATCTGTGCAGCAGCAGTTTACTTCTTGTCATTGTGTGTGATTATGAACCTTTCTGATGTTTGCAGGTGTGGAGGATAGAGAACCTGGAGCTGGTCCCTGTAGACCCCCAATGGTACGGGTACTTCTACGGAGGAGACTGCTACCTGATCCTCTACACTTACCTGGTTAACAACAAGAAGTCTTTCTTACTTTACATATGGCAGGTGAGTTGTAAATTACTGACAGATAAACATCTCTCTCTCATTGTAGGGTGTACTTAAACTTTTGACTTCATATAATTTCAGGGACGTCATGCGACACAGGATGAACTGGCAGCCTCAGCAATTCAGGCTGTGGACTTGGACCAGAAGTATTCTGGTGCACCGGTTCAAGTCAGAATTACTATGGGCAAAGAACCACGACACTTTATGGCGATGTTCAGCGGGAAAATGGTCATTTTTGAGGTAGGACAATGGATAATGAACTTACCATAGGTTTAAACAAATATATCATTTATAGCACGTATACACATTTACCGTTAAAAAACAGAATATATGTCTCACTTCTCTCAGGGGGGCACATCCAGACAAGGTTTATCTGAACCAGAGCCACCGATAAGGTTGTTCCAGGTCCACGGTTCTGACTGTTTCAACACAAAAGCCATTGAGGTTCCAGCCTTGGCCACCTCTCTGAACTCCAACGATGTGTTTCTACTGAAGAGCCAGTCAGGAATTTATCTGTGGTGTGGAAAGGTCAAAAAGAAAAGAAAAGAAAAAGTTAAATCAGATTGAAAGACAATATAGTTTAAAAACTAATACTAAGTGTAACTGACTTTTGGTCACCAGGGGTCACATGGGGATGAGCGAGCCATGGCAAAGCAAGTCAGCTCTGTGATTGACCAGAAAGCCTCTGTGGAGATTATAGCGGAGGGTCAGGAGCCCATTGAATTCTGGGAGTTGCTTGGAGGAAAAGCTCCATATGCGAGTACGAAGAGGTGAGAGAGAATAACCCAACTGTGTTGCCGTTGTTCACAGATGAGTGTTGCAGTGAGAATAACACACTTGTTAACTCCAGATTACAGCAGATGGTTGCAGACCACCAGCCACGCCTGTTTGAATGCTCCAATAAGACAGGCCGTTTCATCGTTGCAGAAGTGACACAATTCACACAGGACGACCTCAGTGAGGATGACGTCATGCTCCTGGACACATGGGACCAGGTCTGAACCGACACCCTTATTTGTATTTGCAAACTTGTCTCCATGACAACACAAACTTGATAAACTGCCGCGTTAGTCACTCAAATATCGACTCAGTTTAATCTCTTTCCGTCCTTCATGTTGTCTGTGACAGGTGTTTCTCTGGATCGGTAAAGACGCCAATGAGGTGGAGCGTACAGAAGCCGTGGTCACAAGCCAAGAATATCTGCGCACCCACCCTGGTGACAGAGACCCAGAAACTCCCATTATGTTGATCAAGCAGGGGTTTGAGCCCCCCACCTTCACTGGGTTTTTCGTCGCCTGGGACGCCTCCAAATGGAGTGTGAGTGTTTGGGTTTTCAAATTGAGCATCAGCAGGTACATTCATGAGTAAAAAAAATTCACTGACCAACATTTCTTTCTTCAAGGGAGGAAAAAGCTACGAAGACTTGAAGAAGGAGTTGGGAAATGACCTATCACCTGTTACCATTACGGCTGTATGTAAAATCATGGGAACAGAAATGATCACATTTGGGATGAAGTTTATTTTTTCTTGCATCAGGAGATTCTGATTTACATTCATGAATGCAGGGTTACTTTAAAGCATCCTTGATGACATATTAATTTTTGGCCAGCCAGCTTTAAGTAAGTGTCAAGTCAAGTTCTTGTGTTGATTAATTTTTCTGTTGGTCTTTCTACCTTCTAGGATGAGAACTGTGAGAAAAGCAAGAAAATCTATCAGTATTTTCCACCTGATGACCTGGTCAACAAGAACGCCACAGAGCTGCCTGAGGGTGTAGAGCCAACTGAGAAAGAGGTATGTGTGTGTATGTGTGTTATTATCAATGTAAAGCTTATGTCTGGTCCTTCCTTCAGTCCTTACTCAGAAAAATACAAGTTTTACCCATGATGCTTTGCTGCACAAATGTACTGTATTTACCCTGCAGAGAATGAGTGTATTTCACCAACTGTTTTCCAGCAACATCTCTCTGACTCTGACTTCAGCATCGTATTTGGAATGAGCAAAGATGACTTTGAGACCCTGCCACAGTGGAAAAAATTGAATATGAAGAAAGAGAAGGGGATGTTTTGAAAATGTTTTTGTACTTGAAATAAGCTTCTACTTCTGTAAACAGGAGTCTCCCCCTAGAACTACTGCTTTTTTTGTGTTGTTTTTTGTACCCCTAGTTTTAGTGTGATTCATAGATTTCTTTCAAAACACTGTAATTCATTTAACAAATATTTATTAACTTTTAACCTTTGACAATTTTTGTACGAGTCACCGTTTTGGTACGAACTCTTGTGATGTTAAACGAAAAATAATAAACACCTGATCCTGCTGTGGTTTCAAGGCATGTGCTTTACTACTCTATTATGATGACTCATCTTAAATACTCATCCTAATGAAAACAATAATAAAAGTAAATATAAACCAATTAAAAAATGCAGCTTTGTGACAAGTGTTCCTTAAAACACTCAACAGTAGAGGTGTACTTCGCCATCTGTTGGACAAATAGTGTAACAGCATGTCAAGACAAACCAGAGGACCAAGACTAGATCAAGTTCAATAACTCATTTTCTTTACATTATGTAAATTGTTGAGGATTAAAAGGGAACAATCAATATCAAGCATTATTCATTCCTTTTATTTTGATATGTTTGTGAAATATTTGCAATAACAGGGATGAATTCACATCCTTTACTATTACATCTGAACAAAGCTCAGGACAGAAAAAGAATAACAACCCAAAAAATGCACAAAATTACAGCAAGAACATATTTTCGTAACATGTAAAACAAAAACAAAAGTTCAGTTTGATTAACTGATAAATTGTAAAACATAATTGTCGTTGTGTGATTAGACATTTCAAGTCAAAATAGCTTCACTGATTAAATTCAACAAACAAGCTTTTTGACGAGAAATGAATTGTAATTTCAAGTGAACTGATCACAACCAGTGATTGTAATGAATAAAAGACCTGAAAAAAAACTGTCCACAGTTTGAGCAAAGGAAACGACTACAGTACAGCAGTGAGACATTTCATCAGCTCATTGTGTGGAAACCAGCGGTGATCTGAGCAGTTGTACATCAGCATACAGATCATCACATATTAGAATGTGAACCAGCATTTCAAAATCAATAACAAGATTAATGTTACCTCAATTTTACAAAGTGAATAGCAGCTAGGTGCACTTATTGCAAAGGTATTTATGAAGGTACACAAATGTGTTCATATTGTTCATTTTTTTGTTTTCTTTTTACAGAATCAATTTATAATTGACAGTATTATTGATAAAAAGTGCCAATTTGTTAATGCTGCTAAACTCCAACTTAAAAACATGAATTAAGTGACAAAATTTCCAAATGAGACAGAAATGGAAAAATCCATAAACACCCATTATGCAATAAATAACTTCAAAGGATTACGTATTTAAAATGTGCAATGCATTCTGTGCAGAAAGTACTAATAAATGATAATTGGTAATCGATACACATTTGTATGTGTTCATGCAAACTAGTTTTATCAAATGAAGTGAAAGGGTCGACTTCTTACCCCAAGCATAAAAAAAATGTAGCATTGTAAAAAATAAAGTTATAAATGCATTAAATATCACGTGCATACAGCAATCAGACACTGAAGAGAACTCATTTCAGTGAGTTTCAGGAAAAAGGCTGCCGGAGGACAGTGGATTACTTATCGCTGGCGTGTTTGGTCGCACAGGAATGTTGTTTCTAATGACATCTGACAAATTTAGGCCACAATACAAGAAACGCTTAAAAGTGCAAATGCAGCAGAATTAATTTCCTCCCAAAAGGACAGAGAGCCATATATAAATTCAAGATTAACAGTTCTTGTAAAAGTTGCCAAGGCAGTAAAGTAGATGGTATTTTCCCTTTCGTGGAACATCTGGCTCTTATAAACCTGCAAACAGCTGCCTGCTATTACCAGCGTCTGACCTCATCATCCAGACTCATGTCCAACAAGGCCGAGGAAAGTCAGACCAAATAAATCTAATGCAGCTAAGAGCTGTCGAGTGTCTCAAATTATCAGACTGCCTCTGTAAAGTCTGACTTTCTGATGTGTACTTATAATAGAAGCCAAAACAGCAACAGGCCAGATACTTAAGAGCTCAGGGAGTTTTCTCTTCTGGTAAATCATGCATACAAACCACCCTTCTGGAAAGATTATCAAAAAGGCAAACAGTCCAAGTAGCCTCAAGTACATTTCTATGTC
Source organism: Antennarius striatus (assembly GCF_040054535.1). NCBI lineage: Eukaryota > Metazoa > Chordata > Actinopteri > Lophiiformes > Antennariidae > Antennarius > Antennarius striatus. The sequence goes on along the minus strand of NC_090780.1, from coordinate 16,970,167 downwards.
TATCCACACATTTAGCAAGACAATAAAAAGAAATTATTGGTCATTAATATTAAGTAGTCATGATTTTAATTCCAGCGATTCAACTTATCCAGATCCTGAGTTTGTTTGCTGTGAATTTAAAACTGAAATTTTCCCCTCAGCTAGTTTATTACTAGTAGGATGCTCCAAATCATTAATTTCATAACATTTTAAATTACTATCAAAATTTCAATTTCTCAAATAACAAAGTAACATCTTCCAAGTGTTAGAGCAGCAAGTACTCAGTTATAACACACTGAAACAAGCTATTTTTGGCATTTTTCTTGAAAAATTACATTAACTAAATAGTTTGGCATTCATGGTAACGAACTGATAACTTCCAGAACCTCTAATTACAACTCTGAGCGTTATTGGAAGTTTTCTAAGAACATGAATATAAGACTTCCCAATCAGGAAGTTTGTGATTTACACCATGATTAATGGTGACCTTTCATCCCTTTCTCCAGTAGCAAAGAAAAAAAACAAAACCATTAAGACACAACACAATTTTCAGGGTTCTTGGGATCTCCGGTCTCATCTTCACTGACCACTCTGCTGTTGGCTGAACGTTCTTCTAAATTTTCTGAATCTGCTGGCAGCTCCAAAGTGCCTGCTTCACCTGGAAACAGCCCATCTTGCTCTGGAGTCTCAGCATATGCATCCTCGTAGGCACTTATACTATCTGAGTCATTCCGGTCTGGAGATGGGTCCCGTCCGTTGCTGCAGTCGGTGTCATAACTCCTCCGTAGGACCCCTTCTTCGGAGAATGGGTTTTCCAGTGCGAGAGAAGGCATATGGTTTAGGGGCTTAGTGATTACCCTCCGCAGGTTCTGCAGAATGTTCCCTTCTTCAGCAACATCTCCACTCTGTGTCACTTCCTCTGACACACCATCTCTGCTTTCACTGCTTTGAGATTCTTCACTGCCAGGAGCATATTTCACTTGGTGTTCCTGTGTTGTTATTGCATCCACTTGATCACATCCACTTCCTTGCGTGCTCACAGGCTCAGATGGTTTGTCATTCCTCTCCTGAAAAGAAAATTCATATTGTCCATGTGAGAATTAACTGTAATGTGAGATCAAACTTATACCAGTGTTATCGTACTTTAGAAATTGTGAAATATGTTTAAGACTAAACCTTCCAATATGAAAGCAAACACATTATATACGAAATTGATCGTACAGTTGTGAATAAAACACTGAACACTTAATGCTGAATATACTTTATCTTCTTCTTTGGAGGAGGCTTACTTTCATAAAACAAAAAGCTCTCAGCAGTTATGCTCATTCATCTCCTTCACAGTTTTACAGGTCTTTGGTAGCCCCTCCCTTATCGAGTGCAGTTTTGAAGCCATTTATTGTAACTGCACACATTGCATCTTCCTGTCCTCGTGGTTTACTCTCAAATCTCGGCTTGAAGATTTTTTTACTGTGACCTCTTGTGCACTCACTTTGTTCTTGTCTAAATGCTTCCCACTTTAAGCTTGTATCCTCCAGACAATTACTGTACAGTAATTCCTTGCGCATTCGTGCAACAACACGTGTGACTTCAACTCATCGCGGACTTTTAGTAGGTAGTCATGTGATACCATATGCGCATTCTATTGGCTGACAGCATCCGGATGTGCGCTACGTTCCGTGAATATCGGACTTCCGTGAGACACAAAAGTGCTTTAAACAGTCGATAAGAGTGTGGGAAAAGATAATACAGATAGAAAGTAGTTTAATATTAATATTAATATTTAGTATGGGGAGGGTCAATAAACGTTTAAATTACCATAAATAATAAAACTTTTTCGCTATATCGCAGAATTCGTTATTTGCATGTGGTTCCTGGAACGCATTAACCGCGAGTAGTGAGGGCGCACTGTACTTCAAAGTGTTTATCATGTCTCCTCTTGCTCTCTTATATGTTAAGCTTAGGAGCTTCAGCTTATCCAGTTTTTCCTCGTAACTTGGATCCAGCAGTTTGGTTACTCTCCTCTGGCCTCTTTCTATAGAATGCACATCTTTCCTTAATTGAGGGTGCAGCTCCATACTCCAAGATGGGCCATACTTGACTCTTGCAGTGTTATCAGAGTTTTTTTGTTAGGCTATGATTAATGTTCTCCTCATCATCCCCACAATTTTATTTCCCTTGTAGGTGTGTACACCTATACGCCATCACCAAACTCATGAAATACTTACTTTGCATTGCTCATGTTGAAACCATGACAGGCACATGGCTGAATTTGATTAACATAATTTCATACTACACAGTACACCACTTATTTGCAATGACATTTAATAGTGTGTGACTTTTTACTGGCAAGACAGCAGGAATTCAGTGTCACGATACCAGTGTAGAAACGAAGTGAGAAACAGCTTGTCTTAAAATTCCTTCTTGATTAAAACTACGTTTTAAAATTCAGGCACCATCTGTAATTCACATTCAGTGATGAGAAATCACCTTATGGTTACATAACATGCAGAAAATTTCACTTTTTTTTATATGCTCATTCAAAAACCATGTGCCTCCTTAGTGTTATATAATGTTCTTTCTTCTGTCACATTACCTCTTTTAATCTCTCCACCTCTTCCATCAGAGAGCTGACCATGCTCTCCAATTTCCTTTTAGCTTCCCTCTCTTGTTCCAGCTCCTACAAACAGCAGCATAATGAAGGTACCACTGGTTTTTTAGGGTATCATAAAATAACCATAAAAACACAACAGACACTACAAAATATTTTGACATACCGAACTAGCCTGTTTAGCTTCTCCTTGAGTCTCAGCCAGCAGCTCCTCCACGCTCTCCAAGGTGTCCTGCAGGACATTCACCTGGAACAACAGAGTTTCTCGCTCGATCTCCAGTCCATGCAGCTCCTGCACCACGGCATCATAGCTGCTCTGCAGCTCAAGCTGCATCATAGAAACAGGTACAAATCAATGTGGGTAACACGTGTCACTCAGTGAGTGGGCACGTGTTAAGCAAGATCTCAGAGGCCTCAGTGAGAGATTCATCTATTCTAGAAACATGACAATGCCGTCACATGAAAGGGAACCTGCATCATTTCAGTGATTGATCAGACCTCACAGAAGACTCAAAAATGCTCACCATATCTGGGTGTCCCATGGAGAGGTCCAGATCAGACTGCTGCAAGGACAATCATTTAAAAAGGGCTTACCAGTCAATCATAGATGAGTTATTCACATGAATTTACACTTTTACATCACATTTGTAAAACACATGACCCGAATGCATATTGTAACATTAGGGTTAATTCATTTTCTAAAAATGAATTAAGCCCTCATGTTATTGTGTGGCTGAATTTGAGTTCACATTATCTAATCTTACACAATATTCTTCACAGTTAACCGTTGCTTTGTGTTGATTTCATGTAGTTAACCTTGTAGATCAGGGGTGGGCAAACATTTTGACTGGTGGGCCACACAGAGTTCTAAAATGTGTCAGACGGGCCAGCTGAGGAGCAGATGGATTGAGTGCTTATTTGTACTAACACAAATGACATGTAAAAACCATTACATAAAAGGTTTTGGCTTTTAACAGGCAGCAAAGCATAAATATGCAAGGGTTATTGTAAAAATTATTTTACAACTGCATTTATTTCATAAAGTTATATAATTTAAACAAGTTTAGCAGGCCAGATTGCAAAGCCCAACAGGTTGCACATGGCGCACTTGCTGTAGTTTACCTATTCTAGACTAACAAAATCTAATCAGTCACACAGTGTGATACAAAAGTGCAGCTATCAGAACGAACGACATTCTCTAAAAGACTAAATCATGCAGGAAACATATTTAAGTTCTGAAAACACCCCATGTGATGAAGTTTGATTAAAAAAAAATTATTAGGCACAGAAAATTAAAGGTTCACAGAACTTAGTAGAGCAATTGCTTATTTAAATACATTTACATTTAGATTTAAATACAATAGACTCACTGCCCCTTCAAAAAAATGTATATACCCCAGGCATGATAAATTAAGAAAGAGAAAAGTAAAACATCTTCCACACTATTTCTTTTTTTTGTTTTTGTTTTAATCTCTTTTGGGAGATATTAAGTGGTGTGAATTATTTGATCTCAACCTGAAATTATACAGTATTTTAAGCCATAACAAAGGGTTTCAATGAAACAAGTCTGTTTGGTCAGGATCCAGGAGCCAAACAGATAGGGTGATAACTGGTTTCATATAACAATGAACTTTATTTCTATTTAAAATTTCGTTGCACACTTGTGTATGATGACTATAAAAGCATTCTCTTCTATTCTATTGCAAATCCTGCAAGAACACTGTAACATTATCATTTGTTACAGCGTCCCAAATTTCATTTGATTCTTTCTTTTACTGTTTTGTTATTATATTATGTCAGGGGTGTCAAATTCATTTAACACCACAGCAGCTGTCCTCAAAGACATGCAACAAATAAATGTAACTAAATGTAACTCAATGTAATGTAACACAAATGTAACTACTCCTTAATGTTAAACAACTCTGAATTTATTACAAACATTATAGTTTCACAGAAAAAATATGTTTGCCTGTTGCTTTTTTATAACATAAATCCATTCAATTTGTCACGTTATGAAACCCACAGAACTCCATCAATCAAGGATCAAACTATGCAAGTGAAAGAAGACAAATTGTGTCATCAAACACAAGTTAGGCCAGAGTTAAAATGGGCTTGATTACTGCATTGTGGGAAATTTAGTTTTTGGTCAAACCACATTTTTGACCTATTTATTTTTAGACACTGACCTTTTATGCTCTCCCGGGAGCGTAAAATGATGCTGCGGGCCACATTTGGCCCACGGGCCTTGAGTTTGACACTCGTGCATTAAGTGTACGAGAACCTTGAAAACAGGCTCAAACTATGTTTCTGTTGTACACTGGATTACTGCTGGGACCACCAGGTCTTCTTCCAAGGAATTATTTTCTACTATATTGTTTGAAAAAAACCGACATGTCACCTGTAAAACTCACTGTATCTGCTTAAAATCTCTAATTTTATAGTTATTATATTTTTTTCCTCATATCGTACAGCAAAATCCCCGACATAACCATAGCCCTACTGTACTCATTCACGCCATGTTATTGACTACGTTACTTCCCACTAACCTTACCCTTAAATGTCACCCTTACACTTCAGCCACACTTTCAAGACGTTCACTCACGGTTCCTGTTGATGCTATCTGGGACCTACCTGGCTGTCACTCCTCCGCTTCAGGGTGCCTGCCCGGCTGTCGCTTCGTGTCAGCCGCCTGGATGAACTCTCCGCCTGCCGAGGAGACAGTAGCGCAGTTAGCATCCCGTGGCTAGCACCACAGCTCACACACTAGCTAGCCCAGAACGGAAGTGAACCGAGGCTCGACAAACACCAGTATGACTGCTGACGAGGTTTCAGTCGTAAACAGTTAACACAATTGTCTGTAACACCATAATAACGCATTTAGACGTTGTTGTTTTTTGTTTGCTTAACAAAAAGGTGTAAAATATGACGTTAGTTTTTGCTGTAAAGAAGTGCTAAACAATAACGCACATTTGTTTGCGTACCTCTTTTATGATGCTGCGAAGAGACTCATCCTCGCTGATTCCCCGCGACAACGTCCGTTTTCTTGGGGAGCCGTTTGTGTCCACAGGGCCTGAATGCATTTTGACGGTCTATAATAAGTTTTTGTTTCTTTAAAGGACAAACCAATATTTTTCGGAGAAGTGACGCTTGTGCTTCCTACGCAGCTACAGCAATGAATTACTAGCGGACCAATGGGTGACGCCCAGGCCCCAATCTACGGAAAGCGACGAGAACCAAATTGAAACCATCAAAATTTGCATAAAACATGCAGTTGTTTTATTCAAATATTTATATGTCTCTCTCTTGAATTTCTAAAAACAGTAATTGTTTCTCATTGTAGTATTTACTCTGGGATTCCTTAATTATATAATTGTGATTCGTCGTTATATCGAGACCAAATACATATTGCCCTCCTCAGAATATGTACTTTTCCAAGCTCTGATCCTGGTCCAAATCACAGCGTGCATAATGGGGGACATCAATAACTTGTCATAATATTGGTAAATTGTAAAAAAAAGAAAAAAAAAAGAAAAAAAAAGTAGTATCACAGTTTTTTTCAATGTAAATTGAAAAATGAGGAAGAATCCTTATCCAAACACAGATCATCCTCAAACTTTAATCCAACCGTGAGATATCTAGTTGACAAACAAGTAAACTACTGTAGGTAATTCATTGAGCATCTACTGTATTTTGTTCATGTGTTCTGGGCTGTGACTGTACTTAACCAAATAGTGAGGGGGAGAAAGCCCAAGCTATACCTGTAATACAAACCCCAGCTCTGTCAGTAAATAAGGAGAAGCTTGCAGTCACTGATTCTTAGAATAACATCTGGAAACAGTAAGAGTCAACCTGGCCATCGATGCTTAGCTAAACTGTCTGTTTCCTGGTTCCAGCTTTAGCAATATGTAAATGTGATCAATCATTGACTACCAAGAAAGAATTGAAGCATTTAAAAGTGATTTAAAGTTTTCGGTGTGGCTCACAATGGCTTATAACTTCCTGAAATTGTTGTGTTCAGCTTATCACTGTCCTTTGTCGCATTGGTAATGCAAATCAATGCTGCAGTCGATAGCTGGTGGGTCTCTTGTATCAATGCACTAGAGACATCCATCTTTCACTGTCATCTCTACTCAGCCATTAATCTGAAAGGATTATTTGATGATTATTCTCAGTTACATAGAGACTACTGCTCTAATCTTATCTGTTGGGTTGGTTTGCCAAAATTAAATGTCAGTGATTCACAATTTGCTTCCGTACATTAATACACAAACTTTTAAGAGAGACACACTCAAGTATCAACACACAAGTTTAAACAACCTCTGATAATAGTTATTTGATTAATTTAGATTAAAAATAATGTACAACTAAAGAATGATTTTGAAAAAATAGTTTTTAAGTAATAGGGATGATCTTATTTTGTTGATAAAACAAGATACATATTATAACTAAGTTATTAAAAGGTGGAAACGTCATATATTACATTTCAAACATGAACCTGGCATTTAAGAAGTGATTTGAGAAAGCAAGGCCTGTTCCTCAGTGAAACTTTGCGTGTCATACCACTGATTGAGAAAGTTTCTTTAGATGTTAATGTCTTAAACTTTATTTGGGTGCAAACTCATATCAATATGTAATAAATACAGTTTGTAAGTCTGCTATTTATGTATATAGTTGTCTTACAATTTTACCATATATAGATTCAAAGACACGGCAAAAGGAAGTGAATAAAAACTACAGCCGAGGTGCACTGGCGTAACGCTCGTAGTGTCCCCTGCCTCACGCCCGCAGTCGGCTGGGATAGGCTCCAGCACCCCGCGACCCGCGACAGCGAATGAAGCGGGTTTTGAAGACGAATGAATGAAGACCGCAGCTCCCATTTCTTCCAGCAGATGACGCTGTTTAGTCAGAAAACCGCTCAGATCTACGTCTCATCACCACATGAGGAAATTTCCCCTGGAGCTTTCACAACTTTTACCAAGCGTCGAGTGTGACCCATGTTTGTATTTGGACATTATTAAATCAGAAGCGGAGACTTTACATTTCACATACAGAACTTAAGGTTCGTTATGTCATAGAGAGTCAAAATAAAATGTAACATCAAAAATGTTTATTAAACAGATTAATATATAATAATAAACCGATATATTCAACATGATGTACATAACATAGAACGTATTCATATTTTCTGCTGCAACTGCATGGTTTCAATCAATCTGTTAGACTAATGTAATTGTTGGTTTTCATTTGTATTTTTAACCCTTTTTCAAATGTGTCCATGTGAGAGGCTTTGGTTTTAAATTAAGAACACTTAATCACAGAATTTGACGTTGACAAACTCCTGCAACTTCCAGATGATCTGCATCTGAACATCTGCAAAGTCCACGGGAGGATTCTGAATAAGTGGGGTTGTTTTAAATGCACCACAGATATTTAGTAATGTGTGTGATTTGGGAGCTGATGTGGAAGATTCTGTAAGAATTCATGACGTATTTTATATATGATGAAGCATTTTAACAACAGACTTAGTGATCCATAGTTTATGCAATCATCTTAATAACTTAATTATATCTCTATTATGAGACACTGCACTGTAAAAACATGTAGACTCATGACAGCGCGCACACCCTCCCCTCGCTCTGTCTCTCTTGACTTGGTGACAGACCTAAAAGCCTTTTGTTGCAATCTTAGCCAATGGAGACGGATTACGACACCGCGCAGCTGAGATATATAAAGAGCCCCTTTTTGACCGCACTTGCACATTTTTCAGTGACACTTCTGAACATTCAAACACCTCCATGGACTAAATTGTACCGAAGACCCCAAAACAACCATCATAATACGTGCGAGCGGGCTCTGCATTCATCAGACAGATCATTTGTTAACTTTTAATCCAAACAACCCGCACATACTGGAACGTACTTTTTCATCATTTATTGCAAAATATCCTTCTGCAAAACAAGCAACTTCGGGGTGATCGTATTGGATTAGATGCATGTCAGTGATTCCTTGCTTCTTGTAGGATAAATCAAAGAACGGCGCATCCAAGAAAAGGGATATAACGGGCTGAAGCGATTAAAAAGACAAGAAACAAAAAGAAAAAAAAGTTGCATCACCTGGTGTCTAAGCACAGTCATGTCGCACTACAACTTCTTACTGTGCTTGATGGTGCTCATCTCCCTGGGACAGTCAGGGAGCGATGAGCCCAATCTGCTGCTGCCCTCTGCCAGCGAGACGCCCACGGATGCCGGGCTTTCCCTCCTGGACGAAGACGCCGGTTCCCACGAGTGTTCCGCCTGTGTTTGGAGGGAGCAAAGTAAAGTGCTCAGACTGGAGACAATCAAGTCCCAGATCCTAAGCAAGCTGCGTCTGAAGCAGGCACCCAACATCAGTCGAGAGGTGGTCAATCAGCTGCTGCCCAAGGCGCCTCCTCTCCAGCAGCTCCTGGACCATCACGACTTCCAGGGAGACGCGTCGTCCCAGGATGAGTTTATGGAAGAGGATGAGTACCATGCCACTACGGAGTCCGTGATCACCATGGCCTCTGAGCGTGAGTAAAAGTTTACCACCCAACAGTATTGTCTCCAAATGCGTCATGCGCGTAATTGCAGAGCATAAAGGTTGAAGTGACTCAGGCTCGTTGCGTTGGACAGCAAAGCCTCTGGGGCTCATTAAAGTCAGTGACCTAACCTACTTTCTGAGATTCAGTTCGGGGGTCCACTCTGTATGTGCTGATAACATTGACAAAGGTATTTGGTCAGCTGTTGGCCGCACCACTGTCAAAAGTGAACAGGATTTACGCATGAACCCAATAAACACAATCAGCAGCATAACGAGCTCCAACGTGGCCTGATAAACTTTTGTTTTCATGGTGATGACAATGACTATCACCACAATGATGGAGGGCCGCATCCTGACTTTAATATTTAATTTTTGGACTCCCCAGTCCACCCATTGCCATGTTCAAACTTTCCCTCTTTCAGATGCGTGATGATTTGACAGAGTAATCCCATTTCCGACCCGTTCGTGCGTTTTTGACGATAACGATTTGGCTGGCTGTATGCATCACTTTATGCTTGGTGTCTTTCCTGCATAAACGCCCTGAAATCTGGAGTTATGATCACATCTTTAGGCCCCCATGGATAATGCCCCGAACAATTTGTTTCCCTTCTTATAGTTTCCCATAAATCCAGAGATAAACCCCTCAAAGACATTTTATGAAATTACTGTTGAACCTCGGCAGCTGTGCGCTATCGGTCTTTTATAGGAGGCTCTACCGGTTTCCCTGCTGTTCATCGCAGTGAGAAAAAGTGTGTCCAAAAAGCTGCTATTGTTCCCCTCGTGCAGCGGCCCCCCCCGGCCGCACTTGCCTTTTAAATGCGAAGTTTATGGGCGCAGCTCGTTTTTTTTCACCACGAGTACACAAAGACAGAGAATCACTTAGGGTCGAGGGGAGTGTGTGACCTTTTCCTGGCGAATCATGGGGTTCAACAACATTTACACACGTAATATATTCTGCACAAGGGGCATAACACACACTTCAACTAATCGGTTTCCACGGGTGAACAAAAATAAGCCATTGTACAGAAAAGTTTATCCATCTATCTGTCTGTCTGTCTGTCTGTCTGTCTGTCTGTCTGTCTGTCTGTCTGTCTGTCTGTCTGTCTGTCTGTCTGTCTGTCTGTCTGTCTGTCTGTCTGTCTAAATGAGTAATAATAATAATAAAAGTGGTAGTAATAACAACAACAACAACAACAACAACAACAACAACAATAATAATAATAATGAGTGCCCTTCTTTCCTCTTCAATCACTGTCTTTATCACCTTACTAACCTTTTGTTATTCTTTTTAAATTCCTGCTAACAACCATCATTGGGAACCTTGTTCCTGCTATAGCTTCCTCTGACTGCTGTGTGATGATGTTGAGTTCATGTTTAGGGAGAGCACTGGACATATGACTTCTCCTATCTTACAAGTGAGGCACAACAAAGCATTTGATGGTTAATCTGTCCACCAATTCACTTGAATGTGGACGCTGCTTTTGGACAATTTCCACGACATAATTACTGTCTCAGTGCTTCAAGATCTGATTATGATCTCTCTTTGTTCGTGCTGTTCCACAAACACTCACACACTCTCAATATGCAGCACCTACTGACAATGAAGGTGTTCCTAGATAACTTCTTGCATCTCTAAGGTGTAGGCCAGGCTGTAATTGAGTGAATCCTTCTTCACCTGTAAATAGACATGACTAGTCGCATTACAAGGCAAATCAACAACATCCTCAAGCTATGTTTATGTTTGTTTATCCTCTGTCTTTTGCTCTGCCTCCCTCGTACACATTTACACAACACTGTGCATGATGCTGTCTAATTGTATATTTCTAACAGCCTCTTGTCCTCCAGAGGAGCTAATGACTGGCATTAGTGCTGTATGTGTCATGTTCCAGCACATCCTCCCTGTTCTGTTTGCCTCATCTTTCTACGTCAGCTACAGTTTTTGTCATCTGCTCCTTCTCTCTTCCACCCCTCTCTCCCCCCCTCCACCCCCACCTTCCTACCCGTTAGCCCCCTCTCTTCCTCTTCTTTCCTCCGGTACTCATGGAAGAGTTGAGGGAATGAGTGCATCTCTTTTGCCTGTGGCGCCTTAGTGATCCCACGGGATTAAAAGTGCCTTTTCTGTCTCTCTGATAGAAGGAGGACTTCAAACACTATTCCCTGCTCACCTCGAACCCAATCACCCTTTCACGGTTGTGCACACTGCCTTTGATGGGCCATGTGGGTTCACACAGTACATACTGAACTGGACCCATGCCAGAGTTGCTTCTTAGTATTCACTCAAGGTACGTGGGTGCCGCAGTGGGGGTTGAGAGGGTCTATGCTTCCTGGTCTGTAATTACTATGAAATTTCATGGAAAAGTACAGCTATTTATATCATAGTGCGGCACTGAAGCATCTTCCTCCGTACAGTGTGTTTTGTAGGTGAGTACTCTGCTCGCTGTACAGGCATAAAATGATTGGGTTTCAAGCAGTTTATCAGGGTCGTTCTCTTGTGCAGCACTGGTGGTGATCTACTTTAATTCGCTTATCAGCTGAGCTGTTTATATATTGATTGATTTATGCATTGTATTGTGTAGTAAAGCACGTGCTGCGTGCATTTCAGAGTTCAGTGTGTTTTGCTTGAGGTGGGCTGAGGGTTTGATCCCACTCATCTCCCATTTGTCACCTGTCCAAGACATTTACACCAGATCCTCCTCAGCCATCGTTGACCTTCTCCCCCTTTCTTTCTCTCTGTTTCCTTATTAATGATTTGGTGGTAGTTAAACACAAGCTACTCAACTAACTGTTCAATCAAAAAACTAAACATTTTTTCCAGAAAGGGTGCAAAGAGTCCCTGTGGACTGAGAGTTATCATGTATATATAATATATGTAGTTTAAGGTTGTTTTTGCAAAGATTGAATTCTTGATCATCTGTGTGAGTTTTTCCAGTAATTTTGATGACGTCCAGAAGAATCCAAGATCATCACTCCCTTACCCTCCCCTGTAAACCTGCTCATGCACACTTTCATTTTATTCTCGCAAACAGACACCGACAGAAACATTGGAAATCATGGCATGTAAAGAGCAAGCCTCATAATTTATGTGAGATTACAATCAAAATGTTTCTTCCAACTGCAGCTACTCCTGAAATGTGAAATTCCTTTTTTTAAAAACTATTTACAACTCACATTTTGTTCTGTCCATTATGTTTGTGTAAGACTAACATTAGGAAGTGCAATGGCACTAATGTTATGTAATCCTGTTAAGATGAAGCACATTCAGTTCAACCACAGGCTTACACAACTCTTGAGTATAAAAATGAACATCTACACGCGTATATACAATTCTATACAAATTTCCACATGTGCATACTTGTGTAGGCACATAGAGATGCTCACACACAGTCACACACACACTCCAGAGAAAAGTTCTCCTATTGACAAAAAGGGTCACAGAGTTCACAGCTATGTGATATATTGGAAGAGGAGACTATTAACCTCATCGGGTCTCTTTCTTTGGCAGAAAAGACGAACCGGTAGTAACTTGAACACTTATCCCCCAACACACACACACACACACACACACACACACACACACACACACACACACACACACACACACACACACACACACACACACACACACACACACACACACACACACACACACACACACACACACACACACACACACACACACACACACACACACCACACACACTCATCCCCTAACCACTCACACAAAAAAACAAGTCTTTTATAGTGTTGACCCTATAAAAGGGTCATTTCCTGAAGGTGCAGGAACCATAAAAATTAAGAGGGAGAGCGCTAAAAGGACAGAGCAGAAGAAGTTGGACTGTCTTCAGTTCAGTGGTCGGTGTTTGCTGAAAGGTGATGACTATGTGTGGTTTTTATAGATTTACTTATTCCATGGAGGTCTCAGTTTGATGATGATACCTGTTCTCCCTGTAGCATCAGTTGAGTGAAGATAAACTTTGATGTTGAATTGTTCGGACACTGGAAGGGTGTGCACGTGTGTGTGTGTTTGTGTCTGTGTGTGTGTGAGTGTGTGCGTTTGGGGGGGCATGACTGGCTTGTTTAAAAAGAGGTAAAAACGTAAAGAAAGGTTTGAAGGAGTGTAGAAATTGCACAACATACTGTCAACTTTATGGGTAATAAAATTACAAAGGGACCAAAGTCTATTAATACAAGGACAAAATTTCCCCCGGACCTCAGGAATCTCACTCCTTCCACCCTACTTCCTTGATTCCCACGCTCCTGTGTACCAGTCCCTGCAACCAGTCTCTCTTTTCCACATTTGGGAACATGTTGCTTTGGAATTTAATGCATGCTTCCCCAAAAATACAACACTGAGATGTTAAGATGTTAAGAGTCCATTTTTAAGCATGGCTGAGCAAGCATATATTTGTGTCTTCTTAAAATAAATACAAAGCAGGGTCGGTTGTTGTGAGCTCCTTGTTACTTTCAAGGATTTCAAGGATTGTGGTCGAGTTAGGTGCAGCGCGGCTAATGCTGCGGGTATGAAGGGGGTGGAGGGGAGAAGGAGTCCGCAGGGAGCAACAAGCAAGCACAGTCCTATTCTAAAGGGACAGAAATCATGGAAGGGTTTTATAGGTACAATTAAAAAGACCTGAAACAGATGTTTCGTTTCACTAATAAAGGAAATAATTACTTCACACCAGTAATTAAGCCCTGTGTAGGGACATGAGTCAGGGGGAGGAGGAGGAGGATGGGAGTGAAAAGATAAAATGGAGATCATTGAGGGGATTATTGTTGGTGGATGTGTTCAAGCTCTGTGTGGTCATGTGCGAAGAGCTGCTGAGGATCAGTTTATGGAAGAGTCCATTAAATCTAAGAGGCGTTTAAGCAAAGGAAATGCTGCATGGGCATAATGCCGGATCCCACGAGGGACACACTGTGTTGGAGAGAGGCACAATTAACAGTGGGTAACCTCACAATTATCTACATGAAAATTTAATTAGCCTCTTTTCAGCTACAAAGAAGGGCAGCTCTCACTGTGTTTATCACTTGTGGTTGTTTTTCAGCATGCCATACCCACATCACCCCAGGAAGTTCATTATGGAAGTTATGAAAATGCACAGTGATTTCTTTAGGGAAGAGCCCTGATTGATTTATATCCTGTACAGCACAGACGGATGAAGGGAATCTTGTGGAAGGTAGCTTTTCTGTTGATTTAAAATTCACAAGCATATTCAGAACATGCAGTCCGGAGGGAGGGCGATTGTGATCTGGTCATCTTAACTTTTTTCTTTGAAAGAAAGTTTTGGCTGTGCCTCTGACAGATTCGGGTGACTTCTGAGATTTGGCCGAGTACGATCAAAGAGAAACAAACTCAAGGAGAAATGTGTTGTTTTCTGAATTATTATTGTGTGTGTGTTTGTGTGTGTGTGTGTGTGTGTGTGTGTGTGTGTGTGTGTGTGTGTGTGCGTGCGTGCGTGCGTGCGTGCGTGCGTGCATGCGTGCGTGCGTGTGTGTGTGTGTGTGCGTGTGTGTGTTAGTGGAACAGCATATCATAACTCTGGCTTACTATTAGGACATCTTAAGAGATAATAAATCAATAATTTTGGAGCAATCTCCCAGTGTCTATTTAGAATGTTTTTTGCTGGATTACATTGTTTTGCAAGGAAACATTCTATGAGTTCAGTGTCTGCTCAGTGTCTTTTTAAGCACATGTACAGAGAAAAAAGACTCAAAAGCTATTTTGAGAAAATAAAGCAGATACTGACAAATACAGGACAAACCTTATATGTATGAAATGGTCTTAAGATGACTTAAATACTCTTTAATAAATGCCAGAGGTTATTCTGTAATTGTAGGTTTTTGTACTGGCTGTAGGAAGAATGATGAATAGTTGGTGTTTAGTTGTTTAGTTTGGTCCAGCTATCAGAGGAAAGTGGAAATATTTTTTCATATGACTTAAGTTAAACTGGTGAAATGAAACAAAACTTTGTCCACATCTAATCGCTGATTTATTAAACACATTGCTGAGGTTTAGAGCTTTCCTAATCATTTGGCCAAATCAATGTCTATATGCACAAATCTACAACTCTTCTTTTGATCCTTTCGGCTTTTCCCCTCAGGGGTTGAGTCTTCTGCATAATTTGCATTGCTGTTGTTGTATTTTTTTGTGATATGGTCTAGTTTAGAGTACAGGTGGAGCTGGAGAAGAAAAAGTTGTGATATAAAGATAGGGACTGGTAAATCACATGGTGGCCACTAGATACCCTACTTCGTACCCTATCCTTTAAATAAGTCACAAGATGAACATCATGCTGTTTTAAAGTGGCCTTGAACCTATGGAGTGTTTAGTAAGTTAATGTCTGTTCAAATGAGAAATGGACTAATTTTCTCATGAACTTCTGTATAATTTTGAAGACACTACATCAGGAACCAACAGTCAGGTGGTATCCATCATGAAAACAATACTTTACAGATATTTGGAAGCAAAATCATTCAGCATCTTGGAATATTAGTTATATTAGAATGCCGTTTATCAGCTGCACGCAATGACAAAATCACTCGAACAGTTTAATTACCTCAGTGTAACAGACATTATAAGCTGTTTTCTACAAAAATAGCACAAAATTCTGCTTTTACTACTGTCGTCTAAAAATGATGAACTCTTTAATGAAGACCATCCAGCAGTTTGTGGGGGTGCCTGGTAACTTTCCTGAGGAATCTTTGACCATTCTTCATATGCAAAGTCCTGTTCTGTAACATCCTGGGTGCAACAGAAGCAATGGCCTTCTTCAAATCCCTCCAGAGATGTTCTGTGAGATTCCTTTTAGGTGATTGTGATGACCGCTGTTCAAGTATGTCTATTGAGACTATGCCTAGATGGATGTATTTAGGATCATTTTCCTTTTCAAATGACCATTGAAGCCCCAGCTTCGTCACAGATGTGGAGACTTTTAGCTTCTAGGATTTCCTGATTCTTGACTGAAACCATCTTACCTTCTAAACACTACAGGTTTCCAGTGCCCCAGAAGCAAAAGTTCCCCAGCGCATCACAGAACCACTGTTAAGCTTCTGTCTAGGTAGGGTGTTCTTATTAACCTGTGCTACATCCTCTCTCCTGTACTGATCCATAGAACAGCATTTTGTTTTTGTGGAATACTTCTGATGCAAAAAGTGTGCAGTATATAACGTAAGGATTGCGTAACAAAAAAAACTTTTATATCTGTTCAATATTACTCAGTATTACAGATGTACAGTAATTTAGATTTACAAAGCTGTTCTGAAAGGGTCTGCAAAAACTTAGAAACATTTTTTTAAATTGATCTGCATTTAGTCAATCCACTGTAAGCCTTCAATCAATTATTTTGTTTATCATGTGATAATATAGAACAGGGATATTCCTGTATATATTTAAAGGCACATTTAGTGCCTTTTAACTAGCCATGACTTCTGGATGGTGCTCATGCAACCAAATGCAAACATTATAATGATAAAATAATTGACTCGATTGATGCAAAGGGCTTTCAGCACGTACATTCAAGTGACAATGAAAAACTTCCAGACAATCCAACAGATCACTTCAATTATCATCACTTTCAATTAAGCAAAAATACTCTATTAAACAATTTTGCTTAATTTACCAACTATTCTCTGTCATATCTCCAGTTTGCAAACAGGATAATAGCTACTGTACTTGGAATTAGGCTGTGTTGTGACCTGCAGGTTGACATTTCAATTGACACAATAGGTTTTCTATCACTAACCTGGGGTCTGTAATACCCAATGAAAGTCTGCATTGAAAAAAAAAATTATAAACTTTTTTATGTGTATAGGAACAACCAATGACTAGCTCATTGTAAGACACGAAAGTCCATGTGGGATTACAAAGGGCTTAAAGTGATCAATATAATAAATTTCTCAGACGTAAAAATGTATGTATGTTTATATTTAGATTATTAAATGTCAAATTTATTTTGAGTAACACAACACCCATTGCAAAATGTATAAAATATGACTTTTATGAAATATTGTTATCAAATCTGAACTTTGACTTGATTAAGAGTCCTTGATGTGGTTCCATGTTGCTGTAGTCCCAGCTTTAGTCGTCAGCAGATATCTATGTGAAGGAAGAAAGGGAAACCCCTCCTGCTGCAGTACCTTCAAACTTTTCTGACTTAATGCCAGCAGTACTTTCAGTGATGCAGACCAGGAAAACACTTCAGGGTGTGACTAAAGTTGATCATGTTCTCCTAACAGCTCACTATATTGGGAAGATGTTTTAGACTATAAGGACATTGCAACGCTTTCTGTTGACCAATCATTGTTGATTCTTCTTTTATTATGACATTGATTTTCCTCTGGGTATCAAACATTTCTGAAACTATTAGCTCACAAAACATAAGACTTCTGTCCAACAGTTTTAATGGTGTGTTAACTGAAAGAAGGACGCCTGTCAAGTTGAAAAGTCACCTGATTGTTATAAATAATCCAATCTAATGAAAGATAGCTGGGGGTTTTTTCATTTATTTTTTTGAAATTTTGATTAAATTATCATGATAATTTAATTGATTTCATTTGAATAAATGTACGTTTTTTGTTAATAATCACAACACAAACAAATTCCTCCCAAAAGTTAAACAGCAGTAAAGCTAGAGTGGGTTGTTTGATTGATCTGAGTTAAAATGCTTCTCCTCTTCCTTCACAAAAACAAATATTTGTTTAAATGCACATTCTCTATGCTTTCCCAATTATGATCTGGATTTAATAAGAATGATCAGTGGTGAAAATGCAATGTAAACATTCAAAGCTTCATCTTAATTATTTATTTTGCAGAGCTTAATGGCACAGATATCTTTGAATCCTTTCATAAACACATTTCTATTTGTATTTCTGAAAAGCGGTTTGGATCTAGCATTGGAGAATATTGTTCTTAATGCCTTGCATGCATGTGTGGATGCACCCATGCACAAGCGGCGAGACCCCAGCACACTCCCTGCTGTCCAGCTGTCCACCTTATTGCAGTTCACTGCACGCTCACTCTTTTCATTCTCTTTGCTGCTGGAGGAAAGATGTTCCCCTTATAAAACAAACATGTGTAACTGTTGAGCCGTTTGCTGAAGACTTTCAGTTTGGAGCTTCTATAGTTGTGTTTATGTGTGCTTGCGTGTTTCTGTGTGTGTGTGTTCACTGAGCTAGAACAGGCAGCATTAGGAGGTGTCTTTTGTTGCTCTTGGGGGCTACTGTGCTCAGTCCTAATAGGAGTCTTGTGCCTGTCGTTGTCCTGAGGGAGGCCTTCTGAATGAGGGGGTCTAACTTCACATGGCCCCCTCCCCACGCTCCTCCTCCATCCCCAGCTCGAGCCCGGCCTCCCCCACCGCCCTCTCGCGTCCCTTGGGACTGGCCGAGAGACAAAGAGGGAGTGCGGCTGGGGTGGGATGGGATGTTTGAGGGGGTGCACTGTGGCCCCTGTCTTATTAGAAGGGTCGTGAACGTGTCACGATGATTAATATGCCGAGGTGCATGGGGATACCCTAGAGTCACATTTATTCAACACGATGGCTCCCAAACACACACTCACCACAAAATGGCACATTTGCATTTCCCATTAAGAAAAGAAAATATAGATATATATGCAAATCAAACTCCTATCCAGGTTTATAACATTATGCATTATCCATTTGGAAATTAACAATAAGTAGCCATTTCTAAACCTGCAACAATTTAGCTGCAGATTTTTACCTGATTTGGACAAGTCATGGCATGTGTGCACAATTTACACAGTGGTCAAAACAAGCAAGACTAAAAATGTGAACTGCGTAGATTTTTTTTTATAATATGAAGTTGAAGAATGAAAGTCATTTCTAAATTTAGACTTTCTGACAGTACTTCCACCTGATAGCAGATTGATCATTTTGCTCACTTTTAATCTGCTGTCTGGCATTTGATGAAGAAGGTGGATTATTTCTATGATGAGGATGAATGCATTTGTGAGTTATTACTATGCATTTTATCCTGTTATGATTATACAGTGTAGATCTTACATCTAGGAAGCACTCTGAAGTTGCTGAAGCTGAGAGTAGAACTCTCACACATTTTTATATACAATGTATTAAAGTCAAAATTAAATAAATATCCATTTGACTAATAAAGAACTGACAACTTTACTATAGTGGCAACATTTAAGCACCCTCACTGGTAGCACATGTTAGCTATTCATTGCATTACTACATTTAAACTTCACCTCTCCATCTGGTCTCAACTGGCTCATGTTCCTGCACCCCTCTGTAACATTACAGCATGTGGTTATTAAAAGCATTTAACTTTGAAACAGGCTGCACTTTTATTAAAATGAACAGGCGTGCATGGTGAATAAACCTGTATGTTCTATATGTCTCCCAAAACATATGTATATAGGAGGCTATGGGCTAACTATGGGACACAGGTATCCAGGGAGTACGCCAGATGTTTGATAGGCCCACCTGCAGGCCTGCTGTGTGCTGGTAGTAAAATTCATGTGCTGCATATGCTTCAATTATACCACAGGGAAATAAGCTGCTGTTATAATGCAGTAGTCTGGAAACATGAGGATGAAAAGTGAACAAGTCTTTTTCGCCTGGAAGCACGTACACTCATACAAACAGCATTGTATTTGAAGTTAAACAGGCATATTGTTGGACTGCATGTAGACTAGTAGCTGTAGTTTGTTCCAGTAGATGGTGAATAATTAAATAATAACTTAATCAGAATTCATGTCAAGAACTCAGAGTACTATACACTGAGGTGTAACTGTTCAGGAAATTAAATCATAAAAACAGGCCTGCGGTTGCAGTAAAATTGTGAGCTCATCCAACGATAATGTGTTACGACAGCAAGAGCGAAGTAAACTCAGGTAGAGGGATTAAACGTCTCGTTGCTTTCTGATCTTTACAAGTTTTGTCCATTTTTCACAAGTAAAACCCTCTGCGTTGGGTGTAATTACAAAGCAGGCATTGATCCTCTGTGGTTTGACTCTTTGCTTTCACACTTACAGGATCTATAAAGGCAAAAATTAATTTCCCCTATCAATGCAGTCATTGTTTAACATGACATAGCTCATATGCTGTGCATATGTGTTTAATAACCCGGGGTCCTGACTGGATCACTGCATACAGACTCTACTTCTCAGATTACTCAAGAAAGGCCTCTGCTTCAGAAATCAAAGTATTTTAGCTACGGAGAGTTTGGTGGGTTTTTTCTTCTGTTTTGCCCCAAAGAATGAAACTGTTTGCTAAGTAAGAGCTAATGTGTGTCAGTCCCCATGTGCAGAAATGAAAACCAACAAAAAGAAGTAATCATAAGTAAACCCCAAACAAACTGCAGAATCATTTATTCCCGGTTTTGTGCTGATGAGCAAAAACAACAACACCCACGTTAATTGCTGTGACCCCAGCAACCCACCAAAAGGAACATTGACATATTGTTTGTCCAGCGTGAGACACTGTATAATTTACACTCACTAATGACTGTCCATGGAAATAGAGACTGAAGGACCATGTCTGTCCCTGGCTTGGCTCTTATTCAATTTTCTCTCTGGACTCGTATAATGGATAGTCCATCTGTACCTCAGTGAATTCATATCCCTCAATGCATGCCCATAATTCAATTACAACACTTGTTTAGTGTAAAAAAATAACAGCCTGGTGCTGTGTTCTCTCCTGGTCAATTGAAGTTTGATAAGCGATCCACTATTGGCTGGAGAATCTCCACCCTAATCAAAACAAAAACAAACTGTGGCCAATTCAGCACCGTTGTCTTCTCTTTGCTTTCTTTTGGGTTTTTTTTTAAGACATGTTGTGAAGAAAGACATATTACCATCACCACAGGATCGACCTTGACCTTCAAACTCAATCTGGCTATTAGGGCAGCCCCTCCCCAGCAGCCCCGAGATGTAAAAAGGATGACGGTTTTGACCCCTGATCCCATTTCTTAACTAGACTGAGGTGCCAAATAACCTTTTGACCCAGGAAGCATTTTCAGGTTGCCCCAGCAACCTCATATTTAGTGGTGATTGACAGGTCCATACTGTTTTTAATGTTTTATTTTCAATGGAAAAACGTCAATGCAATTGCGAAATGAATGAGAGAAAACAAAGGTTTGTTATGCTAAAATATAGATCAGTAATATGTCAAATTTTCTGAGGAAATTGGCAGATAAGAGATTCTATTGTAGTCAGTTGGCACATTATTATGCCAGATAGATGCAGAATAAATTTCCCTTAATAAATGAACACTTTACATGGAAATGAATGTGTGAATGCAATGGATGGATGTCATTATATCAGATGGAGGTCTATGTAAATTAACCATGTGCAGATTTGACATGTGGTGCAAATCACAGAAACACCAGAGCAGAAAAGGATCATAACAGGAATAAATCTCATCTTTTTTAGGAGACGCCTTGTGTTCCTTGACTTAACGCTCAATACACTGACCAAATACATTCTCAACATGGAGGAGCCACTAAAAAACTTACGACGTTTTTATTAGTTTTGTGTAATGTATGGAGAGACCGTTTTAGGGTGTTTGACCCAAGGGGATCTAAGGTTACCATCTGGCCACTGGCCACCATTACTGATCCTTGTTTTAATATGCAAATGTATCTGTTTGTCCAACCTTGATATTATCACAAATATAATAACCTGGCTGAATGGACCGTTGGCAGGACCGTGTGCACCCACGATAAGAGACAGCCTCGATGCAGGTGCAATTTGTGAAACAGTGATTAGTTTGCTAGAATAGGGGAAAACATATTTTAGAATATAATGTTGGCAAAAGAAAAACTAACTATCCAATTAGAAAACTTGGGAGTGCATCTAAGAAGTAAGCAACATTCCATAATTCGTCATTCGTGTAAACTAATCTAAACTTATAATTCAGGCATTATGTATACAGTCTTTTTTATGAGCTGACATTCAGCTCTGCGGTTCTTTGTGGCTTCAAGATCTGTGTGAAAAACATAAGAAAAATACCCAGAGTCTGAACCATCTTGTACAGATGAATTACGCAAACTCCACTGAAGGTGAAGAAGAAATAATGAGCCAATATGTGTTTCCTAATGACTGCTTCCATCTTTGAATCATCAGTGACTGAGGACTATGTAGCCTCATGTGATTGATGATGGACCTGGAGAACAAAATAAACATACAGTAGGTATGAGTTTCTTTCAAATCACAGCGCTGTAACTTACAGATAATAGCTATCTTCACTAATGTCTCCGTACACAGAATACAGTATTTGTTGGTGCTGTAGAGGAATACTAACAATGTGTTCATATTTGCTGAGTGATTTGATGAAAGCAGCCAACAGTCTGAGCTAATGGTTGGTACCCAGAAAGGTTGACTCTGTCTCTTTCATCTTCAAAAGCTGTCGCCTGGCTCTGTCGGAGGTTCCCTTTCAGTTATTTGGTTGATAATGATTGTACTTATCAACAATGCATTAATTACAGTGTCATGGTTTGTTCCTTTGCTGGATGACTGAGCATGGATGTAGCTGTCCCTGTCGTACTTGTGTGGGTCAGTTTAAATATAAAGTTATTGACCCCAGTAAGGCTGAGGTTTGTTTGTTGAGATGATAAAAGATCAAGCATTTCTAATCCAGATACTCAATGAGTATGAGACTTCAGTGAGCACTGCATATTTAATTGACCATGATTGAAATCATAACCAGGCACTGGTTAAAGGGGCTGCACTTTTTTTGTTTTTTTTTTTGACAATGGTAAAATACAAATAATGTATTGTGGTGCTACAGAGATGCCATAGACAAAAAATAATTACAGTATAAACATTATCATAAATACAATATGATTATGAATGTCATATAATTATATTCTCTAGGAAATGTGGTTTAAAGATTACTCCCCTATTTTTGTTCACTTTGTATAAAATAAATATTTTTGATACTCATGAACAATGAGCCTCTCCTCTTTTCCACAGCGGAGCCCCTGGTGCAGGTGAACGGGAAGCCGGGCTGCTGCTTCTTCAAGTTCAGCCCCAAACTGATGTTTACTAAGGTGCTGAAGGCCCAGCTGTGGGTGTACCTGCGACCACTTCAGCAGACGTCCACTGTCTACCTGCAGATCCTCAGGCTGAAGCCCGTCACCGAGCAAGGCAGCCGACACATCCGCATCCGCTCCCTGAAGATAGAGCTGAACTCCCGGGTCGGCCACTGGCAAAGCATCGACTTTAAGCACGTGTTGCAGAACTGGTTCAAGCAGCCCCACACCAACTGGGGAATCGACATCAACGCTTTCGACGAGAGCGGCAATGACCTGGCAGTTACTTCACTCCGACCTGGAGAGGAGGGGCTGGTAAGGACCCTCAGACCTGTCGCTGGAGTGTGTGTGTGTGTGTGTATGTGTGTGTGTGTGTGTGTGTGTGTGTGTGTGTGTGTGTGTGTGTGTATGTGTGTGTGTGTGTGTGTGTGTGTGTGTGTGTGTGTGTCTTAAATTACAGCTCAGACTTATTCAAGTTCCTAAATCAATTGGTGTAGACTAAATGATCATAGTAACAACTTTGAACTCAGAGAAATGGGGATTTGTATCAATAACTAGGTTGCACTAAAACTTCAATAAATAATGAGGGCAAACAAGTGCATTCAAATCTTTGACACTGTCAAATCTACAAAACATAGAAAAGTCTGAGATAAACATTTAAACTCAACAACACTTTTAGAGTTCAAAGCTTCATCCAGAAGGCTCAGTAACGCCTTTATATCATTGTCCATACAATGAGACTCACTGTTTACAGGCACATGCCACTAGCATTTTGAATCACATTGGTATCAGTACATCCAGCAAAGAAAACACGTTTCAGTCTTCCTAACAAATTTCAATCATATTTGGTAGGTTGACTGGAATTTGATGAAGAAAATCTCATTAACGTTTGGAGAAGTTAGGAATCTTAACATAGTGAGGTAGGCCTGATAAATGATGATTAAACTTGTAACCGAAAGCAACTCATTAAATTCTGGACTGACTCCTGGATCGATGACCATTAGGGCCAGAAATAAAATATAATATATAATATTATAATAAATATAATGTAATAATAAATAATAATAAATAAAATAAATATATTTATGAGCTAAATCGAGATGCTGAAAATGTATTTATTTATTTATTTGGTTTATTTATTAGTAAAAGTGTGTGTGTGTGGGGGGGGGTAGAAAGGATTAGAAATTGAATTAACCAAACTACATCACAGCAGATATTTAGAACCTTCCTGCAGCATATTCTGTCCAATATCAATTATTTTTTAGTACTTTCCTCAGTTTGCATGCTAATGAACCGTCATTAAAAGCTACCATGTGATGGTTCAGTCTACAGGAACAGCTGCTTTGTTTGGTCAATCTTCATCAAAGTCGTCACATCCTCGTCTTCTGCTCTGCAACACTGGGGAGAGCATTATCTGTATGTGTTTGCTGACGTGCTCTTCATACTGAACTTATACTGTATAAATCTTTAATTTAAAGTGCATTAAAAATACAGGCAGAGAGGACTTTAGTCTTTTTTCTAAATGTAAAGAACTTCTAAACAATTTTCCTTTTGTTTCTGTGAATTGTTTATGATCATATAGCTTCATGTCAAAAAGACATTCCAATTTTAAAAATACTCTCTATTTATGGATAATGTAATGGACTGTTTTGCATAAATTCAAACTGATTGAGTTAGAGAACAGCCAAAATGGCCCTTTAATGTAGTAAGAAATCCCAGAGTTACTACAGTCAACATCATGTTGAATTATGTAGGCCACTCATCCTAGTTAAGTAACACCGAATATTTACCAAGTGGTCATTTGGGTCAGTTCTTCAGAACACATATCGGCGGTCAGCTCTGGTGTCTTTGCCAATAAATGGCTGCCCTCTGAGCACACAGCAGTGTGCGATATTATTCTTGAACCAAAAAAAACAAAAAGATCAAAAACACAGGCAAGTGTACCAAAATAAAACAAAACACAACAAGCAAGGAAAGATTGAAACTATGCTTTTCCATCATCCTCTGGGTCTTTTTTCCTCCAACAAAAGCCCTAAAGGCCAAGCTGACATGGTTCCACCCCAACGGCCTTTCAGCTTATTTCCTCTTTTGAATGCGTCACAAAAAACTGTGCTCCAGCCCAGCTGGAATCACTGTGGGGAGAGGAAGGCTTTGTAAAACAAACACGATGGAGTAAAATATTTGATCCGCTTGCTTTGCCCAGAGGTCAAGGTTATGGTAGCCTGCAGATGACCTCCTGGACCAGGCATACAACCATCAACAATGTCAGAAGAGCTTAATTTCAATAGTTCTGTGAATCATCGGTTAAGTTGAAGATTTTGTTGCAAATGTAAACAGAAGTTCACCAAGAAGATGCTATTTTAATTTTAAGTATTCTTCTATGTCACTTGTATTTTATTCATATAAGTGTTACCTTTTCACAGTAATGAGTGAAAAAATGGCACCAATTAAAATTCTGTTGCTTTTGATTTACATTTATATGAGTGGGGATATGTTCTAAAGTGTGGTAGTATAAGAATTTAATATTCTTGCATGAAGACTATTCAGTGGTGGAGATGCCTTGATGATTTTTCCTGTTTAAAGTTTGACTACATGTGAAAATGAAACTGAAAATGACACGGAGTCAGCAGGTCCGGGCAATGATGAACGGTGTGGTGTCGGTACTGGTGCATCAGAATAGGAAAATTGGTCTGTAGTTGACCTTTAACAAAACTTCCTCAGAGTAGACATTTTGACTTTTAACAGATGAACAATACTAAAAACTCTGTTCTATTCATGTGTCCCAGTGTGGCACTAAGCTCCTATACATGACACAAAAACTGATGTATCAGTAAGAATGTTTTCCCAGATTATCTGGTAACCTGAGGTGTTACACATATTTAGGAGTAAAAATTTGATCAAATTCCAAGCAAAATCACTCTTACTGTTGACTGAAGATACTGACACTGTACAGCAAACCATTTAGTCTTTTAACTATTTATCTTTTAATTATTACAATATTAAACTAAAAGGTCCAACCTCACCTCCAACTCTCACCGGGAGGTAAACAGCTGGAGTCTTCCCAGCCATCTCCTCATCCTTAGTTACTTCTTCTGTTGCCTTATTTTGAACTCTACATCAACTTTTCAGTCATATTATTGGCGTTACACAGCAACAACTCCATGTGATCATGTGATGCGATGCATTTACTCTGCAAATGGTTTTAATGAAGTCCTCTGCAGTTTAATGCTCCGTTAATTATAAACCTTGTAATTTGAGCACATTTGGGATTTGACTTGTCTGTGGAGATTCTCCTTCATGTGTGTGGAATCCTGATTTCAAAATAGTTAGGTTTTTAAAACTCTTGCAGTGTCACTCAGCGTTTTTTGTCTGCTTTTGTAACCGTTCACAGCTTGTCATCCCACTTTGTTTTAGGGTCAGGGTTAGGGTTAGTTATTAATTTTGTACCTAAATACTTTTGAATGACACTTTTTAAGTGTAAGTGGTGAGAAATTGTTCATATTTTCTACCACACAACTCGGCTAACATCAGTACTTTTCACTTTCCGGTTTAGATACTGTAGTTTATTTAATGGTCACATATTAGGGCCAAAAGCCAACCTGCAGGTGCTTTAGGATTATCAAATTCACACAATAGCAGACTATCAAAGTAGTCTTTTCTTTTGCTCATAAAAATTAATCTCTCCTTTCTACTGATATGTCAGCCATGTTGTTGTTGTTGTTCTCTTATAACCACCTCTTTCTGTTTGTCCTGCCTGTCCTCCCCCTGATTCCAGCAGCCGTTCCTGGAAGTCAAGGTTCTCGAGACAACCAAACGTTCACGGAGAAACCTCGGCCTGGATTGTGACGAACACTCCACTGAGTCTCGCTGCTGTCGCTACCCGCTGACTGTGGATTTTGAGGCGTTCGGATGGGATTGGATCATTGCCCCCAAACGTTACAAAGCCAACTATTGCTCCGGCCAGTGCGAGTATATGTTCATGCAGAAATACCCGCACACTCACCTGGTGCAGCACGCCAACCCCAGAGGCTCTGCAGGACCCTGCTGCACCCCGACCAAGATGTCCCCTATTAACATGCTCTATTTCAATGACAAGCAGCAGATTATTCATGGCAAAATACCAGGGATGGTTGTGGATAGATGTGGCTGCTCTTAGGCTGCAGGGGAGAAGCACACTTGTGTACAGTCACCACTCCATCAAACCACCCCAAACCCCCACGAAGCTCCCCTATGGCACCAGAACCCACTCCTAGGCAACCACGCTTCACTTTGCTCAGCAACAAAATCGTCTGACTGCTTTTCCATTTTCCGGTAATTTAATTGATTCTAACTGTAAAAAAAAAAAAATTATAAATGAACCATGAATCAAATAAGGACTGTGTGATGGAAATGCAGTGTGTTATGAATGGTTTAATGAGGTTGTCCATGTGGTAAATGAGACAAAACTATGTTACACAGTGTATGTTTGTTTTGTGGGGTTTTAAAAAATTTGTTTTTTTTAAATGGCATCTTTGTAAAATGTCCAGGTCAGTGGATTGAGATGACGGGAGATTTAAGCATTTATGATATTTTAAAAACAATTTCAGTTCCAAGGTGAGTTTGGTGAGACTCTGCTTCACACATGAACTTATTTATAGTTGAGATCTGATCTACAAAAAATATTTCCAAGGGTGCATGATGAGAAATGTTTTGCAATCCATCACTCTAACCACCAGAACAAAATCTATGCTAATGTGTGGAGGGTCTGCCATAGAAATACCGTAAGTATAAATCCAAAATTTTGTTTACAGATGTTTAGTGATGTGCTCTAGAGATGTAAAGTGTTGAAGAGATCCAAAACCAAACCTTACCCTCTATTAATGTATAACACCCCAGTGTGACATTCTCGCGTATCTACAAACCTTTCACAGTTACTTTTATCCTTTTTTACTTGTACTCTTGTAAAACTCAAAAGGGTAAAACATAGACAAGAGGTTATATTTTAACTCTTAACTCAATCTTTCAAAGTAGATAAAGCCGCAACGGCTATGTCTGCTCTTCAGAAATGTCAGATTCAGTTTCACTTGCATACTAAAGTCTAAAACGTTTGGCACCACCTGACAAAGGAGAAGGAGCAGGGCGCAGGAGGATAATAACCCAGTGGGTTTCCTTTCTTTTACGTAACAAAGACAAACAATCTTTAACACCTTCAACTTTTGTAATAAATGTCCAGAGGGTATAGGAGTTCGGTAACCTAAACACACTGGAACACGACTTGAAGAAGTCATGGACTGAACAAGTACTAGCTAGAGAAAGCAGGAATCCATATTGAGAGATCAATTTGTTAGTATGCTCAAAGATTCAGTGTGCTGCAGCCTGAGCGAATGATTGATCTGGAAACAGCACAAAACAGGATTACAGTTGTGTTAATCCAGGTTTACACAGCCATAGTGTCAGTGTTCATGTTTTTAAAAAAAATACATGTGAACTAAAGCTCGATATTAGTTTCAGAAAAGCATGTCACTTATATTAATGTAACTATCCTTTAGGCTACAGTACTGTACTCAGAAATTGTTTGTAGGTCACAATAAAACCACATAACCTGCCCAAAAATCAAGAGAATGTAACTCAACCACTGACGTTAGTTTAGAAAACATATTTAATTGCATTTTGAAATGCCCCCATCCATCTTAACTGTAAAGTCATTATCAGAATGGAGAAAATATTGTTAGTGCTAGAACACGGAGTAGTTTAGAAACCTTGAAGTCTGTCTTTGTCTCCTGGATGTCAAAGCAAAGATATCCTTTTGTTGTAAACAAAAGCACTATGCTGTTGGATAAAGGAAGAGCCTTCTGACATTATAAATAAATGATATATGTATATATTAAAAAAGGGGTACAAAAACCTTTTTTGGGGCACTCTACCTTACCAACAATAAATTTTGCACTATGGGACGTTCATGGCGTGAGGAGGTTAAGTGTTATTTGTTTTACCAAGCACAAGAGAGCTTGTACAGTATAGGATAAAAAAAAAACTATTCAAGCTTCTGGTGATCAACCATTAACTAGAGAGGTTATCACTTCTTTTTGATACCATCATGCTGTCCTGACTTTTGTCTGAAGCGGGGGCCTGTCCATACACTCACACTTCTATCCAATCTGGAACCTGGATGTCCTGTGCCAGTGGCCTGAAAGGCCTTCTTAACCACTTAGGGTGATAATTCATGTGTATAGTAAGTTGAACACAGAATGCTTTAACTGGAAATGGCCCACCCACCAACTTTAATCTGTTATCATGTTAGAGACATTGTGACTCAAACAGTGTTTCTACTGTCTCATGTAGACGTTTTTTGCCTTTGTGTGTATTTAAATGAAAGCACCCATGTAATTATGGGGAGAGTATCCAGGGATTGTTAGCCAAAGTAGAGGATGACATGTTGTGTGTTGTAACTTTTGTGAGTGCAGGAATATGCTAGAACATTTCAAAGGAAGGAAAAAGCTGGCCTAGAGGCAGTGGTTGGAAATAATTCAACTGGTCAATGGCCTATCTATAAATATTAATTACAATGCATTTCAAGGTCTGTCTACCTCACTTTAGCCTTCTAAAAACCTTGCTTTTAAAAAAAAAAAAAATTCTGTTATCAATTAATCTGTGCAAACAGTTATGTTTTAGGAATCCCCTACCCCAAACCCACCCCCCAAAAATGTAGATCAAAAACCACAGGGTCCCCTTGCTCTCAGGTTCAGATTGAGTTATTGACAGAGTGACTGGTGGTAGTGGCTCTGGTAATATGTGGTCGAAAGAAATGATTAGCTGTGTCCACATCTATGGCTTGTTGAGAAGTTGCATTTTGAGTTGTAGTGTTTGTATACTGGTGTGTGTGAGAGTGTTTTCATATAAATATATGAGAGTAAGAAATCTATGTAAATATCTACCCAAAAGTTAACATTTATGATGTTTTGGACAGGTTCACCGCTTCTAATGATTTTTCTCTCTTTCCCCCTTTCTTCCATTCTTTGTGTAGTTTTTAAAAAATCACCCCAACTTTGTAGTTAAATGGTTGTGCATAACTGTTCAAATGTTATTTTTGCCTTTTGTTGTTTATTTACTGTCATTTTTCTTTTGTACAATAAATCATTTATTTAGCTTACATGATTTGTGCTTTATTTACTTCAGTCAATGTTTAAATAATATATCCAAACATGCTGCATTTAAAATGGGTCCCTGACTGATGGCTATTTTTGCAATTAACTCAAGAAACTGTTTTTATTCAGTTGGCTGTTAGCTATTTAAAAGATATAGACCGTCTTACGAAGCTACAAGTTAACACATTCACTATCAGCTAATGTCCGAAGATAAACAAAATACCATACAACAAAAGCCTCTGATAAATATTATCCAGTTAGCCTGCATGCAGGACATCAGCAGCTTTAATAAATTGTGTTGTTTGCTATAGACATGGAGGAACCTTTCTTTACCACAATGGCACTTAAGTCTGTTCTGTCTCTGTTTTGACTATGCATTCACAACTGTGTGTATTTTAAGAAGTTATTGGTTCAGAATGAGGTCAATGCACACAGCAATCACCTTTTGTTTCTGATGAATATAAACATCATAAAGTTTGTCTTATTATGAGACAGCCTTCAAATGTTAGGTCATATATAAACCACTTTTCATTTAAAGTACTGTGTATCCAATAATGTGTTAGCTAGCCTTTTGTTTGCTTTTAGTTTTTGTCAGTTAAGGGAAAATTTCTACGTTAAGGGAATAATAAACAAAGCAAAAATGCTCATTATTATTACTATTATTATTATTATTATTATTATTATTATTATTATTATTATTATTATTATTATTATTATTATTATTATTATTATTATTATTATTATTATTATTATTATTATTATTATTATTATGTCATCATCATTATTATTATCATCATAATTATTATTATTATTATTATTATTATCATATTATACTTATCTATAATTATGCTAACTTATATTTTTTATACTCCCTTGTAAATGTTTTACATCAAATGCCAGCAGGTTTCACTAAATTAACTTTTTGAACTTGTAAATTTTCAATGTTCTCTCAGTCCTGGAAGTTGTCTCACTGTTGGAAACATCCTTCTGTTTTTGGGTGCGCAAATGTTTTGGTCTGGTTCTCAAAGGAGCATTGCATGATGCAGACATGTTTTAGATCACTGTGATCATTTGTAGTTACTGCAGGTAAGAGATTGCCTACAGTCTTTCTTGGATTCATATTGTCTAATATCATGAAACTTTTGTGATAATTGTTCAAAATAGATAGAAATGAAAGCTTAGTAACTTTGCAGTGGAGTTAGTAAGTGTCTCTCAGCATGGGACCATTTGATCAGATGATTTAGGGTCATTTTCAAAGGACAGTATACAGAGCATTCATAAGGTAATCCCAGATCACCATCATCGCATACAATTTGTGAATGACACAACGTTTGCATCAATGTTGTGTGAAGACCAAAGCCATCTTCACCTTCACTCATCCCAAAACAATGTGGAGGCCCAGCAGAAGCCCTGGTTCCACTTGTTTCACAACTTAATTAACTATTTAAGCTCTCCGTTGTTAGAACTGTCAAAATGTACACAAAAGCCCTTCTTGTTCTAATATGGCACCACTTATGTGCACCCCTGCCTATGTTCCCCCAGTCCGTCATTGTTTGACACAAGGTTCAACTAATTAGTTTCAAGTACGACCGCATTTTTTTAACAGTGAAGTGTATGGTAGTATGCCACTAATAAGTACGCATGTGTTTATTTGTTTATTTGTTTGTTTATTATTATCATAATGGATTGAAAGCTATCAGATCTAACCATCAAGTGACTGTAACTAGTTTTATAAAATGAATAAGATGATTGGCTGGATAACTGGAAAATGTAAACTCCAAACACACTGCTCTCACAAAACATAGACACACACACACACGCACACGCACACGCACACACACACACACACACACACACACACACACACACACACACACACACACACACACACACACACACACACACACACACACACCATTTTAAACCATCATCAGTTGTATCCTAATTTTTCAACAAGTAGTCGGAAGTAAATTCACTGCATGGCTAATTGATGAAAGAGAGCATTCAGAGGACAACAGTTCAGTGATGAGGTTTGAGTTGCCATTATTTGGATGTCATATAAGATCCTGACCCAATTAATGCCACCTGATAGGAGGGCCTCTCATCAACCTAATTTAGACAATCAGAGGGGGGACAAATGAGAATGAGAACGAAGCTCTTTACGGATGCAAACAGACAAAGACCACCCAGTACAAGCTCGAGGAGACTGATGCCAGCAATGACATAAACCTTTTGACAAATCCTCACTTGACATAAGCAAACATTCACACAGACCCCTGGCCCTCAAGTGCATCAACGTGCTTTGCACATCATCAGTCATACCCGCCCTACATAGACAAGGGAGGACATTGATGGATGTTTTTATTGTTTTGGCACATAAGGAGTAGTTTTACAAGTTGGCCATGAAGTGTTAGAGGCTTAATACTGCACCCACATCCTTAAGACTAACAACATGATGAACTTTGACCCAGCTTCATTAAACAAAGTCAAACCCATGCCATGGAGGCACTTGCGGGGAGAAAGAAGTACAGTACAATGGGAATATTGAACATGTTACTAAGGTTGAAAGAAAGGCTACTGGGAGCTGGGAGGATTTGGGAGGAGCTTTTTGGCAATTATAGTCATAAAGTTAAGAAGGAAGGTATATTGGGGGCAGCTCGGAAGAGCGTAAATTGCTGGACACAGTCATCAGTGACACCTTTTTGTCTGGTTTATTGACTGGCTGGTGTTTGGACAGGGACGCTGTCCAAGAAAGATCACACGCACTCATATGGGATGAAAGAATCTGACATGACAATAGAATAGACTCACAATGACAGTCTCGATAAGGAGATGCATCTGGATGGAGCTTTTTAAATTAAATTATAAACAAGGAAAACCATCAGACTTAAGCTGCTTCTTGAGTTATTGTTGCTTAGTCAGTTTGTTTTGCACCATTCTTATTTTTAAGAGCAGCATTACCTGCTATTTTTTGGGAGGTTTTAGTCTTTTTTATATTTTGACGTGGATATTTTTTTCTCTCTCATTAGGATGTATACTGTATTACATTTACTGTATTTATTTAAAAACCAACTGTGTTATATCACTGGAAGCAATTTTGACTGGGGTAGACTTTTTTAATCACGGCAGACCAAAAAAAAAAAAATCTAATTTCACTGTGATCCGGGTCAAAAATGAGACATTTTTGATGAAGCATATTCAGCTTCTTGATCTATTTAAATTAATTTTTATTTTTACCACTTTTTATGTAGGTTGCAGTTATTAAATTGTTGTTACATTCTGTGAATGACAGGTCACCTTTTTATGCTCCCAGTGCACCATCTGGTTTGAGGCTGATTACAGCTATCTCTACCATAGATGATGTTGAGGTGCAGTCCAGTGGGCCTGACTCAGACCCCTGCCCTCATTGCCAGGGCATGTTGCTGTCACAGAACAGGATGACCCCCCCCCAACACCCTGGAGGATTTCCTTTCTAACAGTCAAGCCCAAAAGGAGGAGAGTAAGGTGTCAATTATACTCACATCTGTAAGTTCTTTTGATGTTTCACAATTTTGTAAGTTCCTAATAATGACTGTGCACATTCTACCCACTTATTTTGGATTATTCTTCTGGATTCATGAATTCACTTCAATCCATCTAACATTTCTCTTTTGGTAGTCAATCAGGTTAAAAATAATTTAATGTCCAATGCTGTGGTCCTTGATAACAATTAAAACATCTACATTATTTTTAGAACAGAATGTGCATTTTATAGCATGTCAACTGCATATTAACGATATTTCATTTAGCACTAGTAATGTTTGATAACTTTAATGTTAATAAGTGTTCTATTACAGTGGGAGTGACATCTTGGAACAAATCCAGGTCCATGGTATTAGCTTCAATCAGACTGATGCCCTGACAGATCACATAGTTTTGGCCATGGCTATAGAGTCATTACTGTGTCTCTCACTTACAATAATGAGGACATCCAGAATCTGTCTATAGCACAGTTCCACCTGGAGTGTAGATATACCTACTCAGCTTGGGGCTAGCACTCTCACATGCATCTGCAAGGCAGTTTGAGGGTCAAATGTAGGAGGTCCTTCATTGTCAAGATAATCTCTCAGAAACAGGTGTCATCATCACATACATCCCTGCTAGGTTTCCCAGCATATCAATGTTCTAGAGGAGAAGGTAGCTCATATTGCCCTGCTGTTTTGGCTGGCATGTGCTGCTGAGACAGCGTAGTGACCGCACCATATATCAACAGAAAATAAAGTCTGAGCTCTTTGCAGCGTTATGCATAATCTTTGAGTGTGGTCTTCCTGATGCTTTTCTCAAAAAATGTTCAAATTCCTGTGCTGGAGAATCAAGCAATAGAAGGCATCTACAGAGGAAGTCCAAGGCTTGGAAGATAGAGACTCCACCATGAGGTTGTGCCAAAAATATTTGATACAGGAAGAGCAAATCAATTCCTGTCCTGGAAGACAATTCACTGCTCCCTCTTTTCCAGCTGTCCCAGGTAGTGGTGTAGACCCTCGAGTAGTAGAGCAGCATATTCAAACCCTTGAAGGACGTTTGAGTCATAGGATGGTGGAAATAAAACCAACTCAGTTATGTGCACAGCATGAGTTCTTGCAGTTGATACCAGTCCAATAGGATATAGGGGGACTCTCTCTCAGGTCGTAGCAGAATCGTGGATGCCAGCCATTCATCTTGTGTCAGGTTGTGTAGGCTTTCTGAGGACTGTAATATCCTCATAATTTTGAGTTTAGTGCAAGGACTGAACATTCTTCCATCTTGGGCTTTCTCTCAATAGTGTTTTTCTAATCAGTTATATTTTGCAAACAGTAGTAGACATGCAAGCACTCTCAGTAGATGAGTAGCTTCACAGTTTCACACAGTTCAGAACATAGTACTGGATCCTAATCTGACCTCTCTAAAATTCTAAAATTCTGTTGAACTTGCAACAGTGCTCCAGAGTTACTGACAAGTTCTTGGAGTGCTTAAAGTCAGACTTCTTGATGCTACTGACTGAATGAGGCAGTTTGCAGAGCTATTCTTGTAAGAGGTGGGCATTGATGATGCCTTAATGAGAATATTAGTCATATGATCAAATTTATTGAGAGATTTTTCCAGCCAGCTAGTCTTGTGTCAAGAGTAGCTAGTATGACACCCTTCACATGGGTGCCATGGCCACTTGACTTCAATGATTTCATACCTTTGTCTTGCAGGAGCATCAAAGCTCTCCATCGTGTCCTGCATTTAGTTATAGACTTGCACCAGGTGACATCAGCATCTTGTCAGCAATGGGGTTTGTTGATAGAGTACATTTGTATGTACTTTTTCCACCTGGGTTGGCACTTGTGATATTTTTTGGGGTCCTCTATTTATGAGCCCCAATACTTATCGAATATGTACTGGTTAGAGAGATAATGTCATTACCATAGAGAACTAATGGTTATGTTGCATTTCTTGATCTGAAGATCAGTCAGAATCAATTGTCAATCTAGGGAAAGTCAGATATAGATTCATAGCCATTTATTTAGACTGTGTGTCACAGCTGGTGTGTCTTACAGAATTATTCATGTTATCTGTCAGCTGAGGACAGATCCTCATACATATGCAGTATGTAACTGGGTGAAAAGATAGTCTCTTCACTCAGAGAGCAGAGGCTACAACATAACTGTCGTTCTCTTGAGTTTCAGATCAGATTCATTGGGATTATATAATTTAAAAAAAGAAGACGAGGGTTATACGAGGACACAGCTGCACGCTGTCACTAATGTGGTAGAGCAGGACACACTGAAAAATTCCAGGTCAGTGATCAAACATCCAAAAACACAACCCTGATCAACTCAGTATCAACGTCCTTCACTCGAATTCAAATTTGATGTGCAATAAAATAGCTATTTAAAATATGTTTTACTTTCATACATATGCATGAGTGAATTACTCTTTGTTGCTTTATTGCTGAAGTCTCTGGAGACTTTTGTATTTTGCATAATTCAATTCAAAATATTTGTATTTGTAGTTTGGTTATATAGTTTACATCTAAGATAGATTTTTATAATAATAATAACAATAACAATAACAACAACGATAATAATCATAATCATAATCATATTCATATGTAAAGCAATATGACATCCTCTTAAAGTCAGTCAGCAGTCAAACGACCCAAAAAATGTATACACATTTTGAGAATGAAGTCATAATCACAAAGTTTAACATTGAGGAGCAAAATGTTCTCTACAAATTAACTCATAAATATAGGAGCTGCTGTTTTGTATATAGTATTAGGTTCATGTAAATATTTGTATGAATTGGGCTGTAAAAATGACTCAGCTCTTCTAATGTAAGCAGTCAACCCACTCAAGGTTTATGTTTAGTGTGAGGATGTAGGGTAAGTGAAAGGATAAAACATGTAAAAAGAGCTAATGAAAAATGGAACTCTAATATTCCATAAAGCACTAAGAAAGTAAATAATCTGTTGAGTTTCCAAAACCTTATTGATTGTTCTTCCAGAAATCATTATTTCAGATTTAAAAAATTGTAATAAGAACCTAGCAAACAAAATATAGAAACCTCCTAAGGGGATGTGGTTGGTTACAGTGCTGGCCAATAAAACAGGGTTGTGGGTTTGTTCAGGGCCTGAACAGTAAGTGAAAGGCACTGTGGGGTCTCCATAGTTCACATGGCAAACTCCCAAACACCCACAGAGGGGGTGCCCTCCCTCTCTCCCCTGTCATGCCTTAACTGAGGCTAGTGTTGACACAGTGCTAGCCAATCTAATTTTGATTGTCAGGAGCAAGGAATGGTGATCCTCCCCCCACCCCCCTGAGATCATCAAGTTCATTTCTCTGGCTGCATAGGGATTCCCCCCACCCTCTACCGCTAGAACAATATTCCGCCGTTCCTGGGCCTCTCAGAGTGAGCTCACTGGAGTTAATCTCTCAGGCCTCTCTTCTCTCTATTGCTGCCTCTCTCTCACTCGCACTCTCTCCCTCTCTTTCTATTCAAAAAGCCATTCGAGAACAGCTTGAATTAGTGACAGTTATTATTCAGACTAATGAGTAAAATCTCAAAGACAACAAAAGTGGACTGTGACATTGGCTAAAACAGCATTCATAAATCATTAATTCTTGGCAACAGGGATTATTTATAAATTGGTGAGATAATATAATTTCAGGAAACCATAGATTTTTTTTAATCAAATAGTGGAAACAACAACAGCAGATTTGTGTGTGATTTCTGGCAGTGGGAAACATCTAAAGCATTATCTGAAATATCATGAAGCTTCATTGTTTAGCCGGATCTGTACTATCAGAAAAGACAGATGGCCCTCTGCACCTTTGTGTTTGTATGTGTATGTGTGTGTGTGTGTCTGCGTGTGTGTGCGCGCGCGCGCGCGTACACATGTGCATGTGCATGTTTGTGTGTCTGTGTGTGTGTGAAGAAGGTGAGGTTTATTTGTAATATTGCATGACATTTGAATGCTGATTCCAAATTTTGTAGTACAACTAAACACAAACTTTTTTTTTTCATTTAGAGATTCAAAAGATATCCAAAAATTGTATTTATTATTCAGGAATTTTCTGATCATTTATTTTGTTCATTTTGCATTTAAGTGTGCAGAACAATAAGAATAATTAAATATATTCATTCATTCATATTATTTATAAATAATATTATTTATGTTGTTTGCGCAATTTTTCTCAATGTCCTGTTATTGCATGAAGAATCGGCATGAACTCTGCATGCACAACTAAATGCAGTTTAACAAGTGTCCAGATGGAGGCACTACAACTAAAGGTCAAAGTTTAACTTCTTTACCGTCTTAAACCTTCCGTAAATCTGCCATAGAGGTTAGAGTTAACATTCATTCACACCTCATACATTCTGTCACAGCTCTGTAACACTAAATTCAGCTTGTCAGACAGAAAAACAATTTTTTTAATCAATGACTTATCAGAATAAAGCCTGACACACAAAGGATGGATCTAAATAACAATTTGTACGGGAGCTGAAAGCACAACTGCAGCTTGTCAGAAGTAATCTTGACATTACAGAAAACAGTATCAAATCGAAAGAAAGGTCAAAGGTCACACTTATTCCGTCAGTGGTGTTGAGTTCACCGGGGTGACGACTGACCAAACCAGCGCCCCTGAAAGAAAGAAAGACTAGAATCAGGAATACGTTTACGCCTTTTAAAAGCCTCAGTCCTAAACAAACACATTTAAGAACATTTTTATAGAGACAGCACATCGGAGCATTTTGTGTGATTTGTAAGCTGTCAGATTACTGCGTTGGGGATGAAGAGCAGTAGGCCCCCATACGCTCTGTCCGGCGCTCTGTGCTCCCCCACCCCCTCACTCAAACGCCTCTCCGTACCCCATGGGAGGAGGTCTGTTGCACTGTGGCCACACTAAATCAACATCGTCCTAATGAGGTGTCACACTTGACCCCCAGCAGCCTCAGACCTTCACATGGGTGTCAGAACCACAATGAGCAACCCTCCATCTCCAGTGCCTGGCTGACACATTTTGATTCATGAGAGAGCCTGCGCCCTGTCAGGTCAAAATTACCCCTATCAAAATGCCACCACCAACACATTCATCAACCCTACCCCTGAATCCACCTCTTTTTTTAACATGTTTGAAATCCCTTTCCAAAAATCTTCCAAGCTGGTGTTCTACTTCGGCCCAACCAGTGAACTCTTAAAAGGACAGTGGCACACAACCATACCCCCACACTCCTCTCTCACACAAGCGTGTTTTCACTGATTGCTGCTTATTGCAGCCAGAAGAGATACATCTGTCTGTCACTGGTCGGGGCGCAGCCTTCTGCTCTGAATGATGAACCCAGGGTCCCCCAGGTGTTGGTGAGCCTGTCCTCTGACCTACTGACCCAAAAGTCTCTCAATGTGAACAGGTTCTCACAGCTCATAACAAACCAAAGAACACAATTTGTATGGCCTACCCCACTGAGACACAGCACTTACTCATAGCAGGAGGTGAGACACGTCATCTTCACATTTGTCAGCGGCGGAGACAGTTTAGTCATCTTATCTGGCTAGACGTGTCAAATTATGTGACAGGTTTTGATTGTGGGAATCATGAATATCAGGAAACACACAATAATAATAATAATTAAACTAATCTATTATGATGAAGATTGACCTAAAACCTGCCTGCTCTCTTTCCCTTTGAGAATTCGTCTTTCATTGTGATCCCAGATGAGATTTCCTTGGATCACCCAGAGTCAAGATTATCTCATGTTTAATATACCCCTGCAGAAGCAGATGTTCTTCTCCACGCAAAA
The DNA here is from genome assembly GCF_040054535.1 of Antennarius striatus. Taxonomy (NCBI): domain Eukaryota; kingdom Metazoa; phylum Chordata; class Actinopteri; order Lophiiformes; family Antennariidae; genus Antennarius; species Antennarius striatus. The sequence continues at coordinate 16,930,585 of NC_090780.1, read as the reverse complement.
GAGTATAATCAGCAGTAGCAACCAATCCTTAGCCAAATTTATAGATCAATAATCAAAAGTTTGGTCACATCCTGCGTCAGTTTGGTATAACCTTTACAAGGATGAACTACAACACATTGGCCCCATGCTGTGAAGATCATTTGCCGTGAACTGACACTAAACTCTACCCACAGAGGCAGCCATCTGCTACCAAAACTTTCCCTTGGGAAACGAGGACAGTCCAGTAAGACCAGTACACTGGTCAGCTGACTGGTCTAGTCTTCAAATGTCTGCGATTTCATAGTTATTTACAGCCAAAATAGGAACGCAATGGTTGGCAGCATTTTTCATTGAAACTATTAGTTTTTTTCAGTCGCTAGCAAGTGCTTACCCATACTTCAAATACTTTTTCTAAACTCTTAACACAGACTCATACCTAGGAAGCACAATTAACCAAATGGTTAATTTTCTTTTCAAAAACATATTTTGTTAAATAAACACTAACTCTTCATTTCAAAATAGAATACATTTTTTTCTGTACACACACTTTACCAAAACACTGGATATTTGACTCAAAATGAAATTACCATGTCAAACAATAATGCTTGTTTTCACTTCATAAGGTACATACAGTCAATCAAAGTACACCATGTTTCAAAATACTGGGTATTGTTGACATTATAAAAAATGCATAGACTTTTATATTTCAGTTTTACTGGTATTTGCATGCAAAATGTACACAACATTTCTTGGTTGGGAACTTTATGTCCACATGCAATGTTCACATTCAAAAGCATTCCAGTAAAGAGCAAATCAGTTTTTTTCCTTTACAGTTTACAGTATTACAGGAGGTACAGCAAAAATACTGTTTACAATATGATAGAAAAGAAAAAGCTTACAGTGAACAAAATAGCCAAGAAACACACAAGAGTATTCTGAACAAAAAAAAACAACAACAGCAAAAATCCCACAAAAAAGGGGGCTTGTTGGCTTACGTTAAAAAAAACACAAAATTACTGTCTCTAATCTCTGCGATCTCTGATATCATCCAAGGCAATGCACCTGGGGTAGAACCGTTTGGTATGCCGGATCCACCCTTGGTAAAGACCAGCTGTGTGTCAATGGGGGGGCAGTGACTCAGTGGTAGAGCGGGTCGTCCAATGTTCCAAGATTGGCGGTTCGATTCCCCCTCCCACCCAAAAATACCCGGAGTGTGAGCTGACATTGGGAGGTGTCAGCTCACCTCCGGAGCACTGCCGACACGCCCTTGAGCAAGGCGCCGTCCCCCTTACAAATTGCTCATTTTGGCGCACCATAAAGGGGGCTGTCCACCACTCTTCCCCGTACAGGACCCCTGTGTGTGTGAGTGTGTGTTCAGGGCCTGTACACATTAATATATGCACGTAGGAATTACTCACACTAGAGTGTGCCATTAATTTCCCTTTCAGGATTTATTGAGAATATAAAATTAAAAAAAAAATAAAAAAATAAAAATTCAATTGTTTGTTTATCAGCTGCGATATTTTGTTTTTGAACTGATATCATTGCAGAAGCAGAGGTTTTTATACTGTATCTAAGGTTTATAATCTTGTTGTGGCTATTGTGTGATGTTGTGTGTTGACATTCATAAATTATTTAAAAAAACACCATAATTTTGTTGGGAGGTATAGCTTGTCTGTTAAGAAAATGAAAACATTGTGGAAATATGTTCACTGACTGCATATTGAGTGAAAACAACATGAAATGTGTGAATGGTATGGCCACAAAAGACCGATGCTGTGCTAATTGTGTTTAGAGTTTTGAAAATGTGACTGCTGTTTGGACAAACGCTTGTTAGCGACTGAAAAAAACAGAAACTATCTACATGCCGCTTTTCCATATCTTATAATGCGTCACGGGCACCTTAACGGCCATCTATAGTGAATGATTAGCACTTAAAATACCCATTAAGGTTACTCACATTGACAAACTCTTGTATTGTGTTATTTGTGTTTGAAAAAAACGAAAACAACATAATAATATAATCTTCTCCTTCCGGCTTTCCCCTTCAGGGGTCGCCACAGCGAATCAGTTGCCTCCATCTAACCCTGTCTTCTGCATCCTCTTCTCTCACACCAACTACCTTCTTGTCCTCTTTCACTACATCCATAAACCTCCTCTTTGGTCTTCGGTAGGCCTCCTGTATAGGCCTCCTATATGTATGTATGTATGTATGTATGTATGTATATATATATGTATGTGTGTGTATATATATATATATATATATATATATATATATATATGTGTGTGTGTGTGTGTGTGTGTGTGTGTGTGTGTGTGTGTGTGTGTGTGTGTGTGTGTGTGTGTGTGTGTGTATATATATATAAAATAAGATGTTATATACTGTATATGTATATGTATACATATACAGTATATATGTTGTACTGTATATCATTACAGTACATCTGTAATGAAGCTCATTATGAACGGGTCATAAACCTGAGTTCTGAGGGTCGTTGATGAAAAGTAATAAAACAGTAAGGTGTTACGACCCAACAGCAATAATGTTAATTTAGTGAAGCAAAGGTCTGGTGTGCCTCATTAGAGTCCAGATTTAAGTAGGTAATTGTAACGGAATGATAAATAAACCAACGGAACATTTATGTCAACAAGTCCAAACAACTGGATTCAGGAAATCTTTGCATGATTCAACTTCAGCTGAAGAACTCCTATTTATGTATGTTTGATGTGAGCTGATGGCGCATAAGTTTGTGTGGTGGCTTTGTTTGATTATCTCTTGTAGCATCATTAGTAAAACAATATTTAATGGATTTTGATGGAATATCCCCTTAGAGCACATGTCAAACTCAAGGCCCAGGGACCAAATGTGCCCCGCCACATCAATTCATGTGGCCCAAAAGAGCATAAATCGTCAGTGTCTAAAAATAAATAGGTCAAAAGTGTGCCTTGACCAAAAACTACATTTCCCACAATGCAGTAACAAGACCATTTTAAGATCGACAAAAAAAGTGATAAAAGGACTTTATGTTATAACAGAGCAACGAGCAAACATATTTTTTTCTGTGCAACTGTAATGATTGTAACTTGAGTAAGAAATACATTTAGAGTTATTTAACCTTAAGGAGAAGTTACATCCATTTTACATTACATGGAGTTACATTAATAAGTTACATCTGGCCCTTTGAGGACAGCCATTATACTGACATGGCCCTTGGTGAAAATGAGCTTGCACCCCAACCTTAGATATTTGAGTGGAGTCAGGAAAGTAAGATAGTTATGTACTAGGGCTGTCAGTTTAACACGTTAATTAGATGTATTAATTTCGCTGTAAATTGTCAACAAAAACGCAGTGATTTCTACCTTTTGTAAAAGAGAATTTTCATATCACCGAAGCAGCTCCAGCCTAACGTATCATTTCAATGCAAAACATGTCCGGTGACGTTCCTGTGACGTTAGCTTACCCTTTAAAAGGAAATGCCTGTTGGTATCTTGCTATTAATGTTGCCTTATTTAGAGACATGTTATACTATTCATTTTGAATCGCTGTATTGAGTCAGCTTTAGTATTCATATTGGTTGAGAGTCTGCTTATGTGCCTATTTGAGTCTCAGTCTTATTTTATTTCTGAATTTTATTCATTTTATTTAACTGTATTTGTATTGCATTTTTGAAAAATGCACCTGGCCTAATTGGTTTGCTGATGTGCTTGGCCTTTTTTCTTTTGAATTTCATTTATAAAGCACGCTTAACCAATAAGAATATGGATTTCAAATCTTCTCTTATTGGTGTATTCTATTAATTAGTCATGCGCAACTATTTTGTAATGTCCTAGAATTCAAATTCTTTATTTGGGGCTTTAGCAGGTATGAGATTAAAATGCGATTAATTAAATTAATTAATTACAAATCCTGTAATTAGATTAATTTTCTTTATCACCAGACAGCACTAATGTGTACACTTTTTTGTATAATGCAAGGCTTTTATGTTCATTTTGTAAACAGCTCCTTATTTACTGTTACCCTTGCATATAATTATTATGTTTACCGCTCTGTGAAGCTTCAGATTGGAACAGTTCACACGTCAAGACTGGCTCCATTACATCCTGTGTCATATTTAAACTGGTACGCTGAGATTGTGTTCTGATGATTATTTACACTGGCCTTCTTGGTCATCCCAATGTTGTAATTATTTAGTTTAATTAATTGAACTTTTAAGAAGAAAAGAAGCAGGACTTCATGATAAATTTATTCATCTTAGTTTCAGAACTTTATTGCCAGTAAACAAAAATGCTAATGTTAGTGACTAATGGCCTTGTGGATTACTAGTGGATTACCATGAGACCAGAGAGAAGAGGAGGTATTTTAAGAAGAAAAATGGAATCAATAAACTTTGGAATTGTGGACAGAGTTGACTTTTCTTTGAGTCACATTTACAAGTCAAAATGCTAGTTGTTTTGACTGGACCAATGACTGAGTCCCAGTTCTCATTTGTGTTCCGCATAAAAAGGATTCAGTACAACAAAATAATAACAACTTCACAACTTTATTTCCTTTAGAACTTTTAATGTTTTGCAGCAGTGAGATCATCGCTGCTGACAAATCACATGAGGAAACAGTATATTCCTTCCTACATATAATCAAATTTACACAAACCATTTTCAGCCCATTAACATCTTCCATGTATAGTCTTCTGTTTCACACTCATACTCGCATATCCTCAGCAGTAATGATTTTCTAACTTAATAGTTTAACATCCCCCCCTCCCAACATAAACTGGATCCAGCTGTAGGGTAGCTGTTCAACAGGCCTCTCCTGCCTTCTCTCAAAGCTGCTCATTAAGTTCTGCTGTGGCGTCAGGAGCAGATGAAATGTGACCCCTTCAAGTGTGTTTACCAAATGTTCTGAAATGAGAAGATAACCTGCACAAGGAAAGACACATTGTGGCTGAAAAGCTCCCAGCTTGTCAAGACAGGAAAAGGAGCACAAGTGTTATTTTTATTCAATAAAATATTGTCCTTTTTTGTTGTTTTTAAAAAATGAGGTGAAATTCTTTGAAAAATAACACCTTGACAATTTAAGTACATAAATACAAACAGCTGTTTTTATCATGCTATCATTTGTTAAGACCCCCAATAGCAGAGTAGAGCAAACTGCAAAAACATCTTGTAACAGTACAGATGATTATAACAAGTACATGGTGACACATTTAGTTAATCACAACACAGTCAACTCAACCAGTGGAAAATTAATTATAAATCTGGAGATATTATTTGTTGGATTACAGAGAGAAGAGATACTTCGCTGCCAAGATTGTGTAGCTGAGCTGATTGGTGAACTACAAATCATAACCACATAATTCTAACCACCTGTTACCTAACTTGTCATGAAGCCAAAAAACAACCATTCTTTAGTGCAGGAAAATATATCCTTCCTTTGTTATCGTAGTCACAGATAAATGTAATATGTGTTTGAATGACTCAGTGTGGTTTGTGACAAATGAATAATAAAACTGCTTTTGTATTTGTGTTTGTATGATGATAGCTTAATTTATAATTTTTTTTCTTAGCTTTATTTTTGTTTTGGCAATTTATTTTGGAGTTGTTAGAAACATCCAACACCGAAACTATTTTGCTGTTATGATTTCTCTGGTTAGTCAAACACAAACGCCTCTTTTACTAAACATTCAAGCTCTCCCTGCTGTCGTTAGCTCAGGTACTGCCCTGTCCTTGGTGCTGAATTGGGGTTTTGCCCTTAATATGCAATCTTTATGGCCTTACACCAAATGACACACCCTAACACTAAACCGACAGTAAGATATAGAGTGTTAATAAGCTCCAGCAATGGTGCGTATTTTCAAGACAACAAGACTTTGGAGCAGTTTTATTTTCTGAATAATGAGTTGTTGGACGAATGGGCTGTTAGTCTAATTGGACATTTTTAGGACTATTGAGGTTTCAGAATAATGGGGCACAGGAACAAAGGTCAGTGCCCCCATGGCTAAAGATCCTGCTCTGAGCCCTGAGTGATGATGCGAACGATGATGGTCAGGCATTAGAAACGTGGCTTTACTGCCCACTACTCAATAACTGAGTGACAAGGAGGTGATTTTGGACCGTCTTAGTAAACGCCTAAATGAAAGCTACCAGCTACATGAAAATATTTAAAAGATAAAAAAAATACTTGTTTTATTTGGAAGTAAAAAACCAACAGGAGTCCAGAACCTCAAGAATGACCAATTCATGAAAAACGTTGAGGTGTCTGGATCCTCTGCTGAGGTCCCAGAAACAAGACAGCGCATTAACCGCTAGTTAGCAACTAGTCAAAAACTAGCAAAGCTTTTGAGTATAAAAATAACAATAATAATAATTAATGGATATCTATTTTAAACTGTACTTGAATTCACACAAAGTAATAATAATGAGGTATGTAGGGAAACATTGTCTCAGAAATTATTTTAAGAAAGTTATAGAAATATGTTTTATTTCTGATTTTTTTAATGTTTTATATCTTTAGTGCTTCTATCATGTAATCAGCATTGCTCAAACTCCTTCAGTGAGGCTCATGTGTAAATGAAGTAGCTATCAGAAAAAAGCTTAAACTTGTCATTTTTTAAACAAAAACGTTAAAACTACACAAAATGTACAGCTAATCCTTTGTGCTGAATGTGCTCAGCTGAAGAGTCAAATCGAGACCCTTACACTCTCCAAACAAAATCTTTTCCTCAAACTTTGGACTTAACAAGTAATTCAACACAACTTGCAAATGCACACGTGTGTGCATGTGACCTACAGTATGTCTAACAATCCCAATGACAAATACCACCGTTTCTTTCTTCAAATAAAGACGAAAAGACAAATCATCCACTGGTGAAGTACTTTACGAGATCCTCCTCTCCACAGAAAAAGGACTACGTATCCATGGGAATCTTAGCACGTCAGGGAGGCCTTTCTCTTTCCCTCTCATCCGCTCTCCCCTGCTGCACCCATGGACCAATGCAATTGTTTATTTTCTCCTATTGAGGCCGCTCCATTCACTGGCTCTAACATTTACTCTGCTCAATTGGGGTGAGACAGCACTTATTCGAGGAGAGGAATGTAGCGTTCCACTGACAGAGCAGCAAGAATGCAGAAGCAATAATTAAAATTTTTAAAGGAAAAGGTACAGCTGAGCATGTGGGGGGAGCGACACAAAACCAAACAATGCAGACTGACAGGATTTTCTGCTGTGATGAGTATATGCCTACTTCACCTTGACACTAACAAGAAAGGAGGGTTTGAATGACGCACAATGCTAGAAAGTAGAGCAGGGATCCTATAAGGAGGTCATTCTTTCTCAACTGAAACTCTCTGCAGAACAATGAAGTGTTCTTTGGCCTCTCGCAAGATGTGGCCTGTCCTCCAACCTCACTCCTCCCCACTCTAGCACAATAGCATGTGAGCTGGACCACGGAGTTCATTTCTCCCGAGGTCTATTCTATACTGAAGAGGTAGTGGTAATGATTTCCTTTGCTAACGTTTCCTTCTCTGTGACAATGGCTGTGGCTGCCAGAGCCTTCTGGACCCAGTTTATCTCTGTTATATTTCCCCTGATTGAATCAATGAGCCAAGGTTAATGCAACATTCAACAAAATCTGATGTATGAAATTAGGAAAAAAATTAAAATCTTACTCTGACCAGCTCTAACAATAACGACCTAATGAACATCACAGCCATGTGAGAAGGTTTCATGAAACAGTGTTATCTATCCTAAATCGCAGTGACACTACATTATTTGCTGCATTAGCACCTAGGATACCGCAGCTACACATGCAACTGCAACATAGGTTTGTTTTCTCTGGTGGCGACTGAAGTTTTCCTCATAATCTTCCTTACAGTAGATGTAAAAGATCCACGAGCAATAATGTGTAGTCAATAAATAGTCTGTGATATCACACTGTCCTTGTTTATTATCTTCTCTCCCAGACTACATGAAATATAAGTTGCACACACAAATTTTTCAAAATCTTCGTTCTCTTTTAAATAAAGTGATGTAGCTGTGTGTAATATTAATGTGAGTCTGTCACAGTGGGTATATTTTAGACACAAACACTCCTACTTCAAACTTCAGTTAATTCATACAAAGGGGTGTGGGGGTCTATTTAATGAATTGGTACAAACTATTCAAATTAAATGACAGATTTGGATGGACAGTGTGTTTTTCAATGATGAGTAGGAAATATGCAACAAATCGGATGACGAGGGTCGTCAGCTCCTGAACAGCTTTAGTTCTGAACTAAGACAGAAAGCCGCACACAAGTAAATCTTACCTGCCCCCTACTGGTCAGGTGCGGTCATTACACCCCAACAGAGCCGGGGGCGGTTTCTTCTACAGTAAATTCATGCCACCAAATGAGAACGCACACACACACACACACACACACACACACACACACACACACACACACACACACACACACACACACACACACACACACACACACACACACACACACAGTAACAACAGCAGCGTGCAACTGCTCGTGTTTTCAGCTATTTCAATTTTTTCTGCTGCGTTTCAGTTCTATTTAGAGTCTAATACACAACTTTTAAATATGTAGAACACCTTTGATTAACTTTCAAGTTGATGTTAATGTCATTAAATAAAGTTAACAAAGAAATGTATTAAATGTATTAATCTCTGTGATGAATAGAGTAAAGTGATTTGAAGGAGAAGAAGTCTCACCTCTCACCCAAGAGACTTCTTCAGTTCTGATTCCTCTTTATCTGTCATTGTCCATGACCTGGGTAAAAGAGAATATCTGTAGACTTCATTTGTTAATACTAGATGTAATATGAAAGTCATTTTCTCACAAGATAAAATACCACTACTGCTAAGTTGCTTTATAATGATCTGAATAATTTTTTCGTTGCTGTAAACGTAATGAATATATAATATGGCAAAAAAAAAAAAAGTGTCTAGGTTCCTCATTTTTGTGCCCATAATTCTATTAAGATGTGCTATATGTGTGTGATATTTGAGATTTTTCTGTTACACAGATATAATTTTCCGACAAAAGTTAGGAATCCATTTAGAATCAACAAAAACCAACTTTTCAGCTTCTCTGCTTTACTTAAATTGGATGTGAAATATATTGAGAGGAAGTCAGAGGACAACAGAGCGACGAGGTGAGAGGGATGAGCGCTGATCTTTGTCTCTACTGTTGTCTGTGGTTTTTATCTGTAATATGAAGTAGCCACCCACCCAGGCAAAGCAGCAGAGCCTCTCTGATCTCCAAGAATGAGTGCTGAAACTGACAATCCACTTTATGATTACTACAATTACGACAATGCAACTGATGATGGATTATTTTATTTTAACATCTCACTGGATTGTCAAAATACATACTTGCATGGCTCCAACATTTTCCTGCCAGTATTATATTATGTCATCTTTTTCACTGGTTTTTTGGGCAACCTCTTTGTGATCTCAGTTGTGGGTAGAAAGGGGAAGAGAGGTGGACGTCTGGTGGACATATTCGTTGTCAACTTAGCGCTGGCTGACCTTATCTTTGTCATCACACTTCCACTCTGGGCTGTCTCTGCAAGCCAGAACAGCAACTGGGATTTTGGGGCAGCTGGAGATCTGCTGTGCAAACTAAGCAGCTACATCATTGCTGTCAATCGCTTCTCCAACATCTTCTTCCTCACCTGCATGAGTGTTGATCGCTACCTGGCTGTGGTGAGACTGATGGATTCCAGGTACCTCAGGAGCAGTCTCTGCATTCGTGGCACATGCGCTGCAGTCTGGTTGAGCTCCCTGGTGTTCGGCATCCCATCCCTGGTGTACAGAAGAGTGGAGCCACTTGGTGATGGACTGTCCTGTGTGGAAGATAATGAATCATATTATTTTATTGGCATGAGTCTTACGATGGTGTTGCTCACTTTTGTCTTTCCAATGTTAATCTTTATTTTCTGTTATGGCGGCATTATGGTACATCTTAACAGGCACTGTCACTCTGCAAATCCTCAGAGTGAGGCCCGTCGCAGACACTCTCTGAAGATGGTCCTCTCTATCGTAGTGGCCTTTATGGTTTCCTGGCTCCCCTTCAACATTTTCAAAGTCATAACAATTGGCTTACAACTCTCAAATGTTGATCTGAATTGCGATGATCAGTCCTGGCAAAGAAATGGGCTTCTCATCTCGTGCAGCCTGGCCTTCCTCAACAGCTGTGTGAATCCAGCCATTTACTTTTTTCTTGACCGTCACTTCAGGCGAAGTGCTGAGACCATGTTCAAGACCTGCAGAGGGAAGCCAAAGTTACAGTCAGGCCACAACTCTTCAGCCTCATTCACCAATATTAGAAACTCAGAGAGCTTTGGAACAACTGGTGGGAGAACACATCTTCAGGTGTTTGTCTAGTCTGTAACTCAGAAGGCTGTAAAGGTTATTACTCAATTCTCTTTTAAGATCTGTGTCACACTTCATTCTCATGTCATTCTCATGCGGTTAAATGTCCAGACCAACTTTATAGTTTTGTTCTTGATGCTTTTTGGTTTGTTTGATTTTACATGTTGTGTATCATTCTTTTATTTTTAATTTCATGGAAATATCAGACACATTTTTATACCACTGACACAGTTACACTGGATTGTTAAATAGTGTTGATGTATGAGTGATGTACTTTATTTGCCGACAACTGCTTTGCTAAATAAGTAAAACTGTATTACTTTACAGCTTGGAAATGTATGATTGGACAAAGTTGCATGTCAGATAAATTGATGACAAGAATTTAAGAATGAAGTACAAATACTAGAAATCTATGCATGAGTAATGTTATGTGAATTATATGTAATCTAATAAATTGCAAAATAAAAGTTTTTTCCATATATGGTACTTAGACTACTGTTTTTTGTTTCTGATTTTATTTCCCATATTTACAATGATGAGATTAAACTAAACTAAACTGAAAAATTAAATCTGACAGAAACAGAAACAATATTTAAAGATAACCGATTTGAGAAAATTGTTAAATTGCAGAATTAAAATCAATGTCTTGCATGGTAATGCTCACCAAACATTTGTGATGTTTCTTAATTTGTATTGATAACTAGAATAATTTAATTATACATTAATATGAATGAAAAATCACACGTTAAAAGTTTATGGAAAGCTTTTTAAACAATAACATACAAAAACTAAAGATTGAAACTGTGGGTTGTTTTGCGTGCATTTACACAATAAACACAATTTCATAGGACATTAAAAAACCTTTTTTCATGTTCATACAAATGTTCGCCTGATTTCATCACCAAACGTTTTCTCTGGTTAAGAAAGTACCGTAGCTTCTCCTTACTGCCAGATGATGAAGCATTTACATGATTGTTTCAAGGGAAGTGAGGTATTTGAAAGTTCAAATGTTCATGAGTGCCTGCTTGTTTTCGGTCCCATATGAGTAGGTTGAAAATCACACTTCTCTGCCAGGCTGTGGGTGCAGTGCTTCCACCCACATTTGAGAGGCATGTTTTCTCATGTTATCTGATTGACTGGCAACACTGTGTTTTTTAACAAACAGCCAAATAGCATGTCATAGCATGCCAAACAGTGAGCAAAGAAAATGAGTACCTAAAAGTCATTGTTATACATTGTATATCATACTATCTTTCCAATTGTTGTCCATCAAGATGCTAGTAATGTAGTTTTAAAACCTGACTGAAAACACATATACAGTGTTACTCACTTACTCACGGACAGCCCAAAAAAGGTTCATGCTCAAAGCTCAAAGCAATTATTCCAAATTACATTACACCAGCAGCCTTTTTCTGCATTCCTTAAAGGTCAAAATAATCTGTTTCTGGCTTCACAATTATTATGATTAATTTTCACTGCCTGAACTGTTGTAACGCTTGATTGTGAGTCACAGTTTATACCACCAACTTGGGATCTCACTAATGGACTACAAGCTGCTCAATTTTGTTGCCTGAATAGGTGAAAAATGTTCACAAAGTTTGGACAGTAATGTAGTAGTCCTTCTTTTCTTTGCACAAAAAATTTATTTATCAATGAAACATTAATTTTAAAATGAAACCAAGCAAGAGTTCTGTATTCATTATTTCCTACGGCGTCGATATTAAGAAAGCTTATAATTACGAGAAAATCATGTTAAGTTGGTAATTTAAAAATGTTTCATATTATTTTTTTCTTATGGTAGTTGCAATTTAATTTACTCTTTACATCTCCCCAAGCTCACTTGAAAAGTCTCACGGTGTCACGCTGTCACCAACTCCACCCACTGTCAATCAAGCGCCAAATCAATCATGGCGCATCTGCCAGAAGGAATCACGTGAACAATATGGCGTAAGGAATCTGCAATGTTAGGAGAAGAAATAGCTATACATGGACTTCACAGTTCACATAATGTTAGAGTGTCATAACTGTTCCAACAATTTTCATGTTTTTGAGCAGAGAGTCCAAACAGCAGGAACGACACAGAAAACGGCAATGACTTCTGAGTGAAACTAGCTGGCTAGTACCAACAGTCTGTCCAGCTATGGTTTCGGTTTGGAATGGGACAATCGATGTAGTATCCAAAACGCTCCTCGGGCATCTGTCAAAAACACTCTTTAAGTAACTACATACAGTTCTGTCTGCAGTGCACTGGCGTCGTGCCAGGAGTGTCCCCCGCCTCACGCCCTATGCCAGCTGAGATAGGCACCAGCTCCCCGTGGAGAGGATAAAGCAGGAGAAAATGAATGAGTGAATGAATGAATACAGTTCTGTTCATGTAGTCAGCTAACAGAACTATCACTTCTCTACAATTTCTTCTCCCCTTGCTCTTCTGACAGGTGCCTTTTCCTTTAACGTTAGCTCCTTTCCCAATCTCACCATTATTTATCTTTCTTTCAGCAGTTAACCTGCTAATATTCATCTACAGCTTCGTAATGCCTGCCCAGCGCAATCCATGATTTGCCAACACAAAGTCGTTACGTCACCACATTGATTTTTGAAATATGATGGGTGCGCTTGGTTTATAAAACCAATACATTTGTTGTCATATGTTTTGTATGATGTCTGATATTATTATTTTATCGCAGAATTTCCACGGGTGCCCGCTAGTAGAATATATCATTACAAATACAATGTAAAATTAATGTTCTTTCAGTTTAATGACCACACTGTGTATTGTTTGTTTGTTTGAGAAAAATGCCTGAATAAATTTTAACAGTTGTCAGTAACAAAATTCTTTTAAAAAATTGCAGGCTCCAGTTGTAGTCTGCTGGTCTGTTACACACAAAATGAAAGGTGTGACCTTGGCACTGTGACACTTTCAGTGGGCGTCAGTCAGTTTGTGCAACTCTTTGATGAGGAGACTACAAGCTGGCAGTGTTCTCACACAACCGTTGCAGCTCTGCTTTCTGTGGTTGCTTGCAGCCTCTCATTTCACAACCTAAAATGATATGAAATGAAATCAAATCATGTTTGCCTTCAGGTGGTAAAATGAGTATTATTACTGTTTAGCATCACTGGGAAATGCATTAATCTTACAGTGATGCGCGACAACATCAGATCATTTTAGAAGACTTAAGATGAATACATAACAAATTCTTTCTTACAAATTAAAGGTTTTACACATGAAAACCACTCCATTCATGTCACAAAATACAACATAGATTGACAAAGTGAAGGTTAAATATTTTTCATAGTTAGTTTATTATTGGTTATATTTTAGCTATTGTTATTATTCTCTAACTTGTTTGTTTATTTGCTTGCTTGCTTGTTTATTTTGCTGCACTGTTAGCAGGATTGTTCAAAGAGCTATGAAAGAATGTTGATTCCATCTTTTGGAGAGGTAGAGGATGGACCAACAATCCATGACACTCTGATGATTATCTGGACCATCATCTAAAGATTTTCACTGTGATCCTTTTTTTTACTCCCTCATTCACAAATGAATGATAGTGGTAATAATTTTTTTGATTCATGGATAACTCAGCAGCAATGCTTGGATAAACCTACACTGTGACGTTTACAAAAGGTCCGCCATGCCTGGGTCCAGCACTACAGATCTGGCTTCCCACAATGTTTGGATGTGTGGAGCACATGGAAAATTCCCTGCTCTGGCGTAACGAATACAATAATGCTACTGAATTACAACCTATCAGATTTTGGCTTAAACTGTGTTGACTCAGTTAAATGTCAAATTTGTCAAAATGATTCTGAAGAAAACTACCACTAATGCAGTAATGTTATTCTTGAATTGCTATTAAGCTAATAATAACACAGATTTATTCCAGGGTAGGTCAAGTTTCATATTATGTAGGTCAAACTTCATTGATTTTTAATGCAATGACATAATGAGAAAATAGAACTGCGTAGGATATGAGATTTTTGTTTTGATTCTGTTGCCACCTTTTACCCATTGATTGTTTGAGCAGTGTAAAAAATAATTGCTGAAAGCTGTTTCCTGCATAATTACTGTACTATATCAATATAAATGAATGAATAAATTAATTTATTTACATCTTTTATTTTTTGCCTTTTATTACAGGAATAATTACAAGAAATAATCATAAAAATATAAAACATCATTATTACATAGCATAACATGCTTTTTCAGAATTTGATATTTTTAGTTATTGTTTCATCAACATTGTTATCCACAGTGTAAAGAAGAAGGATTAGGCAATCAGATATAATTAGCACAGGTAATCTATTCTTCAGTTGCACGAAGTTACTTTTCATAAAATACTTAACCATGCACTGTATTTATTTCTAATAACTTAGCATTTAAAACATTTCCGGCGGTTCAATCATACCGCAACATCATACCCTGTGATAAAAATTGACATTAATAGCAGGCTCATAGCTGTTGTTTGTGAAAGTTCAGCATTATTGGCATCATTCATCTATACTTTACTTATGTCCCAGTTAAACAAATATAACTGAATCTCTAAAAACCCACATTTTATTTCTCATGTGTACTCACACTGCATGGTGCTGGTTGGTGAATAGTTTAACTGGTGATCCATTATCCAGCTGCGCCAAGACAGATCAAATCACATTAAGTACATTGAAATAAGGTCTGCTCTTTAAGAATTTAATTTGTTTGTAACTGTTATACACTACAATTCTACAATGCTGAACCAACATGTCTAATCTCGGTCTTTGAGGAAGAAACTATATGGACAAGACCCAGACTCTGGAGGGCAGTAATCCACCTTGACCAGTTATGTGGAACAGAAATAGTATGTAGATAGGAATAGGGTAAGAGAAAGAGAGACACAGAGATAAAGACAGAGTCGGGAGCCAATGTAAGGATGTCAGAACTGGAGAAATGTGCTCTCTCCTCCCAGTTTGAGTCGGTAAGCAGGCAGCCTCATTTTGAACTAATTTTAAAATCCTAATAGAGGAGCTTGAACAGCATGATAGTAAGGAATTAGAGTGATCTTATCTAGAAGTAACAAAGGCATGAACGATTTTTTTTAAAATAAAGGATCATTTCTAATTTTAGCAATGTTTAGTAAATGAAAGAATGCTGTCCTAAACACAGACTTAATATGGGAGTTAAAGGGCAGATTCTGATCAGAAATAACTCCAAAATTTTTGATATCACTACTAGAGGTTAAAACAGTAATATCTAAGTAAATTGCAGGTTTAGAAAAATCACCTCTAAGGTATTTTGAACTAGTATTAATAACTTCATGTCTGTAACATCTATCTCCTGTCTTCCTTTATAACTGAATGAAGCAAAATTTAAAAATTTTGTTTGTGATGATGAGACTGCTGTCACTGGTGACAGGAAGCTGGGCTTCAGTTGGGCCCTACTTACAAATACTGTATTAACAAACATAAAAAAAAGGATGTTTCTACCAACTACATATACCAGCGAGACTGTTGATTAGCATATTCAACAGTATTGCCATATTAAAACACCCTGATCCTTAATAAAGAAGTTTTCAGTCAGTTAAAACTGAATGACAATGGAAAAAAAAACAATCAAAGAAGAACAGCAACTCTGATGTTTTTTCAAAAAACATGGCTGTATGTGTCCCCTCTCCTTTATTCAGAATAAAGAATTGAACAATACAACCACTGTGCAGGATTCATCAGACATGTTTATCAGACATATTTCTTCTGAAATGTAATTACACTTTCCTTTACAAGACTTTTAATGCAAGTCTTAATAGATCATGTTTACGGTATGATGTTGCACTTTTACTTAAATGAAAGATCTGAATTTATTTCAAAGATGTAAACCACTTTTAATGAGTTGTTTTTTGAAAGTTAAATTGGTATACTGTAAATGCCAAATCTATCAAGAGACCCAACAATAAAAGTACAGTAATCTGCTTTCTTACAGTTTTAAAATGTTTATCTTTCTAGTTAGGTAATATTTTATATATTGCAACACATACTGCAAGTTTGGTATTTGAGATGTTTGAATCAACCAAGTTTTATACTGTATCTCCATTTGACGGTACATCGGTGAAAGATCACGTTGTTCACAGGATTAAGCGCCTACACTTTTAACCCTAACTTTGCTTCCGCCTACTGGCTGCGATGGAAAGATAAAACCGTTAGTGCCACTTTTTGGCTACAGTACTTTAGACATATTGTCCTCCTTTAATGACTTACTCTGACCACGTCAACGAGGCAATTCTGTAGTAATGACGTCAGAGAGCGCTGACTAACCATCAAACGGTATTTACTGCCCGTAATCCGCCCGCACAGTCGGGGAAGCGAGTCGTGTATGTGCCGTTCAAGACACATACTAAAATTGTTTTCTCCAACCCTCATGAAAATAAGCGATATTACGTGGAATTAAGAACAATAAGTGTAGTTTAATTTATTTTTCAATTGTTTAATACAATGTTTATCGTTTTAATGTAGCAATAAAATAGCAAATTGTCAGAATTCCCAACAGTGTAGGAATAGAGTGTAGAAATGACGAGAGACTCAAATAATACGTCGAATTATTTTCTGTCCTTAACAGAATATATATAATTATTATAATTATAATATAATTATTATATTATTATAACTTATAATTTATTTTACATGATGGTTTGTAAGATAAAGGTTGAAAACGCTGTTTTTATTACGTAGTGCGACTCTCATGTTCGACAGCACTTGAAGGTAGCACAGCATTGCTTTACTTTGCAGAGTTGAAGTAGCCTCTCCAACTAACTTTACATTTTGGGAGCATATAGTGGGTTTAATTTACTGCTCGTGTTGCAATTCTCTCGGTAAATCCACGAAGATCTAACCTGAAACTTCCAGCGTCGTTTTGTGTAGCGTTTTTGTAAATATAAGTAGAGATAAACTTCCAGCTGAAATCTGGGAGAATGCGAGCCGATGGAGATCCTTTGGATACACCGATGAGGCACGACGCTAGCTAGCTAACAAGCTACTGAGGTAAGAGAAAATAGGAGTGGGATTAGCATATCAGATGCCTTTTCAAAAAATACACATTAGTCGCAAATGTTTGTTTATTAATGCAGCTGAACTTGCTGTTTCTTCAAATTAACTATTTGGCATCGACTAGGTTGGAAAATGCAAACAACTCAAGTGATTTTCTGAACTTTGGGAAACTTTTTAAAGATGGGGCCCAGCGGCTTCATGAAGCTAACGGGATGAACCGGAGGAGGAAAAAAAAATCGCAGATACATTAAACCTTTACGGTTGTCGTGACTCCGCTTTTTATTTGAACAATTTGAATTCATTTTGTGTTCTACTTTTATCTGCTTTGGTCTAGTTTGTATTGCAGGTGTGTATTGTGTCGTTACTGTTTGGCAACATCTATTTACTGTATTACACATATTCCAATCAGTTATGACCTAATGACAGAGGTAAACTATTGAAACTGCTTATTTCTTTCATATCGTATGACACAGATCTCTTTAACTTCAATATTTGTTATTTAATAAGTTATTGACTTGTTTATGGATGTGATGACTCTTGCGTAAAAAATAACTAAAGTTGTAATGAGTAACACATTTAATTTGAAGTTATCTGACTAGCAGAAGTTCAACCCATTCAACATCCTCGTTGAACACAATGCACGGCGTTTTGAAGAAGAGAATAACAATATATTTCAGGTTACAGGGTCATTAACTCAACCAGCCACATGCATTTGTTGTTTACGATTACTCTCCGGCATGTAACTCAAAAATCTGTTAGGGTGTTTGGATGAAACTTTGTGTCCAGGTGTATCTTCAACCTGGGGAAAGTTGTAATTTTGAGGCAGATCCAGATATGGATTTGGGATTGGTAGAGTTAAGTCAGTCACTCTTTGTTTTCTTTGTGGATTTTTCTTTGCTTTAGAATTTGTAAAAGAAAAACAGTTGACCAGCAGATAAGTTACTGGCTTTACATGCTCCTATGTAAACACAAATAGTAAACACAAATAGTCTGTATTTCTGAGAGGAAATATATCATTCATACAAACAGGGTAATGTATATTTATGCTTAATATTGGTAAATAAAGGTTTTCTAACAGTAAGCCGTTGCTACCAATGAGAAGTACTTTATTAAATGAGAATAATTAATAACATACGGTAGAGCTAAAGATTTTTTTTTTTTAAGTACAATCCCTACAAAGATTTTCTTCAGTGTATGTAGTATGTAGTTTGTTATGTTTGTTCATTGAAACATTTTTGCTGTCTTCACATTCCTGAGCTTTGCCAGGGGTCACAAGGACAGAAGTGACTTAAGCCTCACTGACCTGCCAAAGGGCAGTCATTGCAACTCCTGCTGTGCAGACAAACTTTGGTCGTAATCATCAATTTTATTTCTTATGAATTCAATTGGAGGACAGAGCCGAGACATATGTGACAAATGCTGAATAAAATATTTCTCAGTTTATACATAATGTAGATTCTATCAAGAATGTTGGTGTTCTTGATACACTATGTTCTATCAAGAACATCAACAATGTGAATGCAGCAAATGTGACTCAGTGTAATGGCATTTTAGTTTGTTTGCTCTAGCCACAGTTTAGAATAGACTTTGATTTGCATGGTGGCATATGAACTTGTAATTCAGTAATCCACATCAAACATACCATGTCTGCGCATAGCATTCTCCCCATCTTTATTGTAGTCAATTAAGTCATTTAGGCAACATAAAAATAAAGGCAGTTTACAGGGAGACAGAGGTAGAAAAGAATCCTGGAAGTATAAAGAATTGCTTTGCTTGCCTTTTAAAGTCTTTGTCTGTGTTGTTTGTTTGTGCATCATTGCAGTACTTTTTTGTGAAGCACCTCAAATTAATCATGAGACTTTTTACAGTTATTCTAACTGCCTGATCATAGTTATTTTAATCTTAATGCAGTATTTTGCAGAATTGTAAGAATCACTTCTCTGTAATGCTTCTATCACTTTTTTTAAAGGTCTCATATCATGCTCTTCTAAATTCACACGGCTGCCAGAGGCCTGTACCATAAAGCTTGATTAACCTAGCCGGGCTTCCTCTTACTTATCTGGCTTCACTTACTGAGACATCCGCCCTCCGGATTTTCAGTACCATAAAGCCGGCTATCACTAATTATCACTAATTCAATTCAGGCTTGTCCAGTCTAGATCTGTGCGCGCTCACATAAAAAGGGCGGAGGTTGCTGCATGCGACCAATCGCAAACATGCAACAAACCAGCCCGAGCCGCATATTTCACAACGGAGGAGCCAACAATAATAATTAATAAATACGAGCAATACAAATCAATAATCCAGGCAAAAATCAACACAGTTGCAGCTGCCAAACGGCGCAAGGATTGCTGGCAAAAAATCGCTGACTGTCAATGCGGAAGTTAGTTCCATTATAATATAACTTCCCCACCATGACTGCACTTGCATGTCTGACTACAGTAACATTTGTGTGTTCCATAAATGTATGTATGTACGACATGTGATTGTAGCCCCCGCGACTTTATGAATAGCTCTACATACTGTGTTCTTCCCGAGGTTTTCGGCATCGCCAACAGAATACATAAAAGTACCTATGAATCAATCAATCAATCAATCCATGATTTGCTTAAACAAATAATTGATTAATTGCATTTTATCTGTGGCTTGCTTGTAACCCATCCAACGAGTGATTTAAGGACATCATAATAATTACGAACATCACTAAGAAATATATTAACTGTGGCAAAAAACGTCAGTGCAATGCACACTGTCTGCGGGACTGTCGTGGTTGCGGTGCGTTACATTACTGATGTAAGGCTCCAGCAGCTGACAGATGTAATGTAACCCCTCTCCCCAAAACCTTAACCTTTCGTACAGTGATTGTTCAGGCAATTCGAATGGATTATAGCGATCTCTAAATATTCTCTCGCGCCTGAGCGCTCTTCGCACAAGCTGTGCACCAAGATCCACGGGTTCTCATAAAACATACAGACCATTTTCCAAGAGAACTGATTGGTCAATAGGTGGGGCTGTTATACCTGCTGAGCTCTGATTGGTCAGTGGGTGGGGCTGTTATACCTGCTGAGCTCTTATCCTGAACTTATCCTGCTCCGGATAATTGCAAAATGATACAGAAAAAAATGCAATTGGTCTAATTAACGTATTGTCCGCACTGTAGGTCACTTTTTTCATGGTTTGATTGGTTCTGCAACTTTGAGGAGGGTGTGACTTTAAGTCCAAAAAATACAGTAATTTACATTTCATGTTGGATTTTATTTTGCATAGAATTTCTTGTGCACTGAGCTGTGCGGAATTGTCATCTTCCACAGTTTTGCGTTTGCCTGGTTCGCACTGATTGAATCGGATTATGCTTATTCTGCTGTTAGTGGAAAATTAAAGGGCCGCAAGAGGTTAGCTACAACTAAAGCTTTCAGATGAGTCTAAATATAAATGTGACAGTGCCAATGAATTTCACTGCTCATTTTTCTATTAAACCATAATTATAATAATGCTATAATTGTATGATAAAATTAACAAAAGAAGCCAATTAAATTTCAGAATTACTTTTATGACAATTAAGAATCTGCAGAAGATTCACAACTGTCCAATTACCAATATTTAAAAGAACAAAGCTGTAAAATATTTCAGGATATGGTTTAATTCCCTTAGCAGCTGATGGGCTACACGCTGGCTGCAGTAGTCTAGTCGTACACTTATAAAAGCATTCAGGAATATGTAAAGAATTTGTTTTGCCAGCTGCTGTTGGTTTCACAAAGGCTTCTGTCTGTCTCTTGGGGACTCTAGTTTATACAAGCTACCCATGACATCCACCAACTGGCTAATATACTGAGCATCTGTCTCACTTCAGTGGTCAGAAGTAGTTTAACTCCTCTTAATATCAAGCACTTTAACTTAACTGCGCATGCACTGTGATTATTGACAGAGGAATGTTGTAACATAACTGATAACTTCAACTATGAAGTACTTTTTTTGTTCTCAGCTACCCTTTTACAAGCTGACTTCTAAAACTTTTGGCGGTTTTTTGGACAAGACATGGCTTCTCCTGTTTGTTTTGTTAATTTAACAGGAGCTGAAAGAGTTTAGCAGTCCTTAACTCTACCAATTCTAATTCTCCAAAAACATTCTTGAAAAATGCCCACTTTCATGGTTTCTGTAATGCCTTGAAATAGTTTCTGAAGGGGTACAGTCATTCATTCTTCAGGGGACCTTTTTGTCAATCCATGCTACTATATGCATGTCCACATGAAGGTAGAACGGAAGAAGGATAGAATACTGTACTACAAGGGAAGTGATCTATCCACACCTTAATAAAATTTGGTTCAAAGAATTCAGTTCATTCTCATATGTGCTTTGTAGAATCAGTAAAGAAGTGCATCTCATAATTGGTTTCTTTAATTTGTCTATTTGTTAAATTTTTAGGTTTATTTCAACTTTTTTTTCATGCGAGTTCATCCACTTGTGATATCAGTTAATGTTTATCCACATTTCAGTTGTTTCATTCCATTTCAATTACAGTTAAAGACAGCAACAATTTTATCTACATGTACTTAATAAACTGACAAGTGGATGTAGTGGGCCAAATATTACCCAGTTTTGTTCTTTTTTTTGAAACAGCTTTGTTACTTTGCATCAGACAATAGAAAGAAAATTGACAATATATTAAAATAAATGTTTTAAAATAAACTTCATTGTGACTTTCATTGTCTGACAGATATACTGAGGGACTAATCTGTAGTATTGGCTGTACAATATTGAAGTCACTGTCATTGAAATAAGCACTGTATATGACAAGAAATCACATAAACAAACACTCTTAGTACCTATTGTGACGTTTTGTGTGAAATATGCCCGGTTAGAGTTCACACCGTGAAACCTGAATGGATAAGTGACCAAATGTCTGCAGCTTTCCTGGTCCACTGTCATTTGAGATCTGATTCCTTGGTGTCTGGGAATTGAGGGACCTTTTTCCAGAGTGTCTGTTCACTAACATTCCTGGAAAGCCAAAATGAATATTGAGATTCAGAATGAATGTGAGCCATGCAGTTACAGAGCAGGTGCTGCCTCTGCGTCTCTGTAAATCATGCGGACTATCCCACCGCCATGTGTTTCCTCCTTTTCTGTGAAGGCAGAAATGGCATGCCACGAAGGCGTCTTGCAGCTAATTTCAATGGGCGGAGAGTGGCTGAAACTGATAAAGTGTGGTTCCAAATTTTACCTAGTAATTCTAAATTTTACAACTGCTTATCCATTTATATTTTGTAAACCGTCCTAAAAATGCTAGTCTAGGAATTATTCACTAGTTAATAACAGTGAACAAGACCCTGCCTACTAACAGTTGTTGGTTACTGATATCATTTGGATAGACTGATGAGGGCTGAACGTTTTATTCAAATTATTATTCGATACTCTATCACGGATTTTGCCACAAATTTCCCCACTGTGGGACAATAAAGGTCTTTTATTATTATTATTATTATCTTTACGTGAAAAGTCACAGCATTTTGAAAAATGTCCAACATGACTGTGAGGTGAGATTTTTACATTTGATCTGTCTTCCAAAAATACAGTTCAAACCTTTTTCAGTTTAACATTGTGTATCAGGGAGCAGGTACAGTAGTTATAAGTAAGTAGCTGTAACTTGGTGGCTTGTTCATTCAATACTTTATCACCTTGTCAAACTGATAATATACAGTAATTGTTGTTACTCTAGTCTGTTCTTTTTGGCCCTGGTCTTTGTCACACTGTCATTCCTTTATAGTAATGCTGCTTTTGTAATTGCTTTTGTATTGCTCAGGTTGCCACCACCCGTCTCCTAGGACACTGATAAGAAGGTGAAGCTTAATTTCACTGTATGTGCCATTGTTGTTGACACAGTTTCAGTCTCAGATTGGAACGCTGAGTTATATGATCCTGACTCAAGTGTTCAGCCCCCCCAATGTGGCCACTCCTCTGCAAAAGACAGCGCTTTCTCAGCAGGCGAGTCTCTCATTCCTGTCCAGACTGCTCAGCTCCAGTTTGGGGTGTTTCCATTCAAGTCAGGAACTCTTAACTTTGGATTTTAACTATTGCACAAGTTTTATAAAGTAAGTCAGATCTTTATGTGCTGTCCAGTTGGAAGTGTTTCATGTAAATCTGAATTTATTTGTAAAGGCAGTCATTGTGTTAACAATGCTTAAACTTTAAAAATTATTTCACATTGAGACAGTCATATTTTGACGTGAACTGCATAAGTCTCAACATCAGACTTTGAGCTTGTGATCAGATAAGCACAGGTTGACGCTTTGGGCTCAGGAACATAAAGAAAAATGTGTAAATGTAATAAATAATATTTGTGCTTGATTGTAAATATTTTATTTACAAATATGATGTGTAAAGAAAATAATTATTTTCATATGTTTCAGTAGTAATTTTTTGCAGCCCTTTTGTGTTTTTGTCGTTTAGATTTTTGCTGTGGTTAAATAAATAAATGGCGTGGACATTTAAAACTAGTGTGTAAATCAATCACCTGCCATATTTAATGAGATGGATAAGTAATTTTTGTGGTAATTAATAGTTTACCGCAAGTGCCATTTAATGACACTTAAAGATTGTAGGATGTTGTCTTCATTATTAAATGTAATTGAAATTTCTTTCTTAAACAGGTTGATTTTGTATCTAGTTAAGTTTGCTCTATATCAGCACTTTTACCTTCATTTTGCGAGCCTAGCATCCTTTTACCTGTGAGTTGGAAAAATAGAGGCTCCCGTAAGGATTCATATGAGCTGTGTGGAAGTGGAAATGTCATGTTCATTCCATGTTTCGAATAAGCCTGGGTAAATTTAATGATTCATGAACTAATGAATCAATGCCTGTCTGTCACCTGGATCATGACTTAAAGCGCATTCCTGTACTCTCCAAAGTTAAACATCTAACCAACAAGTTTCACCGTTTATTTTGATGCTAACAGAGTGTATAGTTCATGGCTTCTGAGCCTCTTATCTGAAGGAATTAGATAATACTGATCACATGAGGTAACAAACAGGCAGTCACAGGAAACACTCTAGACTTTGGCAGTATGTACATGTACTCATACTGTGGGAGACTATGACTACACCTGTCTGTAGGGTCAAGAAGACATGTCACACCTGAGTCACTCAAGCTACAGGTCATAAGATAAGCTAACAGGCAGTCTTTGTAAAACTTGAATTAATACTGTTTGCCTTTAAATTTAATTTTCACAGCTCATGTATTGCAATTGCATCCCGTTGACAAGTTGTTTTCTTTTTTATTCAGGTGTTTTCTTTTTGCCTTTTGTGTTGGTGTTTGGCCTAGTGTTACAGCAACCGTTCCGAAATGTGTACATGTATTGAATTCTAAAACTGATGTAATACTTTACAGGAAATGGTAGTTATTGATGTTATCTACTGAAGACCAACAATAGGACGTTGATCTGCTGACAATGGAGGGCAATGGAGAGATCAGTGACACCGACAGCGGCATCATCCTTCATTCAGGTGAACATTCTGTCTGTAACTAATTGCATTTCATTTTTTGTTAAGTGAGAATTGTACTATGTAACGTTTTTCAAGCACTCAAATCTTGTTTGTAGAATTGACTACAGCCAGTGTGGTGTAGTAAATACAGTAGATGGTGGAGGCTGCTTTAGGAATACTCTTCAGTTGCAGGGCTACACATGTGCACAGTCCACTGTAGGAAGGGATAGTGTTTGGCTGCATTTAGTTTAGATCCTGAAGTCTCTATCACTGACATTAATGTCAGGCATCATGCGACCTGAAATTGGTTTAAACAAAGCACACATTGTTCCTGGAGGGAGGCTCAGATGTGTCTGAAGAAAAAGCTTTGTTGAATTGACTAAAGAGCAGATGCTTTATGTTCCAATAACTTCATGTCAGAAGTTTAAACTATTTCACCAGACGTGAAATTAAAATTGAAATGAGATTTGTACCCTTGATTTTAAGTACACATGGATTTAAAAAGCAAACAAAGCCCTTCAAAAATGTAGCTCCTTGCTGGAAGTGTGTTTTATGTAGCCTCTTACAGATGACACTGTATTTCATCCATCTGTGGAAATGTTAGGGGTACTGGTTGTTAACTGTTATTCTTCTGAACGGGCGGGGGAATCAGTGAGAGTTCTGTATCCACATCTGGTGGTCATGTCAGCAGGACATGGTAGTTGTTTGACAAATAGGACATTTTATTCAAAGAAGAAAGGCTGAAAATGTCTTTGGGTAGAGTGCGAGATCCTCATAACTCTTAAAGCAGGGGGTTAAATTAACCATAAAGTTCTGTAGCTGGAAAAAACTTACTTTGTTTTATTTTCAAAGCTGCTTGATGCGTAAAACAACATGGCCGATGCTAATCCTACTGTGTTATCCATCACTTTTGGGATGCAGTCTGTTTTCTAAAGTCACACACGGTTTTGGCAGAATCAGCTAGTTGAGTCAAGATAAACTGGAGGTATAGAAAGGGATTTTTATTGTGGCTTTATTGCACAATCTGTGTGTCAGAAAAGTTTGTGATGAGCTGGCTGTAAGATGGTTTATCACTTTTTGTTTCATTTTCTTGAACTTAGTGAAGGGACATTTTTAAACATTTTCCATTTTGTCCATACAGAATCTACTCAACCCATTTTACCGTTTTATTTTGAAGTAAAAATTATTCATCAGGAAGTAATACACAACTAAAAATGAAAAAACAACATTTAATTTTGAAAGGTTGTCTTTATTCAGCTGCTGCGTGCAAACAAGACTAGAAACATGCCAGTACAACCTGAGCAAGAGGGAGGCTGTTAGTCAACAACCAGTATCAGAAGTATGTTCAGATGAGTAAGATTTATTTTATGAGTGTTTGTGGAGATCCAGGTTGGATGTGTCTACTGTTCGACTATTGCTATATGGCTGTTTGACCTTGATG
Organism: Antennarius striatus; assembly: GCF_040054535.1. Classification (NCBI taxonomy): domain Eukaryota; kingdom Metazoa; phylum Chordata; class Actinopteri; order Lophiiformes; family Antennariidae; genus Antennarius; species Antennarius striatus. The sequence goes on along the minus strand of NC_090780.1, from coordinate 16,904,295 downwards.
GAGGTGTGTTAACAAGGAATCCAAGTCATTTCTTGTATGAAAGACAAGTTTTCAGATCACATTTACAGTATTTTCTGCACCATAAGGCGCACTGACTATAAGTTGCACCTTCAATGAATGGCTTATTCTAAAACCCCTTTTCATATGTAAAGTGCACTGGACTATAAGGCGCACTGGATTATAAATTAAACCTTTTCTTATATGTTGAGCCATATAGGTTAGAGGGATCTATTGAAGGCCTTCAATGAATGGCCTATTTCAACTGTTTTTATATATAAGGCACACTGGATTACAAGGCACACTGTCAGTTTTTGAGAAAAATAAAGGCTTTTAGGTGTGCCTTATAGTGCGGGAAATATTGTAAATGGTCCAGCTTAAAAGCATACTCCACTGATGTAGCAGTTCCATCCTGTTACATTGTTACCCACAATGCAGTCAGTTCATGCAGTGATTCAGGTTTTAAGCGAGTATTGGTTAATGTGGCCCCGAGCCTCAGTTCTCAAGAGGAGATAAGGATTAGGTTGTATCAGTTTGGCAACGTCACATCTTTCCACACCTCCACATTTCCGTCATTTTTAAGTGTCTTTATCCTGGAACCCAACTGTCCCCTGAAGTGACATCATTTCCCAAAATGTAGATTTTATTCAAGAGATCTTTTTTTCAGGTTTAATGCATTTTTATTTAATATTAGCACTGAAATTTCTTTCTATAAATTAATTTAGTTTGACAGAAAAGGAAGTATTTATCTTTTATAGAATCAAAAATGAAACGTAAATTTGCCAACTTGACACTTTTTTCTTCAATTTTATAAGTTTTGAATTGAGTAATCACATTCGTTATTTTATTTTCTTCATTAAAAGCAGACGCAAATTGGGCATTCCGCATTATTCTCTCTTATGGTAACAATGGCATAGAATTAACAGTGAGCGTTTGCAGCCATGCCTATAGTATACTCTGCATTGTCTACTGATTAGTTCTGGCCTTTCTGACATTCCTTGTGCCTTAATTGAGCCACGTGATGTCTTCTCTATACAATGAAAAGTCAGTCTACTAAGAAAGGGGGGACTGTCAGTCTAGGAAGAGGAATTCTTTGGCCTATTGTAATGCCGTCATGCTTCTTTCCTGTCGCACCTCCAACATTTGTGAATACCTGCAGGGACTTTGTTAATAATCTCTGAAAGTATGCTCTGGGTATGTTGCCTAAAGCCACTCCTACCATCCTCACACTAATCTTAATGTCATTAGCAGCCAGGTTTACAGACAGCAACAGTCGAAGTTCTCTTTGTTCCAAAGATCCACCACTAATGCAGCATGGGTTCAAGGAAAACTGAGAATATCCAAGGGTGTGTTCTTTTGAATGTATCCATTGTTCTAAAACTAAATCAACTTGATGACAGTACATGTTTTAGTTAAATGGAATTCAAAGGTGCTATTATGTGTAGCAGTCAGCAGTAATCAAAGTAAAACACAATTTACTTGGTAATTGATCATAAATAACAAATAAACTCAGTGATTCCTCAATTCAGAACCTGGAAGCAGTAAATCCAAATACTCTAGTTGACTTTGTTCTGATCAGATAGCCAGGACCACTGTAGCATTCATAAGTTTTACACTTGTTTGAATTTATTGCAGATAGAAGATACGTGTTAAATTTGTAGTTCTGTATTTGCATTTGCTGAGTGTGACTCCATACATGTAATCCACACTGAGATTAACATTGTAGACTGCAGGTCACATTGGAGAAGATTTTTATCAGAAAAGTCTGTTGCTGCCAGGAAACTTGTCAAAGCACTTCTTGTACTTTGCATTTCACACTGACGAATAGTTAGGGTTAGTGGAAGTATACCTTGTTCGGCTTTACAGAAAACCTTCAACTTCCACTTACTGGGTCTCATGTATTCTGAAAAGCAAACGTTTAACTAGCACACCTCAGTTGCTTAATCTCAGATGAGCTCACTTGCTTCTCTCCTTTTGTACAACGCAGGCTCCGACAGCCCAACGACACATACCAAGGATGTGACCACACACACACGGGCCATGAAGCTCAAGCATCAGGATCTCAAAGACAGACTGGAGATCTGTATACTGGAGCTGAAGAAGCTCTGTATCCGAGAAGCTGTAAGTAGCAGCCGCCAATAGGCCATAAAATGAGGAACTCTAGGTAAAGTTTTAGTAGACTGGACAAAGGGAAGACGTAGTAGACAACCACTACTTCATATGATTCAGCACCTGTTATAAAACGTCACACAGGTGGGGTCATTTACTGCTGCTGACACATTCAAGTGACGCATTTTACTGCCAGTAATGTGTAACAAGGGACATCAGTGAGATGTGTTTGGCCATGTCCACACTAAACCTCTGTGTGAGGTGGCAGATTACAGCAAGATCATGAGAAAACAAGAGGTGGCAAATGGGAGGAATTACCGTACACAGGTGTTCAAAAAAGACAAATTATCAAATTAGTTCAAGCTAACTCTGAGTAGAGTAAACATTATCTACTTCATCTGGGCAATGTTTAAATGAAATGAGGTCTCTGGTAATTTCTCAGGTTTTGTTTCCTGGTGGTTCTGCTGGTCAGAAGACTTTTGCCACGTCACGTTTACGTTTTTAATCTCATCTGCTTCCTTTTTTCTCGAGAATAAAATTACAACCAAAAAAATCACCACACTTAGTAATTTTGAAACTGAGCACGAATAGTTTTTGGAGTGTGATGCCATGTCCTCGTGCTCCAGGGTAAAATCCCAGGACACATCATTCTTTCCTGTTGACACTTGGGTTCGGCTGTCCTGTTGGGACATGCTGAGGTGAACTAATGGCAGGCGTGATGCCTCTCCCTTCACCCAGTGACAAAAGAACAGCTAATCTCATTGATCATTTTGTCTGTCTGGGAAAATGTTTTGGTAAGGAGTGACTTTAAATTTGTGTTACTGTTTAAATGAAGTCCGCTACATTTTGTTGAAGTTTGGTTTGGACTGAGATACTTGATACAATGAGAAAGTGAGGCTGACGGAATGTGTTGTGAAAGGAAATCTGTGCAACTCAGGA